>NW_028227268.1:7782500-8382500 GCF_978045245.1 Mus caroli | reverse complement strand
GGTCCCTTTTTTTGGTGAGACCGTTGTCTCTTCCCTTTTTGTTCATCTCGGAGCCAAGACCCGAAAGAGGCCCTGTTATTATACAAATATCCTCAGGCAGTAGGTCTGTAAGTTACTTCTAATGTGGGAACGGGGTTCCCAGTTATATGCAAGATAAAAGTTATGTGTAGTCAAAATGAACATTCAGACCCTCTTATCAATGTGAGAATCGGTTGTGAAGTATAGTACACAGGGCTTGCAATGGGTTTCAAACAGATGTCTCTTATCTGGCCTCTTCTTTCCTGACTCTCGGATTTAATGCATGCCTTAGATTCCCTTGCAAAGCATGCAGACCTCTCTAAAGCTCTGGATGTTGAAGGTGAGAGGCTGCTGTCCACCAGGCCTGTCTACTCCCCCTTCCCGAATCAGTCTGTTTACAAAGCATCAATTGTTTCAAACTTGTTTATGACGGCAAATCTTCTGATGGTTTTTACATAATTTCACAAATGGTGTAAGGTGTAAAATAAGAGTAGACACAGAACTGTCATTTCTCTGCGAATTATGTTCCTACTGGTAAAGAGGAGCTATTAAAAAAACAAAAACAGGGCAGGAGAGATGGTTCAGTGGTTAAGAGCACTGACTGCTCTTCCAGAGGTCATGAGTTTAAATCCCAGCAACCACATGGTGGCTCACAACCATCTGTAATGAGATTTGATGCCCTTTTCTGGTGTGTCTGAAGACAGCTACAGTGTACTTACATATAATAAATAAATAAATATTTAACAAACAAACAATAAAAACCAAAGTCTTGGTGACTTGGTCATAGGTAGGACCTGGAGAATCCTGGGGAAAGATCATGAGATCCAGAGATCCGCTCTCTGAGCAATTGGTCATGTCTACAAACTGCTTTTTGTTAAAGAAATAGGAACTCAGCCTGGTGGTGGCGGCGGCGGCACACGCCTTTAATCACAGCACTTGGGAGGCAGAGGCAAGCGTATTCCAGCCTGGTCTACAGAGTGAGTTCCAGGACAGCCAGGGCTATAAAGAGAAACCCTGTCTCGAAAAACCAAAAAAAAAAAAAAAATAATAATAATAAAAATAAAAAAGAAAGAAAGAAATAGGGACTCAACCTTTTCACCAGAGCCATCAACTTCCAGTAATTCCCCAAAATGACACTGAGGGAGGGGAGAAAGGCACCCACTACATGTTCTCTGGGCATTTTAGAAAATGGGGGTGGGTTGGGGGAGGTGGGGAGGAATGGGCTGGAGAGATGGCTCAGCAGTTAAGAGCATTAATTGTTCTTCCAGAGGTCCTGTGTTCAATTCCAAGCACCTACATGGTGGCTCACAACCATCTATAATGGGATCTGATGCCCTCTTCTGGTGTGTCTGAAGACAGTGACAGTGCACTCACATACATAAAATAAATAATTAAAAGAAGAAAGAAAGAAAGAAAGAAAGAAAGAAAGAAAGAAAGGAAAGAAAGAAAAGAAAAGAAAATGGGGACTCAGTCCTTTGGGTACAACATTCAAGGGTGATGTTGTAGGTGTCAGAGAAATGAGCACTGTTCAGAATGGACAACCCCATAAATGTCAGTGTGACGAAACCAGCGAGGAGGCCAGAATGTCACTCAGCCAGCTGTTGGCATTGCCCTAAATGAGCAAGGGAAGGGCAAAGAGTCTTGCCAAGAGATTAAAGTGCAAATTGGGCATAGCAAGCACTCTAAGGGCTGAGGTCAGCCCAGAAACAGGCAAGGAGATGATCAAAGAGGAAAGGAAGCCAAAGTGAAAGGCCCAGCCGGTTCCAGCCTGCGTCACCTGGAGAGCTGGCTGTGTGAGAACATGCCAGAAGGAGCGCCTGCGCTGTTGGAACCTGCTCCCCAGGAACTCATGGCTTAATAGAGCAACATGAAGGAGAAGAAGGGCGGGGGGAGAGGAGGAAGAGGGGATGAGGAGGAGAGAGAAAGGAGGAATAGGGGAGGAGGTGGGGGAGGAGGAAGAAGAGAAGAAAAAAGACCCAGAATTTAAGAAAGAGAAACTCAGGTTGGTTAACCAAAGTGGTTAAAGCCTGCTGATCTGAGTTCAATACCCTGGACCCAAACTGTAGGAGAAGTCATTCCCTAACCAATGTGCATGTGTCATGCCATGTGCATATTTACACACACACACACACACACATACACACACACACAGACACACACACACAGACAAACACACACACAGACACAAACACAGACACACACACACAGACACACACACACAGACACACACACAGACACACACACACACACACAGACACACACACACACAGACACACACACACACAGACACACACACAGACACACACAGACACACACACAGACACACACACAGACACACACAGACACACACACAGAGACACACACACAGAGACACACACAAACACACACACACAGACACAGACACACACACAGACACACAGACACACACACAGACACACACACAGACACACAGACACACACACAGACACACACACACAGACACACAGACACACACACACACACACAGACACACACAGACATACATACACAGAGACACACACAGACACACACGCACACACACACACACACACTTATTTTTTATTTTTATGGTTTTTAGTTTCTTTTTTTCTGAAGGGTTGGAATGGCGTTATGACCTCACTATGTAATCCTAGCTGGCCTGGAACTTGCTATGTGGATCAGGGTGGCCTTGAACTCAAAGTTATGAATTATGCTTGCTTCTGCCTCTAGACCACTGGGATTAAATGCATGTACTACCATACCTAGTTAAATAAAAACTCAAGCTGGGAATGAGAGTTCATGCCTATAATCCTGGCGCATGGGATGATGAGGCAGGAGAATTGCCATGAGCTTCAGGCTAGGCTGGACTACACACTGAATTCTGGGCCAGCCTGGGCTACAGAGTAAGATCTTGTTTTAAACAAACAAACAAACAAATCTTAGTACACCTCTGTAATCTCATCCCGCAGAAGTTGAAACCCAAGGACAGCTTTGAATTCAAGGCCATCTGAGAATACAGACTCAAGAAATGAAAAGCTGAGCCAGGCGTTGATGGCACATGCCTATAATCCCAGCACTCGGGAGGCAGAGGCAGGTGGATTTCTGAGTTCGAGGCCAGTCTGGTCTACAGAGTGAGTTCCAGGACAGCCAGGGCTACACAGAGATACCCTGTCTCGGAAAAACCAAAAAGAAAAAAGAAATGAAAAGCTGGTAGAGAATGGCCCAGTGGTCAACAGTGCTGGCTGCTTTTCTAGAGGACTCAGGGTGGGCTATTTACACCTTCATGGCAGGGCACAACCATCTATAACTGCAGCTCTAGGGGCTCCAACGTCCTCTTTAGCCTCCGAGAGCATCACACATACATTGTGCGCACAGTGACATGCAGGCAAAAAACACACTGGTATACATAAAACAAAGTAACTATTTCTAAAAACAACTACAAATCTAAAATGAAACAAAAGGAAGAAGAGTGGGAAGAGGAGGAAAGAAAAGAAGAAAAAGCAAAAAGGGGACGCACTAATGTTGCCTTGCAAGTGTGATTTATGCAAAATAGATGGGATTTATGCAAAGAGATGATCCTAGAGAACTGCCAACTTGCAGAAAGTGAGTAATGTCATGGCTCAATACCAACAGCATAGTGAATGAATTTACATTTGTGCATTTTAAGTAAAACTAACATATTTAATCTACATATATACCTTTTTTTCTTTTTGAGACAAGCCCTCACTAGCCCCTGGCTGGCCTTGAACTCACTGTACAGATAGACCATACAGATCTTGAAATCATGGAGACCTGACTATGCCTCCAATGTGCTGGTAAATGTATTTTGATCAGTCTAACAGTCTATAATCCAAGCATTTGGGATGCTGAGGCAGGAGCATTGTTGTGATTTCCAGGGCAGTCTGGGAAGTAAGACTCTGGAGGGAAAAAGTTAAAAAGAAAATAAAATGCCCACCCAAAAGTCCCACCGCAAACACTAAAAACAGCCTTGGCTGGACCTAGGCGCAAGATTTGTAATGGTTAAAACCTAGCAAGGAGCTGTCTTACCAGATCTGTGAGTGTGTGTACCTCCAGAATCAAACTGGTTCCTTAAGATGAATCCTGGCTCTGCCCCCATCTGCTTCTGGAGAGCAAGCCTCTTAAAAGGCTCTCTGTGCCTATCCCCTTCCTTGGCTGTTACACTCGGGGCTTTGTCAGGTTCTGCATATCAAGTGACCGTCTGGCCCCGTAGAGTGTGGTATCAATGTGTCACCTCTTACTGTCTTCATTATTATACATGTTTATTTTAAATTTCATTATTTAGTGTTTGTTGTGTGTGCGCGAGTGCATTTGTGAGTGTGTGAGTGTGTGCATGTGTGAGTGTGTGTGTGCGTGTGTGCATGTGCCTGTGTGTGCGTGCATGTGCATGTGTGTGTGTATGCGTGTGTGTGCATGTATGTGTGTGTGTGTGTGCGCATGTGTGTGTGTGTACATGGGCAACTGTGGAGGGAAAAGGGAATTGGGTCCCCTAGAACTGGAATTACAGGCAGCTGTGGGCAGCCCTATGATGTGGGTGCTGGGAACTGAACTGGGGTGCTCTAAACCACTGAGGCCCCTGTCCCACTCCCATGCTACCATCAGTATTGACCATTAACAGTTGTATCAGACATCTGAGGGGCTCTGATCCCCCAAACTTAAAATAACTCATTCTTTCTTTTTCTTCTTTTGCTGCTAAGGATTGAACTCAGAGCCTCTGCATGTCGGGCTGAAGTTCTACCTTGGAGCTCTGCTCAGCCTCAAGCAGGACTTTTTCGGTCCCCTCTTTCCCCCGTTGATGGTCCAGCTGGTTGGCTGCACACACACACGGTGGTACCTTCACTATGTGCCACTCTAAAGGTATAGATACCACGTGCTGATGAGCTAAGACTGCAGATGAGCCCAGCTCTGGACTAGCTCTGCACAATCCCCACAGGGCTAGAGATAGAAACGCACATTTGAGGAATTTGCACCAAGGAAAAGAATGACTGCCGCTTCAGAACTCCAAAAAAAAAAAAGTTTATTTATAAAATACTGACAGTTTGACAGGACATAGGACTTCTGGCGGTATATATTTCAAATCAATTTCTTTCTTACCTTTCATTTAAAAAATAAACTTGCTAACAAGCTATATGACATATAGATATATTTATTTTTCTTACAGATAGACACCTGCCATAATGAATACTCTCCCTATAATTTTTCATTATAGCTTTTAAATCAAAAAAATAAAGATTTGTACCGAGTTTTGTTTTGGGAGTCTATATGGGTGGAGGAAGGAACACACTTAAATGCTTTGGATTTGTCTTTTTATGGAAACAGAAAGGTGGGGGTTGTCCCAAGGGGGTGGAGGGGCACCTGTGCTCAAGGTGTTGGTTAGGGTGGGTGTCCCTGTATGGGATCACAGAGGCACTCAGGAGCTGGTGGTGGCTGTCTGTGGGTCCCCTCTTTCCCCCATTGATGGTCCAGCTGGCTGGCTGCACGCATATGGTGGCACCTTCACTGTGTGCCACTCGAGAAGGCGAGGGGAACCCCTGCCTGGGGCAGTCTAATGTGAGGTTCTGGCACCTTTAGAAATGCTGTCCAGGGCAGTCATGGACAGCAATGACAGAAGGCCTCGAAAAGCAAGGGCTGGCAAGGCAGCCCAGCTGTGTCCTTGTTCCCTCTGATTCCTGGGCAGTGTCAGGTTTGTGGTGGAGAGGGGATAGGAGAGGCAGCAGCTCGGGGGTTGTAAACTCCCTGTTGCTCTCTGGAGGAAGATGCTCCTGGAATCCAGAGCAGCTATTTGGTTAGTCTTGGCAATCTAGGCGCAGAGCCTGCAAGAATGCAGGAGGCAGGCGCTGCCAGGAGAGGAGAGAGCCATGCCAGCCTGCTAAGTGTGGGCTCCTGAATACAGGGCAGATTTCCTCAGGGCACAGAGAGGCAACAGCAAGAGGGCTAGGCGTGTCCTTCTGTGAACTTGTTCCCCATAGTCACAAGACAACAGCCCTGGCCTCATAGGCTCAGGAAAATGAAAGCTTCCCCTTACCCAGGGTCGGTGCCCGCCTGCCATACCCTTAGAATATGGTGGGGTATCTGGGTGGAGTTCTTGGAATTCTCCAGTACCCAGCAGAAATGTAAACATAGGCCAAAAGATCTCATTGAACAACCTAGAGTTCCACAGCTGGAAACCTACTGGGTGTCCAGCTGTGGCTGTGGCTGTGTAGGTAATAATTCCCCCACCCCACCCCCCCACCCCTGGCAGGCAGTGCCAAAACAGAGGCTCTCACCCTAGGCTCTTCTCCGAGTTGTAGCTTGTAATGTGCTCAGCTGCTCGGGTAATAGGTCTCACCGATACCCCAAGTGCAAGTGACCCAGGCTGTCCGTGCCTCATGAGGATGAGAGACAGCCAAGGGGCCGTCAGAGGGCATGTCAAGAGCCCCTATGTTAGCACACATAGATGTATGCTCTGTGCATATCTTTATATGCTTATATGTAAGCCCAAGTTTGTGCACAAGGATGCCAGCAAGGGTTCCAGTGAACACATGGAGGACGGAGGGGGATCTCAGTGCACAAGGTGATTTGTTAAAGGCAAAGGAAAATTGGCCTCCTGTGCAACACCACACACACACACACACACACACACACACACACACACACACACAAATGATTTTTTTAAAAACACATTCCCACTTCCTCTTTAAAGCTCCCTCACTGGACTGGGCTGGGCTGGGCGAGGCTGGGCTGATAATTCCCTAATGTAAACTCACAACATCCTTAAATGGTTAAAGCCTCCGAAGACAGGAGGAAAAAAAAAAAAAAGATGAGAGTTGTTTTAAAAAGACACAAGGGACGGACAGTGAGCGTGGCAGTGTGAACTCATGCAGCCGCTGCCTCTGCGGATGTGCGGCTTTGGAGATGTCAGATGCTGCGGGGGCTGGGGTCCAGGCGACTGACAAAGTTCAAGGTAGCCCTGGGAAACCTGCGTCCCTGGAGGGGCAAGGTCTCTGCCAATTTGTTGTCCTTTGGGGACAAGGCTGTGCTTCCTGGCTTAAGAGCCTTTGCAGCATCTGCCTAAGAGAAGTCACTGTGAAAAGCAAACTGTTCACACCCAGCAGTTGGGTCACCTGCCTGCTGACCTGGCTTCCCGCATCTCTCTCAATATCCCAGGGGTCAGGTGTGTAGGGAGGAGAGACCACATAATACTCAAGTATGTGCTTTTTTTTTTTTTTTTTTCGAGACAGGGTTTCTCTGTGTAGCCCCTGGCTGTCCGGGAACTCACTTTGTAGACCAGGCTGACCTCAAACTCAGAAATTCGCTTGCCTCTGCCTCCCCAGTACTGGGATTAAAGGTGTGTGCCACCACGCCCTGCTTAAGTATGTTCTTAACTCAGGCTTTGACCCTGGCTTCTCTGCCCAGTGAGAATTAGCAGGGACTAGAGACTGCTGAGAATGGCTACAGGCTCTCCACTAGGGCCTCTCAACAAGGCCAGCAGTAACTGCTCTGCTGACTCCCCGCAAGTCTGACCCTTTATTGAATTGGACATGCCCCAGTGAAGCCTATGAAGGAGGCAGCCAAGCATTTCCAGCAGCAGGGCGAGCTTTAGGCTGATTCCTGTCCCCAAGGGCCCAAGTCAACCCAGGACATCAGAAAACCACCTCCCCAAATCCTTGAGTTGGAAGGCCTGGAAGGCTGATGAGAAGCTCAGGCCCCCCGTGGTTTTTTTTACAGAACTTTCCTGGGAGGAACAGCTTTCCCTCCCATCAGCTATTCTTGTCCCTTGATGCTATCTGACCCGCCTCTCCTGGCTGGGCTGACCATGCATCTCAATTGCTGTGTGCAGTTTGACAAGGCTTCCTGGCTGACCCTTCTTTGGTCCTTCCCAGCTCTGCCTTCACTGAACCCCGCCTGGGAGATATTAGGGGGAGTTGAAGTGACCTTTTGTGGGGAAGTGGACCGTGAAAGGTAGCATGGTCCTCAGATGAACTAAGGCTAGAAGCCCCAGAGACTGGCTGCCCCACTCCTCAGATTGCACTTCCCCTCCCCCTCCCCCCTAGTGGTGTCCCGGGACTTCCCTGCATCCCAGCACCGGCCCTGCGACGATGGCGTGGGATGAGTGCAATCTCCCTGCGTTCTGCTTCCCCAAGCGGTCATGCCCTGTGGTAGAGCAGACACGGGACCCACAACCTTATAACCTTTGATTCTTTATAAAGCCTCAGGACCAGGGACTGGACCGCCCCTCTGGGCCCCTGTATGTTGTGGTAGAGACAGAGGGCGGGGCTACACAGGTCTTAAAGTGAGAAAGTTGTTGGGCAAGAGTTCCAGGGTATCCTCTTAAGAGGAGCCCCTGGACCCTTTTTCCTCCGAGTTCATGGGGCAGCTGCATGGGCTAGCAGGAAGGTGTACATTCATAGGAAAGCGATAATCTGAACATAGAACCTTCCTCCTGCCAGGCTGGGTGGGCTGTTTCCTATCCTAGGCACTGCCCCCAACCCTTTGTTTCCTTTCTCTTAGGGTTGGGCTGGTGGATCAGAAGGAATAGCCAAGGTTTTATCCTTGCGTCTCTGACTTCCTGCAGGACATCTCCCTGAAGCATCCCTTAGTGTGGAGCCAACACCTTGGGTCTCCACTCCCCAGATGTTACCTTTCCTTATCAGCATTCTGGGAAGTGAATCCAAGCAACAGGAGGCTCAGTTATGTGGCTGTGGAGGGATTCTTTCTCTCCCAACCCTTAGGCCCTCTTCCTTGAATTTACAATTAAAAAAAAAAATTGTTTTGTAGGAACAAGGAAGTTGCTAAGTGGATTGATTCTTACCATTTGATTTTTCTTTTTCTTCCAAAATAAGCCAAATGCTTGGTGAAGAAGTTGTAACGAGGGCCATGAGCCCTTGGGGGATGCCGAGGCAGGGCAGGGGGATGACAAGGCCACGAAGAGCCAGAGACAGCAGGCAGGCTTCGCCTCTGAGCACACCCATCCTTTTTGCAGAGGGGTAAAGATACCAAGCCCAGAGATCTAGCACAAGTGTGAGGGGTGAAGCCATCTGCATCTCTAGAAGCTTTCAGATCCCTCAGCCCCACCTGCCTTATGGCTCACTCTCTCCAGTGCCCCAAGCCCCTCTATCCTCCGTAGAAGTGAAGACTATCTGGTCTCCAGCCCTCCACACTGCAAAGTGGACCCCAAGGATGTGAAGCCATTGCAGGTCACGTGTATCCAAGTCCGCCTGTGGGTTTCTTCTCCCTCCGCCCGTCCTCCAACCCGGCTTTGCTGGCCCTGGAATCTCTGGAAAAATAAACTTGGGAGGTGAAAAGTTGAGTCGATGTCTTGGTGGGGTTTTCTTGCGTGTTTTCTGGCAGGCGTTTTGGGAAGTGGCAAAGGAAGATTTTGGTGTCTCTTTTTTCTCCCCATTCTTTCTCCTCTTTTGATGTCAAACAAAGGATGAGAACCCAGCTATGGGAGCCCGAGAGCCAGGGGCGAGGCTGCTGGGGGGACGGTAGAGGGTGCTCTGCTGACTCGGGGGATTCGGGGGGTTTTGGGGCGTTGGAGTCCGGCTGGCCTTGGGCCGGAAGAGGCTGCCTTGCTGGGTGCTGTTACTGTTGGGGACAGTGACGTGGTCAGGTTCGCCGGAATCACTCTCTGTGTAGCTGTAGGCCTGGGCCCGAGAGATGCCTTTCTGTTGGCGCCGCCAAGAGTTGTAGTATGTGGGGTCACTGATGTAATGGTTGACAAAGGAGTGGGCTTTCTGGGTGTTCGTGTCCACTTCGTACTCACTGTCACTCCCCTAGGAGGAGAGAATGGGGTATTAGTGAGGTCAGGGCTCAAAGGCACAGAACATTCTGGCTCCATTCTCTGCTCTGCCTCTTTCAAGTGAGGGTATTGATCTCAACACTGTTAGCATTTTGTCTAAGCTCCGCCCCACGGTTACCTGGCAACGGCCAGGTGTGCCTGACTCACTATAAAAGGGGCTGCTCGCCCCCTCTGCTCTCTCTTGCTCTTGCCTTCTTGCTCCAGCTCCTTCCTCTTGCCCCTTCCCCCTCTCTCCCATTCCCTTACCCTCCCCCCCAAGTGCTCATGGCCGGCCTCTATCCCAACCCCCCTCTCCCTTTCTCTGTCTCTACTAACCTCTCAACTCCCCTCCTCACACCCTGAATAAATATTCTATTCTATACTATACCTTCGTGTGGCCGGTCCCTCAAGGGGACCTCAGCATGGGCCCATGGAGGCAGCCCCTTCCCCCACACCTGATTATACCTCCACCAAACATATTCTTTCCTTCTTTATCTTTTTTACAAACACAACAGTGTCCCTTCACACGCCCTTTCCTTTTTCTTCCGGGAGAGCCAGTATGAGGTGACAGTGACGGCCAATGTGTTGTCAGAGCATGAAGGCATCTTTGTCTCTCTGTGGTACTACGGCTTCAATCGTGCCAGGCAAGTGGTCCTACTACTGAGCTACCCTGTAACCCACTTTCCAGTTGTTGTTGTTGTTTCCATTTTGAGACAGGGTTTCCCTAGGCTGGCCTTGAACTCACTATGCTGGACTTCATTTTGCAATTCTTCCTGCTTAGCCTCGTGACAGGTAGGATTTCAGACCCATATGACTGCACACTCGAATCCTAACCTTTTCTCTTCCCAGTTGAAATAAAATTCACTCAACGTTAAAGCCAACCATTTTAAAGTGAGCAATCCAGCACTGTCCAGTCTGTGTGTGACCCTGGGAGCTATCAGGTCTACCCGGCTCCAAATACTTTGGTCAATTCAAAGTACAACCCTGAACCTATTAAGCCCCCCCAACCCCACCCTGATAAACCCACACATCGATTTTCTGTCCTCAGGAACAGCCTGTTCCAATTCTCCACACAAAGGGGTACACATTATATACTTTCTGTCTAGCATCTTCTTTTTGTTTGTTGGCTTTTGAGACAAGAACTCATTCTTCAGCCTACGATGGCCTGTAACATATTATATAGTCCAGGCTGCTCTCTATATGTGGCAATTCTCATGCTTTGGTCGCCCGAGTCCTTGCAATGAAAGATGCCGTGCCCATCTGTATGTGATGTCCTTGACTTAGCACATTGATTTAAGGACGGTTTGCATCTCTGATCCTTGACCACCCATGACAAGATGCTATCTAAAAAAAAAGTTGTTTTTTTTTAGATTTATTTAATGTGTCGATGTTTTGCTTGTATGTTTGGCTGTGTGCCGTGTGTGTGCCTGGTCTCTAGAGATCAAAAGAGGGCAGTGGACCCCAGAAATTGGAGTTATGGACAGTTGTGAGCCACCCTGTGGGTCTTGGGAATCAAGCCAGGACCTCAGCAAGAACAAGGACTCTTAACCACTGAGCCATCTCTCTAGCCCCCTAAACACATTCTAACCTGGGTCTGTACTCTGTGACAAGGGATAACGTTTGAGCTAGATAAAAGACTTGGGAAGCCTTGGGCAGTGAAAAATCATATATGATTCAGGATAAAAGTAAGCCATCTAGGAAACCATCATAAAAATAGTGTCATAGGTCTGGCCTGGTGGTACACGCCTTTAATCCCAGCACTTGGGAGGCAGAGGCAGGTGAATTTCTGAGTTTGAGGTCAGCCTGGTCTACAGAGTGAGTTCCAGGACAGCCAGGGCTACGCAGAGAAACCCTGTCTTGAAAAAAAAAAAATAGTGTCACCAAAAATGTCTCAGCGGTGGAAAACATCTCCCACTCTTCCTAAGAACCTGAGTTCGAATCTCAACCCCCACGCTGTGCAATTTACCACAGTCTGTAATTCCAGCTCCAAGGACTCTGGTACCCTCTTTAGGCTTTTCTGGGCTCCTATGTGCATATGTACATGAATCACAGAATCACATACACACATGAAACTCTTTTTTTTTAAATGCTAACAAAAGATCCAAATTCTCCTATGATGACTTTGGAGGCCGTCCAGCCCCCAGGAATGTGAAATATTCAGTTATTCTTAACTCTGTTAAGACATTCTGTGGTTCTAGGCACATGCTGCTTCGGCAGGAGACAAGTTGATCTGAACTGTAAACTCTGAATTGTGGAGCTGAGACAAGTCGATCTGAACTGTAAAGTCTGAATTGTGGAGCTAAAATTACCGCTCTCCTCCCCCACCCCAAGCTTCCAGCCATGTTTTGAGAAGGAGTAAGACAACAACAGATGGAGACTCTGGGGAACAGACCAGCTTGGATGGAGAAAGGCACACTTGGTGACATATAGCCCAGAGGTTGCTACCAAGGCTTGCCTGGCTGCTATCCAGCTATGTCTTGCCTTCCTCGTCCCTGCCCACCAGTGTCCCTAGCTGGCCAATTCACCATTTATATGAACCTAAGGAAGACATGTTTGTCAAGGGGAGTGCTGGCAACAAAATCCATCTAGGCCAACACCAGTGAGTTTGGGATGATCCACTGTGTCCCATTTGACATCGGGAGCAACTGGAGGTGACTTTGTTCCCTGGCCACGGAAGATGGAATGCACAATATGTTCTAGGGACAAAGCCCTCTGTGGCTTCTAGACCCTCAGGAGAGGCACAGCTATGCTGGCTTCTCAGGCAGGCACTCCTGCGGAGGCAGGAGCTGCTGACTTGGCATTTCTGTAATTAGTTCTGAATTTCACACCTCTGTGCTGAGGTTGTGAATTCACTATGTGGATGCTAAGGCTGTCTCAGTGTGCATGTTGCCAGGATACTCATACCTTGGGAATACTGATGCTGCATGGGTACTGGTGTTAAGTGAATACTGATGTGGGAGTACTACTGCTGCATCATGAGTACTGTTGCTATTGTGAGTACTGATGTTGTGGGAGTATTTCTGCTGCACCATGGGTACTAGTGCTTTGAGTACGGATGTTGTGTGGGTACTACTGCTGCATCATGGGTACTGTTGCTAAGTGAGTACTGATGTTGTGGGAGTACTCCTGCTGCATCATGGGTACTGTTGCTATGTGAGTACTGATGTTGTGGGAGTTCTACTGCTGCATCATGGACACTAACGCTAAGTGAACACTGATGTGGGAATACTGCTGCATCATGGGTACTGTTGCAAAGTAAGTACTGATGTTGTGGGAGTACTCCTGCTGCGTATTGTTGTTATGAAAATACTAATGCTTCATGGGTACTGCGGTGAATGAGTGCTCACACTATGTGACTCAGCACTGATTCTGTGAATACTAAGGGGCTTGTGTGAGCACTAACATTGCATGGGTACCAGTACCATGTAAGTACTTATTCTGTGTGAGTACTGATGTTATGTGAAAGAGAACACTGGGGCTGGAGAGATGGCTCAGCAGTTAAGAGCACTGACTGCTCTTCTGAAGGTCCTGAGTTCAAATCCCAGCAACCACATGGTGACTCATGACCATCTGTAATGAGATCTGACGCCTCCTTCTGGTATGTCTGAAGACAGCTACAGTGTACTTAGATATAATAATAAAAATAAAATTTAAAAAACAAACAAAAACCAAAAATAACAACAAAAAAAGAAAAAAAGAAAGAGAGCACTAATGCCCAGTGAGTACTACTGGTGTGCAGGTACTGGTACTAGGTACTGACTGAGTGCTGATGCTATGTTAGTACTTATGCCGCATGGGCATGAGTACTTTGTGTGCTGATGCTGAATGCAGAGACAGAGGGTTTGCTGGGATGCAGGTCTGGTGGGGATTTAGCTCAGATCTGCCTGATTCTCTGATGTCTACACTTGCACTTACTCCAGGGTTCCTGGAAGAGAGTGAGAGTCCCTCCCTGACTCCCAGGGAGGCAAACACTCCCCAGCCATTGGCTAACTTCCTTCCCTTCCTTTGATCCCACCCTTGCTCTCCATCTTTCTGCAGTCTCAGCTTCTCCCCCTTGCAGCCTCCAAGTACCCATCTTTCCCAGGAGGGTAGGCCCACAATGGACAGCCCTGCCAGTCAATTAGCTTTGGGTTCAGGGCAGCACAATGTGAGAGCCATTTGTGTGTGTGTGTGTGTGTGTGTGTGTGTGTGCACCCATCTGTCTTCCCAGAACAAAAGACATATAACAAGAAGGATCCATATGTTGAGGCCAGGCTAATACCCTGAGGCCAGAGGCTGGGGGCCATAGTGGTGGTTGTGGCAGTGATGGGTGTGGGGGTAGGGTGGCGTGTCTCTCTTCTGGTAGGGTCTGGAGGTGTAGAGAACCAGGTTAGAGCATTCTACTAGCTTCCTGTCTTGAAGAGCTTGCCAGTGTCTCCAAGGCATCTAGAATTTTCGCTAGCCCTAGGCTTCCACATTTGGGAGGAGCCCCAGATCAAGGTGGGCCACTTCTACAATTGCTGAGCCTCTGGGGTCAGAGTTGGTGCCATGGCCCTTGCTAGTAAAGCATGTTTGTAACCAATACTGGCAGGCTTTCGGCCTTGGTGGACCGGTCTGCAAAATGGTAGCTTGTGACCTATTAGGCGAAGAGGAGCCAAAGCAGGCAGGAGTAGAATAAATGGTATTATTTGGGGAGAAAGGCTGGGGCGGGGACAAAGTTTCAGTGGGAGAGATCACAAGGGGCCAGGGATTGGACAGTGCCTCAGTGACGTCACTGGAATGGGAGGGACAGCCTCCCTTGCTAGGCAACAGTGGGTGGGGTCTGATTTGGGGGGGATGAGCTGGGTCCACTCTGGCTCTTTCAGGCCCAAATCTCAAAGCCGGTTTATCTATACTACCTCAGACCAGCAGCTGCTATCTCGTGAGCGCCCACTGAATGCCTGGCCCTCTGGGAAGACAGCCCTGACAGATGGGAAGGCTGGAAGTGGGGGTTGGGGGTGCTGAGGTGGGGTCTGAAATGTTAGCTAGTCCCTCCTCCAGCTCCCTGGGGTCAAGGAGGAAGGTGGGTGTCTTTCCCTCAGACTAACAGGGCAGTTCCCGCCTCCACCTCCCTGAACATCTGTTTCTTTTCAGGGTGGGGGTGGGGTGAGAAGAAAGAGTGCGAGGGGAGCCAGGGGCTCCGATTGTAGCTTTCAACCCTCTCTCAGTAACTGAATGCGGTGTCCCGGGAGCGGGCAAGCACAAAGGGGGCTTTCAGGGACCATCCTGCCAGGCCGTCAAGCGACTGCTTCAGTTCCCTGGCCTCTTAACAGCTCCTCAAAGCCACTCAATCAGCAATTACTCGGTCGCAGGAGCGGGAGGGAGGGCAGACGCCAGGCTGGGGTACAGGAGTGGGGAAGGGACCCAGAAGGAGGGCCAATTGTAAAGAAAAAAGCTGAAATCTCAAAGGGGAGAAAAAGCCCTTTGCTCCTTTGCTCCTCTCTTGTACCAGACTCAGCTGGTAAAGGTTCCTGATGACGAGAGCTCAGGGCATAAGGGGCAGGTTTGAGGTATGGGACCAGGCAGGTAATGTGTGTGTGTGTGTGTGTATGTGATGTGTATTGTACCCGTGTTTGTGTGTTTGAGTGTGCGTATGTGTGTGTGTGTCTGTTCTTATTTTGAGGACTTCAGAGACTATGAGACCCCCCTCCCTCATCTGGGGTTCCAGGGGATCGGTCCTGTCTGACCACACTCTGGACATAGTGCTCTGTCCCTGTTCCTTGGATAAGCTAACTTTTGGGGCAGTGTGGCTACCTTCTTCAGGGTTGGAGAGGTTGCTGACATGCTAAGGGGCCCCAGAGCATCTTCAGAGGACTCCACTGATTTTCCTGTGAGGGCTCATTTTCAGAACTTTGGGCTCCCCGTGTGAAAACAACTTGAGAGATGTCAGCCTATGCAACCCATATGTCTGTCTAGGATGTCTGTGGTCAAGGGCCTTGAGGGAGGTTCCCGAGGGAGGTTTGGGAATGGATGTTGTCCTCAGTGTCATCAGGACAGATGGAGTCCCAGTCACCTGCTCTTCTGAGCTCTGTAACCAAGAGCTTACTTAATGTTGGCCATTTCTGAGTATCCGAATCCCCCAGTGCCTTATGGGACATCAACTCGTTACCAAGGCAGGGCTGTTAGGCTCTAAATGAGATGCATAAAGTATAAGGTTTGGCATAGATAAGATATTGACCAAGTTCTCTGTCCTGTGGTATCTTTCTCTTTGGGCTAAGGAGAGGAGAGACAGACAGGGCCTTAGCTGAGCCTGTTCCAGGGATGGCCCAACCTGATGGACAAGAAACAAAACGGACAAAAAGATGAGAAACATTCAACAGACAGAGGCCTTAGGGGAAGGGGACAGTGTACCTGACTCGGACCGGCACACACCAAATGAGTACCCGCATCTTCTAGGAACACCCCTCCCCCCCCCTATCCCTCTGTCACATGCCTTTGAGTAGTGACCTTTCCCCCAGGTCTTTTCAGTGCCTCAACTTCCTCAAACGGCAGGAAATAGGACGAAGTTAGGATACCCCTTTCTTCCTACAGTTAGTCGTTATGGTTCCGTGATATCTGAGAACCGAGATGTGTGGTTATTTATGCACAGGTGGCCCTCTCCGACAGACCATAATAGGATGTCACAAAGCATCTTTTGCTTACTGCTTCAGCTACTACCATTGATGTGTCTGGTGTTATTCAAACCTGGGACCCATAACCCTACCCCTAACTCTAACCCTGATAATATACAGGCAGTGCTACTGGCCTGCTATCAGAGGCCGGTGGCTGATTACGTCATCCCCCCCCCCCCGCCACCAGGTGTTCTAGGCGTCTGTTGCAGGGTCCCATCACCCACCACTGTCTCTGTCTGCGTGATCTCTTTCGATCTCTGCCTGTCCCAACTTCTCTGTCTTCCTCTCTGCATGTGACTTCCCTGGCCCCATTCTCTTTGAGATCAGTGAACCGCCCCCACCTCCCCCAAGAGCTGCCTCCAATAAACCCGCTTCTATACTTTTGATTCAGCTTGAATTGGCTTATTTTGTTGGTGGAGAAAACCTATTATCTGGTACCATTCAGTGGTGTGGTCCAATGGCTGTTGAATGTGTACCCCAAGAAAGGAACCAGTGAATCAAAGAATAAGTTCCATGGAGACAGGAAGTCAACAGTCATTTCTTCAATGTGCCTGACCCACATAAAGGATAGGAAAGGTATAACAGGGAGTTGGGGGGGGGGTCTGGACTTTTTTTTTTTTTCTTTTTTGGTTTCTTGAGACAGGGTTTCTCTGTATAGCTCCTGGCTGTCCTGGAACTCACCCTGTAGACCAGGCTGGCCTCGAACTCAGAAATTCGCCTGCCTCTGCCTCCCAAGTGCTGGGATTAAAGGCGTGTGCCACCACGCCTGGCAGGTCTGGACTTTTTGAGGTGTGTGTGACTGCCCTTCCCCCCATACCACCACCACGGTTTCTTATTGTTTTAACCTAGAAGTAATCTTAATGTCATCAGCACCTTCCAGGGATTTAGAGTGTCATGTACCCACAATTCTTAGGGCCCATCCTGACTCCTAGTAAATGCTCCATATCCTTAATACATAGATGTGACTGGTCCCACACATTTTCTTTAAATGTTTTCACATAGACTTGATTTTTTTTTCTTTTTTCTAAATGAGCTTTAAGCTGGCCAAGCACAATCCTGCTAAGAACTGGATATTAAGATTGGAAGACATCAGCTGTGGGCTTAGTGTTTCTTTCCCATTGAGATGCAGTTGAGTGCCAAATATACATATTTTTCCCCTACTAAACTTGTGCTGTTATTTTGAAAATGAGTTGGGATGGAGCCAGGCTGCATTTTTAGACATTTCACCAAACAAGCCACAGACAAATTTCTTCGGGTGTGTCTTTCCTGTGTTGGGGACTGTCTCTAGCAACTCTTGAGGCATGGCCCTGGGTCCTTGGGAGAAGCCAGCCTCTGCCTCTAGCCCTTCACCCACAGCCCTCTGGGGCCTTTCTCACACTGCATCTTATCATATATGTTTACTTTTAAGTCAAATTGACATTTTGTTTATGACTATCTCACAGGATAGAGGCTGGACAGACTTGTATCAGTTTGGAGAACAAGATTTGGGTGGCCTGACTTGGAATATAAACCAGGCTGCACACTCATGCACAGGGGGCCTGGGGGAGGGGATGACGAGGGGGAAGGGTTGCCAGTCCCCAGGGACCTGCATTTGTCATCTGCCTAGGACAGCCATTAGGGTCACACTCCAGACCCTGATTGATAATCCAGAGAGCTCTGGCAGGGATGTCTGAGGGACAAGGTTAGCTGTTCTACCTCCACATGTAACCCTGCAGACCCCAAGGAGCTCCTGGGGGCGTGCCAGAGTCCTATCTCCATCACCTCCGTGTTCTGAGAACAGGCTCAGGAAATAGGCCAGAGGCCAATGATATAGTTCAGGGGTAAAGTTTTCATCTAGCAAGTAGGGGACTTTGTGTCCCATTCCCAGGGCCAGAGAAAGATAGGGAGAGAGATAGGGAGGGAGAGAGAGACAGGAAGATTTGAGAGAAGTTAGAGAAAGCTCTTCCCCATTATTCTGCTGGAGCTGTCCTAAGCCAGAGGCTGATGTAGAAACACAGTTCCCATGGTTGTCAAGTGTAGAAGTGCAGAAGAAAGCCAGCTAGAATTAGGGTCCTGTGTTCCTGGTAATTAATTACAGAGTGGTAAAGCTGACTGCCTGGGGTCCCTCTGGTGACACTTAAGAGCTCTGGGATGTGGCTACTTACCAACAGCTAGGCACACATATTATTGACAGTATAGAATGCAAGTTTCCTACTGGGAGTAGGGGCCTGCTCATCCCACACTCCCATCTCTGAGATGCAAGGGTCCTAGTGAACCTGGAATCTGGGTTCTCTGTGGTGGGCCTCCAGCCAAGTGTTTGGTTGCCAATAACACTATTGACAGCTCAAAGACCCGATTCCCATTCTGTGCCTTCTCTGGAGCCTGTGAGGAATCAGGTATCCCATGGCTTCACTTCATCCTGTTCAGTGTACCATGCTGCCTGCCTTTGTGTTTGTGTGTGTGTGTGTGTGTGTGTGTGTGTGTGTGTGTGTGTGTGAAGGGCTACTAAAGACCTTCCCAGTCAGAAGAGACAGTGTGTGTGTGTGTGTGTGTGTGTGTCTGAAGGGCTACTAAAGACCTTCCCAGTCAGAAGAGACAGTGTGTGTGTGTGTGTGTATGTGTGAAGGGCTACTAAAGACCTTCCCAGTCAGAAGAGACAGTGTGTGTGTGTGTGTGTGAAGGGCTACAAAAGACCTTCCCAGTCAGAAGAGACAGTGTGTGTGTGTGTGTGTGTGTGTGTCTGAAGGGCTACTAAAGACCTTCGCAGTCAGAAGAGACAGAGTGAACTCGATGTAGGTCTCAGGCATCATATCACACAGCCAAGTGCTATCTTTCACATGAACACATCCCCCACCACAGCCCTCTGGAGAGATAGGTCTATCATCCGAATATATGTACAAAGCCGTGTGGGGGTTGGAAGGGTGTGAAGTGGGTAGGAGTGGTGAGCGGGATGGGAATAACTGTAGTGCCTAGAGCATGTATTGCCTTTACAAGTCTTGAAAGGGGGACTTGATTATTTTCTTCTCCTTTTTTTTTTTTAAAAAGAAACTCCACAAGTTATTGGTAAAACATGACTCAGAGGAGTGATGCATGGTTAGGTCTCTTAGATGGCTTATTGGACAGAGCAGAAGTCTTTTCTAGAAAGGCTACTAGGAGCAAGGCTTTGGGGATAGGGTAGAAACAAAGCCCAGACCCAACTCTATGGGCAGGCAGTATAGCATCTGGCCCTGAAACAGGGGAGCCGGAATCCCAGTCTGTTGCCCTTGAGTGAACTCCAGGATGGTCTTCTATTTCCTGCTCCATCTCCCCAGTGCTGGGATTATGGGTGTGGCTGGTGTAAATACCGCTGGGGATTGAACCCCGGGGATCCCCACATGCTAGGTAAGGACTCATCCACTGAGCTGCTGGGACTGAACCCCGGGGCTGCCCTGTGCTTATCCACTGAGCCGCATCCCTAGCTCCTCTTTTAGTCACTCTTCAGCTCCAAGGCTCCTCCATAAGTCCGGGTTACCGAGAACCTGGGCAACGGTGGGGCTCTGGTAACTGTAGGGGTCCAGGCTCTCACGTGATTCCTGTGACCCAGACCCCATTCGCTCTGGGGGAAACTCTGCGCAGGGCTTGGAGGTGGTGGTGACTGACTCATGAATGACTTCTGGATAGCTTCTCCCTCCCCTTTGGTCTCCAAAGTCAAGGAAGGAAAGAAGGGAGGAGGGAGAGTGGAAGAGGGAGGAGGGATAGAAGGAGGAGGAGGAGGAGGAGGAGGAAGAGGAGGAGGAAGAGGAGTAGTAGTAGGAGGAATGTGCTGGCTGTGTGGTAGGATGCTGCTCACCCCTTTACCCACATTTGGTAGCAGCCACCACCTGTCTAGGCTTGTGCCCTTGTGCCCCTTGCGCCCCTCACCTGGGAGTCAGAGATCTCCGAGGGCTTCTCAGTCAGGCTGCTGCTCTCGGCTGGGATGAGGTCATTATACTTGGTGACATCTTCATCAGAATAATGTAGGCTACCTGGACTGGGCCTGGGAGGGGACCTAGGGAGAGAAGGGAATGAGGCTGAGAGGTAGCCTCAGAGAGGTCTGGAGGAACGCAGGCCACTGCCCCCTCCACCCTGGGTTCCTCCTTGTGACCACACTGTGTCAGCCTGGGTCTTAGAGAAGTGGGTGGGTGGGTGGGGGGACTTAAAGGAGGAGTAGAGAAAACAGAATACCACACTGAAGTCTTTGAACATATAGGGCAAATGGAATGTGTGTCTATGTGCCTGGGCACATACATGTATGCACAGACATTACTGAGACCAGTTCAGCCTGAATCTGATTTGGTGAAAACAAGATTTTTCTCATTCCCATGGGGGCATAGAACATGCAGGCCTCTATGTGTGTGTCCTATGAGTAGGAGGGGGAGGGGGACAAGGGGAGGTGGGGCCAGGGGTGAAATGCCCCCTTGTTCCCCTGTGGCAGGCCCAGGAGCCTGCTCAGCGGGGTTGTGGCAGCCATGCCAGGCTTGGGTGAGTTTAACCACAGCTTCAAACGCTTCTTTCTTTGGAAGCCTGGATTGGCAAGGGATGAGAGCCTGGGTGCTCCGCCCTCTGCCTTCCCCTCCACCCCCTTGGAGAAGTACACATGGCTTACCCTTGCAAGAGGAGACAGAGAGAGGCTTTGTGAATTCGCTCAAAGAGGTTGCTCCCCCACCCCCAGCCTGCTGCCTCCACCTAACTGTGAATGTCAATACGCTGAGGCTGGAGACCGGAGTCCCTTTGGCTGTAGCCTCAACCTCCCTTGAACTTTTGGGAACATTAAGCTGCCCAGCCCCATCAGAGGAGGACCAGGTAGACCCCAGAATCATCCTTGGCCCTCAAGAATGGACAGCCTTGGCTGGGGGGTGGGGAGAGTATAGGGGACTTTCAGGATAGCAACGAAGTAAATACTTAATAAAAAATTGGAGGGAAAAAAGAAAAGAATGGACAGCTTGGTGGCTTCAGGGAAGATTATCCAGAAGAGACTGGAGTCAGAAAGAAGTCAGGAATGGGAGTTGGGTCCCACCAAAATGGCCGCTATCTTTTTTCATTGCTTTAGGCTTTTGGGAAAGGACCCCATTTGGTGCAGGCTGGCCTCAAACGCTATGGAATTCTGGGCTGATCGTTCCGTACTGATCCTCACAGTTCTGCCTCCCAAGAACCCACCAGGATTACAGGTGTGCGCCACTACACCCAGTTTTCACAGTGTTAGGCCTCAACCATGACAGGCAAGCTCTCTGGCGGCTGAGCCGGAGGTCCTTCCATGCTAACTGCTTCCAGAGGCTGAAAGATGGTGGCAGGATCTTGACTTGACTCCAACCAAAGTAAGCCAAGCCCAGGAAAGGAGGTGCTTATTCTCCCCTTGCTAAGAAAGGCACACACAATGGGCTAGTCTCTGGCACCCTGCACCGAGGTGCCTCATCTGGGTCCGAGATGGGGTGCATGGCCGTCTGTCCGTAAGTCTGGTTACTAGTGCAAACTACTGTAGGTTGGTTTTCACGACTATGTGTTTCTGCACTCTGCAGCTATTGGCAGAGACTCTTAGTATCCACCTCCTCATGGAGTTTCTAACATTCTCTAAGCTGTGACTGAGTCTGGTGGGACTAACAGAAGCCCCTAAGTATCTCGCTGGGGTCCCACGTGACCTTCTGCTGACCATTGCCAGCCCTGAAGCATGGATGCTATTTCCCAGGGAAGGGGAAGGCCACGTGGGCATGGCTTGTTCCATGCTCCTTCCCGGCCATCCCTGCTGGACGCTGCTGTGTGGCCCTCAAGTCTCTGTCTTCTGTCACACATGTAGGCGTAGTACCTGGTGTACAAGCCGTTCTTCCTGCAGAAGGAGTTCTTTACGGACAGCCGACGGTTGTTGAGCTCCAGAGCAGGGAAACTGCTTTCATCCAAGCTTAGCATCTCCCCGTGGCCGAGCGCTCCCGACTTGGTATTCCCTCCTGAGGGCAAAGAGATGTGGGGTGGGGGTGGGGGTGGTGGGGAGAATTGGTACCCATCAGACCACATAGCCAGCCATTCCTTCCCAGGTACATTCTCCCACTTAGCTGGGATGCTCCTTTTTCTTGCTTGTTAGTATCAAGACCCAGATTAGAGCCCAGGGTTGTGTGGAGGAATTCCTGGCTGCCTTGCCTGAGATGGTACATTGCTAGGAAATGGACCTTCCCAGCCCCCAATATAAAGAAGACCTTCAGGAGTCAAGCCTGCCATTGGGAGGACGCAGGGTCACTCACCTGCATCTGTCTTCTTGGAGTACTTCTTGCTCTGACCTCGGATGATGAGTACGAAGACCAGGAGAAGGATGAAGATGAGGCCCACAAGGGCAATGACCACTAAGAACCACCATTCCTCATAAAAGGGGCTGGCTTTCTGGGCTGCAACAGCAGTATAGTGTCAGGACCTGGATGCTTAGGTACTCTCCTGCCCACAAGCCTTCCTGGTCCATCTGGGGTCCCACCACCTGCTCATGGGCGTTACCAGTAGGTGGGGGTCTGTGCACTCTAAAAGTTTCTGCTTTGATCTGCTGGCAAAGGTTTGCCTGGGGGACCATTTTAAGAAGAGTGTTATGGTCTAGTTGACTGAGAATTCCCTGGGTTTATTAGAGAGTGCTGCGATCGATGAGTGATGTCTGCCAGGGGATCAAGAAGGGAGAGTAACAGTGTGTTAGCTGCTTTTTTGTTTTTGCTCTCTTGCCTTTGGGGGGGAAAAAAAAAGACTTTGATAGACAGATTCTAATTTGTGTGTGGAAAGATGTTTCTCTGGACTTTAGTAAGCCCGAGAGAACTTTCCTCAAAGTTATAGTGAATGTTTTTGTTGTTATTGTTATTTATTTATATGTTTGTTTATTTACGGATGGTAGGAAGCTAAGGAAGTTTATTTTCATCTCAGGCTCTTTGTATTTCATAATTTGGTGTTATCCATCTGGGCACAGGAGCAGTATATGGGTGGAAAAGGAGCTAGGTTGCTAATGCCCAAGCAGAGAGCCGATTTTCTGCCTCTATATTTAAAGTGGTCAGTAACTGGGCAGGGCCATAGGTGTAGGCCTAGTGCCACATGTGAACCCTGAGCTGGATAGGAGGAATGAAAGAGAGGGGGAGGGTGGGGCAGTGAACACGGCCCACCTGGGGTGCTGCCAGTGGGGTCTTAGAGGCCACCAGTGTTAGCCCATGGCCCACCTGGGTGCTGGTCTGTTGGGAGTGGGGTGAGGTGGCTTATGTGGAGCCATAGTTTATGGCCTGGCTAGCAACTTCCCCTGAGGCTGTGAACTGCATTAGGCCTGGGGCTCAGAGCTCTCGGTTAGAGAAGTTGAGGGACGGTGCATTTCTATGACCACCTTGACCCTTCTGCTGCCCAGTGTCTGCCTTCTTCCCGTTCCCTTCCCCCAGCATGTCACCAGCTCTTCCATGGACTCTCTGACCTGTCACCCTATAGGCTGGTACCTGGCACAGACTGGGAGGGGCTGCTGGGAGTGCCAAAGCCATAGTCGTTGACTGCGATGACCCGGAAGTCGTAGCTTACGCCTGGCTTCAGGATGTCCATGCTGAAGGTGTAAGAAGTCACCTCCTTGGGGATATCCTTGATGAGAATGTCCCAGAGCCCCTCATCTGCAGGAGCAGAGAGAGGAGGCACTGTGAGGTGGAGGAGCCTCAGATCCCAGCTGATCTGGTTCTAGCTGCAACCCCCTGAGTAACGGGTCCCATCTAATCAGTGGCCCAGTGCATGCCTGAGCCTGGCTCTTAGGACGGCCTTGTGGAGGTCTTAGAGACAGATACTTTCTGAGAGAGTGTGCCTCTAAAATCTTTTCTTTAAAATTAAAACATCTGTAAAACATTTTAAAAAATGTACCATGCAATAAATTCTTTAACAACCAAACCAGTACAGGCTGAACATCCTAATCAGAGAAACTAAACTTTCATATCGACATGCCTGTGATCTTAGCACTCCAGAGGTCAAGGAAAGAGGATATCAACTTTGAGGCCAGCCTGGGATATACAGTGAGACTTAAAAGAATAAAAAAGTAAAATCTAGGGGCTGGTGAGATGGCTCAGTGGGTAAGAGCACCCGGCTGCTCTTCAGAAGGTCCAGAGTTCAAATCCCAGCAACCACATGGTGGCTCACAACCATCCGTAACGAGATCTGGCGCCCTCTTCTGGAGTGTCTGAAGACAGCTACAGTGTACTTACATATAATAAAATAAATCTTTAAAAAAAAAAAAGTAAAATCTAAAATGCTCCCAAAAAGAAACATTTTGAGACCTATAACATCTCAAGCAGAAAGACTACACACGCTTAAACTTTACTTCATGTACAAAATACTAAAATAGTGTATAAAATTAATTTTTAGGCTATGCATATATGGTATATCACATAAGAAAATTTATATGTGTCTATCCAAAATATATTTAGTATATTTGCATAGATATTATATATGCAATTATATTCTTATTCTATATTATATTCTATATATATAATATACATATATAACAGGATATGTATTATAGAATTGTCTTGATCTCCCAGCTCTCCCTGCCGCAGCGGCCCCAGCCTCACCCTCAGGGACCTCATTCTTCCGTGAACTTCTGAGCTGCTCTCCTGTACCAGGGCTGGCTTCCCAGTTCCAGAACACTCTCTCCCGGATTGAAGGAATGTGTTGCTCTTACCACACTTTCCCTCGGATCCAGCAGGGGAATCTGGGACATAAGTAGCCACCACTGCCCTAGCATCATTTGAAAAAACATTTTGGACCAAGTCCAAGTGTGCTGCAAGCCAGGTCAAGGGCAGCCTGCCTCTCTGCATCATAGACCCTGCAAGTTTACCGAAGCCTGTATGAGGTCTGTCTGTTCAGAGATTCTCCCAGAAGGCCCTGGGTCCTGAGCCATGGCTGGTAGTATGCATTATGCATGTGTGTGTGTGTGTGTGTGTGTGTGTGTGTGGTGTGTGTGCATGGTCATGTCTGGGTCTCCTTTGCTCCTCCTTCATTTCTCTTCACCTCATTCTTTTGAGACAGTGAGGGTCTGTCATCAAATCTTGAGCTCAGCAATCAGCTAGACTGGCTGGGCATAGACCATGGGGATCCCTGCTTGCCTCTACCTCCTGGTACTGGGGTCACAGATTTTCTCCTCAGCTCTTATATGGATGCTGGGCATGCAAACTCGGGACCTCATGCTTGGGTAGCAAGCAATTTACCCAGAGAGTGATCTTTCCTGCCTCATTGTCAGTATTTTTGAATATCTACTTGATTATTACCTACGTTATTTTAATTTTTTAAAATTACCTTTATTTTATGTGAACTGGTGTTATGCCTGCATATATGTCTATGTGAGACGATGTCAGATCTTGAAGTTACAGACAGTTGTGAGCTGCCACCCACATGTATGTCAGAGTTAGATCTGGAGTTACAGACAGTTGTGAGCTGCCACCCACATGTATGTCATAGTTAGATCTGGAGTTATAGACAGTTGTGAGCTGCCACCCACATGCATGTCAGAGTTAGATCTGGAGTTACAGACAGTTGTGAGCTGCCATGGTGGGTGCTGGGATTTGAACCCTAGTCCTCTAGAAAAGCAGTCAGTGAGTGTCCTTAACTGCTGAGCCATCCCTCCAACCCTCTAATTTAAAATTTTTTGAGACAGGGTCTCACTTTGTGGCCCAAGCTCATCTGGCACTCACAACTCCCTGCCTCCTCCTCTTTCCTTGTGCCAGCACATCCAGTTACCCAATTATCTTTTTGTTTAATCTCCCGGCTCCTCTCCCTACTTCGAGGCTGTGCAATCCTTAAGGATCATGTGTGACTCGTCTTTATATCCTTATACACCAGCACTTAGCTCAGACACCTTCGTGGCGTGTGTTAAATCTAGGAGCTCTGACTTTCCCCTGCGTTTCTCATAGTATTATCACGCAGGTCAATGCTTAGCTCGGCACTTCATTCCTTGGGATGTAGTGGGGCTCAGATCCTCATGCGATTATTGTAACAATGTGGCTCTCCCATAGCAGCTGACAGTCCTGTGTCATACAACCTGATGTGGGCTGGGGGTGGGGGGGAGTAGCTATAACAATGACAGGGGGTAAGAACTTCTCCTGTCTGACAGATAAGACAAGGCTCAGAGAACTTAACTTGTCTTGCCAAGGTCACAGTGACATGGCTAACAGTGCTGGCATTTTCTGCTGAGCTACCCGACTCTTGGCATTGAGTTTCCTCATGGTACCCGGGAAAAGCGGTGGGTGCAACCGATGTTTGCTAATAGCTCATGGAGAATCCTGCTGTTGTCTTCTAGAGGCTGAGGTCTCCTGCCTGCTCTTTATATCCACTCCCCCTTCTCTGTACCCCACACAAACAAAGGATGGGGGCTGGGCAGTGAGACCAAGCCAGAAGCTGCTAGAATGTCCCTCAATGGCCTCAGTCCTCAGAGTCAGCAGATGTGGGAGCCAGTTCACAGTCCCAGTCCAGTCCCCTCCCTTGCTCTGCTCTGCCTGAGAGCTAAATGGCTCAAAGTCGGTATGTCTAGCTTAGTCTGTGTAGCACAAAGCACAGCAATGCAGGGATATTTTGTGTCACCAGGGCTGTTTTGTCATGAGGAGCTCATTAGCATGGAGGGAGGATAAAAGAGGGGAAGGCAGCCCAGAGGAGGGGAGACAGCCATCTCTGAAAAGCAGCTCACTTTCCAACAGGTTTAATTAAGGGTTGTCCACGCATCCTCAGGGCTCCCTTCCCCTGCTTTCCCACTGTCTGGTCCTCCTTAGAACTGCTGGCTTTGACCCTTCTCTATCTGTCACGGGATGCTGGCTCAGTCCTTCCTCTGTTCCACCTGTGTGCACCAAGTCACAACCCCCAAACTTGGAAGGACAGTGGCTCATGCTGGGCCTCCCAGGAAACACTGGAAAAGCAACAGGCTGAGGTCCGGGGCCAACATTCCACAGCCTGGCACTGGGTCCGCTGACTTTGGTGGAATAAGCAGGCACAGGCCTTGGTGAGGAGATGCATGCAAAGGCCTCTGGGCCAACTCAACAGCCGGCACCAGAGAGGGACCATCTGGGGTAGGGGGGAGAGCCGGCACCACCTGCAGTGTAGGCGACTTGGTGCATCTGAGTTTGCTAGACACTGAGCTACCGTGGCTGTGATGGTTAGTGTGAGATTAGGGCAGTGGTGGGTGGTGGTGGCTTCCAGGAGCTCCAAGAATAATTAACTCTTTGTTATTGGGGTGACCCAGCCACCCCGAGGAATGTACAACCTGTGGTGGTGGTGGTGGGAGCTGGTTCAAGTCTCCATAAGAAGTAATCTGGGGAAACGGCTCCGCCAGCAAACTGCTTCTTTTGCAAGCATTGAGATCGGAGTTTGAGTCCCTAGAACCCAGGTTTTTTAATCTTTGTTTTCAAAAGCCAGACACAGGCACAGTGGCAAGCGATTGGGAGCTCAGTGCTGGAGAGACAGGATGATCTCTGGGGGTTGCTGGCCAGCTAGCCTAGGTTAATTTGGTGAGTTCCAGGCTAGTGAGAGGCCCTGTCTCATAAAACAAGGTGGACGGCACCTGAGGAATTACACCAGAGGCATCTACCTGCATGCACGTGTCAACTACTACTAGGCTCTCCTACCTCTGACTATTAATTCTCATTTGGCAGCAAAGACTTATCTTATCTTTCTCAACTTCTATCGCCTAGGCGCAGAGCCTCAGAATACAAAGATCAAGCAGGCAGCTCTCAGCTGACTTGGGCTCCTCTGATTAGCTTGGAAACCTAGCAACAGAGGGAGCTGGAGCTTGCGGAGTAATGGAACAGGAGCCTGGGAAGCAGGTGCAGGGCCGATAGTGAAACAGGAGCGGAGAGCAAGCCCCCTCAGGAGTGACTTATCAGCTGCTCAGCGCCTGATGGCTTTGGAAGTTCTTGTGATTCGATTTCAGGCTTGACAGGAGAGGTCGGTAGGATGACAAAGTGAGTCACAAGCAGGACGTGGGCATTTAGCTAACGTGAGCCAAGCCTTGCTTTTCTGGCTTCGTGGTCTTCATGGGTGTGCATGCATGCATGAGCGTGCGAGTGCGTGTGTGCACGCTCGAGGGTGAGTGCACTTGTGTATGGAGGTCAGAGGGAGATGTTGATGTCTGTTAATTGCTCTCCACCGTATTTCTTGAGACAATGTCTCTTTGAAACTAGAGCTTGCCAATTCTAGCCAGCAAACTCTAGGGCTCTGCCCCGTGCTGGTGTTATAGGTGTGCACTACCATGTATGACTTTTCTATGGGGTGTTGGGGAGCTGAAATTGGGTCCTCATGCCTGAACACTTGACTGTCCAGCCCTTACTCTGGCTCCTTGAACAACCTTTAGCCTTAGCTGGTTCCTACAAGGTGCTAACAACTGTTTCCGGGGATTCTTAAGCAAGAGTCTGGCTCTAAGGAGAAAGCCCTGTCCTCTGTCCCCCAACTCCAGCTTCACTTACAATAATAGCACACCTACATACCTTCATGGATGGAGGATGGGAACAAGCCCAAGGGTAAAGATGGGAGAAGGGTAGGGCGTGGGCCACAGAGGGAAGATAGCCCAGCCTGAGCAGGGCGTACCTGAAGGCCTGGCCTCTATTACGTAGCGCGTGATGGGCCCTTTGCCAGGATCTCCGCTGGACCAGTGGATGGCAATGGCTGAGCTGTACCGAACGATGATAGGTACTCCCGGTGGTCCTGGGGCACCTGCAAACATCCCATAGTGCATGAGGGCACCCATGGAACCAAGAGTGGCCTCCCTTTACAACAACCTGTGCTGGTGGGAGGGAGCTGGGCAGCCAGGTCAACTCTAGACACAGGGCCTCAGGGACGTCCTGCAAATGCTAGGTCCGAAGAGCATATCTTGGGCCAGGCCTGCCAGGATGTGGCCACTCTCTCTTCCTGTTATTCCCACACCTCCTGAATCCCAGGGCAAGGCACAGGACAGGGTAAGCGATGCTCCTGGGAAGAACTCCAGAGCAGAGACAGAGGATGAAGGCATGCAAGACCAGGCAGAGCATATCACGTGATCCACTCATGGAGCCCCTCAGGGGTGCCTCAGTTTGCCCATCTGCAAGGGCCTTGTGGGAGGATAATCCTGAAAGGAGATGTCACGGTGGGCAGCAGAGGTGAACAGACTGATGGTGGAGTGTGCCCAGGGATGGAGGGAGGCCTGTCTGAGGGGGTGAAGGCCCCTTTAACATCTCCTTGCCTGGCATGGGATAATGCCCGTCCAGTCTCTTACTTGAAATCTGCTACCCTTAGGTGCATGTGCTGTTAGGCTAGGTGTGGAGAGAGCAGGCTGGGGCCCTAGGAAGCCTCAGGAGGAGAACCTGGCAGAAGGTGTGTCTTGCAGACTGAGATATTGGAGAGGGAGGGTGCACTAGCAGACTGGAGGCAGCCTGTGTTGACAGAGCACTGGGCCAGGTATCTGTCTATGCCGCATCACTTCACTGGGAGTGTACCAGCACAAGCCTTGACCCTTCCTGGAGACCCCTGCTGCGTGTGGTCTCCACCAGGCATGTCTCCCAGCAGACATGATGCTAACCATCCCTAGAGCCTGGCACACAGTAGATGCTTCCTATGGGCTCATAGTACCAGGGGCTGAGGCAGCAGTGCGTGTGCATGAGTGCAGGCTGACTGATGGCCTCTCGATGCCTGATAAGAAGACAACACAACTCCAACTTCTCACCAAAGCCCTCTGGGACCCCCGAGAGCCGTTCAACTCAGACAGGAGGCCGGAGACTTCGCACACAGCCGGAATACCCCATTGCCAGGCCCCTATATCCACTCCTGACATCAGTTTTGGAGAGCTTCAGTTCCCCCCCCCCACCCCGCCCTTTCCCTTCTCTAAGGAGCATCCTGCCTGTGGCCCATAAAGGGGAGACACAACCTGAGAGTGGGGTGCAGGCTGGGGAGGCCTTTGGAGTCCCTGCTTTTCACTCTGTATAGGGCATCGCTCAGGACAGAGAAAAGGGCTGCCACTGGCTTTTCTGGTGAGCCAAGGACAGCTGTGCAGGTGTTGTGTCTTGTAGAGCCCTCCTGGGTAAGGTTGGCTTTCTTTTTTGGTATTCTCCACTCCTCTATTTCTTGTCCAACGCCTTCCCTATCCCGTGCCACAAACTCCAAGCTGGAACTCTTTAAACCTTAAGTAGGGGGGGGGGCTGGAGAGATGGCTCAGAGGTTAAGAGCACTGACTGCTCTTCCGAAGGTCCTGAGTTTAAATCCCAGCAACCACAGGGTGGCTCACAACCATCCATAATGAGATCTGACACCCTTTTCTGATATGCCTGAAGACAGCTACAGTGTGCGTAGCTATAATAATAAATAAATCTTAAAAAAAAAAACAAAAAACAAAAAAACAAAACCTTAAGTAGGAACAGGCTGAGCTCAGGTGGCCTGCTATTTGCCAACTCTCTTCTAGCTTTTAGATACCAGGAAGTCTTGGAGGAGAGGCAGAGCTGAGGAGACTGGGACAGCAGCCTCCCGGGGTCCTGCACATCGTGTTCTTACTGAATGAGAAACGGGGGTGACAAACCCACAGCAGGTAGAAGGCAAGAGGGCCCTCCAGGCCTTTTCCTCTTCTAGCCCAGACCCTGGAGAAAGTTCACTGCCTGCGATGGCCCAGGGACACGGGACGGGAAGGAGATGGCCTTCGGGAGGAAGTTGGGCTGGGCCTGGCTGGATTCTTCCTCGTGAGAGGGTGTGGGCGGCAGGCTTGCTTAGGAGGTGATTTTTATGGTCAGCATGGGAAAACTTGAACCCTTGACAGGGCCAGAGGATACTCAACCCTGATCGCCCCCAGGGTCCTGGGTAGAGAGAGAGAAGTGACAGAGGCCAGGGGCAGTGACAGAGAGGATTAGGGTGGGACCCTAAGGGCAGAACATTGACATGCAAATACAAAGTGGCCTTCTATTTGTAAAAGTATCCCTTCTAGGGCAGCCAGGGCTACACAGGGAAACCCTGTCTTGAAAATGGGAAAAGAGGTGTTGGGTGTTGGGGAAGGCAGTCCTGGCTGCCAGGAGGTAGCTCGTGTGTCAGAGAGTTACTGGAGGTGCCAGTGTCATCGTTAGAGGAGATGACTGCATCTCATGGGAATCAGAAGCTCTGTGTCCACCCAGGGAGTGTACAACCGGACAAGAGCTGGGGGAGAGTCTTCTGCCCCCTGCTCTGACAGCCACTGCTGGGTGGGGGACGGGGAGGTACAGGGAAGTGGTTCTGGCCAGGATGGAGGTTTGGATGCCTGCCAGGCTGCCTCCTTCCTGGACAGAGGTGACAGGGGCTGAGGTGACAAAGGCTGAGGGTTAGAGAGGAAGGAAAGAAGGAGCACGCGGAAACCTCAGTGGTTGTAGTGGCTCACCCTTGTAAAACTGGCACTGGAGCAAATGAGGCTGGAGGACCATGAGTAGCAGGCCAACCTGGGCTCTATATTAAGGCAGACCCCCTGTCAGCCTGGGATGTGCGTATGGGCCTGTGTGGCGAGAGGGTCTGGGTCAGTCCAGGCTTGGACAGGAACAGCCCGGTGACTTAGATGCTAAGCCCAGGATGAGGACAAAAGTGAAGCTAAGAGGAGGGGTAGGGAGGAGGAGTCAAGAAGAGGGAGGAGGAGGAGAGAGGGAGGACTCTTGGGGCAGGGATAGAGGAGTACGGGAAGCTCTCCGCTTCCCAGTGTCTTCAGAGCTAGACAGGTCTTTGGGTCTCTCTTACTTGGAGGCCTGAGGATGCGGGGCATAGGACAGTGTGACATCTCCCCTACCTTCTCCAGGGCCTGTAGTGATGTTGGCTTCGATCTCAGGCCCATAGGTGAAGGTCTTGGCTTTGATTCGGAAACGATAGGTCATGCCCTCGGCCAGATCCTTCACTTTCAGCCACAGTGGGCTGTTCCCCTTCACGTCCACTGTCACAATCTTGCTGACCCCTGTGGGGGAAGGACCATGAATAGGGGCTGCAGTAGCTGGTGGGAACAGGGCCACCAAGGCCACTGGCAGCTCCTGGGAGGAGGTGACGGTTGTGGCCTCCATTTCTTGGAATCAACCGAGCTGTCACTCAAGCCCACAGGCTGCCAACACTGTGTCAGGAACATGGCTCTGAAAAGAGCTCAGGAAAAAAAAAACCACCCCATGGTTAAAGTACCCGGAGGAAAGCTATGTCCTGTCTGTGCATCCGGGAACAGCCACAAAGTCTCCATCCTGTCTCACTGCTAGACCACCCCTCAGCCCATCCCATGGCCAACATCTCACAGAACGTGACATTCAGGCAGCTGGTGTTGGGATGTTCTGTGAAGATACCTCCAGCATTGGGGCTGGATGGCACCTGGTGACTATTCTAACCCCATCCCAGCCCCACCCCAGCCCCACCTTTCTTTTCTTCTTGGCCAATGAGAGGCCAGCTCCAGGGGCCCCATCATCTGTAACCATGTGGCTTTTAGGGTTGAAGCTTCAGCAGCTAAGGTCATGGCAGCCAGGGGCAGGATTGGGGGCTTCCACAAGATGGTTCTGTGTGCTCTGCACTTTCCCAACCCTAAAGTCTCCCTGAGAGTCAGGACCAGGTTTTGTTCTCTTATAGAAGGTCACCTCAGAATCTGCTATAGCCCTTAAGCTTGCCTCTGTGTGTGTGTGTGTGTGTGTGTGTGTGTGTGTGTATGTGTATGTGTATGAATTCCCTTAAAGCTGGAGAAAAAATATAAATAAATATATAATATAAATATATAAACATATAAATATTATATATGTATATATGTATATATATATATATATATATATATACACACACATATATGGTTTCAGTTTATTCTTCCAACAAGTCTAGAGAGTCAGGAGAGTCAGGAGCATTCCTAATAAGGAAATGGAGCTTCACATAAAAGGAGAGTGCACCAAACACATAGTAGGTACTTCATTAAATTTATTTATTTATGTATTTAATTTCCTTTTTTTTTTTAGACGGGTTTCTCTGTGGCCCTGGTTGTTCTGGAACTCACTCTGGCCTCGAACTCAAGAGCTTTCCATGCCTCTGGCTGCGGAGGTGTTAGGACTAAAGAAAGGCGTGTGCCACCACTGCCTGACATTGTTTCTTTTCCTTAGATGCTAATGATCCAGCATCAAGCCCAGGAGGGAACAGAGTGGAACAGGGGATATTCTGCTCACATGTATGTCTGGATACCACTTGCATGCCTGGTGCTCAAGGAAGCCAGAGACGGTATTGAATTGCCTAAAACTGGAATTATGCACAGTTGTGAGCTACCATGCGGGTGCTTAGGAATTGGCCCTTTGTGGCGGTAGCCAGGACCCTAAACCGCTAGGTGTTCTCTCTATGGCATATTTATTTTTGAGACAGGGTCTCTGGTGATGCAAACTGGTCTCCAACCTTCCTGTATAGCTAAGAAACTCCCTGAACTCCTGTCTCCCTGCCTATACCTCCTGAGAGCTGGAATTGTGGATGTGAGTCACCATGGCTAACTTATGTGGTGCTGAGGACGGTACCCAGGACTCTGTGAATGCCAGGCAACCACTGTGCCAATGGAGCCTCAGCTCTAGCCCTTTCACTTACTGAATGAGTCCTCTTTGCTGAGCAGACGCCATCCTGGCCTAGACCTTGGCTTTCTCTATAAGAAAATGGGGGGCTGCTGGCCTGCTGCAGAGCTGTGGCATTTCTAAATGGACACCCTGACTCAGGAACCTATAAGGACATGGAGTTTAGACCCTGATGGACGAAGATCTTGAGAGGCCAAGAACTCTGTTTCTCAAAGTAGGAGGTCTCTGGATAGGCCAGGAAGAAACCACTTAGACAAGAGCCTGTCTAGGTCCCCTGCATCTTGTCTTCTTGTCCTCTGACCTAGTTCTGTTCCTTCCTGTATCTCTTTCCAGGACCTGCCTCCCCTTTGGTTCTGACACAGCCCGGCTCTGCAGGATGGGCGGCTGGCACCTAGGTGGTGGCAAGAAAAACTGAGGATCATTGTCCCCACCCCTGACCCAGAACTGGAGCTGCCTAATGTTCCCAAGCTTTGTCCCTTGTTCTTACCAGGCTCCAGTGCTAGGAGGTGTGTGTGTGTGTGAGCGCGCACATGCACAAAAGTGATCACTTCCTGCCACCAGGGTGTCACTTCTAGGGCAGTCTTCTCCCTATGCCTTGTTGTAAGTAGTCCCAGCCATTGAGAAGCCCAGCCCCTTTCTTGCCCGTGAGTTCTCTTAATGTAGCTTCAGGGGATAAAACAGTGGCGACTTCTGGGGACTAAGGCTCACCCCTGGCTCATTCCTATCAGCCAGCATTGGGCTGTACTGTGTGAGAATGCTGGCAGTTACCTGATGCCAGCAGGCAGGGCTGCCCGTCCAAGCCCTCCTGAGAGCCCCATGGCAGAGGGTCTGGGTGGGGGGGGGGTCTGGGAAGGGCAGGGGTGGAGAGGGAGAGAGTGATTTGAAGACAGTGCATTTGACCTGGGCTAGGACAGTCATTTGCAGAGTGTGGTAGCTGCTCACTGTCCCACATCTTCCTGGGGGAGACGCTCCCAGGCTTTGATTAGATTTCTAAAAGGGCCCCTGGCCCTCCAGAGGGGGTGTGCTGAGAACTCTGAGGTTTGGAAGGGGCCCAGGATAACATGAGAACACCAGAGGACTCTTTTCTTTGGGGTCCTGTCCATTCTTGGGGCAACCATGTTTTGCTTGGATTCCCTCTCTCTCTAGTCCTGATTCAGTTTGTGGAACAGGGTGTGTATGTTCCAGGTTCCTGGTCTGCACAGGAGACTGCGGCTCTGTGATGCTGCTGTGACTTTGCTCTCACATGCTTATCTCTCAGAAACACCCCAATTCCTGGGTCGATCTCCCCATTTATAAGACAGGAGGATTCTCACCACATCTAACTGCTGAGGAGTGATCACGGTGTGGTCTATGGGTACAAACCAGCCCTTGAAAGGGGAGAGAGTTCAGGTCACACGGGAGACGCCCCCACTTACCATCCACTGGGGTGCAGGGTTCGTACACCAGCCTGTAGCCCTCCAGAGGACCGTTGGGGAACTGTGGGGCATCCCAGGACACATTCACTGAGGTAGTGGTCAGCTCGCTGAACTTGACTGAGCCTGGGGCACTGGGGGCTGTGGAGAGACAGCAAAGGGTTTTTTTGTTTTCCTCTTTCTGTGGAAGTGCAAAGCTTCAGGTCGGCTCTAAGCAACTAGCAGGAGCTCTTGGGTCCATGCCCGGGAAGAAGAGAGAGTGAGGCTAGGCACAAGAAGAAGGCAGGAAGGGTCAGCTAAGGCCCTCAAAATCTCCTCCTCCCTTGCCGTCACTAGCTCTCAGCTAAGAGCAGAGGCTCTGGCATGGGGAGAAAGACCTCCTTAAAGATGGAGAATCTGGACTCACTCCTAGGTGGCTCTGAGCCCTGGCTAGTAGCATGGGACCAGCCACTGCATTACAACGGATGACCCCTGAAGGTCACTATGGGGGCAAGACCATTTCTTGTCACCGTGGGGTGTGTTTTTCAGCATCCTGGTAGAGTGGGGTTGGGATGCCTTGGGATACAGAGTGGGCACTAAAGGAGATGTCAGAACTCCGGAGACATGGCGTTCCTTTCATCCCTGGGTGGCAGGGCTTGCATAGAGACATTAAGCTGTCAGCAGGAGCCAGACCAGAGGACAGCCAGAGCCTCTGGAAGAGATGTTTTCTTGTTCTAGGACCCCTGGGGTAACTCTGAAAACACAAGGATGGAAGATTCTGGTGTGTGTTGGGGGGGGGGGCTGGGAAATGGGAGGGCAAAGAGGCAAGACAGGAAGCACCCCCACCCTCCAGCATCCCAATCTGGTTGGGTGGATGGTCAGGCTATTATTGTCCAGTGCTGCCTCCCACCAGGCCAGAACTAATCTTGACAGCTTCCGGCCCATCTCCCTCGCTGTCTTTGAAGGAGGGAGGTGAACTCAGGGCCCTTTCCTGCCCTCCCCCTCAACACACTAGGGGGTTAGAAGGACGTGGGACAGGACATTCTGTCCTATGCTACAGGGCCGGAAGCTTCTAGGCTCCTGGGGGGGGGTGGCTCATGTCTGACCGGTGACACTGATGAAGTGTAGTCGAGATGGCCAGGCAGGCAGGCAGGCAGGCAGGCAGGCAGGCAGGCAGGCAGACGGAGGGGCTAGCACACCCAAGCTCAGCCTCTGGCTGACCCGGGGGAGCCAGGAGAGGGAAAGGCTGCCCTGGAGTGGGATCTTGTCCCAGAGAGGATCCCGCTTATGAGCTGTCTCAGGCAGTTTGCTTTCTGCAGCAACTGAAGACTAGTGGGGGCCACGGTAAGGAAAGTATCAGGTTGGAAAAAGCCGCCTTCTGGAGGCCAGGGCAGAAGGCTGTACTAACGGGCGATTTGTTCTAACAAAAATCGGAGGATGCTTGTTTCATATAAAATTCCATTTCGTTTGGCAAAGAAGCTACAGACATCCTTCTATGTACCCACCCCTCCCTTATCTGTGGCGTTGGGAATTAAATCCAGGGCGCCTCTCTCAGGCTAGGCAAGTGAGGTACCACTGAGATATCATCTAGAACTTCCCATATACATTAACTCATTTCTAGGTTACTTTCCATTCCTGATACAATGCAAATAGTACTGTATCTATTTACTAAGTAGTTGTTACTCGGTGCTGTCTGTAGTGCTCAGTAAAGACACATTTGTTATTTGGTGCTGTCTGTCTTCAGCATAGATACATTTTCACCTGCTTATTTGCCTTTTGAGGCATTCTCCCTTAGCTCAGGGCAGTTTCGAACTTGCTGTGTAGCTAAAGGTGGCTCTGATTGACTTTATGTGCATGTGTGTCTGTGTGTGTGTGTGTCACACCAGCGCACATGCCTATGGAGGCCAGCAAAAAGGGGGTTGGGTCCCCTGGAATTGAGGCTATATATAGGTGGTTGTGAGACACTTAATGTGGGTTCTGGGAATGGAACTCAGTCTCTTGGAAGAACAGCAATGCTGAGCCATCTCTGAGCCCTGGCTCTTGCCCATTCCTGGCTTCACCTCTTAAGGTCTGTGCTGCTGCACCCAGGCAGAAGCAATTTTGGGGAATATTTTCCTTTCTTGGTTGGTTGAAACTGCAGATATGAAATTCATGGCTTTGGAGGGTTGACACATGGGGAAAAGAGAGAGAGAGATAGAGAGAGAGAGAGAGAGAGAGAGAGAGAGAGAGAGAGAGAGAGAGAGAGAGAGAGAGAGAGAGATCCTGAATTCTCTCAGATCTGCCTTGGTTCCAGCATCTGCCCTTTCCCCTGTGACCTTACCAGGGGATCAGGATCAAAAAGCCTATTTTCTGGGGTGACTCTAACCCTCATTGTTAGACAGACACTACATTGCTTACTCCCTGGGAATTCTAGGGGAATCCAGTGTGACACTGACCAAAAAGTGGCTTTGGACACCTCAGGACAAGGGGATCTGTCCCCTCTCTCCTTCTTCCATCCTGCCTGAGTCTAGTCCCCACCTCTCTCTGTCATCTCTTCCAGACTCTCAGCCCAGAAGGCAGAGCCAGTTTTTCTTTCTTCCTTTCCTTTCCTTTCCTTTCCTTTCCTTTCCTTTCCTTTCCTTTCCTTTCCTTTCCTTTCCTTTCCTTTTCTTTCTTTCTTTCTTTCTTTTCGTTTTCTCTTTATAGCCCTGGCTGTCCTGGAACTCACTTTGTAGACCAGGCTGGCCTCAAACTCAGAAATCCGCCCTTTTGAAAATTTTATTTGTTTATTTTTATTTAATGTTCATTGGTGGTTTTGCCTGCCTGCATGCCTGTGTGAGAGTATCAGGTCCCCTGAAACTGGAGTAGCAGGCAGTTACAAGCTGTCACGTGGGTGCTGGGAATTGAACCCCGGGTCTTTAAGAAGAGCCAGTGCTTATTTATTTATTTATTTATTTGGTTTTTGGAGACAAGGTTTCTCTGTATAGCCCTGGCTGTTGTGGAACTCACTCTGTAGACCAGGCTAGCTTCGAACTCAGAAATTTGCCTGTCTCTGCCTCCCAAGTACTGGGATTAAAGGCGTGCGCCACCACTGCCCAGCTCAGCCAGTGCTCTTAATCATTGAGGCAGAGTTCTAATTCTTAACCACTCCCACCCTCTGAGTCTCCCCATCACACTCAACACAAACCCTGTTCTCCAGACCCTTGGGAAATCGGACCTCACTCCACCTCTCTTGTCAACACCGGGGTCTGTCCCTCGAATCCCCTCCAGCCTCCTGGCCTCTGCACCTGCTGGTCCTTCTGACAGGAATCCTGCTTCCGGCTTCCTGCTTGTCTCCAGAGCTTCCCACAGCTGGTCTCCTCTGGCTCAAAGCTCAGCTCAGGTGTAGCCAGCCATCTTGTGAACCACACCCTGCTCCCCTTAGCTCCCGCCACCCCCAGCCAGTTCATCTGTGCAGTGCTTGTTTATGTCCTGTCCCCTGGCCTCAGCAGGACACAGACTTTTTTTTTAAATCATTGTTTCGTCACCAGCATGAAGCAAAAGTGTGGGCTCACAGAAGACAATGAACATGGGGTGTGTTGAGCAAAGGCAAGGAGACAAGAAAGGAGGAGAAAGCTAAATGGGGGTGGGGAGTGGCGGCTTGTCCCAAAGGCTGAGACAAGGTGGGCAGAACAGGCTAGGTGAGATCTGGGGACTTTCTCAAGGTTCCCAGTGAGAGTTTCTTTTCTTTTAGTTTCGTTTCTTTTCTTTTCTTTTCTTTCTTTTTTCTGGACACACAGAGCCTTCTTTGCAGGCTGGGCTTTTCTTTCCACAGGGCATCTGGAAGTGGGGCCTGGGTATCTGAACCCAGTTCCCTGGCTGCGTGAGATAGCTCTGACACCAGACGTGGACACCAGTATGTCCCCCAAACCATGACCTCCCCAAGAGACTTCTCCCTACCTGCTTGCTGAGTCTGGCCCCGGGTCGGGGTGCTCCTCGGCCCATCCCCCGCAGCATTGAAGGCTGCCACGCTGACCATGTAGGCTGTATAGCCCGTCAGGTTCTTGAGTTTCACGCTGTTCTCAGCCAGGAAGAGAGTCTTCACCCTCTCTGTGAGGTTCCTCCGCTGGACTTCCCAGAAATAAATCTGTGGGAACCAAAGATTGTGGGATGAGAGGGATGAAGACATTAGGCCTCCCCTCTGCCCCTGCCCATCTCGGGGTTCAAAGACACCCCTGCTTTCAACCAGGAAACAATATGGAAGTAGCTAAGAGCTATTTAAGAAGGATTCGGGAACTTTTCTTTTTGTAGTCAATACCCACCCTCTGATCATCGGTAAACTTCATCCCCTGTGTATCTTGTTTCTCTGGGGTTGGTATCTGTCCCATGTAACAGGCGTGTCAGCCTCAGAATAGGAACCTGCGTCGTCTCACCAGCCTGAGCTGGAGAGGCGGGAGCAATCATGGGCTCTGCTCCACTGTGTGGGGCACAGGGCTAGCAGCTTGGTAATGCCAGGGCACTGGTGAGGAGCAGAGAGCCTCAGCTTTGCCACATAGGCAAAGGCAGCCTCAGCTGCTAAGGCCCCTGTAAAAAGCTCTCGCTGTAAATAAAGTTCCTGGTGGTGCATATGCGCAATCCAATCTGATAATCGTGGATCAAAGTCTGAGAAGTCTGATGCAGGCTGGACAGAGGTGGCAATCGGTTCGTGGCTCATCTCTTGCTGGCACCATTTGCTAGGCCTGTGACTTGGTCAGCTGCAGAGGGCTTAAGGACACGCACTTTCCGGGGCGAGCAAGAAGACTGCAGGCCGTAAGGACTGGCCAGCTTCTAAGGGGATTGTTACATGCTTGTGGAGGATTTTTAAGTCCTCAGCGCAGCAGGAGTTTCGTGGAGCCTCCGGGCACTCTATAATGAGCATGGTTAGTGCTTTTAAACACGCATCAAAGACTCTCAAACTACATTAAGAGCTGGGATTCTGTTACATACAGCCTGGCATTCCTAACCCTGTACAGGATTGACGATCATTTGGCTCCATCTGCTGGCCAGAGAGGGTTCTGAACGCTATTGGCGTTTCCTTTCCTCCATACCAATAAAAGTAGGAAAGAGCTAATAAAAGTGTCCACCCCCAGCGTGTGCAGAGGCAGTTAGGACATCTTGTTACTACAAAAGATTTGCTTCTCTACTGCCTTGCTTCCATTTAAAAAAATTCTTTTTATATGGGGAACTGAGGTCTCCATTCATAAAATCACCCACGCATCCACTGACTATGAGAATGCAACAACCACAAAGCAGTCTCCTGGATTCATCGTTTGGGGAAGAGCTCAAGGCTAGCTCTACAGCTCTGCACACTCCCTGAGCATCAGCAGCTTGGCGAAGACAGTCAAAGAACTGTTGGATTCTTCTGGCCTGAGGAGAGGGATAGAGGGGTTTCCGGGGCCTCTGTGGAAATGCAGGGGGAGCTGGAACAGTAGGGAGGCCGAAGAGGGGTGACGGCTGTGTGAGGAGAAACAGGCAGGGGAATATCATGTCTCAACTGGGTGAGGCACGGTGCTGTGGAGACGGGCTGGGTGAAGCCTGTGACCGGTTGATGAAGAACAGGGCACATTTATCAGCAGCCTTAGCAGGGTGAGATTTGGAGGGACGGTGAAGATGAGAATGTACTTGGGGTTGGGTTTGGAAAAGAGAGTAGAGAGTCAGCTTGAGGGGGGGGGCAGAGACTATGGGAGATTGTCTTTGGTTTCCTTCTTCCCCGCTCTTCCCTTCTTCCTGCCCTCTGCTGGAGGGTCTCTCTCCCTCCGCTGAAGATGGAGCCTGAGTTCTATGTATACTGTCTTGTGCCCGTGTCTCACCAGAGCACAGCAAACTGTCAGCAAGCACTTTACCATTTAGCGATGTCCCTGTATCATGGGAGAAGCCTTTGAATGAATCCTCCAGCAAAGAGACCCAACAAGGACATAATGAGATGTGAACAAAACCACGAGGTCAGGAAAGGGCTTTAGAAAAGGAGACAAGGGGCTGGGGAGATGGCTCAATGGTCAAGAGCACTGACTATTCTTGCAGGGGACCCGGGTTCAATTCCCAGCAACCACATGGCAGCTCACAACTGTCTATAACTCCAAGATCTGACACACCCTCACACAAGATATACACAAGATGTGGACAAAACACCAGTGCACATAAAATAAATAAATAATTTTTTAAAAAAGGAAGTAAGGGACTGGAGAGATGGCTCAGTGGTTAAGAGCACTGACTGCTCTTGAAGAAGACCTGGGTTTGGTTCCCAGCACCCATCTAGTGGCTTAGAAGCTCCTATAAGTCCAGTTCTAGGAGATCTGATGCCCTCTTCTGGCCTCCTTGGGTTCCTGTGGTCCACATGAACTCATGCAGACAAGCACATAAACATATGAAAATACTAAGTAATGAACAAAAGAAGAAACAAATTTCAGAATGCCTTTATGGCCTACCTATGACGGGTCCTAGAGGGAGATACTTGGTGTTGTTGGGGAGACAGGGTCAATGGCTGGGGTCACACCCTTGGGCACGGCAGTGTCAAGGTGTAGGATAGAGAAGCAGGCTGCCTGCTTGCTGTCAGTAGACCTTTGTTAGATGAGGATACACAGTAAAAGGGACAAGGGCTGAGGCTGGATCCTGGTCCCCAAGGTGACATGATTGATTGGTAGAGCGCCCACTCATGGGGAAGTGAGTATGTACTGAATCCAGGCTGTGGGCTCCAGAGGGCAGGCACCCCGTCCATCTGGCTCCTTTGTGTCCCAGGCACCTAGACTCACACCTCACCCATGGTTGATACAAAGGCCAACAGACGTGTCATGGGGGGAAATGGCTGGAGCGGCAGCGGATGACGCTGACCTCATTTCTTAACTCTTGGTTCTTATTCCCAGCCCGTTTCCCCTTTAACCACTTTTCTGACGTATAGTTGACGAAAATTTAATAGAATTAAGATATATAATTAATGTTTTTTTCTCCTCTTCTTTTCTTTTTATTTTTAAAAAAAGGTTTATTGATTACTGCTAGCAGGATAATAGTCTCCAAGCCAAACCTGAGACTGTTCTGAGAAATGGAGTGAGGGAAGGGAAGGTTTTTTTTTTTTAAGATTTATTTATTTATTTTGTGTATGTGAGTATACTGTTGTTATCTTCAGACATCCCAGAAGAGGGCAACAGGTCCCATTACAGATGGTTGTGAGCCACCATGTGATTGCTGGGAATTGAACTCAGGACTCCTGGAAGAGCAGTCAGTGCTCTTAACCACTGAGCCATCTCTCCAGCCCCTCTTCTCTCTCTCTCTCTCTCTCTCTCTCTCTCTCTCCTTATAGTGCCAGAAACAGAGCCCAGGGCCTTAAGTATGCTCAGAAGCACTTGATCAGCACTGCACCTCTCTCTGGCCAACCTGTTGTTATTATTATTTATTTACCCTTTTTTGGAAGCAGGACTTACATAGCCCAGCCGCTCTTGATTTTACAAAGTGACTAAGGGTAAACCTGGAGCTGACCCTCCTGCCTCTACCTCCTAAGAGCTGGGATTACAGGTAGAGGCCCCCACACCTGTTGCTTTATGCCTGCAGAGGGTCAAACCCCAGGAATCATGAATGCTAACCACTCTCCCAGCTGAGCCCTACCCCAAGCCCTCTGGTGTTTTCATACCCACCCACTGGGGCCCACTGTCAACCCAAGCTGATTGGCACCTGTCACCTCCAACGGTCACCTCTTTTTTTTTTTTTTTTTTTTTTACTTTTCATAAAAATCACAATTTATTAACAGATTTTGAGAAGAGTGATTCAGAAATGATTGAAATTAGAGAACCAAATGATTGAGAAAGAATAAGAAAAGCCTATCTATTTGGGTATGGGTTTATCTAAGAACACTGTAGCCGTCTTCAGACACTCCAGAAGAGGGAGTCAGATCTCCTTACGGATGGTTGTGAGCCACCATGTGGTTGCTGGGATTTGAACTCAGGACCTTCAGAAGAGCAGTCAGGTGCTCTTACCCGCTGAGCCATCTCACCAGCCCCCTAAGAAGAGTTTTAATTAAGCCTTAGCATTAGTATTTATATCTTGTTGGTTACAACTCAAGAGAGTCCTTAATAAACTCTACCTGCTGCCCTTGCTGGATAAATCAGAAGGTGGTGTGTGTGTGTGTGTGTGTGTTTGTGTGTGTGTGTGTGTGTGTTTGTGTGTGTGTGTAGGTAGGAATAATCGCTGAGAGAGCAGAAGCAGGAGCTGCTGTGCTTGATCCTGGTTCAGGGATTGCCCCTTTCCTGTACTGGGCATCTGTGCTGCGATTCCTAGAAAACTGCAGGATTACAATCGGAACCCAAGCCTTTAAGCAAATGCTTCTAATTGTGCTAAATCCCTGACCTACAGTGACCTTTTTTGATGCACAGTAAGAACCTTTAAGAGCCAGGGTCAGCATACGTATTTTAGCTACACACTACAGTTTTATTGGGCATGGCTAGCATCCTGCAGGTTAGATCCAGGGACGGGTTCATCCTTACATGCCTGAACCTCTTTTGGCTGGGGGTTATTTTTGTTTCTTTGGGATAGGCTCACTCTTCCTCAGAAAGGCCCGGAACTCACTCTGTGGCCCTGCCTCAGCTTCTAAGTGCCCATGTTTTTCCACTTTCATTTTTGAGACAGGGTCTCTCTATGTAGCTCTGGCTGGCTTGAATTCATGGAGACCCACCGGTACCTGCCTTCCAAGGGCTGGGAGTAAAGGTGTGTGCAACCATGCCTGGCTTGAAATGTTTGCCATATGACCAGCATCTCTCCAGTCCCTCCCAAATCTGGCGACCACCTTCTTCTTCCTCATTTTGTGACTTGGACTATTCTTTTTTAAAATTTATTTAATTTATATTTATTTGTTTATATTAATGGGATCCATTGGGTGGGTCCCATTACAGATGGTTGTGAGCCACCATGTGGTTGCTGGGAATTGAACTCTGGACCTATGGAAGAGCAGTCAGTGCTCTTAAACCCTGAGCCATTTCTCCAGCCTGACTTGGACTATTCTATCCTATTATTACTATCCTAGGGACTTTGATGAGTCAGGTCATGTGTGAGTGAGGTCATGCAGACCAGTCTTCCTGGTGGCTTCCTGGTGGTTGGCTCATTTCACTTAACACAATGTCTTCTGGGTTCATATAGCTTTGAGACAGGAAAACAAACAGACCATCCCCAAGAGCAGACAAATAAATGGGTAACAGGAACCTGGAAAGTCAGGAGGCACTACCAAACATGAATTGGGTGGAGATTCGAGTCCATGCCACCATGACCAGCCACGCACCAGGACACACACCTGTAATCCCAGCATTTGGGTAATGGAAGCAAGAGGACTAGAGGTTAAATGTCATTCTTAGTGACACAGTGAATTCAAGACCAGTCTGGGTTATATGAAACCCTGTCTCAAAACATGGCATCTACAGCAGTGGCTGTTATTAAAGTATCAAAAGATAACCAGCCCTGGGTCTGGAGAGATGGCTTAGCCAATAAGAGCTCTGACTGCTCATCCTGTCCTGAGTTCAATTCCTAGCAACCACATGGTGGCTCACAACCATCTGTAATGGGATCTGATGCCCTCTTCTGGTGTGTCTGAAGACAGCTACAATGTACTCATATACATAAAATAAATAAATAAATAATTCTTGGAAAAAAAAAAGAAGAAGAAGATAGCCAGCCCTCTGGTGAGAAGCTAGAAGCCTCCTGTGCCATCATTGGAAATGTAAAATGGCATAGTTACGGTGGGAAACAGTCTGGAGTTCTTCAAAGAAAATTAAAAATAGAATTACCATATGATCCAGCAATCTCATTTCTGGGAATGTATCCAAAAGTATTAAAATCAGGATCTTGAAGAAGATATTTACACTCCCATGTTACGCTGTAGTAAGAGCCACAAAAGCTAAGATGTAGAAAATCCAGGCACTCTATTGCACACCTGTCACCCCTCACTTGGAGGCTGACGGGTCACAAGTTCAAGGTCACCCTTGGGGACATAGCCAAGGGGACATAGTTTAAAATCATGCTGAGCTAATGTAAGACCCTGTCTCAAAAAACAAACAAAGAAACAAACAACCCCTTCTCATTATGTCAGTGGATGAGCAGATGAACAGACAGCATTTGTGCATTTACAATGGATTTCAAATTTTGCTTTCAAAGCAGGGAAGTCTTGCCACTTAGAGGCACGTGGACCTGCGTCCTCCTCCTGTGAATTCCACAGTCTTTAGACTGCTACGAACACCTGATGCTATGGGAGGGCTACGTAAGAAGTCACCACAGCACATCCATCTAGGGAACCACAACAGGGAAATGTCTCACGGTCACGCTGGCCCAATGTTGCCCTCCCATAGCTGTGATCCCCCGCAGGAGGAATCCGCCCACCTGCCTGCCTGCCCGCCCCACCTGCCTGGGACCCGTGAGGGACTTCACTGCTATCAAGGCAATGCCAGTTTGTTATTGTTGGGGGCGGGGGGAGGCAACTATGGAATGGAACCCGTGGCCTTGTGCATGATAAACAGTTGTTCTCTGGCTTAGTCACTTTCTCAGTCCTTGTTTGTTTTAGTTACTGACACAGTCTCATGCAGACTGGAACTAGCTATCTGGTTGAGGAGGACTTTGAGCTCTTGATCCCCCTGCCTCCACCTTCAGAAAACTGGTATTATGGGTGTGTTTTGCCACAATCAACGTATAACCCTTGTTTTTACTATATTTTAAATTTTTAGTTATGTGTACACACATGCATGCGTGTGTGTGTGTGTGTGTGTGTGTATCCCTGTCCGTGTGCCACTGTGCACATGAGTGCAGGGTCAGAAGGTGTCAGAGTTCTGGTAGCTGAAGTCCCAGCCAGCTGTGGGTGTTGAGAAATGAAGCAAGTGGTCTTAACTAGGGAGCCATCTCTCCAGCTTCACCCTTGTTATTTTGGGGCAAGAATTTTGATAAGTAGACAAGATTAGCTATGAGCCTACAATTCTCCTGCCTCAACCCTGCTTTCCATTCCAGCTCGAATGATGGGTATGTGCTGCCATGCCTGGGCCGGTGGCTCTCCATCCATCTATCTGCCTATCCACCCACCCGTCCTCCATCCATCCAACCATCCATCCATCCATCCATCACACCCATCCATCCATCATCCACCCATCCATCCATTTTTGAGACTATGTAGCTTGGCTAGCCTTGAACTCATAATTCTCAGCTCCTCTTTCCATCAGTACTTTGGTGGCTCTCTTTTTTTTTTTTTTTTTTTTTTTTTTTTTTTTTTTTTTTTTTTTTTTTTTGGTTTTTCGAGACAGGGTTTCTCTGTGTAGCCCTGGCTGTCCTGGCACTCACTTAGACCAGGCTGGCCTCGAACTCAGAAATCCGCCTGCCTCTGCCTCCCGAGTGCTGGGATTAAAGGCATGCGCCACCACGCCCGGCTGGTGGCTCTCTTTTCATTCATTCATTCATTCATTCACTCATCCATCCATCCACCCATTCATTCATCCACTTTGGAGACTATGGAGCACTAGCTGACCTTGAATTTATAATTCTCCTGTCTCACCCCTACTTTCTTTCTGTACTTGGATTACAGGCATACATCATAATATATGACTAAATAGTTTACTTTTAAATTAATTAATTAAAATTTGAAACCCTGTATTCCTGGCCGACCCAGAACTCACCATGTAGACCAGGGTGGCCTCAAACTCACAGAGATCTGCCTACCTCTGCTTCCTGAGTGCTGGGATTAATGATGTGTGTCACCAAGGCTCTGTTGGCTCTCTTTAAGGCCACACTGACTATATTTTTGTCTGTAGAGGACTAGATGACCAAAGTTTTAGGTTTTGTAGGTCTCTGTTGCAACTATAAAAGTCTGTTCATCACTTTTTTTTTTTTTTTTTTTGAGACAGGGTTTCTCTGTATAGCCCTGGCTGTCCTTGTTCATCACTTTCTTATGCAAATGTTGCCATGGCAATTTGTAAACATATAGGCATAGCTATATCCCAAGAAAACATTACTTATGCAAAGACAGTGGGCTAAATTTGGCCTGTTGGCTATAGTTGGCCAATCCTGTTAAAGTGAATAATCTGTTGTAATTCCAGCATCTTTTTTTTTTCCTAGATAGGATTTCACATAGCCCAGGCTATCTTCAAAGTCACTATGCAACCAAGGATGATGCAGAACTTCTGATCCTCCTGTCTCTGCCTCCCTAGTGCTAGCATTACAGGTACGTACATACCCCATCCTGGTTTCTGTGGTGCTGCAGGTTGGACCTTAGGGCTTTGGGTCCAATCAACTTAGCTCCATCTCCAGCCCCTTCCAACATCTCAGAAAAAGCCAATCAAGAGCCGCAGAACAGCTGGGTTGTAGTTCTCTCTTAACAGCCCAATAGCTGCTCCCTGGGCTGCACTCGCTCCGTCTCAGTTTCTCCTTTGTGCTCTGAGCCATCACCAGACTCTTGTCCCAAGGCTCAGGGTCAGGTCTTCTTTTGTTTGCCATCTGTGTCTGTGTAGGCTCTTCCAGTCCAGTGCTTTCTCTGGTTTGGAGCTGTTCTCTTAAGCCCCACTTGTAACTACAGCTTCATTGTCTCCCTTGGCGGCTGGCAGATATTTTTTCCTCAATAGAGACAGGGTTTCTCTGTGTATCCTTGGCTGCCCTGGCACTCACTCTGTAGACCAAGCTGGCCTCGAGTGATTGGATTAAAGGTGTGTGAAGCCACTGCTCAACTGTAGATGTTTTGGAATGAAAACACAGGGAGCCAGACTCCAGGTCTCTCCAGCCCCCTCCTCCTTTGCCTTCCCTGTGACTGAAGTTTCCATCTTCCCCAAGCTCCCCTGGCCATGACACTGCTCACGTTTCCTGGTCTATCCTCAGGCCATGGTCCTCTGTCAGAATCTACCAGCTCCATCACCACCACCACCACTACTACTATTACTTCTTCCTTCTTCCTCCTCCTCTTCTTCCTCCTCCTCCTTCTTTCTTCTTCCTCCTCTTCCTCCTCCTCCTTTCTTCTTTTCTTCCTTCTTCCTTTTCTCCTTCTCTCCCTCCTCCTTTTTCTTCTCTTCCTCCCCCCCTCTTGTTTTTCTTCCAAGGATCTATGTATCCCAGTCTGGCTTTGAACTTGCTAGGTAGCAAAGGATGATCTTGACCTTGTGAGGCTTTTACCTCCACCTCCTGAGTGCCGGGGTTACAGGTGTGACAGGTATCCACCATCACAGCTGGATAGACGGTGCTGGGGACAGAACCCCCAGGATTTCACACACACCAGGTAAGCACTCTGCCAGCTGAGTCTCACCTGCAGCCCAGATGCTGATGGAAACACACCAGGCCCGGTCCACGGGTGCTGATGGCTCACCGCTGGTTAGCACGCATCCGGGATGTGGCAGTTCCATCCCTGTGGTTCACACCCAGGGATGGGCAATGTTTTCTGGGAACTGCAGACATCCGCTGTGTTCTATATGGTACCTGGGTACCCACACATTTCCTGAATCTCTGTGCTAACGCACCACTTCAACAGTCTAGTGGCTTCCACACGGTGGCTGGCTCTGCCTGGCGCCTCCTTCCTCTCCAGAGGCGTAGGCGGTGAGTGTAATATTTGGTTTTCCCAGCTGGCGCTCCCGGGCGAAGCTTGGTGGGGTACCATCCATCTCCAGAGCATCCTTGACAAGATGCCTCCCTCCCCGTTTCTCCCCCTCCTCCATCCTGGATGGAAGAGGTTCCGATGCTGGATTTTGCCTTGTACCAGGTGGCCTGCCTCCACAGGCTGAGTGGCAGAGCGAGTGTTTCACCCTGGCACACATTCATGGCCACCTATGGATGGGTTGGGCCAGGAAAACCATGGGGTTCTATGGTTTGCACAGCCTGGGTCCCCAGGGCCATTGCGTGGAGACAGTTTTCTGAAATACCATCCAAATATCAGGAAGGAACCAGAGTATTCCAGATGTTGGCGAGGGAGGCAAGCTTTCGCTACAGCCAAGGGCTGCGTGCTGCAACGAGGGACGCCAATTGGCTCTTAACTCTTCCACACACCCACCGCCTCCTCCAGGATCTGAGTACGTGCTCTGCTTCCTGGCAAGGGTGATTTGGGCTTCTGGATTCTAACACCGGATAGGTTGTGACCTGCCCAGACTATATCAGTTGGGCTACAGTTTCCTCATATAATGGTACCCACAATGTAACAATGTAACAGCTTTGTGGGCTTTCAGCAGGCTGGAAGAGTTTCAAAGCAGATTTCCAAAGACTGCCAAGGTACTTTGCAAATTGGTCTTCTAATTAAAGATGGGCCAAGAACCCCATAGATTTTTTTTTTCTGAGACAGGGTCTCTTATAGCCTAGGCTGGCCTTGAACTTGCTATAAAGCCCAAAATGACCCCAACCTCCAATTCTCCTGCCTCCACCGCTGGAGGGCTGGGATTATATAAACCTCCACATCTGGTTGATGCAAACACTCTACCAATGGAGCATCTTATGTGACTGTGGGACTGGAGGTGACGGGTTTGGGCATTGTGTGCATTAAAGCAGAACAAGCCTAGGTAGGGTCTGAGTTCCTCCGATCAAGTTAAGCCCATCTCAGAATGGAAATCTTCTACAATGCCACAAAAATATTTCTGCCAGCTGTGCACATAGCCCAGACCACAGGTGTACAGTGGCACCCATCCCACTCACCCAGCCCTCCCTACCCCTTGACTCCTCTGCTCACCATTCCTCTGCCAGGTCACACATACCTTGTATCCTTGGATGTCTCCATTCTGGTTGTCCAAAGGGGGTGGCTCCCAGGTCACATCCAGCTGTGTGGCTGTGGCACTGTGGATGGCCACGTTCTGCGGTGCTGCCGTGGGCACTGGAGGGCACGGAGGTTGGAGAGTGAGTGTTCACGGGTCTAAGCTATGGAAGGGGAGGTGGGCTAGGGCAAGATGGGGGCCCTGGATCCTGTATCTGGGACTCAAACTCACCTGCCTCCCCAACAAAGACCTCTTGCGGCGGGCTCAAGGGTCCCTCACCCACGGCGTTGTATATGCTCATTCGGATCTCGTAACGCCTGTGCTTGCTCAGATCTATGGGGGAGAGTGGGGGTCAGGAACACAGAAGGTCACAGAGCTGGTGGAAGGAGTCCTCTAGGGAAGCTGGAACTACGGGGGAGCCGGGGGAAGGAGGCATAGCTACCATTCTTGCCCCCCACGTGACAACGGGGAGGAAACAAGTGGAAAGCCTTAGATGCTTAGGCTGCACCCTGCCAATGTGCCTATGGGATGCAAAGCAGGCCCGGGACACAAAGTCTCCATCTGCTCTAGGGTCATCAATACAATTGAATCTTCAAGTCAGTGGTGTTGAGACTGTCAATAGTCCTGGCCACCCTGGGTCAGAGGGTCAAACCTTCCTTGCCTGTACCCTTCCTACTATGACAGACGCAATCCATTTCCATCATGTCCCTGCTGTGTCCCCATCTGTCCCCCTTCACTAGCTCTTTTTTCCCCTCCTCTTTTGGGGCTAGGGATGGAATCCTGTGTTCTCTCCAAGGTGGAGAACAAGCCTTGCTATTGGGTTGTATGCCACTGCTGACCCCTTCAGCTCCACTAGCTCAGTCCAAGAGGGGACGTGTTTATGGAATGTGAATTTGGGGTGAAGAAATCCCACGTGTTAGTCAAGTTTGAAGTGCTTGGTGGGGATGCCCAGTGAGGAGAAGCCACTGCAAGCAAATGGGCTTTGTTACCTTTGGTGGGGAGATGTGATCCCTTCCCATGGTGCCAATATGTCCCCCTATCCCCTGAACTCTATTGTCCCTGTCTCTCTACTTCCCTTGTTCCCCAGGGTGCCAGTTCTGACATGCATAGGCTCAGGCTGAGGAGAAGAGGGCAGTCTAGTTCTCGAGGTTGGCTTTCCTTGGGTGGATGTGGGCAGAACCTGCTGAGGCTTCAGAAACAGCAAGGGGCAGAGGGGAGCCACAAGGGGACAGGCTGGGGGTTGACATATTCCATCCAGGAGCCTCAGATGGGGATAGAGAGATGGTTAGGGCCAACATGTCTTACATGGGTCAAGCTGGGCAGTAGCAATAGATGCCCACCTACCTGCCTTGTATAAAGCATGTGGGCATGCTTCTCTCTTCTGCTTTACCTCCTACTGTTGACTCACTGTCTCCTCATGCATGCAAGTCTATACACGTTCCTACTCAAGCACTTATAGGATAGGCCTGGGGGAACTCTCTTCCAAAATGCCTCTTGCTTCATGTGCTTAAAAGATGTGTGTGTTAGAGGCAGTCCTCAAGCGCCCTGGGTGGGTAGGCTGGCTAGGTTTTTGTCAGCTTGACAAAGCTAGAGTCATCTGAGAGGAGGAGACCTCAGTGGAGATTATGCCTCTGGAGAGGCATTTTCTTGATTAAAGCAGTGGGAAGGCCCAGCTGCTTTGTGGGTGGTGCCATCCCTGGGCAGGTGGTCCTGGGTGGTATAAGCGAGCAGGCTGAGCTGGCTAGGGTAGCAATCCGATAAGAATTGTTCTTCTGTGGCTTCTGCTTTAGTTCCTACCTTGAGTTACCACTGTGTGGCTTCCCTCAGTGATGGACTATTGACTGAGACATGTAAGCCTAACAAATCCTTTCCCCCTTCAAGTCGCTTTTCATCCTGGTCTTTATCAGGGCAACAGAAAGAAAACTAGTACAGTGTGCTGGCCTGGGGCCAGGTGTTCTTGGCGATCTCCCCTCCCCAGCCCATCCCAGGAGGCCTGGGGCCACGATGGACCACCCATGCAAGGGGACTTACTGTCCAGCTCGTACTGCGTGAGGCTGGGCCGGGTCAGGTTCCGCATGGAGTACAAGGCTGAGGGGCAGGGGGTGAGAAGCCAGGGAGACAGCAGATAGAGGTTAGTGTATGCAGGCACCCCACCCACTGGGAACCAACCAGGCCTGGGATGGAATGACAAGGCTGTGACAGAGCGGACAGGGCTGTTTCCCATTCCTAGTGCTTAGTCAGGGTGGACATGGGGAGGGGGAAGTTCCTAAACCATTGCTGTCCCTACCTCGGTGGACACTGACCAAAGCCACGGGGGAGCCTCTCAGAGCCTAGCAACCCTGAGGGCAGCTCTGGGGGGGGCCCGCTTTTATCCCACCGGCTCCCCGGTTTCACTCCGGAGTTTGGGCAAACCACGGTGAAATATTGGCATCGTGAATTCCCTCATATGAACCAGAAACCATTTTATTGCCAAGAAATATGAGTGAATCAGACACAGATCATATAAAAAAAAATCACAGCCACGGGCAGACATTGGCTGAAATAAATAAATAAATATAAGAAAATAACATGAGCTATTAGGTCAGGTGTTTCTGCCGGTCTCGTTCGCTTCATGTCCCTTGCTTGGTGCTCAGTCATTTTGCCCATGCTCACCCCTGGAAGCGATGGCTGCCTAAGCTTGGGAGATGTGGGACGGGGCAGCACAGCCCATGGGGACCTAGGCCATCTCCTCTCTCCCGCTAACTCCTCTTCTGTGAACAGTGTAGCTCCCTTCTTAATCCTCTACAAGGCCTCCTCTTTCCTGTCTGCCTCCCTCTCCCTTCCTGGAGGAACAGACCAGGAGCCCTGTGGATTCCACACTCATGGCACACCTAGCCTGCTTCCTTGGCTCAGCCTCATGCTCTTTTGCTATGTTAACACCACAGCCTCCTTGCCTCTCTCCCTGTCACCTCTCCCGTGGCTGGGGCACCTCCTCTGTGCTCCCTGAGTGTCCTACAAAGTCCACTCACACCCTCCTCTTGCTCATGGCTTTCCCAGCATCCTCCATGCTCCCGAGTGATCTACAAATTCCACTCACACCCTCCTCTTGCTCTCGGCTTTCTCAGCACCCTCTCTCCCTGGATTTCCCCTAAATCTCTCCCTTTTCTCTGCTTCTTCTATGCTTGAAGGCTGGCTTCTTTGGCCCGAGGTCTGGGTAGTGACTTCCCAGGGAATAGGAGGGGTCTTGACTGTTGTTCTTGATAGGGGTCTAGATGTTGAGCTGCTGGTTCCTCCCCCCACACATTCACCTGCCTAACCTGCAATCATCCTCCCATGTCAAGAATGTCTTTTGTCACTTTTTGTCTGGAACATTCTCCCCCTGACATCTACCTCAGGGCTAGATTATTGAATGCTTGGTTCTTTTTCCATCAGACTGATCCAAGAGATCAGGGACCTGTCTGTTTAACCACTGCTGTGCCCAGAGTGTCTTGGAGCATATAGAAGGTGCTCAATAAACAAACGCTTAGCAAGTGAATGGATGGGTAAGAAGAGGAACACGAGGGGAGGGAGGCAGGGATGCAGGTTAGCAGACTCAAGGAGACTGGGAGCAGCAGATGGATGGGGAAGGTGAGAATGCCCACCCCCACCCTCCCTAAGGTCCCGGAAGTGCTACTCACAGGTGAGCTCAGCCCACTTGGCCCCAGGGTTGTTGATGCCTCGAAGAGTGAAGCCCCTCAGCCCATCATAGAGCAGCTCCCGGTACCGGATCCGGAAGCCCAAGAGGATGCCGTTGATCTTGTCCTCAGATGGAGGCTACGGGAGGGTCAAACATGGGGAGGGGCCTTGACTATGGCTCACCTCACTCCACCCCATCTCTGTCCATCATGCCTCCTGCAGCCACAGGGCAGGTGCTCGGTCCCAACCAGGAAAACAATGGGGATAGGGGCGGGCGTTTCCAAAGAGGTTGTTATGGTCTCTTTGGGGGTGGGGGGAAGGACAGGGACCACCATGCAAGCCCCCTTCAGCAGAGCAGGAGACCTACTCAGAGACATGAAGGTACATGCCCATGGTCACATGGCAGAAATAAGACCTGAAAACACGCCCCTGGAATCACCAGCCATTGCTCGTCCAGAACCCCCGTGACCCACTTCTGGCCTCCCTGGGGCTGCTGCTGTCTGATGACCACCTGGTGGACATCCTGGTGTCTCCTATGAGCTGAGCCCCTGGCCTACACTAGCATAAGCATGCACATAGATATGGCCTCTCTTTCCTCCTTTGCTTTCTGTCCTCGGCTGAGCTGGAGGACAGGCTTTTTGCCAAGTAGAAACTATTTTCTTGATGACCCTCCTTTGAGACATCTGTTGAAATGGTTCAGCCTTTTTATTGGCTCCTTAATTGCTTCCCTGGCTGCCATGGGTATCGCCTGGCCCTTTTGCCCAGGTGTCCCATTGGCTACAGCCTCCTCTGGCTCAGGAGAGGTTGCTAGGTCATTTCCACTTAGGGGGATGTCCCCTCTGGGGTCCCAGGCCTCAGCTACACAAGGATTGCTACTGGGCCCAGTTCCTCAGATCCTGAGAGGTAGGGTCAGGAGCTAGCTAGCCTCTACCTATGTAGGGGTTTCTGTGGGTGTCCTGCTGAGCCCAAGGTTGCGCTCCAGAGAATGGATGGGCAGCGTGATAGCTGAGGTTGTCTCGGACCCTGGCAGAACAAACATTTCTCTCTGAAGAGCAGGCAGCTGGGAGAGACTAACACACACAAAGGGATGCTGCTCATGAGGAAGGTCACAGGTTGCTGTTGGGAAGCCTGTTACTGACCTCCGGGTCTGGGCTTTACGGAACCTTGGGGAATCCTCAGAGTCCCCTGTGCTTCTCTGCATACAGATTCAACATGTCTGGGGTCATGAAACTAACCCTGTCACTTGGACTCTGTGACTCATGGTCACATTCTGTGACATGCATGCACCTTGATGTCCCTCCCCCATCCCCTGCCTTTCCCTGTGCTCTGGGGGTATAGAAAAGAGGCTGAGGCAGCCCTGGTGGGGACTGGTAGATTTTTCTGGTCCCAGCCAAGAGTTTTTCTGGAATGAACCCATCTTGTCGACCTAGCCTTACCTGCCATCGGATTAGCACAGAGGTGGTGGTGTGCGGAGTCACTGATAGGATGGTAGGTGCCTCATCTGGGGCTGTGGAGGGAGACAGAGGGCTAGGCTCTGGGGCCTGGAGTGTCAGCACCACCCAGAAACCCACAGGGACCAGATTCTGCTGACATTGGTTGGCTAGGTGGGTCCTGCTGAAGTTACCCTGGAGACCCACCCACGCTGTTTTCCTCACAACAGCCAGGGTGAGCTGGAAGCCTGATCTCAGCCCAAACCTAGGATCTTAAGAGTTTCTCAAAGCCACAGGACTAAGGTGGCTGTTCGATGCAGGGCCAGGGTGAGCAGCTGCTCCCACTTCCCGCTAGATGGAGGACCATCGGAGAAGAAATGCACCCAAATTCTAGGCAGGATTAGGACCCCGAGCTCTGATCAAAGTCCCTTTTGTCCCAAACCTCTGGGCATTCTGGCCTGGAGGTAGACAGGCCTAGCAGGCCTCGTGAGCCATCTCTCACCGTCAGGGGTCCCTCCCACAGAAGAGCCTTTTGTACCCAGGGAGCAAGCAGGGTCAGGAGCAAGAAGCCCAAGCAGGGAGATGGCACTGACCGGCCTGCAGGGTGGTCAGCGACTCTGATTCCTCGCTGAACTCGCTATCGCCGATGTCGTTGGTCGCCTTCACTCGGAACTTGTAGGACGTAAAGGGTTTGAGTCTGTGGAGGGAGGGAGTTGGGGACCAATGACCAAGGTGTCAACTGTGATTTGAGTATGAACGATTCCCCCCGACAGGTTGTTGAAGACTTGGGTCCCAATGGGTTGGATCGTTTTGAGAAACTGAAACTTCAGGAAGTGCGGCCTTGGTCAAGGAAGTGCATCACTGGGACATGCGCACGCATCTTACATCCTCAAGCCCTTCCTCCAGGTCTGTTTCCCCGGGTACCGTGTGCCTCTGCCACATGCTCCACTGGCCCAGAGCAACAGACCCAGTTGGCCTCAGGCTGAAACCTCTATGGCTGTGCTCTCAGACAAATCCTTCCCCCTATAAGTTGCTTCCTCCAGGAGTTTGCCACTGTGATGACAAGTCTGACTGACACATTGTCCCTCAGGACTCATGCCATCACCTCTACTGTGGGGTCTCATCCATCCCTGCTTGAGGCGGGGAAGAAGCAGGGGCCTCAGTGCTGACATACGACCCAGAAGGAAACCTGGAGGCTTGGGAAGGGGTCACGGTGGGACAGGCCCTGAGATGCTGAGTGCCCAGGCCCCATGCCACCCCTGCTTGGGAGCCACATCACTGTAATGATAAGCCATACATCCCCAGGCTCATGTCTACCCATGCTCTGATGGCCAGGAAGACATCCAAACTTCCCTCTCCACACAATTGTATACACGGTGCCCTGCAAGCTGCAAGCCTTTTCCTGACGTTAGGGAATTTTTTTGGGGTGGGGGGGGTGCGGAGATTCCCCAGAGATAAGGAAAATTGTCTCTATGACCCTCATCTTCTTCCCAACAAAATGGCTTCTTAATTTACAGGGTTGGGGGTGGGAGAGGGAAGGCCTATTCAAGTTCCAGGTCACGTCGACGGGAGTATAAAAAATACAACCACCAGGGATTAGATTGAGGGCAGGGTTTTGGAGAGGAACTTTGCACTCCTATTAAAGATGGGAGGAGGACACGGGCTGTTGGGAGAATCGCTAATGAAGAGTGGCAAGTGCTTCGCTAAGGGGGCCTGGCTGGGCTCCACAGATAATTAAGAGGCAAGCCTAATGGGCTTCCCAGGGACCAGGGGAGAGCAGAAAGGGGTGAGTGTGGCCGGTGGGGTGAGCTGAGGAAGACCTGGGTGACTGGTTGAAGGTGCTCTCAGAAGCCCCCTCCCTCCTGCAAGGATCACGTGAGGTGCTGTCTCCAGTAGAGAAGGGAACAGATAAGTGGGTGTGGACCCCACCTTACCTGTCCACAGTGAAGGCGGAGGCATTGTGGCTCACGGAGGCCGAGTGCAGAGCCCACCTGCCGCTGGGTAGCTCCCGCGTCTGGATGGTGTAGTATCGTACTGGGGAGAGCCCATCGCTGCCTGGCTCCCACGACAGCAGCACACTGCGTGCTTTCACGTCTTCCTGCTGTACCACGGGCTTGCTAGGGGGCTGTGGCCGGTCTGGGAGGCAGGGCAGGGGATAGGTGAGACGGTAGCCCGAGCAGGGTGATGGTGGAGGGGTTGCCCTTTCTCAAGGGCAGCTCGAAGGGGTTCTGAACTTGGGACAGATACCGCCCCCCTCTATTTTACTTCTATGTCTGTGGGCATTGCATGGTTTCTGCTAGCAGCTAACCTTGAGTATTCAGGTGAGACCCTCCCTCAGTTTCCGAGGCCCTAGGTGCCTGGAGAGTCATGCCTCCCACAGCAGCCCCTGGAGGAGGACTTGACAGGTTTGCTTTTGCTTATGATGGAGATAGGTCCTGCATTGTGCCAGACTGAGTGGGAGTGGGCCATGCTTCCCTGTGGGAGTTCATTTCCGTCATCCCCCTGCCCCATATCCCTCTTTCACTAGCCACTTTCCTACCCCAGATGACAGGCTGCCAAGCCTCAGTGTTCTTGGCCTTGGACTTGACGCTTCTTTGTGGTAGGGTTGCTTTGTGACTGCAGGACGCTTTATGGAGCACTCCCTGCCCCTCCCCTGAGACCTGCTCAGTGCCTGGAGCATCTTCCTCTAGCTAAAGCAACCCAGATGTATCCATATTCCCTAAGAGTAAAGAAGCCCTTGGAGGAAATTCACTGTCTTACTGTCTTGTGTGTTGTTCCCCCACCTACCCCAACTGGGGACGTTTTCTAACACATTGCCTTTTAACCCAACTGGGGGTTCAGGCTTGCATCTAGGGAACCCACTCTCCAGGTGCCTGCTCAGGGTCCTGAGGTATGACAGCTCAGACTGCAGGATCTAGCCCAGACCTAGCCCAGGCTAAGGGGTAAGGATAGGGATGTGAAGGGGACCAGGGGTTGGAGATGATCACCAATCACCTCCTTAGTATTATTTATTCTTATTCTGATGGGATCCCTCATATCCTAGGCTGTCTGAGGCTGACCTCGAACTCCCCATCTTCCTGCTTGGACTCCCAAGTGCTAGGATTACAGGCATGTATTGCCAAATTTGGTTTATGCCGTTCTGGGACTTGAACCCATGGCTTCATGTATGTCAGGCAAGCACTCTTTCAATTAAGCCATGCCTCAGCCCCACCTGTCCTTTAGAAACCTGGAACAGGGTAGGATCCTGGGACATTCCAGTCCAGCTCTGTGACATGGCATGATCCCTTACTGACCTTGACTCCAACCCTGGAGTCCGTTCTCTTTTCTATACTAAAGCAATGCTGTTCCCCACCGCTTCTCCCAGTTGCCCACCAGGAGGGGTGCTAAGCCCCTGTGTGGGCTTCAGAAGCCCTCTTCAGCTCCCCAGGCCTCCCCAGTCCCATGGGCAGTCACCTCTCTTCTCTGTAGTCACCACCAAGGCCTCAGCAGCCTCTCCCCAGCCTTTGCGGGTTTGGGCTGTGATACGGAATAGGTAGACAGACTCCGGCTTGAGGCCTGTAGCCATGTACTGGCGGGCGCTGGGGGCCAGGACCTCCACTGTGGCGGTGTTGGCTGTAGTGGTGTTGAGCCGGTGTGTGATCTGGTAGGCTGTGGGAAGAAAGACGAAGGGCAATGGCAGATCCGGCAGCCCCAGTGTCCTGTGAGAGGACCCATCTCTGTGGTTGCAGCAACACATGCAGTCAGGTCCCCTGGCTCCTGTTTGGCTGTGTGACATTCTTCTGGTCACACTTACCGTTGACGAATATGGACTTTGGTGGGGATAAGGGGTTCAATGTATAGTGTCTTAGACCCCCCCACAACAGTTTACATGAGGACGAGAGAGGCCAAGTCACCTGCTAGCAAGTTGTGGCTCTAAAGCAATAATTGCTTTATTGTCCAAAGGACTTGATGTCCACTGCTCTAAAGCAATAGCCCGGTGCTTTCTTGTCCATAGGACTTGATGTCTACTGTCACTTTGTCCTCTAAGCTATACCATTCTTCCAGGACTAGCCCAAGACAGAGGCACAGGTAGACCAAGCCACCTTTGATGTGTATATTCGCGAGTTTATTTAATTGCAATTTTGAAAAATATTTATTTCATTTCTATTCATCTTGCCTCTACCTCTCAAAGTGCTGGGGTTGCAAGTGTGAACACCATGGCTGACATGTCAGACGCTATTTTTCAGAGGCTGTGGACACTTCCAGGCTGGTCCCATCTCTACTCTTTTTTTTTTTTTTTTTTTTTCTCCCACCGTGCCACCTCCTCTTCCCTAGGAAGGGCACAGGAAAGGGGCAGACTTACCCAGAATGATGCCGTTGGGAGCTGCCGGGGGCTGCCAGATGAGCCGCACAGATGTGGTTCTCACCTCTGGAAACAGGATGCCCATGGGGGGGCCTGGGACTGGAGGAGGCAGAAGGAAGAAGGTAAGACTGCTGTCCTGTCTGCTCTGGCTCAGGCCAAGCTGAGCATCGAGAGGGGAATTAATCTGTTCAGTGAATTTATGTGTAGTATACATCTTAGGAAATGATCACAAAACTATGTATCCTCAAAATCAGGGTTATTTTACAGGGCCTAGAAGGTGAGATAGGATACGTGTACCCCTCAAACAGGCCTTAGTTATTTAGGGAGGCCCCAAGACTCCAACTTCCTTGCCCATCATGTGTTGTGCATGGGCTCTCAGAATGGGCAGACATGTGTTCTAAGTTTTTAAGTCTGTGCTGGAATGATGGCTTCACCCATGGCCTTCCAGATCCCAGCCTGGTCTGCGCTTTGGAAGGCCCAGCTGTGATGTCTTCTGCCTCCTGCTTAGCTGTGACCTGTGACGGAGTTGGAAAGTGCCCATCCTGCCTGCAGGGATCCTCTCTCCACACCTGGCTCCGCAACCCAGGTGTTTAGAAGCTCAGGGAGGGACCTAGGGTGTGCCCCAGACTCTGAGTGGGCTTGTTTCCCAGATCCATCTTTTATCCACTCCAGGGATGGCCCAGGGGAAGCTGTTTGGGGGGTGGGGTGGGGTGGCAGGAGCCTGACTGGTGTGGATGAGAGGAAGGCGTGAGGGGTGACATGAGGACAGCATGAGGGATCTAGTGGCAGCGGGGAGGGGGGCACTCTTTCTGTGACACTTCATTCCAGCCCAGAATGTCAAGGAGATGAGATGTGTAAACTCAAACTTGGCCTTCTGGGTCATTATGTGGGTATATTTGTCAAGGCAGGAGGATAGAACATATTTAATTTAACAGCTCATTAGCTTGATTTATAGTTAGAATATACAGACATATGATACCGGGGCTTGCTTCCTTCCGCATTTGTCTGGGCCTTGCAAGTGTTTGTGGTGGGTTAGGCCATTTTGCTGTGTGTGGGAGAATGGAGTGTAGAGACATCTCTGTCAGCTTGAGACCAGGGGATTGTGCAGTGGATGGAGCACTTCTGGTGTCACGGCTTTACAAACAGGACCAAGAGGCACATGCCCACGCATTAGACTCATAGATTTTGCGCAAAGCAGAGGACACCCCTCCCCCCCAAAAAAAAAACCAAACCAAAACCTCAAACCTAACACCAAGTCTTTGTACTGTCTACTTGTCCTAGGGAGAGACTATGAGGATGGGTCAGTCATCCAACTGTCCTTTTCTGGCTCTTTCCCCCACTTTCCCTTATCGGCTTTGAATAGCATCTTCTTGCAGTGAGTTGGTAGCCTCTGGTGACCCCGTTTTCCGGAGGAGGATCCTGAGAATGGGGATCCCTGTGGGGGTGGGGCAGGATGAGGGGCAGACCCTCTAGGCTCACAGGGATGTAGGCTTACCATCATCTAGTGTCCGCTCCAGGATGGGAGGGTGGCTCAGGCTGCCATCGCCGATGCGTGTGAAGGCCAGAACCTGGACCTCGTAGAGCACATACTTGCCCAGGCCTGTGAGCTGGGCGCTGCGGGATGAGTTACCTTCTACCAGCCAGAACCGGGGCTGGGAGTCCGAGTCCTTCTCCTTGTACCTCACCTGCCGTTGCCAACACAGAGGAGGGCCTTGGTCTGGAGTCTCCTCCAGGAGAGGATGGGGAATGGGGCAGGAACACTGGGCCCTTTGGACGGGCTTGGCCCCAAAGGGTTCTTGGAAGGTCTAAGACACATGGGGAGACTTAGCTGTATAGTTACAAGTCCCCATAGGCCCACAAGGGAAAGTGGCTTACTTAAGGCTGCAGAGGGATAGTGACAGAAATGTGACATTATCCTATGATTCTCACCTTTCAAGCGAAGGCTAGGCCACATGATCACATAGCCACATGACCACAGGGTCACATGACCACATGGCTATATATGATCATATGGTCACATGGTCCAGAACAGTTTGGAAAAGAATTCTAGAAGATAATAGAAACCAGACTGGGTCCCTTAGGGCTGAGGGTAACACTTGAGGTTCCCAGATCAGCCTTCTGGAAGAGGGGAGCAGTCTGAAAGACTCTGTCAGCCACTCAGTCCCTGGATAACTTCCTATCCCTAAGGGGGGACTTCCTGGTTGCTGTGGTGATTGGTGGATGGGAAGCTAGGCAGATACCCTGTGCCTCTGTGCGGCAGAGAGTGATCCAGAGGAAGGAAGACAAAGACAGGACACCTTGGGTGGAGGGCCTAGAGAAGATGGTGCGCCCCACCCCCCCTTGGGTCCCAGCATCTACCTTGTAGCCCAGCACGAGGCCATTTCGATCTGCCTCCGGGATCTCGCTCCAGCGGACCAGCATGCTGCTAGAGGTGGTGGCCAGAGCCGACACGTTGGTGGGGCCAGAGGATGGGACTGTGGAAGACAGGGGTGATGAGGAAGAATGAAAATCCAGAGACAGCCCTTCCCCCGACAGTGGTGGGAAGAAGAGCGAGGATGTGGGGGGCGGACCAAAGAGCCAGCTCCATGCTGCCAGCTCCGTGGGAGAAAGACAGTACACGCAGATCACAGCTGCAATCGATCCTATGGCAGTTTGGGGGAGGTTGCAGACAAGGTTTCTGGGGTCAGCTATTTCTCCCTAATTCTTTTCTGGGGATGTTAGGTGGGAGGTGGGGTCTCATGTAGCCTAGGCTAGCTTTGAGTTCACTATGTTGCCAGGAATGATCTTGAACTTCTGACCCTCTACCTCCCAAATCATGGGATTAGAGTTTCAATCATCATGTCTAGTTTATGCTGGGGAAGCAATCTAGGGCATGCAGTCTACTAACTGAATTATATCTTCAGCCCGGCCCCCCCCTAATTTTCCCTGTTCACAGTAACTTTTATTATTATTATTACTATTATTATTATTAATTTTATTATTGTGTGTACCCATGGTAGGTGTGTAGGGTGTATATACTATTATTATTATTGTTATTATTATTATTTTATTGTGTGTACTCATGGTGGGTATATAGGGTGTATGTGCTATTATTATTACTATTTTATTGTGTGTACCCAAGGTGGGTGTGTAGGGTGTATATGTTATTATTATGATTATTTTATTGTGTGGTAGGTGTATATGCTATTATTATTATTATCATTATCATCATTATTATTATTTTATTGTGTGTACCCATGGAATGTGTAAAGGGTGTATGTGCATGTCCCAGTGTGTACATGGAGCTCAGAGGACAATCTCACAGTTAAGCTGATTCCCCTTCATCTTTATGTGTGTTCTGGGGATCAAAGTCAGGTCATCAGGCTTGTATGACACGTGTCATTGCTGGCTGAGCCATCTCGCTGTCTACCCTCACCTGTTTTGAGAAAGGATACCATTGCATAGCTTGACTGGCCTTGAGCTCAGGAATTCAGCCTACCCTGATTGCAGAATAACTTTGGACCATCTTGCTTTCCAGCCCACATAGCGAAGAAAGGCAAAGGTGGGGGCTCAGGGAGGGTAGAAGAGACATCTGACACTTAAAAAGTGTTACAGTGAACTACAAATTGGACACATGAGATTTCCCTTTGGATCATAGTGTAGGAGGGAAGACCCCTTTCTAGGCTCCTTAGGAGAGATAGGTTTTGTTTCTGGAATGTTCTGAGATCCCTCGGTTGGGTGATGGGGTTAAGGCTGAGTGTGTAGGGCAGTGGCTGGGGTAGGCTTGGACAGCTAGCCAGTACTGACAGTTATCCCGCACACTTCCCAAGAGTGGGGACTGTCACGGGGAGGGGCGGCACCGCGGGACCTAGAGATCTGGCAGGGTGCTCTCCCTGGGGTGAGCACAGAGGCTTAGCTGCTAAGCTGTCTGTAGAAATGGCCGCAGCATGGTCTGCTCTTGGACGGTCCCAGAGGAAGAGGAGCGGTGGTACCTGACTCCCGGGTCCTGCCCACCACCGCCTGGCTCCACGGCCCGCTCCCGATGGCGTTGAAGGCCTGGACTTGGACGCGGTACTCTGTCCACTCCTCCAGGTCCTCAATAGTGTATTCTCGCTCCACTCGGTCTTGTACCGTGTGGCTCAGCGTCTTGCCGTGGCCGTCAGAGCGGCCGTACTTGATCTTGTAGCCCACCGACTCAGGGTTGCCGTTGTACTCCATTTCTGGGAGGGGCTGGGGTAAAGCAGGGGCAGAGAGGTGAGGGATTAGGAGGGAGATCACTCTGTATTTCCTCTTTCCCACCCACGAGTTGAGCAGCCAGTGCCCAAAAGAGGTGCTATCCCCAGTGGAGCACTGTTTCCATCACTCTCCACACTGGACTCCCAGAGAAGCAACATTTTTGTTGGTCATTCACGTGGCTGACTTATACCCTTGCCTGGAGGCTGGTCCTTTCCAGCAGGCTCAAATCCTGTCTGACCAGTGGGCTGATGAGCAGAGCCCTTAGGCTCTGGTGTCTTCCTGTTTAACTAACTCCCTTACTCTGGCTGTCAACACATGCTGTTAGTTGCCTCTAACACCTGGTCTTTACTCACACTGCCCTTGGGAGGAGGGAACCTGGAGGGAAGGGGTCCTTATATGGTCACCTTATATGCACGTCACTGTCAGGAAGTCCTGCTATTCAGCAAATCTCAGGCTTTCCCACTGGACTTCATCTTTCTCTTACTGGTTAGAGTCTCAGCAATGAGAAAAGGCAGATCCTTTTTCCTGGTTCATATCGCTCAGCAGGACAGGTCCTGCTTACTGGTTTAAGGTTGGATGAATCTGGCAAGGTTGGTAGGTGGTGGAGGTGGACCTTTGGCCTCCAGCAGACACCAGTGAGAATCTGGCTTCCACTCCTCCTCTGAAGCTGGGGTGTCTGCAGTTTCTCCCCTCCATTCTGCCTCCTCGGGCCTCTACGTGCCCATAATCCACAGGGTACCATTTTCTAACCCACTTTATCCAATTCCTTGTAGCCCCTGCCTCACGAACCTACCCTCCTCTCACCTCCATATCCCTCTACAGACATCTAATGGACATCAGCTAGAGATCATCAAGACAGAAATGGATGGGCCCAAGAAGCTGAGATGGACCTGGTGTACCACTCCCCTACTAGTTAAGGAGAAGTAACCAGCCATGTGCTTCATTATGAGGCAGAGGCTGCATGGCATAGCCGTTGACTTCCCATCCCCACAGCACCCAGTAATCCATTCTCTAACTTTTATGTTTGGGAATCTTTGGAGACAATTACAGTGTGTGTGTGTGTGTGTGTGTGTGTGTGTGTGTGTGTGTGAGAGAGAGAGAGAGAGAGAGAAAGAGAGAGAGAGAAGCTGGCAGTGGGTAGAGAAGAGCTGAAGTTGAGGTCACAGGAGGCTAAATGTCCCACTTACACACTCACAGTGCCCTGGGCCACTGGGTTAGCCCCAAAGTGTTGCTCGGGGTCTGCCTCCAGAAGAGGAGCCATAATTAATAACTAGCGTCTGTTGGGGGCTCTTGGTGTCAAGTCCTCTCTCAGCCACCAGCTCCTTCTTGGCATGTATGGTGCCAGAGGGTTTGTGCTAGTTTACATAACCAATGAATGCTCTCTCTTGGAGGCAAAGGGCTATGTGATGAGAGAGGCCATGGGGCACCATCAGGTTGGCTCTATTTTTGTCAGGGTTCTGGGTCTCCCAAAGAGCAGGGATGCCAGCTGCTCCTCTTGCTCATGCCTGTCAGAATTATTCTTATCTGCTACACAAGTTTCTAAGACTACTACTGCTTGGGACTCCTGCTGGGGTGCCCTGTCCCAGGGTGGCCTGAGAGACACACTGTTTTGGTTCCTGGCTGAGAGATGACAATGTGTTCAGTGGCCAATGCTGTGGATTTTGGGGCTCAGTCTTTTGCTGTTAACTTGAGAAGTGTAGGAGGATGTGGGGGATCCAGGGGAGGTTATGTGACCTCACTTTCTTCCTATGCAAATTGGGGACGAGCCTCATTCTGCTATTGTGGTTTAATGAGAACATTTTAAAGATAGACTCTAAATAAATCACCCAGAATAGCTCCCAGTAGGGCACAGCGCATCAGCAAGTTACTTCCTGCAGGTCAACTGCAGTCATGACCCTCAAAGTAAGTATAGCTCTGACCTGAGCAGCAGGTGTGCTCACTCTCTGACCAACTCTTTCTAAACACTAGGTCTACCTTGTGGCTGCTTGGGTGGCTGTGGGCAAGTTCTTAATCTCTCTGAGCTTTCATGTTCTTAACTGTAAATCAGGATGGGGGCGTGTCCTTCTCAAGGTTCCTGGAAGGGGTCAATGGATAGGAAGTTTAGGGCGTTTGCCACTTGGCAATGCTTCTAGCAAGCAGCAACATTTTACATCTGCCTCTCGGTCCCCCCCCCCCCCCCCCCGCCCCCGTGTGTGTGTGTGTGTGTGTGTGTGTGTGTGTGTGTGCGCATGTGTCCGTGTGTGCCCAGAGGACACTTTGCGTTTTTATTCTATTCTTTTGTTATTTTGATACAGGGTCTTACTTACTAGGTATCAGTGGCTGGCCTGGCATTCCCTATGTAGAGCAGGCTGCCCTTGAACTCAAAGAGATCCACACCTATAATCCGAGGCTGGTTTTAAAGGTGTTTGCTTCCACAAGCAACTTCCCTACATTTAATATTTCCTGGGACAGGGTCTCGCACTGGACAGCTAGGTGAGGCTGGCTGGCCATCAAGCCCCGGGGATCTTTCTGTTGAAGTAAGGTGTAGTACTTCCTCCCAGCCCCATGCTCCCAGAAATAACACTCAGACTCTAAATATATTTAGAAGGACCTTGACTATATAGGTAGGCTCTTCTCTGACTAGATCATAACTTAAAATTACTCATTTATTCTAATTCTGAATTTAGCCAGTGGCTGGTTACTTGTGCTCAGGTACCAAGCATCTGTCCCATCACATCTTCCTGGGAAAATCTACCGTGTCTGGCTCTATCCCAGAATCCTTTCTGCCTACCGGATGTCCCACCTCCTATTTCCTGCCTAAGCTGTAAGCCAGATTTATTATCGACAGGTGTCAAATCCATACAAACACAAGAGATTCTCTCTACATCCTCCTGTCTCTGCCTCCCCAGCACCAAGACGACAAGCATGTGCTAACATGGCTGGCTTTTTTAGGTTGGTGCTGGCGATTGAACTCAGGTCCTCAGGCTTGTATAACAAACACTTTATAATTGACTGAATCTCCCCAACCCATATAAAGTATCTTTTAACTTTCTAATCTCCTTTGAGCACAATGAACTACTGTGCACAGGTTAGTAAGGAAGAAAAAAAAAAAAAAAGTAAAAACCAAACCAAACAGGTGCATTCCCAAACCTAAGCCACAGGTAAAGAATTGTAGATATTTGACTAGAGACCTTTGAGGTCAACAAATTGATACAGGGTGGGGACAGTCCTGTGAATGTCCCATCCCACTGGCCCCAAGGGAGCCTTACCATCCATCGGAGCCACAAGCTGGTCTCACTGGCTGTGCGCAGAGTCACATTGGCTGGGGCTATGTCTGGGGGCGCCTGGAGGGTCTGGATCTTTCTAGAAGGTTGACTGGGTGGGCTGGTGCCGACGATGTTCACTTGGCGCATGCGGAAGCTGGGGTGGGATAGAGGGAATGAGCAAGGTACGGAGGAGGTTGCCGGCTCCCCTCCCCCGCCCCCTCCCACCTGTGCCTTACCTGTAGTAGGTGAAGGGGTTGAGGTCTGGCACCTCCATGGAACGGGCGTCAGGCTCATTGCCCAGTTGGTAGATGGGCAACCACTCCTCGCCCTCGCCGATCACGCCCACCTGGAGAACGGAACCTCAGACCTGTCCAACTTGCTGCGGTCAAGTGGGACGCTCTGAACCCTAGCACCTAGTAGGTGTCACTTCCACCCAGGGAATATCTTGGTCTAAAAGCCATAACTGACTGCAGGGTGGCTCTGAGTCCTCCTGTATTAGGACCTCATAGCAGGCTGGATAGAAACACATTTTCAGGCCTGATTTCAAGGCCAGCTGATATACCAGGTACTTGTAGCTTCAATGAAACCCCACCACCCTGATCTGCAGTGGTTTTCAGTCTTCCTCATGCTGTGACCCTTTAATACAGTTCCTCATGTTGTGGTGACCTGAACACCATAAAATAATTTTGTTGCTACTTCATGTACACTATACATACACTATAATTTTGCTATTAATACACACACACACACACACACACACACACACACACACACAAAGATTTTGCCCACGGGTTGAGAACTGCTCCCTTACAGGATGTTCACAGGGATGCCTGAGGCGGTCTGGAGTGCTGTCTGAACCCCCTCTAGCAGACTTTACCTGAGCCTCCACCACCCAGCGGGAGATGGACGTCTTCCCGTCATAGCCAGGCCTGAACTGCAAGGTCACGGATCGTGGGCCGATGTTGGAAATGCCCAGGTTGGTGGGTGCCCCTGGAAGCTCTGAGAAAGGAGGGCAGGGTAGAAAAAGTAAGAGGGTGGCTCCCTGGCAACAGGGCTCTGTGGCAGGGAGGAGGCTGAGCAGCTTGCCGTTCTTGGGGACATCTCAGGAGAAGCACAGCCAAGGCCTATTGACAATGACTCTGATTTTGTCACGCAGGCACCACATTCATACTGGGAGGCTGGCACAGATCTGAGAGCCTAGACCCCCTGGAGCTGTGCGTGCTGGGGCTTCCCTCGGAAGTTTTGGCAATAAGCAAAATACTTGAAAAGTTGCACAAATCAAGCTAGGCTCGGTGCAAATATATGGATCAGAACTGTCCTCCATCCACGTGACCCTGAAACCCTCCATAGCCAGTGATGGCTGGGGAGGCTTAGAAGGGTTGGGGTGGGGGCAGACAGGAGGCTGCTCCTCTTTTTCAACCAGGAAGTCAGGACTTCTTAGGGCTCAGGATGGACTGAAAGAATGCAGATTCTGTAGTGTGTTTGGAGCTAGCCTTGGCTACAGAAGTCCAGGCTAGTGTAAAGGTATATAGTGAGACCCAGTATCGATACACAACCAATCAACAAAGCAAACAAACAGATAAAACCATCCAAACATCGGTTTGAATCTAACTCTACCATTACAGACTGTGTCTTTGAGCAACTGAGATAGTTAAATTGACAGGGTTTAGGGCCCTCTAGGAGACAAGCCTCTGGGAATATATGAGAGGGAGTTTTTAGGTTGGGCTGGGGTGGGGAGACCCACCCTAACTACAGGTGGAACTATTGTACAGGCTGAGGGCTGGACTGAGTGATAAGGAGAGATGGGGTTGACCACTAGTCTCTCTGTCTCTCTTTGTCTCTGTCTATCTCTCTCTGTCTCTGTCCATTTCTCTCTGTCTCTCTGTCTCTGTCTCTGTCTTTCTCTACTTCCAGATGCTATGTGACCAGCCCTTTGAAGTGACTTTCACACCATGACGGCTGTAGCTTGAGCTGTGAGCCAGAGTGAACCCTTTCTTCTTTATGTTGCTTTTTTTACGTCAGGCGTTTTTGTCTCGGTATCAAGGGAAGCTACAGATACAGCATCTCCATCCCTTTTTCATGTCTTGGTATAATGGTGATGGTACGGGCACATGTAGCAGGAAACGGCAGCGAGGAGGCATAGAAAGAGAAAGCCTGTAGCTTTCGGCCTGGGAAGTCCCAGACAGACAACCACCAGCATTACTGATGCATATTATGAGTGGGGGTTGAAGGAGCCTGAGGTGTCTTGGCCACCTTAGTAGGTTGGTCCAGGCAGTCTGGCTGGCACAGCTTTTCTGATCTGGAGAGGACCACATGGTGATCTGGTCCAATTCTGTATGTATACAGATGGGGAAACTGAGGCTCCGAGATGATGCCTGGCTTGCTTAGTGTTTGTGCTTGGGACTGATTACTCCCATCTAATTTGACCACCCCACAACAAGTTTGTCTATGGGCTGCAGTCCAATGTGGATGGTAAGAATTCTTTCTTTGAATTCTCCTGGCAGGGAGTCTACTATGGGATGAGGAGAGCAGGGTGTGGGCAACAGGGATGAGGGTGGGGTCCTGGTGTTTCTGTGTTTAGGGCTGTGGGGAGAGGGGATGGAGAGCCCTATAGCTCTTCACCTAGGGCCTGAGGCCATGGGATACAAGTCTGCTCAGGGAAGGACCTTGGGCCCAAGAGATAAGCAAAGGGGAGAACCCAGTGGAAGAAAATCAACATTATCCAAGACAGAACCCCTCCAAGAGTAGGTATGGTGGTTCACACTAGTAATCCCAGTGCTGGGAAATCTGCAAAGTTTGAGGCCAGCATGGGTTTAATGGCAAGTCTTATCCTTAAAATACACTGGAACTTTGGTATAGTGTCTCATTCTTGTAATTCTGGTTACTTAGGAGGAGATATAATGGGACTACTGTGAGTTCAAGGGCAGCCTAAGCCATAGAATGAGACTCTGAATTTAAAACAACAACAACAACAACAACAACAACAACAAACCAACCAGTCAACCAATCAACTAATCACTCACCAATAACCACCCATCCACTATTCAAACAACCAACTGCCAATCAACCAACCATCCAACCCCCACCAACAAGCCAATCAACTAACCACCAACTCGCTAACCAACCAAATAGCCGCAAACTACTCATTATCCAACCAGCTGACCAACCAAACACTAATAAGGCAATTAATCAACCAACCTAATACAAATAAATCAACCAACCAACCAACCAACCACCAACCCACTAACTAACCAAACAGGCAACAACAACCCACTAACCAATCAACCACCAACCAACCAACAACAAACCAATCAAACAACCAACAAACCACCCACCAACCAACTAACCACCGACCTACCAATCAACCAACTACCAATAAACTAACCAACCAACCAACAACAAACCAACTATCAACAAACCAATCAAACAACCAAGCAACCAAGCAAAAAACTACCAACCAATTGACCACTAAACAACCCACCCACCCAACTAACCAATTAACTAATCAACAAACTAGGCAGACAGAGCCCCCTCAAAAGTGAGAGCTGTTTAGAAGAGCAGAGACAGGAGTTCTAATGGGAAGCACCCACCTGGAGGCACACCAGATGAAATAGTGGAGGCTGACACCTGGCCCTGGCCCTTGGAAGTCATGGCAGCCACCTCTATAGTATAGGTGGTGAGTGCTGTGAGGCCCGTGACTCGGTACTCCAGGGTTACGTTGGGCAGGTAGTGGGTCACACGGGTGTTGGTTCTGTTGTACTCTTCCCAGGAGATCCGGTACCCTGGCAACAGTCCACAGTGGCGGTAGCATGAGCTGGGTTGAGATTGTGCATTGACCCTGACCCTTATTCCAATCCTTACTCTGTACCTAGCTTGGTGGTTTGGTTCACCCCAGGAGCAGAGGGAGCCAAGAAGCTAAGAGCTGCTGGTGTCATGCCTAGGGCTCAGGTAGAGTGTCAGTAGGATGTCTCTTGTGGGCAGGGATTTCAGGTAGACAGAGTAATGCATTGTGACAGATGCTTGGGGTTCTTAAAAGCCTGAGGCCCTGCACGGGTGGAGCAGGAGCCTTGAGATGTGCTGTATGTAGATTGAAAGGGAAAAGCTAAGAGTTGAGAGTGTGGCTTAGTTGGGAGGCCTGGGTAGGAGCTGGCAGGGGAGAGGCTAGCCGTTAATCCCAGTCTCCTACTGTCCTACCCTCGGGCTCAGGAGCATCATCATGCCTACCTGTCAGGATGCCGTTCTTCTCGCCTGGCTCCTGCCAGCTGACCTTCAGCGAGGTGTCCAGGATGTCATTGAAGCTCAGGTGTCCCACAGGTCCAGGTACTGTTCCCAAAAGGGTCCCCCACCCACCAGTGCCCATTAGTGTCAGAGCATGGCCACTCTATGCAGGATGGCCGCTGTGCTCCAGGATAGCCCGAGACTCCCCAAAGGTCTGGGTTGGGGGTGGGTGGGCGTGGAGCTGGGGGTAAAGGCACCTACCGTCCTCATGTGTGCGCACCAGCTGGGGGCTGCTCCGAGGCCCGTCTCCTGGTGTGGTGAAGCAGAGGACCGAGGTAAAGTACTCTGTGAATTTTTTCAGGCCGGACACGAAGCCCACATGGATGCTGTCTTGAAAGTTGGGTCTGGCGGTCACCATGGTAACCTCCTCTTCTTGGGCTGGCTCCCAGGCAATCAGCTGAGGAGAAACCAGAAGGATGTTTTGGGGAAAATGAAGCTCTCTACAACAGGTCAGGCCAATGGACGGACACTGGTCCAGTGGTTCTTCAGCCTAGGGACTAGAGAGACAAGCCAGGTGACACTGAGGCTGCTGTATCTAGGTCACTCCCATGTACATTCTGATGCTCTGGGTGTCTTGAGCCTCTGACTCCAGGTAAGACACAGTATGGGATGCTTCCCACAGGGCTCTGTCACCCCATTCTCCCAGCTACCTTACAAGGGAGGCATTTTACCAGAACCATCATTACAATCTGAGGTCTGGGCACAGAACCAGAAACAGGCCCTTTAGTTAAAAAAAATTCCTTCCACCAGGCAGTGGTGGCGCACGCCTTTAATCCCAGCACTTGGGAGGCAGAGGCAGGCGGATTTCTGAGTTTGAGGCCTGCCTGATCTACAGAGTGAGTTCTAGGACAGCCAGGGCTATACAGAGAAACCCTGTCTCAAAAAAAAAAAAAAAAAAAAAAAAAAAAAAGAATCATTCCAAGAGACAGCAGAGCAGTGTACCAAAGTGGAGCTCTTCTAAGTCTCTAGCCCTGGGTGCCTACAGGTCTCATATCCACGAAGCCACCGCTTTAGTGCATAGACAAGGAAACGGAGGCTCAGAAAGGCCAAGTCCCTTCAACTACATCACACAGCTAGGATAAGTGGAGATTTGGAAGTGCCACTTCTGCTTTCCTACTGGCTAGTCTTCCCGTGATTTCTCCAAGGTCCGATGCCGCAGCCGTGTCAATGGCTATTGTCCTACGTCTGTACCAGGTCAGGTAGTCAATCTTACATCTCACCCAGAGGAGGGCGATGGCAAGAGACCCCAGCTGGACCCCACGCTTTCTCTCCCCTCTCCCTTTGTACTTTCTCTCCATCCTTTGATAGCTTGCCTGCCTCTTCTCCTCATCCCGAGCGAGCCCCTCCTCCTCTCCTGCCCTCTTACCCCCAGCTCTTGTTCTCTGGGCCCTTCATCTGTCTCCAACAATGGCAGCTGGTCCCAGAGAGTTCCTCATTTATTTGAAGTTGATTAAATAGCAATTAATGGTGAAAAGCTACACTTGAAGAGTTTTAATAAGCACGGGTATTTATAGATATAAAACAATACCACGCCAATGTCTCCTGATTAACTCATACCCGTAACAATGCTTAATCTTTTCCTTTTCAGGGCCGGATGTTTATAAAGGATGTTTTGAAATTTAATTGGTATTGTGAAAAGATAGCCTATAGCAAGTTAATTAGACACTAATTAGACCCTAAAAATACTAATCAGAAACACTAAGTGGCATTTAATAAGTATGTTAAATATCCTCTTTATTTTAGTTATCTTGTTTCATAGCAATTAAATTGCCCAACTTCCTTGGAGTAGATGGAGAAATGAGTTTAATGTTTTAATTTAATTTAATTAATGTAAATTTGAATTAATTATGCTGTTGGAATTAATTGTGTGGTATGTTCCCCAGCAAGTGTAAAATTTGGGTAAATATTATTTTATTGGTCTTAAGCTAATTACAATCACTACCATTTTAAATAAAATAAAGGAAAAAAGAGTTCCTTTACAGATATCTTAAAATAGTATCACTGGGTCTTACCCACAAAAAAAAAAAAAAAAGAAAGAAAAGAAAAAAAAAAAGAAAAGAAAGTGACCCATGAAGCCATTCATAAGGCAAGGCTAGTGTGATTCTGAGAATAAGTCATATTGGCTTCTCTCTCTAGCTTCACAACTGAGACCAAAATGGCCTCAGGGTCATAGCATCTCAAGACTGCTATGAACAACACACATCCTCGGGGTGAAACTGAAGGGTCACAAAGTTCCCCAGATTTCTCAGTGTTATGGTTTGGATTTAAAGTACCCACTTTCCTGCCCAAAAGCTCACAAGATGTTGAAGGTTCTGTCTCTGGCTGGTGGGTCCAATCATTGACAGGCGATTTATTAATAAATGCTCTCTCATCAATTAATGCATTGATGAATTTACGGCGCAGGGTCAAGCCAGCCTGCCTGCCTGCCTTCCTTCCTTCCTTCCTTCCTTCCTTCCTTCCTTCCTTCCTTCCTTCCTTCCTTCCTTCCCTCCTTCCTCTCTTCCATCCCTCCTTCCCTTCCTCCCTCCCTCCTTCCTTCTTTGCTGGGTATACGATGCGTATGGGTACATATGTGAGTGTGGGCTTGGGTGTGCTACGGTGTACGCGTGGAGCTCGGAGGACAACCTTGGGTGTTTCCTCTTGCTTTCACTGCTTGCAGCAGTGTCTCCTGTTGTTCACTGTTTGCATATGCCGGGCTGGCTGGCTGGCCAGCTCCTGGTGATTCCCTTTGCTCTGCCTCCCTTATCCTGGTAGGGCTCTGCTGAGATTAGGGATGTGAATGGTGACTGTGTCCGGCTTGTCACATGGGCTGTAAACTCAGGTTATGGCCTTGCATGGCAAGTCAATCATCTCCCCAGACCAAGGCTGATTTTCTTAAAAATTTGTTTTGTTGATTTGACTTTGAAACCATGTAAATATTGTACATAATTATAGGATAAAATTAAATTTAAAAAAATCAATCCCTAAAAAATCAAAAAACAACGTGAAGTCAATGAACCTAATAGGATATTGAGCTGTAGACAAATTACAGTGAGGGAAACTATTCAAAAGACATCATAGCAGAGCGGTGTGAAGTGTGTCTCCTGTGGGTTACATCTCAACACCACAAAAGATGCCGATCATTTGAGGCTGTCGGTCAGTAGCATTACACTCCCGCTATGGTCCTGAAGCTGTTGTGTGTCTGTGGGATGAGACTGTTGGCGCCGAGGAAGTTGTGCAAGAACTAGATTTTTACTGTGGACAAAAAAGATACAAACAAGAGAGAAAACCTGCAATCTTGATGTTGAATGGGAACCATCAGGATACATTAAAAAAAAACAAAAACAAAAACAAAAAACTAGCCGGGCTTGGTGGCGCATGCCTTTAATCCCAGCACTCGGGAGGCAGAGGCAGGCGGATTTCTGAGTTCGAGGCCAGCCTGGTCTACAAAGTGAGTGCCAGGACAGCCAGGGCTACACAGAGAAACCCAGTCTCGAAAAACAAAAACAAAACAAAACAAAACAAAAAAAACCAAAAAAAACCCAAAAAACTTTTTAGAGAGTTTCATGCAGCCCAGGCTGTCCTTGAACTTGCTGTGTGGCCAAGAATGACCTTGAACTTCTGGCATCCCTACTACCTGCACCGCTTATTGCCAGGATTACAGGTGTTATCATGCCTGACTTGTGTGCTATTGTGAGACAGAAGACAGGGCTTTCTGCCTGCTAGGCAAACACTAAGTCATACGGCCAACCCCATCCATGTGCTTTGTATTTAAGAGATTCTCCTTCTTCCTGTCATTTAAGAGTCTAGAAGCAATACTATCTGTGGAGCAAGAGACACTCCTGGTAGCCACATCATGGTATCTATTCTTTCTATCTCAAGAGATCTGGAGTTCCTTGGGAAAATGTCTGACAACGAAGAGCTTCTTTTTCCCTACCCTGGGCTGGGATTTGAACCCAGGGACTCACATGTGCCAGGCAGTCACCTCAACACTAGACTATACCCCAGCTCTCTCTTTACTTTTTTTTTGAGACAGGGTCTCACTGAATTCCTCTGTTTAGCCTCACCCTAGTTTTGTTTGTTTGTTTGTTTTGTTTTGGGTTTTTTGGTTACTTGACACAAACTTCGTCGTCTGGGAAGAAGAAACCTCAATTGAGACAATGCCTCTGTCAGATTGGTCTGTAGGCCAATCAGTGGGAGCATTTTCTTGACCACTGGTGTGTGTGTGTGTGTGTGTGTGTCGGGGAGCTAACTCTAGCTCATTGTGGGCAACACCACCCCTGGGCTGCTGTTCCTGGTTGTATAAGAAAGCAGGCTGAGAAAGCCACAAAGAGCAAAGCCAGCAGGCAGCACCTTTCCTGGTCTCTGCTTCTTTTAAGTTCCAGCCCTTGCTTGCCTCTGTGATGGGTTAGGATCAAGCCCTTCCTCCCAGAGTTGCTTTTGGTCATGGTCTTTTTCACAGCAACAGAAAGCCAACCGGGGCAGCCTTGAACTCATGCTGTAGCTCAGGCAGTCCTGGACCCTGTGGGTTTTCTGCCTTATCTAACTTCCACATGGCTGGGATTTCAGGCCTGCACCACCAACCCTGGCGGACTTTGTATGTAAATGTTATATACATTTATATAGCTTGAAGTGTCTTGTCATCCCAGCCAGCCAGGCAGTCATCAGTGATGCCTTAGGACCATGCTGGAAAAGACGCAGGAGCCAACTTGAAGGGACCAGTGATCATCTGGCAATAATAAGGCTAATAACAACAGCGGAATGGAGCACAGCAGATGTATTTAGAGATCCTTAAGTACATAACGACATTGCTAAAAGCAAAATGGAGCCAAAGACATCTTCTCCAACCCAAACCTAGCTGTCACCTTAGAGGATGCTAGGGAGCTACTTATAATGCCAAGAATTGAGAAGCTATGGAAAAGAGTCTTTAATTTTTTCCCTAATAAACCCAGAGTTCAGATAGTAGAAAACAGACAAAGGAAAATATCATTTTCCTTCCTGTCTCTTGGCTTCCTTCCTTCCCTCCCCCTCACTCCCCCTCCCTTCTTCCTCCCATCCTCCTCTCTTCCCCCTCTCTCCCTCCATTCCTCCCTCTTTTCCCACCTCATTTCTTCCTTCCTGAAGGCATTTTAGCTAATCAAGAATAAAATTTCCACTCTCATTTTGTAACTCCTATTAAAAAATCACAACCCCTACAAAGGGCTGTTCATGGCCACCAGGTTCACAGTTAAAGGGACAATCAAACTTTGCACCTTCGGATGTCAACACACAGCATCACCGAGGGACCCCCACCTCCCTGCAGAAAAGGTAATCAAACAAACTTGAATCCAGTCGGCCACTGGCTCTACATTCCAATTGTGTGCAGATATAGTACTCAGAGGAACGAGTTAAATGACCCCGTAGGGAGGCAATCAGCAAAATTCAGGGCTGTGGAAAATGCATGGGATGAATGACTAAGTTTCTTCACCAAATAAATCATGAGGAGAGAGAGAGGAAGGGGGAGAGAGAGGGAAGAAGGGAGAGAGGAGGGAGAGAGAGAGGGGGAGAGAGAGAGAGAGAGAGAGAGAGAGAGAGAGAGAGAGAGAGAGAGAGAGAGAGAGAGAGAGAGAGAGAGAGAGAGAGAGAATATGAATGAATATGGGATGGGGAGACTCTAAGATCAGTGGAGACTTTAAACTCAAACCCTTAACCCACGGCCTTCATCTAGATCTAAGAACACATAAATCAGTCAGCAGCAGGAAGTGATTGAGAGGCAATCAAAGAAATCCAAAGGCTGGCAGGATGCATAATGATGGGATGGCTGACATTTTTAGGTATGGTTGTTTTTAATAGAGAGAGCTTGTAGAGACTCTTTCTCTACAAGAACATTTACAGACGGTGTGATGAACTGCCTGAGCTTCACTTCGGCAAGTTGCCCAGGATGGGCTAAGGGCTGGGAGGAGCTCGGAGGTGCAGGGACAAAGCCGGACTGCCACTTGGTCACATTGAAGCTGGAGATGGGTGTAAGGTGGACATTTGAGTCTTCCCCACAACTTGTGTAGATGTCCGAACATTCTAACAACTTGAAGGATGTTCTGATTACGTGCACAGATGGGACAACCATCGCATCCCTCCTATTCTGAAGGCCGAAGAAGCCAAGAGAAAAGACCTCAACTTTGATTCACTTGTACTTCAAAACAAAACCGAAAACAAGCTGAAGGTATCAGTTTACAATAAAACACAGGGATGAGAGTGTAGCTCAGTTGGTAGAGTGCTTGCCTGGCACGCCTGAAGCCCTGGGTTCAATCCCCAGGGCTACACAGACTAGATGTTATAAACCTAGGAACTGGAAAGCGGAGGCAGGAGGGTCAGAAGTTCACAGGCACTTGCACGAGAGAATGAGCAGAGTACGTAGCTGGTTGCCTGGTATTGGGTAAGCCCCCATTAGTGTGACGATACGCTATTGCTGCCCCATGCGTTCGTATGCTCAAAATATCAGGCAGCTGATGGTCACTGGCCCATCTACACAGCTCCTGACTACAGGGGAAAGTTGGGATGAAGCAGGGTTGGGGGGCTTCTGTGGTATCTTCTTGCTCTGGGTCACCGCAGGCTATTGCCCTAGTTGTTCTGGCCACTTGGGGGCCTTTCAGCCCTTGGAGGGCTTTTCATCTTAGAAGCTTGTAGCTTGTCCCTCCCACATGTAGAATAAAACTTGTGCTTAGGCTTGGCAGCCAGAAGCTAATTGTTCCCAGCTCGGCCTCTGTGTTCCACGGCCATGCAGACCTCCTTCCCTCCCCCGAGTCCCAATTAGCAGATTTTTTTTCCGGCCAGTCAGCAACTGCAAGCTTGGGCTACAGCCCCTATCCCAGGAAGATTCTTTTTGGCCCGTGCTCTCTGCCTTCGTGGGATTGAAAGTGCTGTAGCCCAATGGCTCCAGCTCTGGTCTCTAGGTTGCATCAAACACAAGTAGAAGATTCTTTTTGCAAAATAATCTCACTCCTTTCCTCTCCAGCCTCCCAAGCTACCAAGTTGTAACGGTGCAGACGCTTGTCCTTGTGGTACATGCACAGCCTCGGGGCAGAGGACTTAGGGATATGGCAGCTGTCACCTTGCTATCACCGGGACCCTGAACTAAACCCCAGGGTTTGTAATTTTCTCTCCTTTCTCCTGGCCTTCCAGCCCCTTAAATCCTCTGCTTTTTTTTTTCATACCTGGAAACGACCCTGTGACATCTACCTCCTCCTGCTGAGGGCCAAAGCTTCCAAATATGGCATTGGCCTATGCTACCTGGTGTGTCTTCAGTTCTCTCAGAGGACAGCGGGCCTCCTTGCGGGAGGAGAAGGGGACCCCAGGCCTGGGATGCAGGATAGGAGGACTGAGAAGTCCTGATGTCCAGCAGTTAAACTGGCCAGACAACCCAGCCAGCATTAGTATGGCTACAGCTCAGACGCTTCTATTAGTCATTCGCTAGACCGTGTCTGTACTGAACTCATGTGTTGAAGTTTTAGGCTGAACTCCCAGAGTGTGGCTGGGTTTGGAACTTGGGCCCTGAAAGTGCTGCTTAAAGTTGAGTGATGTCATCAGGGACAGGCCCTAGCCCAGTGTGACGGGCACTTTTTGCAAGAAGAGGGGATGAGACCACAGATACTCATGAACATCTAAGGAGAGAGAGTTACATCCACTCTAATCCAAGACATAAGTCGGCAAGAGGCAAGCTGGGGTTTGTAGTTCAACTCTGTCCTAATCCCGAGGCTTTACCCTCACTGTGTTTGGGGTCAAGTACAGCCAGTGGCATGTGACAGTCATACCATAGAGGTAAGGAGTGAGTGACTGGGGTATTGTTTTGATGGAGTACCTCAATGGCCAGGAGTCCACGCCTTGTTTGTGGCTGGAGTTGCTGAAGACAGCCTCTTCTTGGTGACAGCTGGGGCACAGTGTGCTCTCCCAGAATCTTCTATGTAAACCTTGAAAGTCACTGGGGGTGGGGGTGGGGTGTTCCCTGCTTTTATCTGTGACCTCTGCCTGCTGGAGTCTGGTTTCAGAAGCCCACAGTGATTTTACTGCTCTTTGCTGGAGCCCTCCACCCATCCCCCAGCCCTAACACCTTGAGTCCCTCCTGGCTCCCTTCCAAGGAGAGAAGAGACCCTCATCTACCTTGTAGCCCTGGTTGATGCCATTGATGAACTGCGGGCTCGGGGCATTCCAGGTGAATCGGATGGTGGTAGAATTTGTGGCTTCTGCATGCACATTGCCCGGGGGCACTGTGGGAACTAGAGGAAATAAAGAAACTGGTTGTAGCTGATGCCCCCCCCCCCACCTCTGTACCTGTTCATCTTGTCCAGTGTGGTAGAGGACACAGGCAGACTCTAAAGGCAAGGCTTGTCAAACCCAAGGGCCCCCTTCCTCTCCCACTCTCTGGATTAACTCAAGTTCATTAAATTTGTCTGATCTGGGCTGGTGAGATGGCTCGGTGGTTAAGAGCACTGACTGCTCTTCCAGAGGTCCTGAGTTTAATTCCCAGCAACCACATGGTGGCTCACAACCATCCGTTATGAGATCTGATGCCCTCTTCTGGGGTGTCTGAAGACAGCACAGTGTACTCAAATAAAATAAAGAATCTCTTTAAAAAAATTGTCTGATGCACCTCCCAAGCTGTCTTGTTACCCAGTTAATGGTATTCCCAAATAATGGTGTTCCCCAAATACCATAGAAGGTCCCTACACCTCTCCCCACATGACTCCTAACCACTTTGTCCTCCTCCCCTCAGCCATCTGCTCCATGGGAGCCAGGTGTAACGTGGAGATGTCATCTAAGCACCATAATGAAGGCCCAGGTGAAGCCGGCAATGTGGGCTGGGGTGCTCAAAACTGGACACGTGGCATTGTGGCCCCAAAGACCTAGGGGCCTGCAGAAAAGGACGCACCTGGTCTTCCATGGCCCCTGTCTCCACCCACCTCCCTGCAGCGTCCACTCGGTGACTTTGCTGCTGTAGACACCCAGCCCGGCGCTGTTGTAGGCAGCCACCTCGATCTCGTAATTGGTCCAAATGATGAGGTCCTCCAGCAACAGGTTGTTGACGTCAGCATCTGTGATGTTCTTAAACTGGTACCCAACAGGTAGCCCTGCCAGGCAGAATCTGAAGGAAGAGGCGAAGGTGAGTTGAATCAGCCTATAGACGTGTGCTTGGCAAACCGCCCAGAGCAGCCCTGTCTGCTAAAACTTTGTATGCTTCTGGGAACGCTCCATTGCTCCACTGATATGCCCATCTGGGCTGCCTAATAGGGTCACCACTAGAGCACATGCTGCTGGCCATGTGACGATGGCTTTTGTGCAAATGAGGGATGAATTTGACTTTGTTGTAGTTTTAATTGTTTTGAATCATGACAGTTGACTCCTCTCTACTTTGCTGATTAGTGCAGGTCTAGGGAGTATAGCCCAGGATGGCCCGTCTCAAACTATGTAGCTGAGGATAACCTTGAACTCCTAATCCCCCTTCTTCTACCTCCCAAGTGCTGAGACTACAGAGCTGCATCGCCACACCCAATCTATATGAGGCTAGGGATCAAACTCAGAACTTCATGCATGCTAGGCAAACATTCTAATCAATGGAGCCACAGACGTCCCTAGCCCCCCGGAACATTCTTTTTGATGGGTTTGGAAGACACAGACGAGACTGCCAACCACAGAGGCTGAGGGTCCCTAGGGAAGGTGACACAGGTGTCAGCTTTTGGAGGTTATGAACCAGGAAAGCACCCCCTAAATTTAGCTGATTTTCTTTCTCTCCTTGGTACAGTGGCTCCTTTGCTGAGGGGGACTGAGAACCCTGGAGGTTACTGACCTCCCCATATCTACTTTCTGGTGCAAACCAACCATGACAAAGGAAGGGATACCGGCAAGCAAACGTGGGGTGCTCTGCATGGATGGTAAACTAGGCCCAGGGATAAGCATGATGCTTACCTGTTTTAGGCTCTAACAGTTACAGAATCAGAGCCCCCAAAGTGTTTCTACACATTCCCAAAGTCCCAGAGCTGGAAGTGCTAGACTTTAGCATGAATTGGAACAACCCAGAGGCTAGTTAAAACACAGACTGCTAGACTATCCACTTTGGAGGAGGTCTTGGGAACAGACTTGACAACCAGGGTCTCTCGCTGGCATTCAGGTAGCACTTGACCCTGTTGGGTTGGGGACCACACTCTGAGAACTTTTAGGGATAAGCTCCCAAAACCACAGAAAAATCAAGTGATCATGGGGTAGTCAGAGCCATGGGCTCTTCCAACTGTGGGGTGCGGTAGTACCCAGGAATCTTGGTGTGCATGGAAGAGGCACAGACTTGAAGAAGCATTTTGCAACCAGCCAAATTCAGAATACAGATGGGCGTTTCCACTGACTACAAAATCCCAAGATAATTAAAACATTATTAAAACATTATGTGCATGAGTGTTTTGCCTGCATATATGTCTGTGTAGCATGTGTGTGCTTGGGGCCTAGGGAGGCTAAGAGTGGATATTAGATCCCCTGGAACTGGTGCTATAGATGGTATGAACTGCGGTAGAGGGTGCTGGGAACTGAACCCCGGGTCCTTTGGATGAACAACCAGCAAGTCGAAGCATGCTTAACCATTGAACCGTCTCTTCAGCCTCTGAGAAGCATTTTTAAAAAATTTTATTTTTATCTGTGTGGTGGATGTGCCTATGCGATGGTGCACTTGTAGAGATCAGAGGAAAATCTGTAGGAACTGGTTTCTCCCTCTACCATGCGGGTCCCTGGGAACTGAACTCATCCCTGTCCACTGAGGCTCCCAGAATTGGCCTTTGTTTTCAGCAAGAACCAGAAAAACAACCTTCTCCTTTCAGCGGGTTCTTGCCCTGTTGGTTTCCCTACTTGTGCTGGGTCCGATTTTTGGATACTGTGAAGTGACACTGTCATATGCAAAGTTCATGTCGAGAATTGTGCAATTGAACTGCAAAGAGAAATTGCAAAAAACCAAACTGAAACAGAAAAAAAAAAACCCCAAACAAACCCTTTGAATGCTCTAAATAAGTTTGTGCATTTCTGTGTTGAGACCCATTCACCGCTAGCCCTAGTCCGTGGGCTGGACACATCTTCATTTAGATGTCAGGCCTGCAGCAGGACATTCCGGGGTTGTGGGGGAGGTGGGCTGCGGCAGCCCTGGCTTCCATGCAGCCTGCGGGGATTAAACTGTGCCCTTGCTAGGCTGGTCCTACTAGTTTTCAAGGCTATTGGTGTTGTCCGTTCTTCTTTGGCCATTTTACCGTAGCCCTTCTTGTTTCAGTGTGGGCATTTCTCATCACCTGGTCTTTATGTCGGCAAGGATGGACCTTGAGTCTGTACTGTTTTCTAAGCCCCTCCCCCCACTCAGGGTAGGAAGCCCTGATGGCCCTAGAATGGCTCTGTACCTGATGATGTAGCCCTTGAGGATCCCATTCTGGTGGCTCTCGGGAGGTGGTTGCCATTGGATCATGATGGATTGGTTGGTCCGGCCGCTGGCGATGACGTTCTGCGGAGGGGCCGTGGGGGGCTCCTCAGGAAGGGACACCCTAGAGCAGAAACCAGCAATTGTTGATTGAATCTTTCTCTACCCCATCTACAAAGGCGTATAATAAAATGACAAAGGGCTAGCCATACTGCGTACTGTCCCCTGTAACTCTGCACCCTTGTGCTGTGTTTCTGGGCAGCTCATTTCATGTCTCTGAGCTGCTTTCCTTTTGTGAATAATAATAGTAATAGTAATAATAATAATAATAATTTTGGGCCAAGGTCTTGCATTTCATCCCAGGGTGGCCTTGAACCTGTAACCCTCTTCCTTCAGTCTCCTGAGTGTAGGAATGCAGGCACATGCTGATACTGTGCTTGTCTAAATAGTTTTAGGACTAGAAGTATCAGTCATTTCCCACAGGCTTTGGTGGCAGGTCTTATCTAGATCCCCTTGCTGGGTGAGCAGAGCCCCAGGATAGGTGGGTGGCCGTGGGTTGGGGGAAGGAGCCCCAGTTCCAGCCCCAGACTTCTTCTGAGGCCAAGCACCACCTTCCTTTCCCTGGCATGGCCGGGGAACGCCCAAGTGTATTTTTCACACCGCTGACACGTATCCATTAAACACAAAAGTTAATTATTTTTGATGGATGCCTTTCCCTTTTTGTTTATTTTTTATTTTTTTATTTTATTTATTTATTTATTTTATGTTTTTGCTCTCTGATGGATAGGCTCCCAAACAGTGCCGTGTCTGCTCTTAGCTTTTTAAAGTGCGGGTGGTTTAACCTTTCCCGTGGTGATTCAGGAGTATGGGTGCTGAGATTCCGAACGAGGACAAATTGGTGCCCAGAGCAGCCGCCTGCACAGCAGGAGCGGGCAGGGTCTCCTGGGACTCTGAGGGTCCCTGCTGTGATTCTGACATTTTCCAGGGGCTGAGCTCCTGCTTGTTCAGTGCACCTCCTGGGGGCTGAACCCAGCCTGCAATATTGTATATGCTCAGTAAGTAGTATTTATTGTGTGTGTGTGTGTGTGTGTGTGCGCACACACATGCCATAGTGCACATGTGGAGGTCAGAGGACAACATACAGGAAGCAGTTCTCTCCTACCACCGTGTGGGCACTGGGGATTGAACTCTCAGGCCATCAGGCTTGGAGGTGGACGACTTCACCTGCTGAGCCATCTCAACAGGCTCACTTTGTTTTGTTGCTTGCTTGAGATGGGTTTCTCCATGTAGGCCTGGCTGTCTTGGAACTCACTCTGTAGACAGGGCTAGCTTTGAACTCAGAGATTGCCTGACCCTGCCTGTCAAGTGCGGGGATTAAAGGCGTGCGTCACCACGCCTGGTAGTTTGCTGCTTTAGTTAGACTGGCTGGCCAGAGATCTGCCCAGCTCTGCCTTCTCAGCGTCAGGATCACAGGCGGGTGCCACCGTGGCCAGCTTACCCGAAGTTGCTGAGAGCCAGAGCTCAGGTTCTCCCACCAGTCCACCAAGCACGTTCCCCGCTGAGCCATTCCCTAAGCCACACTTGTTGCTGTCTTTGAGACAGGGTCTTCCTCTGTATCCTAGATGGTTTGGCCCAGGCTGAGCTGGAATTCATGATTCTTCTTCAGCCCCACAGACACTAAGATTACAGGCCCCCGCCAATTAGTCCAGCTTGGAAGGCATCTTTTGCAGAGCCAACGGCACAGCTTGGCGCTTATGCTGTGCCACAGCCACTCTGACTTCCTAAATGACAGCTGCTCTCCCGGTAGGGATGGCTTCTTCTCACACAGGGTAAGCCAAGCCGGGTCCAGCTTCCACGGAAATGTGTTCATCGTGAGGCACTCTTGTGTGGATTGCCTAGTTGTCCTTGGTGTCTGTCATCTTGTGAGAGCACTGGGAGGACACCCATGGGCTCTGGAGTCCATTCGGAATCTGACATGGACACTGAGGAGTCCCTCTTCCCCCTGAAACTTCCTGTTTCCTTTGAACCATGATGGAAGCTCACGGGACTGGACAGAATCCGGGAAATCTTTGAACTTGCCCAGCTTGCAGTCATAGGAACGACCTAAGCTTGTTCAAGCCTGTCGTGGACCACGCTGCACCCACAGGACGCTGCCTTTTCCTTTAAGCACATCATTTCCCCATTCTACAGAGTGAAAGACTGAGAGATGCTGAGCCAGACCCGCCCTCTGGCTTGCCCTATGTGTCATCGTGGTTTGGAGGCACTCAGGGGGACACCTGCTCCCCTTACCTTTCTGTGTCCTTACTGAACTGTCCTTTGCCCACATCGTTGACAGCGCACAGGCGGAACTGGTAGGATCGAGCGGGAACCAGTCCCTTGACCATCACTGAGGTGGCTTCTGGGTCCACGCTGGCCAGGAGTATGGTCCAGGGAGCATCTACAGATACACAGGATTAGGGTAGAGGGGCACACTGTGTAGAGGGGGATATGCTCCTCTTTTAAAAAATAATTTTCAAATTTTATTTCCTTTTGTGCATATATGTGTACATCTATGGGCATGCATGTGCTATGTGTTATATGGAGGTCAGAGGACAACTTGAAGGCATTGATTTGCTCCTTGTGGCTCCCAAAGACTGGACTCAGGTCATCAGGCTTGGCAGCAAGTGCTTTTACCAGCTGAGCCATCTTGCCGGCCAGCGATGTGATGGAGTCTACCCTTCATCCCCATCCTTCTCCTTTGGGTGGGAAGGGGAGTGAATGGCTCTATAACTTGGGACAGAATAGGTCACCATGTCAGCTTCTCTGGGTCCTACTAGCTCATGGGATCCAGAGGTTGGAGGGAGCTGGGAGGAAGTGGAGGGGAAGCAGAGGTTCATGGGAACTGAGCTGCCTCAATTCTGGAAAAGCCACACTGAGGGCAGTTGACATTCACAGTGGGGCACTTGTAAGAACAACAGTCTTTGAGGCCACTTCTTGCCAGGTCTTACACAAGCCCCTCCCCTGCATAGTTCAAAGCCAACCTTTGAACTTTCATTGTCCTGCCTATGCCTCCCAAATGCTGGGACACACCAGGCTCCCCCGTGCAAGTCTTGTTGGAGGGTCATAACAGCCTACCAGCTGTTTTGGTAGGCTGTTGGCATGCATGGTCCTAGATGTAAGCCTATGCCCCCTTACACACAAGGAAACCACGGCTGCTCAGGGAGAAGATCTGCTCTGCCCAGGGGTTCAAGAAGTATGTGGTAGGGCTAGCTGACTCACAAGGTGACCTCACAGATCACACCCCATTTTGCTCAGGCTGTGTGGAGACATGGGAAGGTGACAGTGGGGGAACCTTACTGTTTTCTGACATCTCCAAGATGTAGCGCATCAGAGGGCTGTTGCCGTCGAAGGGTTTGGCCCAGGTCAGGTTGATGGCACGTCTCTCCACGGTGCTGAGGGTTGCCACAGGGTGCTCAGGGGCATGGGGGAGCTGCCTGGAGGAGAGATGTGTGTGGAGGGGCCACCCCAAGTCCCCGAGTGCCATGCTCTGCCATCAGGTGACGGCCGAGCTGCACGCTCAGAGAGTCTCCTGTTTCCATGACGCTGTGTACTGGGCGTGTCTTATGGAACTCTGCCCTTCATGCTAAACTGGTCTTCAATTTGCTATGTAGTAGAGAATGACCGTGAACTTCTGATCTGCCTTCTTCCACCTTCCAAACCCTGTCCTTAGATTACAGACATTTGCTGCCCAGCAGCCATTACCATCCTTGTCTAAGCAGCTGTGATAACCCGCAGAGGACCTTCAACAAGATTACCACATGGAAAGCTACTACTGTAGACGTTTCCTAAAATATACAACTCTACATATATAAAAGGCATTTAAATGGAGTTAATCTCTAATAGGAGCACAATGCCTCTCCTAGATACCAGCCTATAATTTTATAGGCTATCCAATAAAAAAAGCCCAGTGGCATGTATGGAGTATCTTTTTCCAGGGTGATTGTCAGTGGGGTCCCATAGCTTCTCTCTGTCATAGGCTGTTGCTGTTTCTCTTGCTTACGTTCCAGAACTTGATGGTAAGACCTTACTGCTGAAGAGACCATATGGCGCCATCAAACTGGTACCAACCTGAAGCTTCATCCCTACTTGCTTGCTTTTACATCTCTGGAAGGTTCAATGTATGCAACCGGGAAGAGAAGGAGTCAGTGTTCTTACCTAGCTGAGACTCCTGCAAGCTACAAGAACAGCTAGCCTGGCAAGACACACCCACTCACTGGTGTAATAGTGGCACAGATGCTATGGGATGTTATGTTAAGTGACCAGAGCCACTTTCTGCTTGGATTCAAGGTCTGTATCACAAAACGGAACTCATAAGATGGGCCTAAAACCCGTGGTCATGGGGGTGGGGTGGGGTGGGGGAGGAGAATCTAACACTATTCTTGTCCTAAGTAGACACAGAAATTAACAGCCTCCTTAGTCTTTATCCTTATACCTCTGGATTCGGGCATCCTTCATTCCTCACTAGAGAAGATGCCCCTTGCAGTAAGTGGTGACAACTACAGAGACCCATGGCTGGCCAGTGTGCTGAGAGGCAGAGACTGTGACGTGCTCAGGTATAAATGTCCATCGTCATCAGATCATCGTGGAAATAAGATCAAGATGTTATATAAGATCAAATCAGCCTACATCCTACAATGGAAGGGGGAAGGCTTGAGTCCCGCCTATAGCTGGAAAGATAAGAAGTCCCCATGCTCCAGTAGACGGTCCCATACCCATGCCATAGGGCCACCACTAAGCGGACTCAGCAGGTTTGAGAACAACAACCATGAGGTGGAGAGGGAAAGGTTGTGAGGTACGGGGGGGGGGATAGGAGGGGAAGGATGGGGGTGGACTTGATCAAGATGCATCATAGGCATGTATGATATTCTCAAACAATAAAATGAATAAACAAACGATTGCCTGTCCATGTTCCCTCGTAGGAGAGGGTGGTCGCTGGGCCCTCATCTGAGATCCCCACTAATTCCTCCTGCCCTTCCTTCCCAGGGGAGGCGTGTAATCTTGTTCCAAGATGGAACTCCATTTTGGCAAGTACGAGGAAGTTACCATCCATGTTGGAGCGGGGATATTTTGGTGATGTAGCTACCTTGGGGTTAACCACACTCCCGAGTAAGGCAGATAAGCATATTGATCCACCAAGCTAGACTTTGGCATCTTGGTGCCTTGTCTGGAGTGAGTAGATGTTTATGCCTGCCAATTCTTCTCTTTGGACCTAGAGCCCCATCTAAGGCCTATGAAGACTTCTGCTCCTGACAGAGGTGTCCCTGAGCTGTGGGGGCAGGCCTAGAAGGGTGTTCAGGAGGTGTCTTAGGGTATTTGGGTGGTCCTAGCCATACACGGTTTTCTGCCATGACCAAAAGGAGCTGGTCGGATCTGAATACCCCATTGTTGCTGTTACCCATGTCTCCTCTGCCCTTACCTGACACGCAGGTGTGCGTTGCGAGAGTCATTGCCACCAGCCGAGAGCACCCGGCAGGTATACGTGCCAATGTCCCCTGACCACGTCTGCGAGATGTGTAGGGAGCCATTTCTGTCCAGGCGGATCCGAGGATTAGTCTCCACGGCCAGTGTGGCCCCATCCTTCTCCCACACGTACCTACGGAGGGGGAGGAGGTCAGAAAGTTTCCAGGGTGGGTCACACCCAAGCCTCCACCTGGGGGGCGTGGGCCAAAGGCAGGTGGGAGGCTGTTATATGCATAACCTCTGGGACTGGGCTTGTGGGCAGGGAGCAGGGCAGGGGAGGAAGATGTTCCCTGGGGAGAGCGTGGAGGTCCACCACTCCCGAGGCAGGTGCTGGGTCTGGGAGCGTTCAAGCAGCAGGCCATTACTGGTCATTTACACTTTGGGTTCAGATCTGGGTCAAAATGTTGTTACTTTTGGCCAGAGGCCATTACAAAACAGCCACTGGGAAAGTGCCAGCCGAAGGGATTCCCCCGAAGATGCTAAAAGATTACAGCTGGGCGAAGGAATCAAACATCCTGAGCAGACCACATTTTGGAATTAAGTCTATGAAGGGAATCGTTAGATCGATGCATCACGGTGACAAATTGACTTTAGTGTCCAAAAAGAAAAAAAAAATCACTTTAGCTTCGGCCAGTCGGAACGAAAGGAGTCTTGAGAAATGACACACACGCTGGCTCATGACAGTACACTAGACCTCCTCCGGAGTTGTTAGGGAGAAAACACAGCCATTATCATTGTCACAGGCATGTCCCAAGGGCTGCCTCCATGGAGGTGAGGTGCACAGTGCCCTCCAGGGAAGGTGGGCTATAGTTCTCAGAAGGACAAGATGACACCGGGGGACAGTAGTGGGTCAACCTCAGGGTCCCCACGTTACCTGGATTTAGAGAATAGAAGATTGGCAACAAGAGTACTTCTGGGATATTTTAACCCTGAGTTTGAATAGAAAAGTCAACAGAAGCAAGATGAGCTACTGCAAGACGAACAACGGGGGTGGAAGGAAAGGACAACGGGAAGGAAAAATGTTCTCAGGCATGGGAGAGACTGTGATTACACGGGAACGTTCTAGATTCTTCCCCGGTGGTCTGCAGCGATACTGTGTCCAGCGGTAGGAAGCTCAGGCCAAAGGCTGTCCCTGATACCAGCAGCTTCCAACCTGATCTTGGGTAGGTTTGTTTAACCCTCTTTGACTCCGTTTGCCATTTGTAACATGTGGAACCCGTTTACTTCATAAGGCTGTATGGATTGTATGGATTGTAAAGGCGATATAAAAGGCTTAGGGGAGTGTCAAATAGGATCGATGGCCAGTAAGAGTTAGCCATGGATGTTTTTATTGAAGAATATTTATAGCAATGATTTCTGTGATCAATCTGTCCTTTCAGCCACCTAGCTACTTACCACCTGTCTATGCAGCTTTCCATCTATCTATTCCCATCCACCCATCCACATCCATCTGTCCATCTGTCCATCCATCCATCCACCCACATTCATTTATCCATCAGTCTATCTGTCCATTCATCCACATCCATCTGTCCATCCGTCCATCCACCCACATCCATTTATTTATCAGTCTCTGTCCATCCATCCATTATCTATCTGTCCATCCATCCATCCATCCATCCATCCATCCATCCATCCATCCATCAATCTACCCCCATCCATCCATCCATCCATCCTTCTATCTACCCATCATCCATCCACTCACCCATCTAAGACTCTACCTACTGGCAAGTCCATCCGTCTATCTGTTCACCCATATTTCTATATATCCTGTTTTAAAAACTGTCTCTTTAAAATCCAATTATCATATATCCTTTTTCATGTGCTATTCCCATACAATACATTAAAATGAAATCAGATGCAGGGTGTTCCGCTACAGCCCTCTGTCACTGCACTGACGGCTGGTTGTTGGACGCACCTCCTTTTCATCTGCTATTGTAGTTAGTAATGTGATGAACGCCCGCATTGAAGAATGTTTACCTACGCTCCGCTTCTTCAAAGACAAATTATCAGCAGCGAAACTGCCAAGTTAATTTTAAAGGCTTTTAATATAGATTTAGGAGTGGACAATACCAGTCACTTTCCATTCATCTCGTTACCTAGAGAAGAATCAGCCTCGCCAGCGTTCGGGGAATGAGCAGGCTTTCCCTAAACGCAGATCTATTTGCAGAGAGTTACTGCGGCTTAAGAAATACCCACGGCAAGCAGACACTCTTTGCTTCAGGACGTGATGCTTCGGGGAGCATATGTCCCTGCCTGGGAAACATTTGTTACTGAACTCGAGTGTAATTAATAGGTACTTGATTCTAATTAGAAATACAAGGGGTGGAAGACTAGGTTAGTAGAATATAGAGCAATTCCAGAATGTGGTATATTCCACGGTGGGGTCAGGGGATGTTGGCCCATTACATGCTTGCATATCTAAACTGTTTAAAATTCAAGACTTGTTATCTTTATTTTATGTGTCTGAGTGTGTGCTTGCGTGATATGTATATGTATACTGCGTGCGTGCGTGTCTTGTGTTTGGCGAGGATAGAAGAAGGCACCGAGTTCTCTAGGACTAGAGTTAGAGTTGTGAGCTGCCACACGGGTGCAGGGAATCAACGCGTGTCCTCTGGAAGAGCGGCAGCCACTGAGCCTCATCTCTAGCCCCTCTGTAAAGTTTTGCTGTAACATGGACATGACCATTTGTGGATGTGCTGTCTACAGATACAGTTGAGCAGCGATGCCAAAGATCACGTGGCTCTCAAAACCCAAGCCATCTCCTCCTGGCCCTTTATAGAAATGGTTTGTTGACCTCTGCATTATGAAACCAGGTTTCTACAGTGACTCAATGACACAAAACCAGAGCTGGTGAGATGGCTCAGCGGGTAAAAGGTGCTTGCTGGCCAGCAGATGACTCAAGGACCCACGTGGTGGAAAGAGAGGACTGATTCCTCCAGGGTTGTCCTCTGGCTTTCACACGTGTGCAAGCCCACACGATAAAACAAAGCAAAACAAAACATAAAAAGTCCCTCCTAGCATTCAGCATCATCACCATCCTCAGCATCATCAGCATCACCATCCTCATCATCATTATCATCATCACCACCATCACCACTACCACCACCACCATGAGCATAAAAACTAAGAGATGGTCCTCTCAACAATGATTCTGGAGCCACTGGACATCATTGCTCCAGGCATAGTTGTAGTTACAAATCTTTATTTCAAAGTTGGTTACAAACCTAAAGGCACAGTGCAGAATCCCCCAGCTGCCAGGAGGTAGTGGGAAATCTAGAAGGCCTGGCCTTCAGTGCTGACTCCAGATACCACACAGAAGGCCTGATCCCTGGTGGAGAGGCATGGATAAGACAGACTTTGTCAAAATTAAAATTTTCTACTCTTCCACAGATACTGCCAAGAGAATAAAAAGAGAAGCCACGGGCCGGAAGAAGATGTTTGCATGACAAATATCTGATAAGGCGCTGTTATCCAAAATATACAGAGACTTCTTAAAACTCAACCCTAAGAAAACAAACAGCCTGATTAAAAACCGGGCTGAAGTCCTTGTCGGATACCTCCCCAATGTAGGCACACGCAGAGGGAAACAGAAATGAGATGTTTGCCTCCTAGGCCACCGAGAAATGCAGATTAGCGCAGCGGATAGGATGGAAGGACTCTATTCTAGAGCATATTCTGTTATTGCAGAAGGCTGGAGCTCGGGACCTAGCACCAAGCAAGACAGGAGGCTCACAATTGCCTGCAACTCTGGCTTCAAAGGATCTGACGCCCTCTGGTGGACTCCATGGGTACTGCACACACAGGCGCATAACCCTTGCCCTAGCCTCAGATGCACATAATTAAAAACAAACAAACAAACAAACAAACACAAACAAACAAACACAAACAAACAAACAAACTACTTCAGAACAGCAACAAGAACTATACCACAACTAATAAAATGTCCAACATCACCCAGTGCCTGCCAGGGTAATATCCCCTCTTCCAAGATGTGTACCATGCCTCTGAAAGACACTTGGATGTTTGCTTCCCACCCCTCCCCCTTTTTTTGACAGGGTCTCAGTATGTAGTTCTGGATGGCCTGGAACTTGCTATGTAGTCCAGGCTGGCTCCAGACTCAGAGAGATCTGTTTGCCTCTGCCTCCTGAGTGCTGGGATTAAAGGTGTGTGCCATCATTCCTGGCTTGAGTGGTTTCTTTCAAAATTAAACAAAATATATACGTAGCCAGACTTGGTGGCTCATGTTTGTAATGTTAGCACTTGGGAAGCTGGGGCAGGAGAGTGGCTACAAGTTTCAACCCACCTTGGGCTACATAGTAAGAGCCTATCTAAAAAAGCCAGGCACAGGTGCGCGTGCGTGTACACACACACACACACACACACACACACACACACACACACACACACACCCCTCTACCCATATCACATTCTTGGCATTATTTTCAGGAACCCTTTTGGCTCCAGATAACATAAGCCAATCTTTAGCAAATCAGAGATGTGTAAAAAATTTGATTGCCAGGATACTTGTAATGAGATTTCTCACATTAGCAAAAATTTAGAAATAATAATAAAAAGAATGCAGTCGCTGTGAACTGGTAAACTGTTTCCCTCAGACAGTGGACTCCGAGCAATCCAGTAATTGAGTTGATGCAAGCATATTTATTGACATGGCACAGGGGGCACAGTAGGTCCGCAAGGGAAAAGGATTAGAGACTAGAGTGTGTCTGGCTCCTTTAATGGAACTCAAATATCATTACTGATGGTGTCGAATTAAGGGGAATGGTTAACTCTACATGGTTTTTTCCTGCTAGCCTTTTTCCCCCCTGATCTGCATTTTCCTCTTGCAATGTAATAAATTCATCACAAGTTTAAAGTATAAAAAAGTATTTATTAATATTAATAATGTCTCAAGTGGATTGTTCGTGTCCTGTCTAGATTTGGACCCAGATACCAAATAGATTCTTTGAGAATGACGGGCAGCCTGCAGCTGTCTGGGCCTGACCCCTGGGGCCTGGCTTTGTCTTGACAGCACATCGCTTGGGATCTGAGCGTCCAATACTTAAATGTGAGCCGTTGGTTTCTCCCTTTCTAGTCTGCTCAGGGGACCCCGTTGTACTTTGTAGTTAGAATATCCTGTTTCTGGGAGAATATCAGAATCACTGGGCAGCTTTAAAAATACTGAGCATTGTGTCCCCTGCCCCTATGTAATCTCGGGGCTGCCACTGCCCAAGGAGTGCAGGCTGGGAGCAGAGACAAAGGGCTGACCTTGGGCAAAGCTGTGAGCTCCAGGTTCAGTGAGAGACTCTTGGTGATTGATAGAGACGAGATACTTGATATCTGCCTCTTGCCTGCGCGCGTGCACACACACACACACACACACACACACACACACATGCACACACCTGTACACACATATGCACATACACACATGCATGCACATATGCACACACATGTATACATATGCACATGCAAGGCATACAAATGCACACATGCACGCATACACACAAGCAATGGAAACAGCTGCTGACATAACATAGTGGTTATTTGGGAGTTTTTCAACTAGAGGAACATAGTTGAAAACTAGAGAAAGGACACTACTATGTCATCGAGACTGTGACTCAGGGGCTGGCTTCTCTCTGAGGGAACTTTCACAATTGCTCTATTAATTTTTTAAAAATCTGATAAAGCCAGGATCCTGAAGTCAGTCTGCCAACATTCCGATTACCTCTGTGTGATTTCAGGGTTCATGTTTGTCCCTGCTGGCATGTTATAACGCCCCAAAGGTCAATGTTGAACACTTCATGAAGCGTTTCTCAGCCTGGGCAGGCCTGGAGTCCTGCAATCCCGGTTCCTCAGAACTCTATTATACTGATTGGCAGACTGTCCTCTGTCTAATGACCACCAGGTGGCGCCCCAGGACACCACTGTGAGGCTTAGGGAGGCCATGTCTGCTGGAGGCAGGAGTGCCCGCCCCTCGTGGCCTCTTGGCCTCTGTGGCAATTGTGCAACACTGTTACTACTCATTAGCTAGACAGCAACATGCTGGAATCTTCTGAAGGAGCAGTTATGCTGACTCCCAGCCTCTGGGGATCTCGAGAGAGCACAAAGGGACACAACACACCCCTCCGTCTTGCGGCTCCCAGATATGGTTTGGGAGTACCCTGGGTGTCCTTGTTTGAGGTTGGGTCTGTGGAGCTTTGGTCCACAGACGCCCAGCAGAGACACTTGCTTTAGACCCACAATGAGCTCTTGGTCCTGGCTTTCCCACAGGGGCAGGAGGCAACCTCTGTTCAAGCTTTTCCCTTACACGCCCTCTGACGGGGTCATCCTCTGTCCTGTCTTATCCCCGTGATCACCTCTGTGTCTTCTTGCCCAGACAGCTCCACTATGAATATTAAAATAAGACCTGAAGACTTTACAATAGGTGCTTAAACTAATTCATTCACACAAAGTTAGTTAGGGGATTTAAAAAGTGGGGAGCACGCAGCAGGAGTCGTCCACCTCTTTATTCTAAACACCCTTTCCCCTTCCCTCTTCGCCTCCCTCCTTTCTTGTTGCCCCTTTTCTTCCTGTCTAGTATATGTGCACAATATGTGTATGGTGAAGTGTATATCTGCGTGCTAAGCATGTGAGGCCAGAGGAGGATGTCAGGCGTCCCGTCTGTAATTTCCTTCCGTACTCTTAAGACGGTGTCTCTCACTGAACCTCAGAAGTCTGGGACAAGCTCCAGCCATCCTGTCTCTGCCTCTCCACAGAGCTAGGGTTAGAGGTATTTATGCAGCTGTGCCCTGCTTTGGGGTACGGGAATTTGAACTTGGGTCTTCATGGTTAACACATATAGGTGTTCTTAGCTCTGAGTCATTTCCCCCACCCCCGAGTCCTCTTCCTTGCTCTATTTCTCTGTCTTCCATTTCCTGCCTCAGGACTCTGCATCAACACGGTTCACACAGCATGGTCCTTAGGCACCAAGCCTCTTCCCCATCTCAGCCCTGTATCCAGCTCTGGACATAGCCCCCCAGGTGAGGCACGGCCTTACAGATGGCATTAATTCCCCGATGCTGCCATCCTGTCTTATAAGCATCCCCTCCCCCTTTGCGTGGAGTACCTGACAGTCACTCTGGGATCGTGGGTCACTCCACACACCATGGAGGCCTGGGTGCCCTTGATGACACTCTGGTCCTGGGGTGGCTTAGTGATGCGTGTCCGGGCTGTAAGACAGGGATATGTTTAGTGAACAGGGATGTTGGGATGGCACCATAGTTGGCGGGGGAGGGACACGCTGGAGCTGCGCATCTGGATGCTGGGAGACGTTGAGCGATGACCTCATATGTTGACAGGTTTATGTCACAATAAAAGTCCCAGGAGAGTGGAAAGGACAAAGTGTCCCAGGGACACTGTGATTCTCTGAAGCCACAAACACGGTGTGGACTCGGTGCCATAGAAGGAACGAAAATTGCAAACTGAGAGTGACCAGAGCCACCAGGCCAGCTTCCTGGTGACAGCCAACTACTCACTCGAGGCCCTAGGGCTCAGTCTGGAGAGGTGTGTCCATCAACCTGCATGTCTGGGGTGCACACCTCAAGTGGAAAAGGCTTGAGAGATCTGCTGGCTTCTCTCCAGGCTGATAATGGTGGGTGGCATACTGAACAGACAAGCTCACCTCAATGGGCCTCACCACCATGCCACTAATGTCTTGGCTGCTTTCTCAGCAGCACAAGGGTAGGAGAGGGACCCTGATGGACACTGTCTAGCCCGCAGAGCCAAAAATATTTACTCTCTGGCCCTGTGTTGATTTCTGCCCTAAAATACACAAGACAGCTTTTTTTTTTTTTTTTTTTTTTTATAGTTCTCTGGACTCAGCTGAGCGTGGCATGACCTCTCCATCCAGTGGCCTTGCTGGCAGGGCCACCTCCTTCTGGTTCCTGGCTTCTGAGTTAATTTGTCATCATCCCTGTGACAGGAAGAGCCTTGGTTGTGTCAGCAACACAGTATGGGAGTACAGATGCTGGCGACCCACCCCTACGGATGGTCACTCACCCCACACCACCAGGTCTGCTGATGCCTCGTCTACTCCCCGAGAGTTGGTGGCCAAACAGGTGTAGGTGCCGGCGTCCGAGATGTGGGTTGGGCTAATGAGCAGACTGCCAGATTCCAGCAGTGTGAAGCGAGGCAGCTGGACAGAGCCACTGGCCAAGATGCGCTCCCCTGAGGTGACATCGGGTTTTATGGGTATTCAGATGAAACCTTGATGCTGGCCCTAAATGCTCCAGCATTGGAAGGTCTCAGCCACCCACCCATCTCTGGACATGTTAAATGAGTTGTTAAGTGTTAAGTGACAGGCTGAGCTGGGACTTGGTGACAAGCTGGAGCTCACAGGGCAGCCGTACTCTTTCTATCACCCTTTCTGCCATGCCTCCACCCATCACCATGTCTGCCCTTCACCAGATGAGGCCACAATCTGTCTGCTGTGGCTGCTTGCAGCCAGCCAGCCAGCCAGGGCCTGGGGGCAGATGCACTTGGGCTGGGGAAAGGAGGCAGGACACAAGCTGAGGTGATGACGGGTACCTCAGCACAGGGCAGGATGCTTCAGGAGAGAGTCACCTTCAGGGAAGCTGAGGAGGTGAGGGATGGATGAAGGGTGCGGCGGGGCGGTGCAGGGGAGGCGTGACACAGAGATAGAGATACACAGATAGATCGGTAGACAGACAGGCAGATGCATAAAGATACTACCAGGTCGGGACAGATAGACCTCTTACAGTGGGACATAGGAGGTCTTGGGTCTGGCCTGGGAGAGACAGAGACAGAGACAGAGACAGAGAAGAGCAATGTGGGCTGTGAAAGATGGGTGGCGGCACAGTGTCTAGCCTTTACAGCTGCACAGGGGGAGCACAATCCTGCTCACTCCTGAACCTAGAGTGGAAGGCTTTCCTAGACTCTTCACATGACTAAGCCCTCTGAAGGCCCATCCCACCTACCTTTTTGCCAAGTGATAGCAGGCCGTGGTGCCCCTGAGGTCTCACATGCTAGTACCACCGACATGCCATCAATCACCGTGCTGTCAAGGGGGCCTCTGGTGATATTAGGGGCAATGCCTGTAAGGGGAGGCAGTGGGATCCATTAGCGATACCTAGGAAGACCCCCAGCTAGGGGCTAAGTTTTCTTGTTTTTTTTTGTTTTTGTTTTTCGAGACAGGGTTTCTCTGTGTAGCCCTGGCTATCCTGGAACTTACTCTGTAGACCAGGCTGGCCTCGAACTCAGAAATCCACCTGCCTCTGCCTCCCGAGTGCTGGGATTAAAGGCATGCGCCACCACGCCCAGCTTAGGGGCTAAGATCTTAGAGCCCACAAAAAAGACAGATTCCCCTCCACTCCACCATCTGGCCCTGGTGTTACAGGGCCTTCTGCAGGGAGGCTCATAAGAGGTCCCCAGGTACCCGTCAAGAGAGGTCTGCCCTCTGGAACCTCAGACATCCACTAAGGGGAAACTGAGGATGCAGAGGGAAGCTCACACTCTCAGTGACAAACTCAGTGGAACCTGAGCTCCATTGAACATGCACCAGTTTGTGCGAGAACGAGCAGCTGACAGCTGCCTTTGTGCTGGGTCTCCGGAACCCTGGGTGACTCCTCTGACCCGAGGTCAGCAGACACATCAATTGGAACTGGCTTTTCTCCAAGAGCATCAATGGCTCCAGGACCCACGGAGAAGATCATGAGTGAGCAGGGTGGACAAGATGCTGTGCTGAGGGGTTGTGAGGAGCTGGTGCCACATGGGACAGCCCCCCTCCCCCAGAGCCCCACCCCAGTGCAGGTCAGTCCACCCTACCAGCAGTGAGTGTGGAGGAATGCTGTGACTCATGGGGAGGCTCACTCAGAGGCAGCACAGGGGAGGACACTTACTGGTGACGGCCAGGTAGGTGGAGGTCTGGGCCTCGCCAGCTGCGTTGTGGGCAAAGCACTGGAGCATGCCGGTGTCGTCGGGCAGCAGGCCGCTGATCTGCAGGCCGCCATCGCTGCGCTGCTTGAAGCGGGTTAGCTTCCCCACCTCCACCAACGCAGCGTCCTTGTACCAGGTGATGGAGGGAGGCGGTACCCCTGTGGAAGGACAGGACCATGGTCAGCCATTTTGCCCCATCCCAGGCCAGAGTCTGCAGGAGGTCCTAGGCTGCCTTGTTTTCTAGGATGTTCTCATAGGCATCGTTTTTTATGGACTATGCTCTTTTAAAAGTCTCAAAAAATTTGGGATAGAGTAGAGATTTTTCAGAAAGTGGAAATCTCTTAGACTCAGTTTCCTGCATAAACTAGGCATGGCCGAACACACCCTTTGTAATACAGTATTTGGGAGATACTGGATAAAAAAAAAAAGTCAAGGCTATAAGACTATAAGACTCTCAGTTATATCGAGAGTTCAAGGCCAGCCGGGAAGTTTTTAGAGGGAAGGTTCATCATTACTATTACTGTTCACATTCTTGTTTATTTTTACGAGAATGGGCATGTGTGTGGAGGCCAGAGGACAGCGCTGTGGAGTCATTTCTCTCCTTCCACCTTTGTGTAGGTTCCAGGGATTGAACTCAGACCGTCAGGGTTTTTGGCAAGCACCTTTACCCAAAGAGTCATCTCATCTGTCCCTATTACTGCTGAGTTACTTCAGACAGAGGCAGGAGGAGCTCTGAGTTCAAGGCCAGCTTGGTCTACAGAGAGAGAGAGCTTCAGGACAGTCAGGGCTACACAGGGAAACCCTGTCTCAAAAAACCCAGGACAGCCAGGGCTACACAGGGAAACCCTGTCTCAAAAAACCAAACAATAAACAAAAAGAAAGAAGAAAAAATATTTCATTTTAATTTGTGTGTGCGTGCATGTGTGTATGTATGTGTGTGTGTGTGTGTGTGTGTGTGTGTGTGTGTGTGTGTGTGTGCCTGAGGCAGCCAGAGGCATCCGTCCCATCCAGAGCTGGAGCTCCAGGTGGCTGCCTGTGACTTTCCTGATGTGAGTGCTTGCTTGGAAACTAACTCAGGTCCTCGGCAGAGGAGTGTGAACTCCTGACCTCCGAGAACTTTCTCCAGCCTCTATTATGATTATTATTTTAAAGTGCACTTCTTGTCATGTGTGTACGTACTCTTCTTACACACATGTATGGGGTCACGTGTGTGACTGGTGTCCACAGAGTTCAGAAGAGGACATCTGGGATTGTGGGTGTTTGCGATTCATGTATGTGGGTGGTGGAAGTCAAACCTGGGTCCTCTGCAAGAGCAATAATTGCTCTTAACCACTGAGCCATATCTCCAGACCTTATTGTTATTTTTGAGACAGGGGCTCATATCCCAGGCTGGCCTTGAACTCTCTATGTAGCTGACGATAGCTTTGACTTTTGTTTTTTATCCAGTATCTCCCAAATACTGTATTACAAAGTGTGTGCTGCCGTGCCCAGTTAATACAGTGCTGGGGATGCTATCCAAATACTATCAACTGAGCAAACCCTCCATCCCTGGCTTCCTCAATGCCTGCTTCTTCTGCTTTCTTCTTCCTGCTCTTCTTCCTCCTCCCCCTCCTCCTTCCTTATTACTATTTTTTTTAAGATTTATTTATTTTATTATATGTAAGTACACTGTAGCTGTCCTCAGACACTCCAGAAGAGGGCGCCAGATCTCGTTACGGATGGTTGTGAGCCACCATGTGGTTGCTGGGATTTGAACTCTGGACCTTCGGAAGAGTAGTCGGGTGCTCTTACCCACTGAGCCATCTCACCAGCCCCTCCTTATTACTATTATATATTCAAGACAAGACCCTGCTCTGTAGCCCAGGCTGGTCTTGAACTCACGTCAACTCTCTTTCCTCAGCCTCCTGAGCAGAATGGCAGGTGTGTGTCTTTAGTTTTTTTACTGCAATGCCTGACTCATCCTTCTGTATCCTGTGCTAACCTCCAAGAGCCATACTCAGTCCCTGCCAATGGAGCCCAGGTAGAGAAGCACGCAGAGAGGCCTCTGTTCCTCAGGAGATCCCCCTATGTCCCATCTTAGGTCTGCACACAAAGGAAAACGGAGTTCTCCATCTCTTGGCCTGGTTCTCTCTCCTCATAGGTGTCCCTCAGTTCTTCCCATGCTCCTGTTCACCCTCTGCCTCTCTGCCTTTGTTCAAACTGAAGTTCCCCAGGGGTGCTCTACACAGCTCTGCAGCCTCCCCCAGCTCCCTTCCACCCTGCATTCAGCCATCACCCGTGTTTCATCCATTGGATGACAGCAATTCTTTGCTATTCATTGCAATGCAATGGGGGGCCAGGGTGTGGCTCACAATCGACAGCATGTCACGATTTAATTGGCAGCCTTGTTTCTTTCTTAGTGGCACATAAAATAATGGCAGATCTCACTGCTCATGGCGTCTCGAATGAGATGAAATAAGGCACCTTTGTTTATTGGCTTCTTCCTCTCTTTGCAAATATGTAAGGCTGGGCTATGTGGTCCCTCTGTAAAGTCAGCCTGGCTCACTCCCCTTGGGCAGCCAAGAACGAGAGACCCTGCTGAGATTATGTGACAGCAGTGTCTATCTGCCGCCCCTCTGCTCCCACAGGCCTCTGAGTAAGGGTCTCAGAAGAGCTGTGGCTTCACAAGTCTCCCTACACTACTGGGGCCACATCAGATCTTTTGCTCAGGATTTCCTATTCTCCGGACAGCCTGGAACTCACAGCAATCCTCCTGCCTCACTAGATGCTAGGATGCTTGAGTCTCCACACTCCATGAAATAGCCCTTTTTAACCCTCTATCCTTTCAGGCTCAGCTCTGTCAGGATGGAGGTAGTAAGGACCAGAAACTGTGACAGTGGGCTAAGTAGGACTAGCAGGGGGTGAGGACCAAGCCAGGTACCCCTCCCCTCTCAGATGGGCTGAGTGGATGGCACCCGTTCAGGTGAGACACACCAGGTCTGCGGATGCTGGCAAAACGGTGATTCGACATTGTCTACAACTCTCAAATTATGGGCAATTTGGGTCTGTCACCTGTCCTGAAATTACGGTAATTTGGGCTCATTTGTAACTCTGGAGTTACGTGGGTTGATTTGCAGTCTGAGATTACGGTAATTTGGCTGTTTGTTTCCTGGGTGCCAGCTCCTAGCCAGCCTGTCACTGCTTAGTGATGTGGTCTGGAGAGGGAGGCGGGGCTTGGAGAACCCCCAACAGGGATGAGAGGGGTCGAAGGTCTCCACTCATGCACACATGCCTCTGTGTTACCTTTGGCTCGACAGGGGATGTCCACCACCTTCTCCATCTCGGCTGTGATATGTCTCTCAGGCTCTCTGACAAACTGAGGTGGCTCTGCAGGGGAAGGAGCAGGAGACAGGATTAGAGGCTTACGGCTTTCATATGTAGCCCACACTGCTGTGCCCTCCCTCTCCCATAGTGGAGGAACCTGGGAACTTGCTGGGACTCACCCAGCACCGAGAGGTAGGCGCCCCGGGTGACGGGGGCCACACTGCTGCTGCGAAGCATGGCTTCGCACTCGTAGTAGCCGGCGTCGCTGACCGTGGGGTTGGTGATGGTGAGCCTGCGGTTGTAGTCGCTGATGCCACTGGAGAGTGGAGCCCCGTCCTTCTTCCACACAATGTGCAGCTTGATGAGAGGCCTACGAGGTGAGGGAGGCAGTCACTTTTAGTCAAGGGCGTCTGGAAGGGCCATGGGGATGCGCAAGTGTGGGAAGGAGCAGGGATGGAGTTGGTGTTGGCGTGGCTAGCTCTCTTATCTGTAGAATGGAGGCAAGTGTAGTGGCTCTGGGTGGTTATGAATGTCAGTCATGGAGAATGTTCCCAACGGGGCAGGGACACAATGGTAACTGCACACACAGCCCTGGGAGAGCCTGGGGGCTGGCCTAAGTTATTTGCTGAGCATCATGGGAGTAGGGTTCTGGTTTGCTCTCACATTCCTCCCCAACACCTAGTGGTTTCTAAGGATGGACCTCCCTAAGTAGAGTGGGGGCACTCAGAATTTTCTAGAAAAAGGTTCTCCATGGGTATGCAAGTGTGGGAAACCCAGGCAGGAGCTCGGCTGCAGGATTTCTCAGGCTTTGAACACACATCCTGGCCAAGTTTCCCGCCTTTGTGACAAGACTGAGCTCTGTGAAGCATGCTCTCACAGACAGTGCTACGGGGGCTAGGCTGCCCTGAAATCCTCAGAGGACCTTGGGACCATAGTCTAATTCCATCATGGCACTTCACTTGACATTTTCTCTATAGATTACCCAGGCAGGGCAGGCTGGGGTCAGTACTCTCCTTGAATGCCTTATTGGTATGGTGTGTGCCAGGTCATACCCACTTTATAGATGAGTAGACTGAGGTGCATTGTGGGGCAGGGATCTGGGCCTGTGGGGAAGTTGGCTTCAGTCATCACTGCTACTGGGCATTTGGGTGACTGGGGCAGACTGCCTGCCCTCTCTGTGCTGTAAGCTCTTGACACTTAGGTCATGTTAGGTCAAGCTCTCACCACACAGCTAGACTTTGCTCAAAGACGATGGTGCTCCCGGCTACAGCTCTGGTAAGGGATCAGTCAGAGATGCGCCACCTACCTGGCGTTGGCCACACACTCCATGGTCACCTCTGAGGTCCCAGCCACGACACTGGTGTTCTTGGGTGGGATGATGATGGTTGGTGCAATGGGGTCAGCGGGTCCCCCAACATCTGAGAAGAGGTGACGTGTTAGGAGGGCGGAGCCAGAAATCCCGTCTCTGCCTGCCCATGGGGCACAAGGAGACCTTATTCCTTAAGGCACAGAGTAGGTAGCTGTATGGGAAGTCCCACAGCTGCTCCCTGGACAGATCTGGGATGTTTTTTCTTCCTCTGCTCAGGAGTTGAAGTGTCAGGGGAACTCTGGGGGGGGGGTCCTTGGCTCTCAAAGGCCTCTTCCTGACTCCTCCCACACGCAGGTCAACCACGCCCCTCCCACACGCAAGCCAGCCACGCCCCTCCACCCACTGCCATCCGGTTCCATTACCTTCAAAACCCTTTCTCTCGCCTAAGTTTTACCTCACTGATCTACTTCATCCTTGCCCCCATGCCAGACCACACACTCTCTCTACAATGAATAGTCACTGTTGGAAAACACGGTCCTCCAACCGAAACAGCTGCCATGTTCCCCAGTTCAGCTGCACCTGCTGGGTGTACGACACGGTTGGAATCAAGTCCGTGGACATTTGAGGTTCCCTTTGAGAAGGAAGGGGCAGGGAGAATCACTGGACTGAGATCCTGACTAGTCCTCCTTGCCATCTTTTGCAATTAAGCAAATTTCAGGAGGCCTCAGGGTCAGGATCTTTGGTGGTGGGTAGCATCTACAGGCTTGGGAAAATTAACTGAAAGAGGCTACAAGGTATAGGAAAACCTCCATCCATGTTGGGTGAAGGCTTTCCAATATGGCTGCTTCGGGGTCCCCAAACACACGTTCAGAACCCTCCCATGCTCTGTGAATAGGTCTAGCACACTCATTGGTTTTCCGGTGTGGGGGTTTGAGTGAGAAATGTCCCCCATAGGTTCGACTGCTTGGATCTCAGTGGGCAGCGCTGCTTGGGGGAGGTCATGGAACTTTTAGGGGGTGTGGCCTCCCTCGCCTTTCAGTTTGTTCTGCTTCATGTTTGAGTTTAAAAGATGTGATGATCTTTCTGCTCTCTGCTCCAGCTGCCTGCCGTTTAGATTCTCCCTCTGAACCCATCTGCCCAAAGTGTTGGACTGGAGCAATGAGAAGCACCTAACACACCTGGGGTGGGGGGAGGGAACTTTGGTGGAATTGTACTTTAGCCTTATAACGAGGGGGGAGACTTTGACATCTCTTCAGGGAGGGAATTCTCCCAGGAGTCCCCTCCCCTGGCTCTGGTCCACCTGGCAGCCGTGGATGTGGCCTTATTTAGAAATAGGGTCTTTGTGGACATAACTGGCTCAGCTGAGATCGCACTGCAGTGGGGGCAGGCGCTCTATCCAATGGGAACGGCATCCTTCTGCATAGGGGCCAGGGACTCCAATACAAGACCCACAGGGGAGAAGCTGAGCAAAGACAGAGGTGGAGACTGGAGCCGAGAAGGGAGTGCAGAGGATGTCGGCTTTGAGGAGTGGAAGAGGCTGTGGAGACCCCCTAGAGCTTCCCGAGGGGAAATGGGGACCTCAAGACTCCTTGATGCCAGATTTTATCTCCAGACCTATGAGAGAGTCTGTTCTTAAGACAGGCCTCCCTGTGGTGGCATGCTGTTATGCTGACCAAAAGGGGCCAGCCCAGGTGTTGCCACGGAGGCCGAGAAGGTGCTGGCTCTGGGCTGGATTGTGTCTCCTGGTGGGTCATATTCTGGGGCCGTAATGCTGATATGATGGCATTGGAGGTGAGAGTGTAGAAGCTGAGGAGACTTGGCTAGGCCTGTGGGGTATGGTCCCCACCATGGGACTAGCACCTTCAGCTTCTTTCTCTTGTTCACTTCCTGTCCCGTTCCCCTCTCTCAGTTGCCTCCTTCTCTATATCTCTTGGCTCTTTGTTCTCTATCTATCATCTTTCTCTCTTGTATTACCTTCCCTTCCTCCTCTCCCTCCCTGTCTCCCTCTCTCTCCTTACTTCTCTTTCTCCACCTCTCCTTCTCCCCGATCCCCCACTTCCTCTCCTCTTCAGCCACGCGAGGACACAGACAGTGGGCAGGTAATTGTGTCCCAGTCAGGAGCCATACCCTCGCCAGCCCTGCCTTGCGACTCTCTGACCTTAAGTCTCCAACTCAGAACCCGTGACGGCGTCAATAAATGCAGCTTAAGGCTGGACATACGGCTTTGTTACAAGCCTCTGAGCTGATGTTTAGTCCTGGCGGCCACCATGTCTCAAGCAGGGAACAGCCACATGGTGGTTGGTAGGTGTGTGCAAACGCCCTCCCGTCACTGAAGAACCATGGTGCAGTCACCATCATTGCCCACCTCCGGGGATACAGGATGAAACGAAAGAGGGCTTTTGCGTACGGGCTTGTGAAATAAAAGGCAAAGAAGCAACACCCTTGCTGTGGACAGGATAGTTTGTCATGGCCTTTCTGAGTACTCTAGGCTCTTTCAGAGGTGCCTGGCTCCTCTTGCTGGACCAGCATCGGCCCAGCACTGCCTCTAGTCTCATCATCCACTCTGCACCTCTTCCCGGCTCTTAAAATACACCCGGAGAGAACTTTTTTCTAGTGTGACTACAAATCTCTCTAGTTGGCTTCCTTCCAGGGCTCCTTAGAGAGAGCCCTCTGTGACAGCTTGCACAGGTGTAGGTGACAGTGTGGGGGTGATGATCCTCTGTGGGCCAAGTACCCTCGCAGCCACTGTGAGCCGCTCTGGCTGGCGCCAGGCAGGTTTCCTGGCTGAGCTCTAGGCCTTGTTAGAAACAGCTGAGGAAGAACAGGGATAAAATGTAAAAATAAAGGAAAATGAACGGGCAAGAAGGCGGTATAAAGCAGAGTAATTGCAACAATATAAACTCTCATGTAGGTGCCATAAAGTGCGATCGGATTGAAAGCTGCTGATATAGCTGGATCCATAAACGTGTGCTCTAAGTTGTTTATTACATGCCTGCGCGCAGGTACCATGGCCCAGATTAATGGGCCACGCCGAGGAGACAGACTGTTAGAGTCTGAGCCGGTGCTGCTGGCCTGATAAACAGACAGCCCGGAGGAAGGCGAGCTATGGGGAGGTGGAGATTAAATAAGGAGGGGCTGTTTAGTGTGACACTGGGACTCCCCCCGGAGCATGTGGTCAGATCCAGGTAGCAGCCTACAGGATTGGAGGCGAGCCATGGTGGCTGAGGACCCTTGGTATAGGGCAAGAGGATAGGCCTGGGGCTTAGGGGAGCCTGGGCCTGAGGCTTGCTCTGTCCCAGGTGGTCTGGGGCTGATCTAGACAGGTGACTGTGTTCTGCTCAGTCTCCCTGCTTTCTCAGGAACAAATACGGAATAAGAACTGTTACTTGGAGCTGGGGACATAGCTCGCTGGGTTGAGTGTTTGCCTAGCACACAGGAAGCTCTGTGTTCAATTCCCAACATGGTACCCGGGAGAGGCAGCAGAGGTAGGTAGGGTATGATGGTGGGCACGGTGGCTCAGAGTTAATTCTAGCACCTGGGAGGCAGAGGCAGGTGGATCTCCGTGAGTTCAAAGTCAGCCTGGTCTACATTATATGTTCCAGGCTAGCCAGGGCTACACACTGAGATCTTCACTATAACAATGGGACAAGGTGGTACGTTATCATCCCAGGGTACACAAAGCAGAGGCAGGAAGATCAGGAGCTGAAGGCTATCCTCAGCTTTTTATTGAGTTCAAGATCAGCTGGAGCTATAGGAGACCCTCTCATAAAAAAAAATCACCACCAGAGCTAGGCCAGGTACTGCAAACCTGTCGTCATTGCTACCTGGGAGGCCGAAGCAAGAAGGTAGAGACTTCAAGGCCAGCCTGTGTAACCTAGCAAGACTCTATCTTGACTCAAAAGCAGCAGCTAGGGAACACAGATCAGGTATAGCTCCCTTACTTAGGATTTGTGGGTTTTGGGTTTGATTCCTAGTACTGAAAAAACAAATCATTGCACCTGACTGCGCAGTGTGGATTTAGGCTCCTCCTCAACACATCTTACTTGGTGGCTATCAGGAATGGAGGATTCCCAACAAAGGAAGATGATAGGATCTGTCCTCCTAGGAAGGAAAGTCTCATTGGTGACTTAAAGACGCTGAGGGTTGGAAGGAGGCTGGAGTGGGGTGGCTCAACTGGTCTAGCATGAGTGCAGATAGTAGGTAGGTAGGTGCACGTAGTAGGTGCTCAGTGAAGGGATGGTACTTCTGGCAACAGCTTACCCATGTTGAGGAGAACTGTCCCTACCACCTCACAGCTGAGTGTCAGACCCTGGGGTTACTGAGAAGTGGGAGTTGTAGGGTCTCAGGGGTTCTTCCCTGAGGGAGATACCCATGCCCAGCCCGTGGGGGATAAGGCAGAGCCTTTAGCTGCTGGAGATGAGAGTATGGCTTCGTAAAGCTCTAGGCTTGAGAGGTATTGAGAGAAGAGAAAGAGAGGTGATCAATAACAGAACTGTGTGTGCGAGGGTGTAGACACCACAGCAGTGGTCCTCAGATAAGGGCAGGGACAGAGTTCATGGTCTTGGCTTATTCTCCCTCCCCAGACTTCCCCTTTATACCTGCAGGAGGAAGGGGTTTGTGGTTCTAGTGCATTGCACTACCCAGCAGAACCCACACGTGTCCTTAGCTCATTCTTAGCACATTGCTAACAGGAGGTCAGAGGTACCTTATGGTAGGAAGCCCAGTTTCTATCCCTGCCATGGAGTGAAGCAGATTGACTGGGGGAAGTCAGATTGGTGGCTGAGGATATATGAGTCCAGCTAGGGCAAGAGGACAAAGCCAATGGGGCACAGTGACGGCTTAGGGGTGGAGGAAGGGGACAGAAGTGGCATGATGGTTGTGAGACTGGATGCCTAGAGATGGGGCCCTTTTAGAGAGTAGTGGGGAGCCCCAGGGAAAACTGGTTTTCAAAGGGAGATGCATTTGGATCTTGTCAGATTGAATGTTTGAGATGGTGATAGATATGTGTCTAAATATCTATGGATGCCTAGATGGGTGCCTAGATGGGTGTCTAGGTGGGTATCTAGATGAATGTCAACATGGGTGTCTACATGTGTGTCTAGATGAGTGTCTAGATGGATGTCTAAGTGGGTGTCTAGATGGGTGTCTAGAAGGGTATCTAGATGGGTGTCTAGGTGGGTGCCTATATGGGTACCTAGGTAGGTGTCTAGATGGATATCTGATGGGTGTTTGGATGAATGTTTAGATGGTTGTCAACATGGGTGTCTAGATGGATGTCAACATGGGTGTCTAGATGTGTGTCTAAGTGGCTACCTAGATAAATATCTAGGTGGGTGCCTAGATGAGTGTCTAGGTGGGTGCCTAGATGGGTGACTAGATGGATATCTAGAAGGATGGTGATGGATGGATGTCAAGGTGAGTGTCTAATGGGTGTCTAGATGGGTGTTTAGATAAGTGTCTAGGTGGATGTCTAGATAGGTGTCTAGATGGATGTTTGAGATGGTGATGGATAGATGCCTAGATGGCTGGAGACATTAGGAGGTGCCAGGCTTGGGACCTCCTGGTGTGGACTTGGCATCAATTCACGACATTCAGGAGTGAAGGATGAAGGCTGAGACACGGATGCTGAGCTTTCTCACTTCCTGGAACAGGAAGTGGTGGTAGAGGAGGACCCATGAAGGGTACAGAATGTAGACTTAGGGATTCTATAGCTCAGGAGATAGGGCCAGGCAGGGGTGAGGGGTGGGGTGTCTGGGTGATGGTGCAGGGGGTGGGATGCAGGATGGGAATGGGTTAGGAGAAGCAACTAAGCCGGGGTGACTCTGACAGAGCCATGGAGGGAGGCATCTGTGACCTTCTTTGGATCGCAGCTCAGGAGGGACGTCTGTTTTCCTTCTGATGTGTGAAGCCACAGTGGTTCCTGTGGCTCAGGCTTCATGGTTAATGAGCATGGGTCCCAGGCCTGACTTTGCCGGTATTAGCAAAACCCACTGGGAAGTGGACGATATTACTTCTTTGGCTTGTCCCCTCAGTTTTTGTCACCTATGAAATGTGGATCATGGGAACCAGTAAGATGGTTTAGCAGTGAAAGGCACTTGATACCAGGATCAAGGACCTGAATTTGATCCCCAGGACCCACGTGGTGGAAGGAGAGAAATGGCTCCTTTAAACTGTCTCTTACTCCCAAATGTGTACTGAGGAATGTATGCGCCCCTCCTGCCCCCAATAAATGTAACATAAAGTCTGGATAATGACAGCCTAACCATCTGCCAGTGAGGACAGCTGTAGAGATGGCCCCAGTAACCATCAGAATGCGGAGAGCCTTAGGCACCAAGGAAGCAGGCAATCCGTAGGGGGCCGATAACAAAGGTGATGCCAGAAGCCACCAGGTATGGTGTGACTCACCTTGGTAGGACATGCCTGCTTGACATGTGTCGGGTAGCCTAGACTTTGAGGCCTGGATACCCTGAGGCTGGAGAGATGTTCTCCCCAAGGTGGGGGATGAGCAGTGTTCATCCATCAGGTCTTTTCAGAAAAGAGCTAAAGGTCCTTTGATGCCCACTGGCTCCTGCAGCCAGGTGAGTTGTGCTGCACCAGTCAGTCTCCTGTGGCCAGGTTGTGGTGAGAGATAGCCCAGGGACCAAAATGCAGGTGTGTGCTGCATTCAACTCATGTTCTAGATAATGGCTTAAGGACACCCCTCAAAAACTCAAAGCACAGAATCCAAGGCTTTAGCTTTGGGGCTCTATGGGAACGCACCTCTTGCTTATGGGGTTCCTGACACCAGTTGCGGTGGGGTAGGCAAGACCTGGCACATGGGAGGGGCTGTTGTGTCGAGGTTTATTAGGCTCTCACAACCATGGCTAGGATGGCAAATCAACAAGGTGGCTCTTGAGTGTATGGACCATGATGCTCCCTATAGTACTAGGATGCTGTGGTGAGCAGGACCTCAACAGTCAAGCTGTGACCTCATAGGCAAAGCCTAGACAAGGAGGGCATCTTTCTGAGAACTGCTAGTTAGAAACAGGGTGCAGACAGAGCTTTCCGCATGGAAGCCAAGTTGGAACGAGCATTCTAAAATGATTTCAATCAGATGAACATCAAGGGACAGTCCCCTCTGGGTTCCTCTTCCTAGCATGGCTTCAAACACTGTCATATAGTGGAGCAAGTGACTCACTAGGCCCCGGGAGCTGCAAGTGAGCATCAAAGGGCCATTAGCTCTTTCCTGAAAAGTTTTGATGGAGGGACACCTGCTCATCCCCAACCCCAGGGATACCAGTTCTCCAGCCTGGGGGGTATCCAGACCCCAAGGTCCAGACCACCCACCATGGCCCTCAAGCCACGTATGCCCACCAAGCTCCTGAAATGTGGCTTGCATCCGTTTGACTTAATGAGATTTAATTTTAGCTAATTTACATTTAATTAAAAACGGATTCCCCAATCCAGTTATTAGACCACTTTTGAGTAGAAGTGGAACGACTTGGACGTAAGACTATATACCTTTATGGCTGTAAATCTGATGAAATCTAAATACGGATCACGTATTTCAGATGAAGATTTAGCATTCAAATTGAGATGCGCTTCAAGTGTAAGACACGCAGAGATTTCAGACTTAGCACGCAAAAAAAAAAAAAAAAAAGAATCTGATGTAAAATATCCTGCTAATATATTCTATATTGATGGCATGCTAAAAGGATATTTTGGATACTTCGGGTTAAATAGAACACATTAATAAAATGAGTTCTGCTTATTCCTTTTTTTACCTCGTGAAGAATGAGGTAAGCTTCAACTTGGTGGTGCACGCCTGCAATCCCAGCCCTTGAAAGGTGGAGGGAGGTGGGTAGGGAGTTCAAGGTTATCCCCAGCTACACAGGAAATTCAAGGGCTATGCAAGATTCCGTCTCAACCCCCCCCCCAAAAAAAGCCCCAAAAAACCAAACCCAAAAAACAAAGACACATCCAAATGAATAAAAGACCTAAATAATATAAATGGGACCATTGGAAAATTTTAAGATGGTATGTGGGGCTCATATTAATTCTGTATTATGTTTCCATGCAATAGTGTAGGTCTGATCCCTGTGTGTGTGTGTGTGTGTGTGTGTCTGTGTCTGTGTTCATTAGACAGATGTGGACTTTCAGGGTTTTGATGCTAGGTACAATTTTGGGGTCGCCAGCTTGGTTCTTTCCTTCTCCATTTCCAATGAGCAGGACTCCCCCAAGGGATGCTGAGAAGCTACTGAGGTGGAGGGAGGGGGGAGTCTGGTGGGGAAAGGAGGGAGGGGAAGGAGGAGGAGGGTGTGGCTTCAAGCCAGGTAGCAGGGAAACTGAGCTGCTGGTGGGCGAAGTGGCACTTGCTCTCACAAATTGGCTGGCAGGCAGGTTGGTGGTGGTGGGGCATGTCAGCGCAGTGGCTCGTGGGAGGGAGATTAACTAAAAATCAGCTGCTGAGGGCGTAGGCACAGAGGAGACTGGCAGCTGGGTGGGTCTGGGGTAGGCATGGAGGAGACTGGCAGCTGGGTGGGTCTGGGTAAAGGCAGATGGGGGAGAGAGAGGGGCTCGGGTGGCTTCACTTGGGCTGGCTGGAAGGCTGGGGTGGCTTGAAGTTGAATAGGAAGTGACATCATGGGCTGCCTCAATTCCTAAGAGGAGGAGCTGCAGATTGGAGGCCGAACACAGAGGAGGGCTCCTTGACCATGGATCTGGGGTAAACTGAGGCACTCAAGAAGATTCCCTTGATATAACTTGGACAACTCACTCCGTGAGTTTGTCTGTTGTCTGCCAGTGTGTATGTGTGTATGTGTGTCTGTCCCTCTTTTCCTCTTTATCTCTCTCTGGGATAGGATCTCATTATGTAGACAAGGACAAGGTCTACATAACGAGAGGTCCTCTTGCCTCTGCCTTCAGAGTCTCCAGTATGTCAGGCTACCTTCACACTTGCTACGTAGCCAAGGATGACCTTGAACTCCCAATCTACCAGCCTCTGCCTCCTAAGTGCTGAGATGACATGCTTTTTGCCACTACATCCAGTTTTATGTGGTGCTGGGGATAGAAACCAGGACTTGTGTGTGATAGGCACTTAACCAACTGAGCTACACACCAAGTTTGACACTAACTCTTAAAAAAAATATCTGGGTCCCAAGAGACTCTGAGTAGTCTCAGCGCTGAGAAATCACCCTGCTGGCCAACAAAATTCCTCACTCCTGTATATACAGCCCTGGCTTAGGTCAACGTCAGAGGTGACATCCGTGATATTCACTGGTTGGTATCCAGAGTGGATTCTCTTCCCTAGCTTCAGATTTCTTCCCAAGAAGATGGGATGCCTGCTTGGAGGAAGGAATCAACGGGGTGTCCAGAAAGGAGTCCTGTTGGGGCTCAGAAGGCCTAGGGAGGAGACAGCAAGGGCTGGGAATGTCCTAGAAACTGGCAGTCAGAAGCTAGGCTAAGAGAAGGCAGAGATACTCAACCATCAATGGATGGATGCGTATGGGTGTGGCATAGATGATGAATGAGATCTGCGTGGGGAGTGGGAGTGGTAGAGATGTGGAGTGCTTGAACATCTGGCTCCCCTAGCTCCTAAGGTGCTCAGCTGCTTCAGAAAATGGAGGTCTTGTTCCTAAACTTGGACTTGGTCTCTTGGCTTAGGAGACACTTCGGTCATCTATCCGTTCCACCTTCTCTAGCCTGAGGTTAGGTCCTGAGGGTGAGGCCAGTCTGGTGGGCAGAACCAGACCAGGGTGACAACCCTGCTCTAGTCTCAACTGAAGGAGGAGTGTCTCTGTGCCCCAGGGCCCTGGCATAGGATAATGCTGGGCTGAGCTCTTGTGCCTATGTCTCACAGGGAGCCATGCAGCTGAAGGTGGGCAGAGGTAGAAATTTGGGGGAGAGCCCGTTGATAGAAACGCTGACTCCAGGCAGAAACAGCACTTTTATGTGCCAACTGGGCAGACGGTTAGTGTACTTCTTTTAAAATTGAGCTTCCAGCCGGGCGTGGTGGCGCACGCCTTTAATCCCAGCACTCGGGAGGCAGAGGCAGGCGGATTTCTGAGTTCGAGGCCAGCCTGGTCTACAAAGTGAGCTCCAGGACAGCCAGGGCTATACAGAGAAACCCTGTCTCGAAAAACCAAAAAAAAAAAAAAATAAATAAATAAATAAAATTGAGCTTCCCATCTCCCCCGGTGCTATCTCCATCTGCACCTGAGCCTCGGGTGGCTGGCATCCACACATGTGAGCACACATTCCCTCACGTGCCTCTACCTTCCTCCAGTCTCCAGTGGACATGTTTGTGGTTATAATAAGCCTAGTCTTTCCTGGAGCTGTGTCTGCCACAGAGGTACCTTTCATAATCCCACTCCCTCTGCCTGTGACATTCATTGGCTTCCCTAACCTTGTCCCCCTACTCAGGCTGTGGTTCCTCTTCCTCTGGAGACAGCTCCACCCCTCCATCCCCAGCCCCACCTTCCCTACCACTCCATCTTCCCAACAGCCCCCTGGAGCTCCATTCCTGAGATTTAATGACCCGCTGGTTTCTGCTCAGTGATGGTCTCCGGTCCTACGCTTACTTACTCTCCACGGCAAGAGTGATGGGCTGGCTGGTCTTGTTGTCTCCGTTCTTGTCATTAACGGCCTGCACGTAGTAGCGGCCAGCATCGGGAGCCACCGTCGACAGGATGACCAGGGTGTTCTCCAGGGTGATGGCTCTGAGGAGAGACAATAAGATTTCTTTTGGACAGGCGCCCAAAGGTCTTGCAGGCAGGCTGTGCGACTGTGGGATCTGAGGTCGGTGGTTTGATTATACCCGCTCCTGTAGCTGGGAAGAGGAGAGCTGCCTCCAAGAGTGCCTCCAGCTCTATTCCAGTGTTTGCTAAGAATTTGGGGTGCCGCCTGTTAAGTCCCAATTGTCCTTTGCATCCCTGAAGCTGAGGCTTCCTCAGAGCACACTCTTGGGTCAGGTTGGGGCATTTTTTTGGACCCTCTTGGAATTCTGTTCCTGTCCATGTCATAGCCTTGATGGTTCTATGAGGTCAGGTCACCTTTGCTGAGGTCGCCTCTGCCAGAAGTTCACAGAGTGAATGAGTGATTGACAATGAATGAAGAGTGACAAGAATGATTTCAGAAATGAAGTCGAGGATCAGTGCGCATGCGTGTGCGTGCGTGCGCATGCGCTTCTGCATGTCTGTGGAGCTTGTGCGTCAACCCTTGTTTGTTGACACAGGGTCGATCACTGGCCTGGAACTTATTGGTTCAGGTAGACTAGCCTGCCAGTGAACCCCAAATATCAGTAAACCCCAAGTCTCCCCACCTCTGGGCATACAAATATAACTGGCGATCAAGTTTAGATCCTTGTGTTTGCAAGGCAAGCACTTTATTTTATTTATATGAGTACAGTGAGTACACTGTCGCTGTCTTCAGACACACCAGAAGAGGGCATTGGATCCCATTACAGATGGTTGTGAGCCACCAAGTGGTTGCTGGGAATTGAACTCAGGACCTCTGGAAGAGCATCCCTGAGCCATCCCTCCAACCCTGGAGGCACTTTATATATGAAGCCATCTCTCTAGCCCTGGGATTGGCTGCTTCGTAAACCAGTTTAAGCAGACTGAAAGGCCTTGGTGAGTCTGGCCTGAAGCTGACTTCTGAGGGCCACGCCCCTCTGGTGTCCTCACTGGGAATCAGTTTCCCTTTCCCCTGTGAACTGGGCTGGGCCATTTGTTCCAGGCTGCTTCCCTTCCCCATCCCTCATCCCAAGATCAGCAGGCAGGAGACCCGAGGGCTGGGGTCCCCCTTACATGGGTGTGAAGTGGTTCTGGCGTGCTGCCCACACCGGCTCTGCCCAGCCTCTCTTACCCATTCTCTTGATGACAAACAAAACCATTAGTTTGCCAAGTCTGTCTCTGGATTGTAATGCGATGTGCCCGAGACAGCTGTTAAACATCCTTAATGTTAGTTTAACAAGGACAAATCCAGTTGAATTCTCTTCAAATTTTCCCATTAGGTGAATGTTACAGAGTTTTAAACAGGCTCTCAGATAAACATCCTCACTAATGTCTCTCTGGCCCAGCTCTCTCCTCGGCTGGCTGTGCTGGCCCCACCCCTTTGCTCTTGAATTTGGGGCTTTTCAGGCTGAGGGTCCTCACACCATTAGGGAGAGTTCTGGGCAGTTGGGTGGCAAGCTCTCTGGCCCCCAATGCGTAGAGACCCTAGTGATGTCCTATTTTCTCACGGAGAGTTCTTTTCATCTTTAGCCAATGAGAAGATGGGAATAAGATCCTAGCCAAGCTAGTATAATGTGTGTGCGTGCACAAGAATATGCATGTATGTTTATGTGGATCTGTGTACATGTGTTGTGTGTGTAGTCTTTTTTTTTTTTTTTATTTTTCGAGACAGGGTTTCTGTGTATAGCCCTGGCTGTCCTGGAACTCACTTTGTAGATCAGGTTGGCCTCAAACTCAGAAATCCACCTGCCTCTGCCTCCCAAGTGCTAGGATTAAAGTCGTGTGCCACCACCGCCTGGCGTGTGTGTGTAGTCTTAAAGATCATCTTGGGTGTCATTCCTTAGGTACCCACTTTGAGACAGGGTCTTACTTGTCTGGAACTCACCAAGTAGGCTAGGCTGGCTGTGTAGGGGCTGGGACCCTAGGGATTTTCCTGTCTCTGCCTCCCTAGTACTGGGATAACAAGTGGGAGCCCCCATGCTGTGTGCTAGGATGGTATTCACATCTGCTTTCAGGCTTGCAAGCTCTTTACCAACTGATCCTTAGCCCCATAGTCCTCACCTGGCACAGTCTGGTTTAGGAATGGAGGGACTTTCAGGGCACTGGGGTCATGTAAATCCCCATGCTAAAATATGTTGAATACCAGATGTAGGGTTGGGAGGGTGGCCACCTTTCCATCTGAAGGACCCCTTGTCTCACCTAGGGCCCTTGTCCTTAGATGTGGATTGTGGAGCAGGGAGCTGTGAGTTGGGAGAAGGGTCTGGGCTGTGTAGGGTGGTGTGGCTGGGGTTGAGCTCTGGTGTGCGGCTCTGGCCTCTGAGGATCACGTGTGCTTCCTCCGTGCTATCTGGGCCCTGTCCCTTTGTGTTGTGGGAAATATTAAAAAATGAACCAGCATGCTCTTGCCCTAGAGCAGGCAACTCTCAGCCTCGGCGGCCTGGCTGGCCATGCGCTGGCGGGCAATGGCCAACCTGTTTTATCTCGTGGAGATTCTCTGGCTCTGCACTCCACAGTCTCTCCACCCAGCTCGATAGGTTCCCACTGGCGAGCTGTTACCACGCCAGCCCCATGCTTCAAATACCCCATGGCCTTTGTGGTACACCTCTGGCAAACCTCAGCTTTGCCGCTGTACCTTTCTCTCTTGAACCCAGACGAGCCGATGTGTGAAGGAAAATACAACACAAATTTAGTTCAGAAACAACGGTAACTCAGTCTCTGGGCGCAACGACTAAAACCTAATCTTGTAAGCCTTATGAAAATCCAATTCCTCTGGTGGCGAATCCTTGTAGATTCACCATGATACTGGGAAACTCTAGCAGCTACATCTTACCCCTCTGCTGTTCCCATTCCAAAAAGGGCCTAACTCTCTCCTGCTTCCTCTCTTCCTCCATCTAGCCCGGAAGTCCCTCCTACTTGCCCAGTGATTGGCTCCTTCATTCATTAGGAGATTGGTTCGCAAGAACAGCAACAGGCCCACCCACAACACCTTTGTGCTTGAAAAAGTGGAAGATAATATTTGTTGAGACTCCTCCCAGCCTCACGGTTGTCTTTGCCACTTGGTCCCTGGCAGCAGAAAAGCCCACTGCCAGTCCTCACCCTCAGCCCTCTCCCGGCACAGCCTGGCTTCAGGATGGAGGGACTCTCAGGTCACTGGGCTCATGTAGATCCAGCTCCCCAAGTTACTGTACTATAGAGGCAGGTCTCACAGAGTTCCCAGGGGACCCACTGTCTGGTCACCCACTTGTTCTGTACCAGAGAAAGAACCCACCTCAACTCTTCCCTCCTTGACCTGGAAAGCCCCCGACTCCCATTCTTGGCTTCAGCCATCCTTTGTGTGTGTTATGACTGAGCATCTTCCCTGGGGGTTTAGGTGGCTCATTTTGTGAGCAGACTAATAGAGGAGGGGGTAATTCATGAGCGAAGGGAGAGATTTTAGGAATGGGTTGGAGTTTTCCTAGAGTAAGATTTATACTCTTTTTTTTTTTTTGTCCTTATAGGGAGTTTTCTAGATGTGCACGGTGTTTGACGCATGACCAGAGTGGCGGTTTTGCTAAGCTAATAACAGGCAGATGACGGAATAATGCACAGGGGATGGTGACTGATCATATGTGGTTCTCAACCGGCAGCAGTGACCCTTCATGATTGCTGGACAGCTGATTGCCACAGCTGTGGAAGAGCACCACAGACAAGGTGTAGTAGAGGGCAGGACCTCTGCTCAGTGGGCATTCTTTGAGGTCCCAGATGCATGCCCCCAAGAGAACAAGTCTGACTGTAGATGACCATGAGGAAGGCTGAGTGCTATGGCCTGGGTGTTGCTTTGAATGTCTTCCCCAGTGTTAATGAGTTGAAATAAATCTGATTCCCATTATGAGTGGGAAGAGGTGAGGGACTTCCAGACCTTGGCATTTAAAGGTGGGACTGTAGGGGCTGATTAAGGTTGGATGAGGTCATCAGGACAGATCCTCATGATTCACATACACACACACACACACACACACACACGCACACGCACACGCACACGCACACGCACACGCACATACACGCACGCACGCACACACACCTGTGTATGCACACACTTACCCTTTTACTATATTTCTAGTCATATGATGCCCTGTACCACCTCATGACTCTGACAGCAAGGTCATGACCAACTAAGGGCCCTTGAACTTGGACCCCACCCATCCCCACACACAGAGCCAGAAGCCAAAGCACAGCTCCCTTCCTTTATAACGCAGTCAGACTGTAGGTTGGTGTGGTTAACAATGGAAAGTGGACTAAGACACTGTGAAAACCTGTCTGAAGAGGAGCCTTAAGCTGCTTCTCCTGGAGGAGGCTGTGGCTGCTGGGCAATGAGGTACAGCTCTGCATCTTCCTTATCTGGGGTGGAGGTGGGCTGTGTGGACCCCTCTAATCTCAGATCACAGGAGTGCCTGTATCATCCGTGAGTAGTTCCTCCCCTCTGTTGGAGCAGGGTGACTTTGGGGACCCATTTTGGTGTGGCAGAGCTCTAGTGACCTAGGTTTCAAGTGACTGTGCATAGAAGCCATCCTCCTGTCCTTTGCTCTAGGTCAGAACTTGGATGGGTAAAGCCTTCCTTCTATGGGTTCAGCTCACTGGCATGTGGTCTCCTAGTTACTGTGGCTGGCATTGCCCATCCCAGCACCCTAGCCTAGAAGCTACAGAGCCTGAGAGCCACGGGGTATGGAAAGTCACAGGGCATGGGAGTGGCATGAAAGGCAGAGGCTTTTTTTAACTTGTCACCTTGATTCTGTCAGGAGGGCTCCCCAGCCCTGTGCATGTCGACTGTCCCTTTTTAGGTGACTGTGGAAGGATGCAATGCTTCATTTCCAGTATGCCCATGGCGTCCACCCTGCTACGCCATATATGTGCTCACACTGGGAGAAGCTGGGAAGAGGAACTCTGAGTGGGGCACCAATAGCAAGGCCCACCACCAAGGAGGAGGGGCTGGGTCCTCTCCTCTTCTTCCTGTTCACCATGATTGGTGGGTCCTAGCTCTGCCTCTAACGTGTTGCTCTCTCATTCAGCATCCCCCTTTCTCAGCCCCGAGAGTAATGGATTCATAATTTAATTAAGGAGAGAGTAAGTCGTCCTAGAGTGTGCCCAGAGCTCCCAGTGTGTGACTCCATTAGGAATCATGTCCCCTTTCAACAGCAGGCTTGGGGCCAATCTGCATCCTGCCCGGTGGTGAGAGGCACTCTGTAGATAGTGGAGTCTTTCATACTGTGCACAGCCTGCCAGTTAATATCACTTATCAGATATTGAGCACCGGCACACAGACACAGGGGACTGGCTTCCAGGGAGCCTCCCTGCTCACCTATGAATATTAATTCACTGTAATTACCAACATGAAACCACTCCAGTGCTTCATCACAAATTTGGTGGACATGTTTATGAAAGTGGGCAGGAGTGGTCATGGAGAGAGAGAGTACACACACACACACACACACACACACACACACACACACACACACCTGTGCAGGCCAAGGCTGTTCTAGCCTGTTGACTTGAGAAGCAGATAGTGTGGAGGATGGGAAAGTGACCATAGGAGAGAGCTGGAAGCAAAGGATTCATCTACCTCTGCAAATGTGCCAGCATGCCCTCTTTCACAGTCAGGGCAGACAGTACGAGTCAAACCATGATGTTCGATTTGCTTCCAGCTCTGAGTTCTAGGCAGCCAGGCCAATTGATTTGCCTACAGGATGGATATACCTGGGGTCCAAGAGCTATACTCAGAAATGGAGTTAAAATGGGATTGTGACTCACTGACATGTCCCAGTTCCTGTGTGATGGCAGAGCATATCCCTTCCACAATGTGATGTCAATATCTGCATGATGGGTGATCCATTCAACTGGCTTTATTGAGTTTTAGGTTTAAGGGGAGGGGGCACACTTTGACACCTGTTCACTTGCAGCACACTCTACCCTTTCCCTTGCTGAGTACCCATGCCTCATGCTGCCTGCTGGCCTTCTTTCTGTTCATGAAGAAACCGATGGCCTAGTGGTGTGGACACAGAGAGCCTTCTGTCTGAGTTTTGTATGTCATGGTTTCTGCCAGTGGGATGTGAGTGGGGGGTTAATATGTGTGTATTTCCCTTCTTTTTCTTCTAAAATATCCAGAGAATAGTCTGGGGCTGTCTGGCTAGAGGATGAACCTGTGGGACATGGCCGAATGACCTACCACCAAGCAAAAGGCCATCCCAGGACAGTCGATGAGAGATAACCCCAGACAGAAGAGCCCAACCTTGAGAAGCCCCTTGCCGGTGCACCAAGCTAAACCACCAACCCTACACTCCTAAGAAAACACAGCAAATGTTCCTTAGCGATCTATCAAGATGGTTTGTTACACAGCTACATTGTGGCGAAAGATGGCTGAGACACATTGAGGATGGTTTTCTTTTCCTTTGCTTCTTTGTTTTTTTCAACACAGCTTCTCACTGTGTAGCCCTGGCTGTCCTGGAACTCACTCTATAGACCAGGCTGGCCTCCAATTCAGAGATCTGCCTGCCCCAACCTCCCAAGTGCTGGGATTAAAGGCTTGTGCCGTGAAGCCCAGCTCCGAGGATGGTTCTCAATTCTGGCTGTACAGTGGACTCAAACGGGGGAGCTTTAAAAATTTCTGACAGCCAAAGAGCATCCCATTTAAATGGAATCAGAGTGCCTTAGGCAAGAACCTGAGGAATGGTTCATTTCAAAGCTCCCACGGGGGCCAGATTGAGAATGGCTGTGTCAGGATCAGCTCTATGAAACACAGTCGCTTCCTTGTGTCTGTGTGCTTGCCTGCACATATGTTTCACAGAAGGCCCGGATTATCTCCACTCGGCAGCTAGGAGGGATCTGCAAAAGTAGTTAAACCTCAGGTTTATAGTTGCTGTGGGATAAAGTCAGCTGCCTCAGAGGGCTGCTGGGAGGGTTGAGCACTGAGCAACGAAGTTGGGATAGGGAAGAGATCAAGACAGAGAGCCTCTTTCCTCGCAGGCTGCAGCAGGAAACCTGTGTGTGTGTGTGTGTGTGTGTGTGTGTGTGTGTGTGTACTTAGCACAGTCCCGAGAACTTAACGCCATCCCACAGCCTCTGTAGTTGCTATATTACTGTACTATCATTGTTGTGCTTCGATTGTGAGGCTTGATGCTTCCAAAGGCAAACCTGTCCCCATCTCCCTCCACTCCCTATAGACTAGGGCGGAGGGGCCGCAGAGCTCCGTGGAGTCTGCACAAGTTACATGTTGTAGCCAGGAGGGGCAGGTTGGGAGAAGATAGCCTTTCTCCAGGGAAGGGAGTGTTGGAGTGGAGCAGTTGAGAGGAAAGCCTGGGCTAGCTCTGGACATTGGGCAGCTCAGGAGGAGAGCATGGTATCTGCTGAGGCCTGCTGAGGGCGTGTGTGTGTGTGTGTGTGTGTGTGAAAGGTATTGGCTTCACTGCTAAGCACACACAGTTGAGGCCAGGGGAAGACAGAAGGGTCTTTGTGCACGCTGAAAGAGTTGTGTGTGTCTCCTCCAGCCTTCCCCTGGCCACAGCAACTCCTTGCTGTCTAAACACACACAGAGCAAGCCCAGTCATACCCGCCAAACATAAACACCTGCACACACCCACCCCATCATGGCCCGAGTCCTGGGCCTGTTACTATGACAACAGTGCCTTTGCATGGGCATGTTTGGGTGTCTTAAATCCTCTGGGAGCAGACTTATTCTCAGGTTGAGTGTGGAGGCAACGCCCTGGTTCTTGCACGCATATTCCAAGCAAACCCCTCATAAACCAAACTTCTCTCACCACTCAGGGGAGCGCCCAGCTGGCTGTGTAACAGAATCACTGAGAAGTTTCTGCAGGAAGGGCTCTCCTTTGCATTTAGAGACTCCATCTGGCCCCAGACCTCCTCCCCCAGGACCAGCTCCACCCCAGCCCCAGTCTAGCCTTCCTTACATGCGGCTGCTGGGTGGGATCTTGCGTCCGTCACGGAACCAGGTCACCTGTGGCCGGGGGAAGCTGGAAATGCGAGGTGCTCTGATGACAGCAGCTTCTCCGTGGTTCACACTTTGGCGCTTCTCGCCTTCCTCAAAGCTCCCCATGTCTGTAGGGAGGGGAGGTGCAGAGGTCAGAAGGGCAATCCATCCTCAGGGACTGGCCGGCAGAGAAAGAATAGTGTCAAGAGGATGATCACGAAGAAAGAAAGGCCCCCCCCCCTCTCTTGGAGTGTCCCACATCCCATCAGGTGTTTCCAGCCCGTGCCCTTCCCTGGCTGCATGCATCCCAGGATAGCTATGAATACAGTCTGACGTCATAGATGATACAGTCTCTCACAGGGCATGATATTGAACACTTCTGCTAGCAGCCTGTGTGATGTGTCCTGCTTTGACATTTAGGTTTTGTGTAATTTGGACCCATGTATCCTTGACACAATTGATTTAGCCAACAGACACGAGAGGCTTATCATTATTTCACACATTTTACAATGGGAAAAACCTGCTCATCAGCTAAGTTAATTAACCTGGGAAAGGTCATATCACTAGCAAGGAACAGAGTCAGGATTTGAACTCACGACTCGCCCTTTCCCCTTCCCCACCCTGTGGAACTAATTCAGTATTGCAGGGGATTAGGCTGTGGAGTCTTGGGACTGGACCTCTGTGCCCTTAGGCAGAGAGGAGGGTCACATCAACACCTGCTTCTCTAAACATAAATACTCCACAGATAAGTGGAGACATTGCTCCTGGCCCTGCTCTTCTGTGAGTCAGGAGGAAAACAGAGAAGGCAGAAATCACAGGGGCGTGTCTTCTGGTCCCATGCCTGCCTGCCCGCTGGGTTGGAGTGAAGGGACTGGCTCCCACAGCAACGTCTTTGAGTGGGCTTTGGGAGGGAGTAACTGGGCTTCCTTCACCTTGACAATGAATGTGTATCATTGAGACTCCAAGTGTGATGCATGAAGTACCCAGGGTGCCTTGAGACACGCAAAGGGAAGCTCTGAACTTGCCTGATCGGTGACGAGCGTCTGTGCTCACCGGTGACAGTGCTTGACTGTGTATCGGGAGTACCAGAGTTTAAAACTGCTGTTGGGATCTGGACCCCCAAAGCTTCCCATTTCTTTGGTATGGCGCGTGGATGGCGATACCCCAGTTAGTACCCGAGCCAGCCTCTAATCTATTACTATGACACGCTTAGACCTAGGCTTACCAGACCAGCATCCCTATACGTACTGGAAGTTCAGACTATGGCTTCGAGGGCCTTAGTTTCTACCTCAACCAGGGTCCCCTTCCTAACCACAAAGACACATGTCCTACTGAGGCAGAAACTGTCATGGCCTCTTCTTTCTGTCCACGATCAACCTGGTCCTCCGAGTCACTCAGGGTCCCCTTTAGGACCTCTTGTTCTTCTAGAGGTGAAGCTAGAGTGGGTTGGATTCTGGCCCCAGTATATCTTTTTAGTGTCTCAGGCACGAGCCAAGTTTGAGGACTGCTGTACTGGCTGAAGGCAGCCCTGGGCTCTTCTACCCCATCACAGGCAGACTCACTGGGGATTTGGTGAGCCACCAGGATACTCCCTACTTCCCACTTTCCCAGGTCATGGGAGACCTTGTGGAACACGCCTAGGCCTCTAAGTCCTGATTCTGTTGCTTGCAGATGCTGCAGTATGCCTAGATGTGAGGCTGTTGATGTTCATGCGCATTTTCTCCAGCCCGGACTTGACCTTCTTAGACACCCTGATCCAGTGGTGGCTCATCTAACCGTGACTGACGTCTCGTTTCCAGCTCCAACTCTTCCTTGGGCGTCAAGGCACTATTCCCAACAGTCTGCTGGGGGTGAGCTGGGGTGGGTGTGGGTGGACATGGGGTGGTCATGGCGGGGGGCGGGGGATAGGGAGACCTTACTATCTGCTCAACAAGCTCTCCTTTTTGTCCTGTTGATTGTCCTGTATCGGTCCCTTTGCCCCAATCACTTGAGCTTAAATCCTTGGAGTTATTGCTGTTCCCTTCCCTATCTCCCACAAAGGCCTCCGCTCCTTCCTTTGGGTGTTGCTTCATGGACCAAGGCGCACCCCACCCCCACATTAGCCCATTCCTTGAGCTGCTGACTCCCAGTCTACATCACCCAACCCCCACCCCATAAACTGTCTTGGCATGTGTGTGTGTGTGTGTTTGCCTTACTTAGAGCCTATGCAATCTCCTTATTGCCCGTAGGAAACTCGAGGTCCTCTTTGCTTGTATTCAGGGTCGTCCCTAACCAGACCACAAGCAGCCTTGCTTGCTTCAATGCCTGTATCTTAATACCTTGGATGACTTACGTCCTACTTCCCACGGCTAGACTGTGCTTTTGCTAGGTACCTGCCTAGAAGCCACCGGATGAGCCATAGCTCACCACTGTACCTTGGATCTCCAGCATCCTGCATAATGGAACCAACTTGGTGTTTTAAAAGAAAAGAGCTGCTGACGACATCTTCGTCTGAACTTTAGCAGGCACCGTATACATTTGGAGACTTCAAAGGTTCAAATCCTAGCCCTATATGTCCCCAAGTCTTTGATCCTTGACCTTGTGGAACTGTAATTTTCCCTCTCCTGTAAAAGTGAAACACAAGTGTGCCTTCCTCACGAGCTGCACTGAGGAAGTGAGACGGTGTGTATATATGCCAGATTGCATCTTCCCAAAGGTGCCTGAATCAATATTTATCCCCCTTCCCACATGCTCTTGTTATAGTGTGACTCATACTTCTCCCACGTATCCCTTGAGTCTTGAGGGCTTGAGACTGCTCTATCAATAGAACATGCTGGGAGCAATGCTTTGTGGTTTTAAAGGTGAAGTTATTCAAAGGAGATGCCATCTACCTGGCTCTACTTGATAGATACCTGCCCTTAGAATCCAGCCACCATGTCGTGAGGAAGCTCAACTGGGTGTGCACTGGAACACCTTGCTGGAGGAGAACCGAGGCTCTCAGGTGCTTACCACCACTGCCGGATTCCTGGATGGAACCTGTGACTTCACCTGCAGCCTTTGTGTCTACCACAGAGATCTAAGTTGCCACCAGGCAGGAACGGCTGCACCTTGTCCCCATTGTGCTCTGTCCAGACTCCAGACTCACTGACCGCATGAGCATTAAAATATTGCTCTGCACTGTGGTGTCTTGGGGTCATTTGTTATGCCGCCATGGATATGGGAAGAGTGTATAAAACTGCCAAATAAGTATATCTAACATTTTCACATTAAAACTTTGGAATCCTGTATATTTTTCATGATTTAGTATAAACATTACCTCCTCAACAAAGATTATCCCAAACCAGCCAAATAGAATGATAACCAAGCATTTACCCTACGCTGGGTTTCTTTCCGGACAGACTGTGCATGCATTATCTCATTTGAGCCTCCAATAATGTGACAGGCTAGATTTTAATAAATACGAGTTTTTAGTTGTTTATTAATTTCTATTACTTTGCTCTATCTATAAAAAGATCACATCAATAAATCATGCTGATTTAAGTTCTTATAATAATTTTTCTCTATTTAAAAAAAACTTTTCACAGAACTCAGAAGATAGATTTAAACAATTTAGAGCAATTTCATGATAATGGTGTTTCCTTCTCTCCACTCTCTCTTGTTTTATTGGCTCCATTTGGTCTTCGAGGAAATGAAGGTTCATGGAGATGAAGCGGCTAATCCAACATTAAGCAGTCAGGGTCTAGCACAGTGCCACTTCCCTCTACACATCCCCCCTGCTCAGCTTCGATCCACAGTCTCCACAGAAACCCGAGCTCTTTCCTACCTCCTCCTAGGTGACCAGCATGGCCAGGCATCTGGAGACTGTTGTATTCAGAAGCAATTGTCTACCAGCTGGCTATGTCCTTGCTCTGCCTGGAACCACCAGCTCCTGATGGAGCCCTACTGTGTGTCAGGAGGGCTCTGTGGGGGTGCTGATAAAAGTGAGAGCCCATATTGCTCTTACAGGGGACCGGGATGCAGCTCCCAGCATCCAGATGTTGATGCCACAACAATCTGTAACTCCAGTTCCCAAGGATCTCGTGCCCTCTCCTAGTCTCTGCATTCACAGGGTATCATAGACTCACATGGGCGCACACACACTCATACAATTAAAAAAAAACATTTTAAAGAAAAAGAAAGACCTGTTACCGAGCTGATTATTGAGCTTACAATCTGGCCCAGCAGACAAATTCACAAGCATGTGTTTAGTGGCATCTACAACAACTGCTGGGAAGGAAAGGACAGAGTTCTCTGAGACTAGCAAAGTCTCAGGTCAGGTCCCCTGAGGACCTCAGTTCTCTGTGCTAGCAAAACCTTTCGCAGGTTGGTGTGTGTGGGAGGCAGAAATAAGGGTCAGGTATAGCTAGGTATGTGTGCATGTGTGTATGTGTGTGTACTGTGAATGTGTGTGTGCACACATGTATATGGATGTATGTGTGTGTGTGTGTATGTGTGCTCATGTGTGCATATGTGTGCATGTGTGCTCATGTATATGTATGTGTATTGTGTATAGGCATATGCACGCATGTGCATGCACGTGCACGTGTGTGCGCATGTGTAGCTGTGTGTATCGTGTATATGTGTGTGCACATATGTGCTCATGTGTGTATGTGTGTTGTAAGGAAAAAAGTGATAGGGTAGGACAGAAGGAGAGGGTATAGGCAGCAAGCAAAAGGCCAGCAGGGCAAGGTCCCTGCATAGATGAGAGATGGAGAGAGCTGCATGGGTGAATGGATGGATGAGGACAGGATTGATGGTGGAGTGGGGAGATGAAAAGAAAGAAAGAGATGGAGGGATGGATTATTGAATTATATATGTATGTTTATGTTCCCATGTACATGTGCTGTTTGTATGTATGAAGAGATGGATTGTATGAGGCTATGTGTGGTTGTTTTATGTATAGGTGGATGGTTGTGTATGTGGAAGAATGTATATATGTAGAATATAAAATAAAAAAATATATATATAGTTTGTGTGTGTGTGTGAGAGAGAGAGAGAGATGGTCTGGATAGTTGGATATGTCTCACATGTGTGTGGATGACTGTGAGTGAGCACGCATATATGTTTACAGTAGGATGGATGGAGGAAGGTTGGGCTGGGCTAGCCTTGGTCCCCTCTGCACACACCCCATCCTCTACCCTCTACTTTACAGAGTTCCCACCTCACTGTGACTCCCAGGCCCCAGGCATCTGTCACAGGAGCTCTAGGACCTGCTCAGAGAGCCCTGGCCTAAGCAGGCAGCACCCACTGTATAAGTCTGCCCTTTTCAGTCCCGGGCACACAGCTGGGATGTGCTGAACTGACCAAGGGGAGGTACTGAGGAGGCCAGCCTGCAGGAGCTGGGCTGAGGAAGGGAGGACTGGCTGGGTCCAGGTCCCCTGAGGACCTCATTGCTAACTCTCTAAATGCTGTTAATCCATCTACCCGCCCACCATGTTATGCCCTGCAGGGCTTATCCAGCCTTCTAGATAAGCTTCCCCCAGAGCAGAGGACTGTGGCCTGAGGCACAGCGGGATGTGACCTGGAGCTCACTCTTGATGTTTTTGTTAGAGCTTAAAAGGGCCTGGAAGGTAAGAAGTCTAGTGCAGAGTACCTCTCTGCACTTACTTACCTTTAAATTGTGAGATGGGTCATGCATACGAATGTGAATATAATTATATTTATAATTTGAAGAACGCAGTCAACACCCATGTCTGTACCACAGCATCTAGCACACAAGTCATGGCCCTGTTGGTACTCAGTTCCCCTCCCCTTACAGCCTCCCCAGCCTGTTCTGCCCTCTTCGGGGCTAACCTCTCTTTGGAATGCTGGGCCACCTACCTATGTCTTCACAAATAGTGTTACTCAGTTTTTCATGGCTAAATCAACCTAATTTTAAAGTCACTCCTGCGATTACTCTGTAGTTTCTTGTGATTTTTTTTTTTGGGGGGGAATAATGTGGTTTTGTGACATCGTTCCCTGAAATCCTGGCTTTGAGTTCAATCATCTTTATAGCTGCCTAGAATTGGGTCTCATGGTACTGATGCTGTGCACAGCTCTTCACAGCCCTGCCAGGACACAGGGTCTGGGGAGACCTCTAGGGCCTCATTCCAAAGATGCAACTGGAAGGCTGTGCCACCCACCACTTTCCAAAATCTTACCAATTTACCAGTGTATCCCCCTCACACATAGTCTGGTTGGACTCTGGGTTTTGACAGTTGGGTGCACATGGCCAAGTATCTCCTTGTGGTTTTCTACATTTATTATGAAAACAACATCCCTCTCTCTACCAGATCCTATCTCAGCCCTGCCTCAGCCACCAGCGACTTCCAGTTCATTCTGAGCACAGCTTAGCGTGCCATAGTCTATCCCAAAGGTCCCACATCCCTGTTCTTTCCTCTGGTGCTCTCTGCTGCCCTCACTCTCCTCCAGCCACCCCAGCCTCAGACCCTCGAGTATACCACAGGGCCTTTACCTTGCTGTTCCCTGGCTTCGGCTGTTCTTCCCTTCTATGTGGCCCACCCACCTTCTTAGGTCTATATCCTTAGTGGCCATTCTCTATTACTGTCCCTCCCTAGTTCCTCTCACATGGCTCCATTTTTCTTGTAATACATTGCATTCATTCATGCCATATATAATTATAATGTGACATGATACAATGTTATATTATATATTATGGTACAATATTGTAAACTATGACACAATGTTATATTATGTACTATGATACAATGTTATATACTACAATAGTGTTATATACTATGATACAGTGTTATATACTATGATACAGTGTTTTTTATATAGGATGATACAATGTTATATTATATATTATGACATGTTATATTATATACTATGGCACAATGTTATATTATATACTATGATACAATGTTATATTAACAGACTGCTTGCTTTCCTGGAGAATAGAACCTTGCTTATGTTTCATTATAACCGGGAACAGTGCTGGGGATACTATGGGACATTCTACAGCAATTGCAATTATTTATTTTTTTCAATTTTTCTCCAGGCAGGGTACTGCCATGTTTCTGAGGTTGGCCTGTAACCCACTGGTATCCCTCTGACCCAGAGTCCCAAGCCCAGGGATGGCAGGCATGTGCCACTACACCTGGCTCACTACAGCCATCAGTAATGGGTGCTCATGACAAACCTGTCACATTACCCCAAGTAGCTGCACAGTCCCCCGCTATCACATCCTTTATCCACACTCATGCTGTAGATGGGAAACAAGGAAAAGCAGGCCAGCCAGAGGCATTTCAGTGCCGCCCCAGTCCTTGTGATTACAGAGGGACCCTGTACCCCACTTTGAATGAGTAGTTGGCAGCATGCTAACAACAGGGGTAGTGGATCTGCCTCCCGGGACAAGCAGGCCTTGCCATGCACCTGTATGGTTGAGCTTGGCATTGTGGGATGGGATGAGGTGGGTGGGGCAGCAAGTTCCCTTGTCTGCAAGGTCTAGGGGAGGGGTAGAGGGCAGGTACGGGGAGCAGAGAGGCCCTGAATGTGGTAAAGCTTAGGGGAATCCTGATTCTGAAGAGCTTTCCAACCTCCTGGCCATTCATTCTACCTGCTCAATGGCAGGAATTTATGGCGACTTTAAAACTACAAAGAAGAGACTCTGAGTGGGGCCAGGGAGGGGGCTGGGTCAGGGAGATGTTTTATCGACTCTTCCTAATTGCTGTAATTAAAAACACGTAAAAAAAATCTTTCTTTTTTTTAAAACGACTTTGCCATTATCATTCGTTGTTAGGCAGCTGCCTTATTAATTTCTCATTAGAACACAAGTCACAAGCCCTCTCTAGAGAGGGGCAGGAGCTGGGGTGGGGCCTGTCAGTTCCAGGGTCCCTAGAGAAGCCACTGGGGAGCAAGCAGCATGAGATCACAGGACCGAGTTTCTCTCCTGCCCCTGCTGCCCCCAGGTGGGCACAGCAGACAAGGGAGGGGTGAGAGAAGGATTGGGGAAAAACATCCGGTACCCTTCACTCTCAGAATGATGTCCCAGTGCAAAAAGACAGACAGACAGACAGGCAGGCAGACACCTACTGACTGACAGAGAAAGCCAGGAGAGCATGTTTTCTCCCGCAATCAGATGAAAGAGCAGGCCACTCCAGATCTACATCTCTCTCCAGATGCATGCACACAGATACATGTGAGCACCGGCTACGTATTTATAGATATACCTGAGCAGACATTTACACACACAAATCAATGCAATGCAAGGACACATATCTGCACAGACATGTGTCCTGCTGTATCGAGGCAGATTGACCCAGACATACGTATTTAAGACACATGTATATGTGCACACAGACATATTCATTCTCTTTACCCGCACGAACCAAAAGGCAGATCAGCCTTTATGAAGACATAGGAACATGTGCACACACTCATGTGCACATGGGCATGCACACTGGAACACGGTCTCTCTCTGGAGGTGTCCCTGCTCCATCTGCTCACAGGACTCTGGGACATGAAGAGAAATTAGTGTGTCCAGCTCAGTCCATGGGCTACATGTGCCCTAGAATAGCTATGAATGTGGCCAACATATAATCAGAATCATTCTTCAAGCATGAGGTGTGTGTGTGTTTCTTTTATAATTTGAATGCATGGTTTTTGAGAGTCAATTTTATAAATGACAACACTATGTCAAAATGTCACAAGGTGGGCATGCCCGGCACTAAAGGAAGATGCCCTGTGGCCTCCGTCAGCTGCTGCTGTCAGCTTCCTGAACTCCAGTGTTGAGATTCAGGCTTTGCTCTCAGGGCGTGAACGGAGTTGCCTTTAATACTGGTTTATGGACCGGGCTGTCCTCCACTTTTGATTACAGCTGTTTTCTCTAATTATCACACGCACACGCTGACAGCACTTAGGTTCTCTGAGCGCTTTCTACCCTCGACTTCTCTCCCCACAGCGGCCTCTCCCTGTTATTTACTTGCCGTTACTTTTCAGAGGTAGATGGCTTTTATTGGAAAACTCATGAAGTCTTCCCAGACTTCTCTGATCACCAATGTGCCACTGGTCAGCTTAAAAGAGCCCTCTATGTGTCTCCTTTGTAGCAAGAGGTAGGTCCTTCAGGAAGCAGGGTGTCTGGGGAAGCGATGCTGTGCACTTTCGGCGTGGTAGTGATTCTGGGGCGGGGAGCCTAGAGTTCTCACACCATCCTCCCCGCTTACCTGAGGAAACCTCTCTGGGCTTTGGTAGCACCAGAAAGAAGGAGTCAACCACTGAAGGCTTAGTGATGACCCTCTGCCCCCTTGGTACTTCTGCGAGACCCAGTGCATCATTCTCTGGCCCCCTCATAGGGTGGGGCATCTTGAGACATCTCCCAGTACCTCCTGATGGTCATTGGGATCCCTATCTTATCACTAAAGTCAGGGCTAGCATCGCTCCCACTGAATGAGCTAGAGAATGACAGAGTCAGGCCATGCTTTTCTGAAACAAAGTGCCAGGGAGTGCTTGACTCTCCAGCCTTGTCACAGAGAGGTGCTATGTGGCATTACAGAGCTCCCATGCCCTCTCAGGGCCTTGCTTCTACCAGATGTAACAAGGAAGGATCGGCCTGGCCATGCAGGAAGAGCTAGCAGGGGTAGAAGGCAAGAGTATTGTCCCAGACCTCCACCGTACTTACAGGCCACCTGGACCTCAGTCTGCCGCTGTAGCAGGGCCCCCATCCGGTTACGCACGATGCAGCGGTAGAAGCCAGCGTGGGTGCGGTCCAGGCTGGTAATCATGTACCTGAGGGACAGATGAGACAGCCAATTAAGTGAGGTAGGTGGTTTCAGAGGTGCAGGGGTCAAGTTGGGCTCGGGGTCAAAGGTCATGGGATCACCTTATTCTGGATATGGGATTCCAGCAAGGTCCTTATCAGTAGGATGTGGTCCGTCCCACAAGCCACAGAACTTTGCTCAGCTGTGTAGGATTCTACCTTTGACCACGCCTCCCTGCCCATGGCCACACCTCCCTGCCCATGGCCACACCTCCCTGTCCATGGCCACACCTCCTAGGCTTCTCTGTTATGGGGCTTTTGTCCCTTCCTGCTTATGACTCATTGAGAAAGACAGGGACATTTGGTTTTTGGCCAGGTGCAGAGCTGTGTTGTAAGTATTAATCAGAAGAGACAGGCGAGAGAGGCAGGGAAATTCACACATCTCCCCAAGTGTTCTCCCTCAGCTCTTCCCATACGGTGCTGCACAGTAGAGCTGGGGAAAGAGCTGGGGATGGAGCCTGCTGAGCCGGCGGGCTTGGCTCTCACCCATGTGCCTCACTCAGTGCCAAACCCTCAGTCAGGGCATCAGGCACTTGTCGCCCTCAGAACCACAGAGCTGGCGCTGGTGAGCGGGTGGCTGGAGAGCAGGTGTATGGCAAACTTGCTTTACAGAGAGGCAGGACGCGTGCAGATCAGTGAAGAGGCTCCTAACAGTGAGGTGCTAGGCACGTGGGGACTTTCTGGTGTTGATGGGAATGGCTGCCCTGAGAGATTTCCTTTGCATTGTTAGGCAATGGTTGAGCAGGGTCCTCAGAAGAAAGAGGAGTTAGGATCATTGATATCCTTCCCCAGTTCTCAGGGTCCTTGATTTATCCAGCTACCTTGATGGACAATTTAATTTAAAAAACCATCTATTTCCAGGGTATGCCAAGGCTGGGATGCAGTAGCTTGCTCAAAGGAGTTGCCAGTTTTATAAGAATTGTGGTCTGGACCCACCATCATTGTTATCATTGTCTTGGCTACCATTATTGCCACCATCACTGTCACCATTGTCACCATCACCACCGTCACTGCATTGTCATAACTACCACCACCACCACCATCACCATCATCACTGCCACCATAAAATCACCATCACCACCACATTCACCACCATCACTGTTGATATCACCATCACCACCATCACCATAGTGATTATTACCATCGCCACCATTTCTCCCCACCACCACCACCACCATCATCACTTCACCATAACTGTCACCATCATCAACACATCACCATCATTACCGTAATTATTAGGATAATTACCATTACCATTATAATCACCATTAGCCATCATCAACTGCCATCACTGGCACTGTTATCATAAACATTTTCACCACCATTGGCACCATTATCATTCTTGCCATCTCTGTCCTCGTCATCACCATCATCTCCACCACCATCATCACCACTATCAGTGCCAACACCTCTACCACAAGCACCATTGCCATAATCATTACCCCATCATTATGTCTATCGCTACCCCATTATCATCATGATCACCATCCTCTCAATCATCACCATCCCATTGCTATCACCACCATTACTGTTATCACCACCACCATCACCGTTATGACATCACCACCATCATCACCGCCACCACCACCATGATCATCGTCATCTCTGTCGACATCATCATGATTACCATCTTCTCCTTCCCAGATACCACACTGTCACTGTCATCTTCACATTCCCAATGAAGGCACCATCTGTGGCTTTTCCCGTCTCTCTGAGCAGTTCCTGACTCTTGGGTACCATGGACAAATAGCACTTTAAAAATATGGATCTACAGCCGGGCAGTAGTGGTGCATGCCTTTAATCCCAGCACTTGGGAGGCAGAGGCAGGCGGATTTCTGAGTTCGAGGCCAGCCTGGTTTACATCGAGTTCCAGGACAGCCAGGGCTACACAGAGAAGCCCTGTCTCAACCCCCCCCCCCAAAAGGATCTACATAAGACTGTCAACTTTCTAACTTTGCCATGATCATTAAAACCCACCAACCAAAGAGAAAATGGAATCAAGCAGAAAACATTATAAAACAGAAAATAATAATATTGTGAAGTACTGGAGAGAGAAAAATAAGTACAAAGGCCTAGCACCTTCTCCTGGTGAGTCCTGAGGACTTGTGTCCAGTCTCCAGGTAAAGGCAGGAGAGGACTCAGCGCTCCCACATGTGTGTCTATGCAGATGCGCACTCCCTACACACATCCCTACCACAATGATAATAAATAAAAGGGAAAGAGTGGAATCTGATACTCTAAAAAAAGACACCAGGGGAAGGAAAATAACGAGAAATGGCTGGGACATTCATGAGAAGATCCTTGGTTTCTGAGATAACGAAAGGAATCAAGTTAGAGCAAGACCCTTTTGTGTGTCAGGTTGCCAGAACACAGATAAAGGGTTAGAGGGAAGAGGAAGGAGAGAGGGGAGGAGGAAGGGGAGGAGGAGAAAGGAGAAAGGAGGGAAAGGGGGAGGGGGAAAAGGAGGGAAAGTGGTGAGGGGAGGGGAAAGAGAGAGAGGAGGGAGGGGAAAGAAGAGGGGAAAGGGATGGGGAGGGAAACACATGCTGTAGGTTTGTTGGTGGCTCTGGGAATTGGTCCATTCTTTGGGGCAAAAATCTACAGCAATTAAAACACGTAGATTCTCTGACAAGAACTTGCACTCCCTGGAGGTGGCTCTTTAGTCATGCTCACAACAGTGAGACAGAAAAAAAAATATGTACAAGGATGTTGGCTGTGTCACTGCTTTCGATAGCCGAGATAAACAAAGAGAAATAGGAAGCAACAGACACGTCCATCAACTCTGAATTAGATCAATAAATGATGCTGGGTTCCTGAGTGAGAGAACACCTGTGTGGGATGAAATAGAAAAGTCTCCAAGACACCCAGAGTGAGGAAAGGAAATCAAAGCAGGGAGATGGGAGAGTTACATGAATCAAAAGACAAGTACAAGGTTGTGTGTGGGGCTAACAACCGCAGAGCTGACAGGTAGGGGCAAGGAGACAATGTATCCCTGGTGTTGCTGTTTGGGGAAATGTTATCAGATCTTAAATGGTTGGATTATGCAAACTGACACAATAAAAACAACCTAGACTGGTTCCCTATTCCCAAGTTAAAAAAATAGTACATGTAAGGACATTATTTGGTATTATATCATTTGGATAAATTGAAACAGTAAATGTATGTATGTATGTATGTATATATATGTGTGTGTATATACATATATATACACATACATATATGTATATATGTTTGTGTGTGTAGGTGTACACTAAAAGTCATTTGTATGTGCATGTGTGATTGCCTGCACCACACACACAGGTGCACAGATATTTTTGAGATGGTATATCAATAATGTATTATTTCTCTTTTGGGAAAGAATCTGGGATTGGGAGAGGGACATGTGTTCTTCTTTGATTGTGTGTTTTTCTATGCCACTGGAATCATCTTTATCGTATACACAGGTCGCTTTTATTTTACAGATAAAATTTAAAAAGTGCTACTTTGTGCATAGAATTTAAGTACACATTACAAAAAAGGCACCAGGGACTCGTTGAAGCTGAATTTGTTTGCCAATGTCAGTGATGCGTGGCGAAATTTAAACTTTAATGAAACCCAATGTCTGCCGAAGACTGACATCCAAGTTCTCTTCAGCCAGACAGCCCCAGGCCCCACCTGGAGTCATGAGGAAGGACACAGGCTGTTAGTCTGTTCCCTGACCTTTGGGGGATGCCCTTCTGTTTCCTGTAGCAGAGGGTAGGTGGCCCAAGAGCGCAGCCCTGTCTCAGTCACTCCTGCTGCCTTCCTCTCACTGACTGCCTGTATGCTACTGCTCCAGCCTGGGAGACCTATTTCAGGCTTGCAGGTACCATTATTTAAAGTAACACTTCTACTCACTGCCTCTCTACCAGGGGAGCCCTATTCACAGCAGCAGAATTCAGCTCTTGTCACCCCCGCCAGGGATGGGAGGGAGTTGGTTTGCAAACTCAGCACACACTATAAGCAGGCCTAGTAATGACAATAACCATAGTCGTTATTGTCACTATGTCCCTTGCTATGGCTGCCAGGACACACACACACACACATGCCACAGCTCTGTCTACTTAATCCACCTGTGGCCACTTGGCCAGCAAGAGATCAGAAGAGCCAGCCAGGTCCATTAGGAGCAATCACAGATGAAATCTCATGAATGAACAGCTCCCCACGGCCCCTGCCACACCAAGAGAAAATGTGGCGAGGGACACCAGTGCTGGGACTCTCCTGCAGGGGAGATGCAGGCTAGACTTTCACTTCTGTTCATTTGGATGAGCTACGGAAGCTTTTGCTCCTCAGCATCCCTATCTGTAAAATGGGTGTGAAGGTGGCCATCTTAGATGCCTCTCCAGGCACAGGGCAGCTTCCACACAAAAGCCTGTTGAATGAGAGAGCAAATGTAAGGGCCACTGGTGGAAGGTTCTGGGCTGACATGGGGAGAATCAGAAGGGAGGACCAAGAAGAGGGTATGATATGATCCTTGTTCTAATCACCAGGGGAGCTCAGACGTCCTTGCCTGGATTCCAAACCCTTAGCCAAGTCACCTTCCTTTGATTCTCGAGGAAGCGGAACCAGAGCCTGGCTCGACACACATGGACTCGTCCAGCTCCGGTCTCTTCAACGGTTCGATTATTTTATTATAAGAGTTTTTCCACATGAGTCAAAACTCAAAGAACGAGACAGAAAACATGGTGCCACGCTCCTTACACCTCAGCTGCTGGTCATTGATGACCTGTGACCCACATGTGGAGAAGCTCACAGTCAGGAGCTTCTTAAATATGTGTTAGAAACTTCTTTACGCATACGAGAGCAAATTCAAACGCCCGCTCCCTCTCCTTTATAATCAGGCAAGCTGGGCCCCCTGCTCTGTGGCTGTTTAGAGATCCTCCCATCGCCCATCCAGAGCTGCCTTGGGCTTTGTCACAGCGGCAGAGCATGGGTACTCTTCTGGACAGAGGGGGCTTTGCTTTCTCAGTTAGGTGACCCAAGGTTGCTGGGAAGCAGAAGGATGGAGGGAAGAGGTTTTGGGCTGGGCAGGAAGCCACATCAAGAATGTACCACTCTCCTGAGGTTTGTAAGACTGAGTCCCTGATTTTAACCCAGTGGGACCCCCGCCCCTCAGCCTACTCTTCCTAGATGAAGAGGAGGGTTGGGGGAGACTGACCAGCATAGCCATAGGAGGGAGGGACAGCCACGGATAATTGGATTTTTAAGAGACAAGAGACAGGAAAACTAGCAAATAATTGCCCAGCGAGAGCCGCGTCGTTTCCAGCACTTGGTGGAGCACACAATGCCCTTTCTGGTTGGAGTCCTTGGGTGTCACAGTTGATATTTAAAATGATTCTTACTCACATTAAATAAGATATTCCAATTCCACGAAGCTGTCAGGAATTGATGCGGACACCAGAAATAATAGGCGAGCTCTCCTTGTATTGTCCTGGTTAATAAATCAGATGCCTGGAGATGCGTGCCAGACGCTCACGTGGAGGAAGGGTAGGTGTGCACGTGTGCGAGTACGGCACACACGCTACACACAGAGTGTACTCCTGCACACCCACAGACATTCGAACATACCACTGTGTACATCCACAGATGGTCAGGGAACCCAGCAGTCTGCAGACTCACAGGCACACATGTGTGCACACACATGTGAGCACCTGCTCTCCCTAGGTCCCTTTTTTTTCATGCGGACCGTGTTTCAGAGGGTCACCATGTCCGCTGGTGGTCAGCAGACACCCTGTGCCTGACACCTGTTGATAGACAGCTGAGGCTGATGTGTTTCAAGGTCAGTGCTGGGTGCTAGGCAACTGGGCTCTGGGGATGAGGTTTTCTGTTCTGTTCTCATAGGGTTTTGGGGGCATTGGGTAGTAAGCACCATAGTGTGTGTGTGTGTTACATGTGTGTATGTGCATGTCTGTGTAAGTACATGTATGCATGCAGATGAGTGCTTATATGTATGAAGGTGAATGCGTGTGTTCTCAGCCTGTTCATGACTCAGGGATAAAGATGTGTGGGACCTGGCCAGTGAGAGATGGAGTTGGCTTCTGTTTTATTTTATTCATCATCATCATCATCATCATCGATCAGTCATGTGTGGATTTGAGTGCAGGCTTGTGCATAGGAGTGTGGGTACCTGAAGAGGCCAGGAGAGGGTGTGGGATCTGGTGGAGCCGATCACAACAGGTGGTTGGTGAGCTGCCTGGCACGGATTACAAGATTCAAACTTGGGTCCCTCTGAAAGAGCAGTATGGACTCTTAGCTGATGGAGCCATCTTTCCAGCCTCCAGGCATTGTTTTTTGTAACAGGTCTTCAGGAAGGAAGGCTCTGCGATTCACAGGGAGCCATGGATGCCTGCCGAGTGGTAACAACCCCACCCCCATGCAGCTTACACCCCACAATAGCCGCCATGGCTGTAAGCAATACCAGGGCCTCAACATGTACAACCACTTCACTTCAACACTGAAACACTGTACAGGGTACAGCTCATCCTGTCCACAGGTGAAAGATGGCCCCAGAGACAGAGATTAGCGTGTTCTGGCCACAGTGTGTTGGGGTAGTCGGCATGTAAGGGGCATGGTCTCCAAATGGATGTGCACACAGGAACATGGAGCCCTTCATTCCTGGGGCTCACTTTGAAGGACAGTGTGCCTGTTCTTGGAGAACTGTTCGTGAATGAAGGTGGGAAGTGGGCTATTGTTTCAGATAGCCTTTCCTTCTCTTTTTTGAGACAGTGCCTTACCAGGTAGCCCAGGCTACCCTGGAACTCAAAGAAATCTGCCTGCCTCTGCCTCTGCCTCAGAGCACAGGGATAAAAGGCATTCACCACTATGCTTAGCTCTCAGACATCTTTCTGCAGTCGGGCTCACCAGAACTAACTGCAGTTCTCCAGAGTCAGCATTCTGAGGGCTGGGCTGTCATGAGATATCCCTTCCAGAAGGAGAGAGATTTTTCTGAGCAGTCTAAGAACTGGATCCAGAAGATGGTAATATAAGGGACGCTTAGGATGAAGGTGCTGGGTGGCTTGTGTGAAGCCTGCCCTGAGCCTTTTAAAAACATTAAATTATACTTTGTATTCATTTCTTTGTGTACGTGTGCATGTGTGAGGTCAGAGGACAAGTTTCAGGAGTCAGTTCTCTCCTTCCACCACGTGGGTCCCTCAGGGTTGGAGTCAGCTCTAGGTGCCTTTATCCACTGAATCATCTCCCTACCGCCCTGTAGTGAGTGGGTCTTTTGATGGTGGAAAGGGAGGCCAAGGAAAGGAAAGGGTTGAGATAGCTGGGCTAACTTTGTGTTAGATGATGAAATCACACTGAAACTGAAAGCAGCCTTACAAAGCCTTAGCTCATGGAGTTGGGATATGGGGTGGGGAGTTGGGGAGGGAAAGGAGAGAGAACGAGGGAGAAGGGAGAGAGAGTGGGAGGGGGAAGAGGGGGAGAGAGTGAGCACAGGAAGTCTGATGCTGATGTCATGGCGAACACCTGAGGGACAATTTGAGAACAGTGATTTCCACTCTTCTATTTTAAGCAGTTTTGATCCTGTGTTGTAATTCCCTCACACGACTCAGGTAAAAGCCTGACACCCACAACTGTATCCTGCCGTAGGCTCTGGGGAAGGATGCTGCAGTCTGGCCCGGTGAGAGCATCCTGCTGATGAGGAATTCATGGGAAGAAACAGGACCGTGGCAAGATGGCTGGTGGGCCCAGACAAGGAAGCAAGGTCTGCCAGAATTCTTGGGATGCTAGAGAAGGTCTTGGATGGATATCTGGATGGGCACAGTGGCCCTCGGGAGTCGGGGGCGGGGCATGGGCATGGCAGGTTCTTCCTGAGCCCTGGAAGATGCAGGGATGTTAGTCACTATGGACAGGGTGGGAAGGAACTTACACTACTGTCAGCTGATTGTTGAAGTCAACCTGACCAGGCTAAGGGACACCCAGGGTTAGTCACTTTTCTCATCACTGTGACCAAATACTCGGAAAAAAACAAACCCTAAGAGAGGACAGATTCATGTCGGTGCACAGTCTGAGAGGACACAGTGCATCATGACAGGGAAGGCACCTGCATGTGGGAGGAGCATGAGACAGCTGGCCACACTCTTTGCAGTCAGAGGGATGGCTGCTGGTGCTCAGCTTGCCCTCTCCTTTATATTCAGCCTGGGACACCATGAGACGGTGCCACCCCTACTCGGGAAGGATCTGTCCCCTTCAATGAAACCTCTGTAAAAACCCCTCATGCCCAGAGGTGTGTCTCCTAGGTGATTCCAAATCCAGACAAGGTGATGCTGTCGGATAACTGCCACACAGCAAGCTGGCATCCATTGAGTCTGGGTGTCTGTGAGGATGTGTTAGGAGAGATCAGCATTTGAACTGGAGGACGGAGTAAAGGGGACTACCCTGACTGACATGACTAGGCATCTCCTATTCTTGAGGGCTGTTGTAGCAGAACCAAATGGCGTAGAAAGGAGAGATTGGATCTGTTGTGAGCTGGGTTGTCTACCTCTTCCTGGCCTCAGACACTTGAGTTCTTGGAGCTTGGGCCCCTGGACTCATAGAAGAGTGGCCTCCCTGGTTTCAAACTTCCCTCATAGGACTTCATACTTGTGAGTTTTGCATACCTATCTTTCATGGGTTTTAGTTTTAGACCATGAGACTTCATGGCCTTCACATTCCCATCTGAAATCTCACATATGAGATATATACTATCACACACACACACACACACACACACACACACACACACACACACACACTGAAATATCTACTATCACACACACACACACACACACAGATCTAACAGAGTCTATTTCTTTTTATTTTATTTTTTTTGGTTTTTCGAGACAGGGTTTCTCTGTATAGCCCTGGCTGTCCTGGAACTCCCTTTGTAGACCAGGCTGGCCTTGAACTCAGAAATCCGCCTGCCTCTGCCTCCCGAGTGCTGGGATTAAAGGCGTGCGCCACCAACGCCCGGCTACGGAGTCTATTTCTATGTTGAACCTCCAATAATGTACCATCTTCAAGACATGGGGACAAGCGGATGCTGGGCCAGGTGGCCGGGTCTCTTTACATACCCCTGCTGGTCCACACAGGCATGTGGAGAGGTAGAGACTTTGCCCATACTGAGAGGATCCTCTCAGGATAAGGAGGGGGATACAGGCATCAGTCACCATCTGGTGGCATGCAGCAAGCAGGGACTGGGCTGAGCCTCAGGGCTCTGGAAGACCCAGCCCTGTGTCTAGGATGTGGAAGGCCCCAAATAGCACATTCCCAGGCTTTGAACAATCACCTGTCTGGCAGCTTTGGGCAACAGCAGCTGGTTCCCCTCTCCAGATGCTGCGCTGTCTCATCCTGGAACACACCTCTGAATTCGCAGCCAAGGCATCTCCTCCAGGGCCCTTTCCAGAAAATCTCCCTACCACCCCCTAGGGTCCTCTTTTGCCTGAGCTGCTGTGTTTATCACAACTGAATTTACCGTCCTGTTTACTGGCACACATCTCCCCGCTATGGTTTTGAATGTGAAATGTCCCCCTCAGGCTCCTGTATTTGAACACTCTGTCTCCAACAGGTGGTGCTGTGTCTGTAGAGCTTTTAGGAGGTAGGGTCTAGCACAGAAGTGCATCACGGAAGATGGATGCAAATGAGTTACCCTGACAAAGCAACTTAATGAAGGAAAGGATTATTTAGGCTGAGAGTGTTCCAGAAAAAGAGAGTTGGGGAAGACATGGCAACAGGCCGGCATGGTGGCAGGGGCAGGAAGCTAGCTGATCACATTTCATACATGCACACACACGAGAGAGAGAGAGAGAGAGAGAGAGAGAGAGAGAGAGAGAGAGAGACAGAGAGAGAGACAGAGAGAGAGAGAGAGAGAGAGACAGAGAGAGAGACAGAGAGACAGAGAGACAGAGACAGAGAGACAGAGAGAGAGAGACAGAGAGAGAGAGAGACAGAGAGAGACAGAGAGAGAGAGAGACAGACAGACAGACAGAGAGAGAGAGAGAGAGAGAGAGAGAGAGAGAGAGAGAGAGAGAGAGAAACAGAAAGACAGAGAGACATAGTAGGGCCTGGCCATATAACTTCAAAGTCAGTTCAGAGTGACGTATTTCCTCCAGCAAGGCTTCACCTTCTAAAGGTTCCATAGCCTCTCCAAATGGCGCCCAGCTTGGGATTGAGTGTTCAAATGCATGAGCCTATGGAGAACATTTCTTACATCACAACAGGAGCTTGGAGCCGGGCCCCACTTCTAGCCCGGATGCCTTGCTTCCTGCTCCACTAAGGTACGCCAAACTGCAACCATAGACAGAGTCACCAGCCACTGTGCCCTCTGAATCCCCTGAACTGTGAGCTAAACTGAGTCCTTTATAAGCTGTGACTATGAGAAATTTGGTCACAGCAAGATGAAAAGCAATGAATACACTCCCCAAGGCCGTGCCTCTCATCCCTCATCTTGTCCTGTGCTTAATCTCTAGATGAGTAGGGAAGGCCAAGGATGCCCCAAAGATGTCCATGTTTGTCCCCAGGGCTCATGAATGTGCTACTTTATGCTATGTTTTAGTTGCTTTGTGTCTCTATGGAAGAGTTTCTGGGGGGCTGGAGAGACATCTTAGCAGCCAAGAGTACTGGCTGCTCTTGCAGAGGACCCAAGTTTGATTCACACTCATACAGTAGCTCAGAATCATCTGAAACTCTAGCCCTAGGGAATCTGACACTTTCTTCTTGCTTCTGTGAGCACTGCATACACATGGTACACAGACATACCTATATACATAAAATAAAAATAAGTGTCTCTTAAAAAGAGACACTGAATCTTAAATCTGGACCCTGCAAGTATAATCTTATTTCAAAGGTGTGTGGGTGCACGTGCATGTGTGTGTGTGGGTGTATGTGTGTGTATATGTATGTGTGTGTGTGGGTGTATGTGTGTGTATATGTATGTGTATGTGTGTGTGTATGTGTGTGTGTGTATGTGTGTGTATGTGTGTGTATATGTATGTGTGTGTGTATGTGTGTGTGTGTATGTGTATGTGTGTATGTGTGTGTGTATATGTGTGTGTGTTTTGCTGGGGACAAGCCTGAGCATGCCATGCAAGTAATTTACCACTTCAAGTCCAAGTCCTTAATTGTGGGATAATCTGTCATGGCAGCCAGAGGGAACTAACACAGCTGGCTTCTCCAGGGTGAGGTGGACACAGGAAGGAAAACTCTGGGGATTCTGGAGGGAGGATGGGGGTCGCAGACTTTAGTATGCAGTCGTAGGTGAGGAAAGGTCCAGTTGCTCTAAAACATTGTTTAATTACATTTTAACTAATTTACTGGTTAATTAATTCACTGCATGCAGTCACATGTGTGGGGGTATGTGTGGAGGTTAGGAGATAACTACTGTCTTCCACCATGGGGGTCCTAATGTCAAACTCAGGGCATCAGACTTGATGGCAAGCACCTGTATGTGTCGAAACATCCTGCCAATCCTGGCAGATTCTTTAGAAGCAGATGTCTTGGGAGCTCTGTTTAGAGTCTGAGCCCCTCCGGTCCCTGAAGATGGTGTTCAGATGTAACACACCATGGGCTCATATGACCTCTTGCAAGCGGCATTTGCTTTAGAAGCAGAGGAAATGTCTCCAGCTGTCTCCAGCCCTGGCCTCTTGGCCACCCTGAGCTACCCCCCCCCCCATGATGCTATGATCGATCCTCAATAAGAGGGCTGGCAGTTTTATTGAGCCAGGGCTGCTAGCACTGTGACAGGCCTGGCTTGGGCTGGCTGTCCATCAACCCTATGGCCTTCTGGGCCAATTAACTGCCCTCAATGAACATGGAAAAGGAGTTCATTAAGTTGTTATCTATCAGCCTGGGATCCCCAGCTGAGGTCTGTTACTTCAGCAACACTGTAACCAAAATACGGGAGAGGATAAGAAGGAGGAACAGTTTGTTTTGATTTACATTTTGGGAAAGTTCAGCTCGGGGCTGCTAGGTCAGCTGCGCTTGGGCAGAGCAATATGGGGGAGGCTGTTCATCTCATGGGAGACAGGAATCAGAGCAAAGCCCTGGGGATCGTCTTCAAGTGATGATCATCCATCATCCACCAAGCCCTTCAAGGGCTCATCCTCAGCAACAAAGTTTCCCCAGAACTTTCCCAAGTAGCAACGGCAATTGGAGACCAAGTATTCAAACCTGTGCGCCTCCAGGAGACTTTTCCCGTTCATGTCTGGCTGGCTGAGAAAGTGAGAGTGAGCCAGCCATTGAGGGGAGAGCAGGGTGGGGGAGGGCTGGGAGAGGGGCTAGCTACTCAGCAGGGGTAGATGGAACCATCTCTGCTCAGAACACAAGTAGGAGCCCTCCTCCCATAATTAGAGTGGAAATGGGTTGTGAGATGAACTGGAGACATCCATCTCTTCATTCTAAGGCCTGGGCTCAGAGAGGTTGAGCATGTTTTCCCGAGTCACACAGCCAGGAAGGTATCCAAGCAAACCATCAAGAGCAGGAAGGATGAAGACCTGGGGGGTGGGGGATGAAGGGTGGGGGTGGGGGGCGATAGCGCTTGTCTGGGGTACAAGACATTCACACAGACATCTTTCAGTTGGGAGATATATTCTAATTGGGAAATAAGAAATCCCAAGGCTAATGGGAGGGTACGGTTATTATGCTAAAAATCAAACAAACAAAAGGAAACAAAACCAGAAGCTGAAAACCTGTGGCTCCTTGCTCCACTTTGGGGGCTCTGAGGCTTGGCTTGGCGGTTTCCTTCCCAGAGCACAATCCTCCATCTGGCTTCCTGCCCCAGGGCCAGGAGGGCTCTTTTGTCCAAGGGCTCCTGGCACCTGCTTGTGATTCATTATGATTCATTATGATCCTCCTCACTCCGGGGCAGATCCGAAAAGCAACCAGATTAACGCACACTGATAAAGAGCTCACTTGGAAATCAGGGCACAGGAGCCAAGGGCTGGTCCAGGGAAGCCTGGCGGCATGGGAAGGGTTGAGGGCAGCTTCATTGCCATCTCCTGCTGCTCTCATCCAGCCCCAAGGTTTACAGGGTAAACCATCTCCCACGCTGGGTTAGACCCATCCAGTGCAGCACAGGGTATCTGTACCTAGGAGCCCTCCTTTCCCTCCACAGCAGGATGCCTAATGGAGTGGCCAGCTGTTTTGGGGACATGGGTCTCTATTGTATTCAAGGGCCAATTTGTCTGCTTGGGCTCCAGCAACAAAGTGCCAGGGATCTGGTGGCTCAGTCCAATAGCAACTTCTTTTACAACACTGAGGGCCAGGAGTCTGAAGTCTTGGTGTTGCAGGAACACAAGCACCACTACCACCAGCCCCTGCCCCCCAAGGCTCCATGGAGGACCTTGCCTGGCTTGTTGCCACTCTTGTGTTCCTCATGTATTCCTTAGTGGTGGCTGCATTTCTCCAAGCTGTGCCTCGTCATCACACGACTTCTTCCTGGACCTTTGTTAGCTCATTCTTGTAAATATGTCATTGTGTTGGTCACTTCCTTAGCTCCAGTGTGACCTCCTCTGACATGACTATGTTTGCAATGATCTTACTTCCAAATGAAGCCTCATTGTGAGGTGCCAGGGGTTGAAGGCTCATCACACAATTTGGGAGAAATGGGGATGCAATTCGTTCCATAACGAGGGGTCCCCAAGTTGCTCACCATCCCCTGACTGAGGTTCTGGCCTTGTGACTGCTGAAAGATTAGGGTGGATAGACTTTAGGGGTGGGGTGGTGGAGGAGGAGCGCCCAAGATGGAGGGAGAAACGGAGCTGGAAGCAGCTGAAGGATTTGTTGTCAGAGGAAAAGGGAAGAGGAGATGAGGAGGGATGGAGGGCTCAAGCATGATGAACGGATGCAGGAGAGCCAGATCCAGGACAATGAGCCATCCATCATGGCTTTGACCAGAGATGAGGGTGAGCAGAAAAAAGGCTGGGCTGATGGCCTTGCATGTTCCATAGGCTCTCCTGGGCTAAGGAGTTTGGGTTTTCCCTCAGGACAATAGAACCGGATGAGGGTGTTAAGACGGGTATACAGGAGGCAGGCAAACCACAGTGCTTTAAATTGAGCATACTAGGAACCGTCTCCACATGGGTAAGTTTTGGAACAAAACCAAAAGAAGACAATTTTGCGATGATTGAGAATCACATAACATTAAAGTCTCAGGACCCGCAAGTAACCTTTCACCGGTGCCTCAGCACAATTTGCATCATTCATGGTTGCTTGTGCTGCAATGGATGCGAGCAGTGGTACCCAACTGTGTCTCACAGAGCCTCAGAAGGGTCTGCCTAGTCTGGTATGGAACAGCCTGGTCACGGGACTCATACTCAGCAGGTGGAGATGAGACCAGACAGTCAAGGCCAATAACAGGCCAATTTGGTCTTTGACACAAGGGAGGGGAGATAGGACTCATCATACGATGATGTCAGAGGTTGGGGTGATGGACAGGTGTCTTTGACTCAGCATAAGAACTCTGACACCCCTCGGTGTGGTGGGGGAAGTTGTGGGGCCAGGGCACAGAAGGCTGAGGAGAGGAGGGATTGAGAAAGTAGGGTACCAGGTCCTGAGTTGTCTTATGGTTTCCACTGATGTGATAAAAGCAAGAGCAACTTGGGGAGGGAAGGGTTTATTTCAACACTTACAGCTTGTAAGTCCATCACTGAGAAAAGCTAGAGCAGGAACTCAAGGCAGGAACCTGGAGGGAGGAACTGAGGGAGGCTATGGAGGAATGCTGCTTACTGGCTTGTTCTCCGTGGTTTGCTCAGCCTGCTTTCTTATGCACAGCAAGGTCACGTGACCAGGGGTAGCACCACTCACAGTGCTCTGGGCCCTCCCACATCAATCCCTAGTTAAGAGAAAATGCCCTACAGACCTGCCTTTGGGCAAATCTTATGGGGCTATTTTTTCACTTGAGAGTCCCTCTTCCCAAATGACTCTTGTGTCGAATTGACATAAGGGTAGCAAGGACGTGGCCTGAAGAGAACAAGGAGAGGAAATAGAAATGGCATGAAGGTGGAATGAAGACCACAGAGGGGCTTTATGATCCTTGAGTAGGTTTGAACTCTGGTGGAAGGAAACAGATGAAGAGGGAAGGGAGGAGACCATCTCCTGGAGAGGAGGTAGTGTCTGGGGTCTTGTGCCCCAGAAGTGGACAGAATTCTGTGTGGTGGTTTCAGATGCCCGGGGAAGGGGTGAGGGGTAGAGTGGAATACTTTGGAAGCCATGGGGGAATGGTGGCTTAGGCCAGAAAGGTCTCCAAAGCTCAGGTGGGATTGACCAATAGAAGGAAGGTCACACACCCCCACAAGCCCTGCCACATGAAGGGTGGTGCAGCCTGGGCTCAACATGGAAGGCAAATGAGACCATGTTAGCCACCTTGGACTGGCTGTGATAAGGGAGAGGCTGAGGTGTAGTCAGAGAGAGGGAGGTCAGAAGTAAGGTTTCGGGACAGAAGAACTTCTGGAGATGACAAGGGGTGGGGTGTGGCCTCATCTGTTGTGTTTCCTCATTTGGGAGATGACTCTGATGGGGCTCCAAAGGACCAGTCTTAAAGAGCCCATGCTACGCCCTCAGCGGACCCTTACTCCACCCAGTTTCAGCTGTATTGTCTATGGAGCATGTGACCTCAGACAAAGGACTAAAACTTAGGTAACCCATCTCAAAAATGGGACAAAGTCAGGGCAACTGCCTCATGAGAAAGACAAGGAGAGCTTGGTTGGCCGGAAGGCTTGCCTTCAAAAATTCACATTCATCTAATTCTGCAGAAAGACTGCAAACTGCTACCAGCACCTGTGCACTTTAGAAATGCATATGCATGGTTTTTAAGTTATTTATTGGCATATATTATTAGTAATTATACATAATAATAGGTTTCATTATACAACGAGTAGCTTTAATCTCCAACTTGACACAAGTTAGATTCACCTGGGAAGAGTGTCTCAATGAGAGATTGTTATAACTAAGTTAATTGATGTGGGGAGACCTAACCCACTGTGGGTGGCACCATTCCCTAGACAGGGCATCCTGAAGTGTGTAAGAGTAGAGAAATCCATCAGAACAAGCAAGCAAACATGCATGTATTTATTATCTCCCTGCTCTTGGCTGGGACGGGACTGGCTTTCTTGTGTATTTATCTTGATTTCCCTGCATTGAGGAATTGAAACTGGGAATTATAAACCAAATCGATGTCTCCGCAAAGTTGCTTTTTCCAGGGTATTTTGTCATAGCAACAGATGTAAAATTAGTCTGCATTATGACATTTTCATCTATGCAATACTTTTTATGAATTTTTTGATAACTTAAGATTTTATTTTACACTTTTATTTGTGTGTGTGTGTGTGTGTGTGTGTGTGTACATGTGTGCGCATGCATGCTCACTTAATTGACTTTCATTATGCTTGTGAGGGGTTGTTTATCAGATCATTGATGTCAATGCCTATTCTTCTCCCAAGCAACAGTTATAGCCTATAGATCCTCAGCATAGGGCAGGGCCACTACATGGCTTAATATCATATAAGTCTATGTGTGGTTTTCTCTGCAAGAAATGACAGGCATGTATAGAAATCTGGAGCTATCTGAACCACTTCTGCACCAAATACTCAAACCTTTAAGGTCCTCGGTTCCCTGAGGGTGTTACCCGCAGACACTTGAGTTACAACACTCTTTTGATTTTAGATGGCTCTTTTGCTACCCCAGAACAATAGCTCACCAGCCACATTCCTTCCAACGCCCACTCCCCAAACCCACATCTAGCCCTTCCAACAAAGCATCAACTCTGCTCCAGTATTCCAGCGTTTAACCAGTGAATCAGTTTAACCAGTGAACCCTTGCAAAATCACGCAGCCATCTGAATTCGAGACCTCTCCTTTTCTGTGTGTGCCACCAATGGAGATGCTGGGTGCCATGCTCCCGCCTCCCCGACAGGCCTTGCGGAGTTTTGCATGACTTTGCATGGCATGGAGATATTTGTGAACGTGTAAGTTACATCATAGCAGAACTGGCTGCCAACAGCTTAGCTGGGTCCCAGAAACTGAGTCAGGAGCCAGGAAATTTGCTTTTCTGTGTAGCTCATCATCGCAGTGACTCATCCCACCCTCCCTGGAACGCTCCATGGCCAGATGCTGTGTGGGGCTCTGAGTATTAACAGTAACAATGACAGCAACCACAGCGATGCCATCATCCTTACAATTTGACGAACGCCGTTCTATGGCTGTCGTGGGTTAGAGCTGTCCTGATCCCCAGGTACATCTCTGGCCTATTCATCCCTGCAGCCGGCTACCAAGATCACAGAGGAGATGTCTCTGGAGACAGAAGGGATGATGTTAAATATTACCTACCCTGGTCCCCTTATCATCTCTGGATCCCTGGGACAACTTGGGCATCTGTGGGCAGGGATAACCTCGCAATAGATCCTTCAGCTGCCGCTCAGCATCAAGTGGAGGGGTGAGTATGCAGTAGCTACAGTGAGGTGGGTACTGGGTAGGCATGGGTGAGCTGTGAGACAGTGAACCTTGCCTGGCTCTGCCCAGCTGGCCAGAGCTTCCTACCCAGCCCCACTCTGCTCCCCAGGCTGCCTCAGGCTTCCGACTTCCCTAGACCAGATGTCTGTGGGATGAATGAATGTTGATAAGCCTGGAGGTTGAGCTAAGGGGCTCCAGAAACTCCCTGCAACTTGCCTGGCAGGCGGGTGTGGGGAGACAGGGAAGAGGTCTGCCTGGAGCCCTGGAGCCCTGCCCACCATCAGCAGCCCAGGTGCTGTACAATCAGACTGAGTCTCCTGACCCAGGCAGACCAGACTCAAGGTTAGCAATGACCTACCCTCCCTGTGGAAATATATGGCCGTGTTTCTCAATCAGCCATTTCTGGCTCTCTGTCTACCTCACTGATCTACGGTATAGCTGTAAACTTTATCCACAGTGCCTGGCTCCCTCCCCAAGGCAGGGTCACGGTAATGAATCTTTCCTAACGTTCTCCATCCTCCTTATGAACTACCCTACGTCAGAGCTACGTCTCCATTTGGCAGATGGAGAAGATGAAGAAACCAAGGCACAGAGGGAGGGGTTAAGGAACACGCCTCAGGGTCTAACAGTGAGCAGGTGGCAGAACATGCCGTAGCTCCTGCCTGAAGCGATACCACGGGGATTAAGTGTGACAACACAGGCAGTGTGCTCAGGGCCTGCCATAAGGCATTCGTACATGCTGTCTGACTCAGCATCACTGTTACTGGCTCTACGCTCCCTCACTCATTCATCTGCCTTGCCAGGAAGAAAGGAGGCCGTTTGTCCTCCTTATGGTCCTGATGCTGGGTTGAGGCTCATTCAGCCAGGTAAACCCTGGCCTGCAGGCAGCCTGTGGGTAGAGCTCATGCATGTGAGACATGATGCAAGGTGCTTGCCCGGGATGGTTGTGCCCTGACCCCCTGAGTGGACTCTCTCAGGCCAGAATCTAGAACCCGCCCCATTACCTCTGTCCCCTCTGCCCTACCTCCCACCCCCTAGGCCATGTTGTACCCAAACATTCTCTCTGGACTCTCCAAAGTCACCCTTGCAGGTGACTTCAGAAGCAACTTCTGGATGAAGCAGACCAGAACCATGTTAATTAGGCCCAAGGGGACCTGCTGGGAGCCACCATCTGGAAAAGGTGCTTGTGAAGCCACTGGACACTGGCCAAGCCTGAGCAAAGGCTCAGAGATCAGAGACTGCAAGCCTGGTATTTTTCTGCAGTTTTCCCAGGACATAGACCCCATCTTGTTCTAAATCTAGGCTGGCTTTGTGGTGCCCCCCACCCACATGTGATGGCAAAGGTCTCAATGGACTTGCAGTATCTATATGCCTCTCAGATGAGAACCCCGAGTTTTCTGTCTGACTCAGAGTCCTCCATGTCAGAAAGAAGAGGTCACTTGAGGAGAGAAGGCTAGCCTTGGACTCCCTCAGGAGTTTGCCTAAGTGGACTATCAGTAAATAAGTTCAGAGGCCAGCCCAGGAGGGACTCATAGAGAAATGATAGTTTGTCTAAGCCACCAAGTTTTTTTTTGGGGGGGGGTTGATGCAGCAGTATGTCCCTGTCTGGAGACAATGCTCAGAGTCAAGTCAAGCATGTCCCCACAGGCAGGGGTCCCATTCTCTAGGAGTCTAAGGTGAAGGAGAGAGACCGTGGTGGCTACAGGCCTTGGATTGGCTATGGTTGGTCCTTAGGCCTGTGCCTAGGCTCTTTCAGGGAATGGTCTGTCCTGGTTCTTATATTTGCGTCTGAGAAAGGACCTCTCTCCCTGAAGCCCTCCTGGGCTCACAAGGACCTCTCTCCCCAGCCTTCTGGGGCTCTCTAGTGCCTGAGAACCACCCCCACACTTGTTCATTCTGAGCCTACATTCCTTCCCTTCTCTCAGCTTCTGCATTTCCCACTAAAATCCCTCCTGTATCTCTCATCCCTCTTTCATGCCTACCCTCAGGGGTCCCTGCTGCCCCAAAGACTTGGGAAACCCTAAGGAAGATATTGGAGTTGAATTTAGAGCCTCAAGGCAGACCTTGAAGAAGGTCTTGGTGTGTGTGTGTGACAACCTTCAGGGAAAGAACATCAGAGAAATTCCAGGAGGGGTCAGGTGGGAGGAGGAGGGGGTCAGGCAAGAAGGACAGCCCCAGGAAGCATGGTCATGGTCAACTCTTTAGGTATTTGTCCTGTTCACCTGTCTGTACAGTCCTAGAACACAGTGAGATATTTGATTAGTTTCTGTGTCCTGGCTGAGAGCCAAGGGTAGGGGGCATAGGAAGACTTAAGAAGGGCAGGGCGGGGGTGGGAGCCCCTCAGGACAGCTGTGCTCTCTAGCCCAGTTGTGCAGGAAGGATCAATGATCATCTCATTTACACGCCTTGAAAGGTCCCAGATCAGAAGCATATGGGCCTTGGCCAGCGGAGCCCACCTCTTCCGGCCTCCCCATGGACCTTGTGCGCATGCCCTATGCCCATCCATGTGTGATAGTTACCAGGGATTCGGGCCAGATTCAAGCACGTCAATTTCGGGTGATGGATGATCAAATCCTTCTTAATTTGCATGCTAAATTTCTTTGTGGTGGAAATAAATAGCCTCAGTTCATCAGAGACAAGCTTTCCCCAGCCCCTCTTCCCTAGGGCAGCAGCCAGTCCTTCATTTGCATGTTCTGCACTTCCTACACTAGGAAGTCTAGAGGTACAGCCGCTGGTCCCCAGGCTACAGGGACCGGCCATGGGAAATCCATCGGTTGTTGGGGAAGAGGGCAAAAATGAGAGAGAAGACATGTGGGTGGACATGTGAATTATTCCAGATGATTCTATGGTCCCTGTCCTGATCCAATTTGGATTTGAACTGTGACTCTGGACAACCTTTGCTTGTCTGGGACTTAGTCATCTCTTCTCTCACCCCTTCCCCTCCTCACCCCCTCCTCATTTCCCTCCCGGTTCTCCTTCTTCTCCACCTCTTCTTTCCTTCCTCTCTTCCCTCCTCCTTCTATCCCCCCTCTGCTCTATCCTCTTTCCCCTTTCTTCTTTCTATTCTACTCATCTTTCTGCTTGTTTGTTTTGGACAGAGGTAGCCTGAAAATGGGTCTTACTATGTAGCCCAGAATGGCCTGAAAATGCAGCCAGTCCTCCCGTCCCGGCTTCCCATTTGCACACACTCCAAGTCTCTGCATCAATAAATGTGTCCTGGCTGTGAGAACAGAGTGAGAACAGGAATGACTGTACCTGGGACTGTGGGGAGAGAGGCAGAGACACAGAAGGACACACCATGCCTGAAGACCACTGTTCCCCTCTGCCCGCCCAACCACAGAGGGAGTCTAGGACTTCATGGATATGCCCTGCCTGATCTGCCATTCTTTGGTCTGTGATCCTAGATTTGTATCTGTGAATACATGGAGATGTGGAGATACTGACAAACTGTAACAGGTATCCATGGGGAGTCAGGGCAGAGTGGAACCTCTGATCCAGGGCCTTATCTTCATTACAGTGGGGCCCTATCCATGACACCCTGAACACTACCATGCCACCAGGTGTCCAACCCAACTATGGAATGATACCAAATCAAGCCAGCTCCTGACACCCTTTTATATATCTGGCAGGCTGCTGCTCAGTCCTCTGGCCCAAGGGGATTTGAGTAGAACCGGTGGACGCTTAGGACGACCTGGGCTCCAATTCCAACTCTGACAACAACAGTTCTCACCCTACCTCTAGGAAGTTACTTCTGCTCAGAGCCACGATGGGCCAGCCGTGAGACCAACAGCTTGGCCTGGATGCCAGACAAGGCCCTTTGTGTCTGTGTCCATGTCTATGTCTGTGTCTGGGATGCTCTCAAGGCTTTTGCTGCCCACCCTCCCCACCCTCAGCATGCCCTTCCTGGGGCTCAGGTACAGTGAATGGCACCCCTCTCTACACCCGGTTTCTTTGGGAATGGGGGAATGGAGGCCTCACTTCCTCTCAAATCAAAACCTATTAAAGCCAGAGTGTGAGGAAACAGGTTGCCATGGAAACCCAGCCAGCCAAGGTTTTCGAGACTTTGCCTGCTTTTTCTACCTTTCCACTTACACTCTGAACTTATTAGTTTTAATTGACATAATTATTGCAACGTCCACTGGAGGCACAAGGCGCCAGCTGTGCCTCTTGCCACCTACTGCCAGGCCTGACCCTCTGAGGCCATCCCTGTCGATCCTCTCTCTCCCATCTCCTCTCCTCTGGCTTTTCTTGCCACTCACAGAGGATGCTGAAGGGCAGGCCTGTACCCTAGGAAGGTTTGGGCAGAACCTGTACACAGGGGTCCTCCCCAGAGAGTGAAATAGGCTGGAACAGACTGTGCCTGGAGACATTTCTGAGCATCTCTGGGGACTGGGTCAGGGGGCATCACAGGTATCCAAGATCTATGTCCACAGCTATGTCCACTCAAAACAGAGTGTATTGACCCTACCCACCAATGCATTTGGTAAGGCCACCTGGAGCAGGTCGGAGATCATGGTTCCTACATCAGAGAGCTGAGTTTAGAGTCCAGCTCATAGCTGAGTGGGTATGGCCTGGCTCTGGTCCTCTCTGAGCCTTCATTTCTATAGGTACATAGGATTTCAGGACAGCCTTTCTTATCGGAGGCCTAGGAGCCAGAGTGACAATAAAGGACATGGTAGCATGTGTATTATATCATTGTTCAGACACAATGACATGGGAGGTAGAGATCCCATAGGGCCTTACCCTTAGACAAAAGATTGCAGGCAACCAATGACTTCTGAGAAATGGAGAATTAGTCTTTCCACTTAACTGGTTATCTGATGCTAAGTGGTCAGCTCTGAAACCATAGCCACACAAGCAGAACTAAATGGACCTGGTGGGTTGTATTTATGTATTTATATTTATGTGTATGTGCAATGATCATAACCAAAGAAAAGGAGGCCATCAATTTGAGAAGGAGGGAGGAGACACGGGAGGAAAAGGAAGGGAAAAATGATGTAATTATATTTTGATTAAAATAAAATTAGAAAAGGATATCAGAGTGACCATGTTCTAGTTTGCTTTCTATCCCTGTGATAAAACATGTGACCAAAAGCAATTGGGGGAGGAGAGGGTCTCCATAGCTTACAGGCTACAGTCCCTCACTGAGGGAAGCCATGGCAGGAGGTGGCAGCCGAACTGAAGCAGAGGCTATGGAGGAACACTGCTTTATTGGCTTTCGCCCACGGCTTACCCAGTCTGTTGTCTCATACAACTCAGGACAACTTGGGTGGCACTACCCAGAGTGGGTGGGTTCCTTCCACGTCAATCATTAATTAAAAAAAAAAGTCCTTACAGATTTACCTACAGGCCAATCTGCTGAAGGCATTTTCTCAGTTGGGGATAACTAGACTGGAGAGGCAGCCTACTGGGTTGTTGTGTAAAGAGGAGGGGACAAAAGGGACCTTCAAGAGGATCCACTGGGTATCCAGCTGTCACTGTCCTCCCTTGCCATGTTGACCTAGGGACCCTTAGGAATGGAAGCTCTGACTCCAGCTGAGAGAAACTTGGGTCCATCATAGGCTTGTTGGGCAAAGTCCCCTAAGGCAGGGTGCACACCTGCACATCTGGAGCTTGGGGACATTTAGTTTGGCTGTTACATTTGCAGACTTAGATGTCGACTGGCATCTAGTGGGCAGAGACCAGGGATGTAGCCTATACCTTACCATGCATAGATCCCCTACAACAAGGGGCTTCCCCTTAGTACCAGGAACCACTAGGTTGGGGAAGGCTATTCCAGCCATCCGTTCTCCCAGACAGAACAAGGCTGGGCCCTGAGGTTCCTTTAAGCTGCATGGCACCCATTGGCAGGAGGTGGGCCCATAACTGCACACGGAGCTCTCTACAGCCTTCCTTCTTTGTGGAAGGAGTCGGCCTCTGGGTCAGGGGAAGGACACCAGGCTGGGCCTCTTTCTCCTCCCGGCCCACCTCCCCACTCTCCCTATGGATTACGACATTTCTAAACTCGTTAACTTCTAATTACTGCTTTGCCTCTGCCCCAGTACACTGGCTTCATGCCATCTACATCTCTATTAAAATTCAATTTACGTCTATCATAGCCGATTCCTGAACTCGGGCTGGCTCACTCGGGCCCTCAGTTCTCAGATGTCTAAAGTGATAGCTGGACCTGAGGCTGGAGCAGACAGAAAGGGGCAGACCTCAGCAAGGGAAAGGCTCTGATTTTCTGGGACAGAACGACGGAGATACTCAGCAAAGGGGACAGGGTTGCCTGTCCCTCAAGAGGAGCCAGGTGAGAGGGGCCAATGTTATTTTCTTAGCGGTCCTTAGACCTCCCTTTCTACGTAAGAGTCATCAGGACTCAGAGGTTCTTTCCTGTGCTAGAGTTTGACCTCTAGGACCACCCTGGAGGTAGCTACTAGTTTCTCACTTGTTCCCATTTTATAGACTTGGCAGTTGAGGCTGAGGAGAAATCATTGGCTCATAGGTGCATGGCAAAGGTCTGGGGGTGCAGGCCTAGGACTCCCACTGTTGGTGCTGTGCTAGATCTTAGAAGCTGAGGTGGGGTTTGCCAGGGCACAGGGGTGTGGAGAAGGGGTGGGTGAAGGCAGAGGTGTTAAACTGAGCTTTTCCCCCTCTGGCTTTTTGTGTGGTGTATCTCTGTTGCTTCCTCAGCTACTCCTTCTGTTTCCTCTGGGCCTTGGTCATCATCATCTGAGACTGGTGTCCCTCATGGAAACTTCTGGCACTATTTTGTGATGTCTGGACTCTCTTAATACTGGCATCAGTATTTATGTCTGCTTCTTCCCTTGCAGGGCAGGGATCTCTCATGGCCCCACTATGTGACAAGCATCAACTTCTGATGGCATGGGCGTGGGTGGTCAGTAATGTCACTGCCTCCTGCCAGGAACATTTCCCTCAGGTGGTCTGTTCGTACCTCTCAGCTCTTCCCTACTTAGGTCAAGGGCTGCATGTTCCCGGAGCTATCCCAAACTTGATCTGCTACTGTCTCCTTCCTCTCCCTGCCCAGGACAAGTGTCTCGTGGATATAGTGCCCACAGCTGAGCAGGTGGAAGAGGCTGGAGAAGAGGAACCATTGTGAGTCCACAGAGCAGGCAGGCCATCAAGCAACCCACCCTTTGGTTTGGAGTGTTTGCTAATGAGAGTTAACAGACAGCCATGAGGTCTTAGAGCAGGGCTGGGCTAACTCTGGCTGAGCGTCCTGGGAAGCCAAAGTCTTCTGCAGTGTACATGGCTGGCTGGGACTGTGCTCAAAAGGATGAGACTCGCTAGTGGTCTTATCCTGGGAGAGGACAAGGTCCCCACCCCCACCCCTGTGCCCTACCCGACTCCACCAGGGCAGCATGGGATGGGGGTGGGAAGTGGTGGAGGAAGAAAGCAGGCTTGGGGTTCAAAGGATTGCCAGAGAAACAGTACTCTCCAAACACTGCTGTGTGATCTTGGGAAGCTGCTGGCAGTTCCTAGTCGGAAGACAGAAAGAATGTCTCAGAGGTGCCATGAGTAAAGGTTTTACTGGTTCTAGCTACCTACCCTGCTAGGAGCATTGGTGCCTTCTGGGAAGGCCACTGGCATCTCTTCTCTGCTTCTGCCTCTGTCGGTGGCTCTCACTTCTAAGAGAAGGCTGCACAGGGCTGGTGGAGGAGGGAGGGACATGGTCGCCTGGCCTGCCAAGCCTGCCACCTTTTTCTCTGAAGAGGTTCAAAGGCTCTATCTGCTGTTTGTGAGAGTGGGTGTGCACAGCCCCTCCCCCTTGCTTTGTGCCTTTCATAGGGCTGGCACACACAGGCTCCCCCCGACCCCCATCTGAGCTCCTAGATTTTACAGCTCCCTCCCCAGGGATGTCAGTAGGGCGGGAGGGTTGACTAGAGGCCATCTCCCCTGGCTTTTCCTCTACATTGGCTCCTCCCCACTGGAACAGCCTTGGGCACCTGGTCCTGACCCCTCCACAGAGGTCTTTGTTTTTACCCCACTGGGACAGAAGGGAAGCCAGTGATGAGGTAGGGGACAGAGAGGTCTCATCAGAAAGTCTGTGAGGGTCTGTCCAGGAAAGACAATGCACTTTGGGAGCCTGGATCTGCACCAGTTCTCTGCCCACCGAGCTCCGCAGTGCTTCCTGGGTTCTGGGCTCCGTGCTTGCGGATTGAGTGTCTGAGGGTAGTGAGAGTCAACTCACAGGGTTGCCATGAGATGCCCAATGTGAAGCCTCTGGCTGGCATTGCCAGCTTCGCTCGCCAGTAGCTCTCCTCTGAGTGTGTGCCTGGCTGGTTATCTGTGTGTGGGAATCTGCGTGTGTGTGTGTGTGTTATGGAGGACATTGGTCTCATAGTGAAATTAACTATGTGGGGGTGGATCTCACCACCATGACACAGAATGGTCTGCCTGATGGCCGTGTCCTCATTGTGCATAGTTTGCGAAGTGCCTCCATCCCTGCAGACAGGCCCGTAACTGAGACCTATGCCCATGCCCTGAAGAGAGCCTCCCCCCCCCGCCCCCGCCCCTGGTGCAGATTCCCAGACATGCCAGACCATTTTGATCTAGAAGAGTATCTTGTCTCTTCCTAGTCTCACAGCACGTCACCACCACGCCATCACGTTGCAAAACTGGGTATCTGTTAGAGCGGAGGGGTGGGTAGTAGGGCAGTAACCTTTGGGAGGGTCTTCCTGGCATCTCTCCACATCTGTGAGAAATGTGACCTCATTCTCAGATTCAATTTGGGCCACCCTTCAATCCGAATGCTATTTCTTGGGCCAGAACTCAAGTGTTGGTTCAAAATGAGCAAAGGCCTGTCACCAACAAGGAGTCACCCCAGCTCTTGCCACTGTGGGGTTCTTTTCAAAAGGCCTGTGGGCCATGGTAGTGAGGTTGGAAGAGGTGTGCAGAACACCAGGTGTTGGAAGAGGAGGTATATCCATCTGAACCCTGAATTTTGTCAGTTCGATTTTCAGATATGTCCCTGATTCAGTATGGAGACAGACAGCTTATATAATCCTTACGGCTCCATTTATTACATGTCTGTTACAATGGGGATGGGGTTTGACTTGTAGAATCTCATGGACCCCACGAAGGTGACCACCACTGTGCACTGCTCTGAGAAGACAATGGCGTCAGAGAGGGTAGTGCTGCCCAAGGTTATAGAATCAGTAGGGAATTAGCCCGCTGTTGACAACTTAAAAGTTTCTGTCTCTAGAGATGGGCAGGGCCCTGCTCACCAGTATGACCAGAGTAGCCATAGAACAGCAACAATGAAGTCAGCAATGGACCACAGCTATGCCAGTCGTCCTGTAAGATATAACAGAGCTGAAAAGATCTGGTGATACAGGAACACAGTGGCTATCCCAGCATCCCAGCGTGGGGTGCCTCATGTGTGTGCCTGTGCTGACGTGTGTCTCAAGCCCACACCACCACGGGCTACGTAAAAGTCTTGTCCTTGTAATTCTGACTAGGTCATGCCAGGTGGTAAGGACTACAGGGCTGGGTTATAGACTTAACAATTGTTTTCACCTGTACTCCGTCTGCTAATAAAAGCCAAGCTATTGTAAATTGGCATGCCTCATTATGCCAGCAGTGGCCCCATCCATCTAATGGTTGTCATGTCTCTCAATTGAGTCACAAGGCCACATCAACTGACTGACTTTGCTACCGATACTTCTGTAAGTTCACCTGTTCACATGATCTTAATGATAGAATTGGTGAGGGTGCCTTTCTCAGAACACATCCTGGACATTAAGGAATGTATGACTGTAGTTAGATGCATAGGACTGCCTTGGTAAATAAGTCTCTCTCTCAAACTCCCTCTCCCTCCCCCCCCCAATGGCCAGGTGTCTATATTGCATCATGTGATCCTAAATGAGTACTGAGGTAAGAAGGTTGAAAAGAAGTGGTGGAGATTTTGTAGCGGGGCTGACTGGATGCTTCTTGGCAGGCTTTGGGACCTTGTTGTTGTTGTAGTAGTTGTTGTTGTTTAGCCAAACCCAAAAAAGTGTTTAACATTGAATGAGGCTGTACTGGAAGGATTCATGACCCTGTTTGAAGGGGCTGCATGGGCCGAGTCCAGGCCCTCAAGAGGACTGGCTATCATAAACCATGTCAGACAGATGGAAACATTGAGGACAAAGCACAAATATTTGAATGAATATATACATTCACTAAATAGAGTTACATGTTTTGTGCTAATATATACTTGAATGAAACAAAATTTATACTGGTGCTAAATTATTTAAAAGGGGGCAAGAGGAGAACTTTGTTATATTGAACAAAGAATGGCAGTGAATGTAACAGGAACGGGGGGAAAGATCTCCCTGAGGCCACAACACAGCGAGGACTGACTCAAGTAAAGACTGAGCATCGGCTTCTGCACTGCTGTGGGGTGGGGGTGGGGGTGGGGGTGGGGGTGGGGGTGGGGGTGGGGGTGGGGGTGTATGTCCTCCACACTCTCATGGCTGACCCAGGAGAAGAGGATCCCGGACTCCTTGATAAGGAAAGAGGTCTGGTGGACGCCATGTTAACCAGAGATCAAACCAACCGTCATGGCTGGGGTGATGGATCCGTCTATAAAGTGCTTGCTTGCTGGGCAAGGATAAGGGCCTGGGTTCACTCCTCAGAACCCATTGTAAAAAAGCCATTTGTGGTGGTGCATGCTGGGAATTCCAGCATCAAGAAGATCCAGGAAGCCTGTCGGGACTTGCTGGTCTAACTAGGTGATCTCTAGACCAATGAGAGACCCTGCCTCCAAAATAAGATGGGTGGCACCTGAGGAATGACATCTAGAATTCTCTAGCTACTTTACGAACATGTACAAGTTCATACATGTACACACATGGACACATGTAAATGAGAAGAGTGTCACCTGTGACGGGTAGGTGCCTCCAGTATGAAGCCTCTGGAGCAGGTCTATGTCCCATTGCCCAAACGAGAATGTGTACAGGACAATCAAACTGGAAGAATGCACACTGGGTGGAAATTCGGTAAAAGTGGCCAGCATCTCATGTATATCTGTGTCAGTTAAGTCAGGAACAAAAAGAGTCAGAAGAGCAAGATGCAAGGCGTGGCCCTTGACTATGTCCTGCACCGAATGGAAACTGGATGGCTGTGAAGGAGGGGGGCTGCTGAATGAAGCAAATGGAGAAATCTAGATGTGGGCTATACCAACCGTGGCAGAATCATCTCCATGTTCTTTCTCTACCATGTTACAATGCTGTAGAAGAAGAGTTTGACTCGAAGGAGTGTTACCCAATAGTGAAGCTATGGGATGCCCACAATCCTTAAGTGGCTGAGCAAAAGCAGTATGTGTGTGTGTGTGTGTGTGTGTGTGTGTGTGTGGAGAGAAAGAGAGAGAGAGAGAGAGAGAGAGAGAGAGAGAGAGAGAGAGAGAGTACCGTGTGAGAGATGGGTAAATGTTAAGATATGTGCAGGTGTTCATAGCATGACAGCTACCATCCTCCTAAGACTTGACAGTTTTCAGAAGGGAAAACATAAAAGCCAGGAAAAGTACCTGCAACAGCCCAGCCTTCTGCTGGGCACGGGGTGGAATGCGGTGGGAATAAGTGACTTCTATGCGCCTGACATCCTTTTCCCCCATGTCTGCTAATGGTCTTTGTCCTCTTTGACTACCTTGTGGCTGGAGTGTGTGGGTGTGTGTGGGGAGATGTCTTGCTATAGGGCACATGACACAGGACCGGATGGTCGTAGGGCGGCACACGATTGCCCATTGTAATAGGTTGGAGATGATCTAAGTCTGTCCAATCAGATCCTTTTCTGCAACGTTCTCAAGCTTCTAGGGAAATTCCTCAGAATGAAGCCGTTATAACACGCTGTACCTGGATGTCTCAGGGTCACTCGCTATGTGGGAATGAAGCAGACTCTGAGGTAGGCACAGCAAAATAAATGGTCTCTAGGGGAGAGGACTGGGAGACGTCAGGTTCTAGGGTCTAAGACGCAACGTCCCTGGACTTAACAAGGTTGTGGTCACTCTTACCTCAGTCCTGTGGTCTGTTCACAGTGTCCTATATAAATGTTTGCAAGGCAAGGTATCACGGGATATAATTAGTCATAAAAGGTAAAGGGAGAGGAGAGAAAGAGAGATGAAGAGAGAGAGAAATAGAGAAACAGATACAGAGAGACAGAGAGATACAGGGAGATATAGAGGAAGGAAGAGAGGATATATATATATATATGAGACATCTCTCTCCCTCTCTCCCTCTCTCCCTCTCTCCTTCTCTCCCTCTCTCCCTCTCTCTCTCTTTCTCTCTCTCTCTCTCTCTCTCTCTCTCTATATATATATATATATGTATGTATATATATATATGCATACATACATACATACATACATATGGTTTTCTGAAAGTCACTTGGATGGGGCCCAGGAAGGGCTGGGAGAGTTTGGACAAAGACAAGAGGAAAAGGACATGCAGGAAGCGTCTGGAAACCCATAAACTGTCTGGCTTGCTGACAGTGTCTACCCTAGCATGTCATAGCCAGCATGAAGTTAGGAGATGCCACTGGAAGCCAACTACAAAGAGTTCTAAGGTCACCCTGAGGAGCATAGCCCTAGCTCACAGTCACAGCTAGTGTTTGATGAACAGGCCATCTGACCGGCTTCACATTCGAGTATCTCGTTGCCACCATACCATGCGAGCCGATGTCCCTGCTGCGCCGAAGCGAAGGGATGCGCCTCCCAAGTGGAAGCTCATTTATTTCCCTGGATGGCTTCCCCCCAACACAGCCATAAACGGGGATATTTGCATTCTCTCCACTGCTTTGTTTTCTAGAATTTGCGGAGCGCAGTTAGCAAAAACATTGCTAAGGATACACATTAAGGGAACAATTGCAGCGATCTTTTCTCCTTGAGAGGCAGGGTGGTGGATGGGAAAGACTTTCAGATCTGGAGTCTCACCGTTAATCTTTTTGAAAAGAAAATGTGTGTGTGTGTGTGCTGTGTGTGCATGTGCGCATGTCACAGCATATCAGAGGACAACTTTTGGGAGCTGGCTCTCCTCTTCCACCTTGCTTTGAAGCGGGGTCTCTCTTACTGTTTCTACCACTTCACCGAAACCTGGCCTGGTATACCCTAGGCATGCAGGCTCCCAATTCTGTCTTCAACTCCTACTTCACAGCAGAGAGCTGGGATTACAGATGTTCACTGCCACATCTGGCTTTTTACTTGAGTTCTGGGAAACCCAACTGTGGCGGTCGGGTTTGTTAGGTGCCTTTAGCCATGGAACCGTTCTCCAACCTCCACAGCTCCTCTTTGGAGCTCAGCTTACACAGCTGACCTTGGGTGGGTCCTCTAAGCTCCAGTTTGCTCATCTGTCGAATTTCTAGGCTTGTTGGCAGGATCCAGTGACATTACTCCAAAGCACACATCACTATGCCAGCCCTATGTGAGTTCTTTCTTCACTGATGATGGCTATCATTGTCATGACTGTCACTGACGGTGTTTTGGGGGTTGGTTTTGTTTGAGACAGGGTTTCATCTCATCCATTTTAGCCCAGGCTGGCCTAGAACTGGATAGGTAGCTCAGGGCAGCCCTGAACTCAATATTCTCCTGCCCTTAGGCTCTTGTGGGCTGGGATTGTAGATCTGTGCAATCATTGGGCTTAGCTACCATCTGCAGAAGTTAGATCTGGACTGCTCCCTAGTGGATGCTATGGCCAAGAACCATTGCCAAAGGTAACCCATGCCACTGGCGATCAGAGCCGATCCTGGAAGGTGCATGGTGTTGGGGGTGGATTGATAGATGGCTTCTTTGGCAAAGCACACACTTTGCCAACATGAGGGCCTGACTTTGACCCTCAGAACTTCTGTTTTTTTTTCTTCTTCTTCTCTAAATCTGGCCTGGGAGAACATATTTGTAATTCTAGTGCTGGGGAAATAGAGATAGGCAGATCCCTCAGATTCACTTGCCTCACAGCCTCACTGAATTGGTAAGCTCTAGACCCGTGAGACACCTGTCTCAAAAACCAAGGCAGATGACACCCAAGGGAGAACAACAAGTGAGGTCATCTTCTAGCCTCCAGACATGAAAGAACATATGTGCATGCATACTTGCATGTATGCCTGTATACATATAGGCACGTGCACACAAATCTATACTACACAACACACACACACACACACACACACACACACACAAACACACGGACATCTGATTCTTGATCTGAGCTGGGCTTTGCTGCTGAGTGGTACCCACCTGTGCCCTGGCACTGCAGGGAACCACAAAGGGGCTCTGATTCACCAGGGAGCAAAGCCTCTTCCTATGAGTTCCTAATCCAGCTCCCTAGTCATGGGCAAGCAAGAGGCTGCTCGTAAACCCTACCTGAAAAGCTCTTGGTACTCCATTTAGTCATCCCAAGTGGATGTAGGGATCTTCACACACTGTCAGCTGGCCCCAATGATGTCAGTGGTAGTCAGAAATGGCTCCAGGTCCTCAAATAAAAGCCACCATGTAGGATGCTTAGAGAGGTCCTCCTGGTCACTTTGTAGGGGGTTCATGGATGACGATCTCTTGTCCAGTGTTCTCCATGCACCCCCCCCCATGGGTTGATGGCCCTCCTGCCCTTGGCTCTTCTCCTTCTTTGTGGGCTAATGTGGTCACCCTGCACTAGATGAGCCACCAGAAGGTCACAGACTGAGAGAGGAGGTCGCCCCAAACTCTGGCCTCCTTGCTTTATAATGGAAAGGATGGAGATCCAGAGAGGGTGGACAGATGCTCCAGCACTGAATCCCCTCTTCTCATTTGCATTGCCATCCCTGGTGACAGATTTGTATCAGCATCCCCAGGGCAGGACAATCTTGTTTCCCCAACAAAACCGATTATGCACATCAGGCTTGGGGATTAATCACAGGCAAGGGGTTCGGAGCCAATAAGAAAGGCAGAGATGGGAAGATAAGAGCGGGAGGAGGGTGCACCAGATTCGTGCTTGGCAGGGCCAGGATGTAAGGGGGAGGCCAGGCTCCCCTGGGGGAGGGCTCCCTCAGACACGTGACAAGCCCACCTGTGTCAAGCTCACGTCTCACCCCACCCCCAACTTGACCCTATTCAGCCAGAGAGAGGGGAGGGAGGATTCACCAAATCCAATACTCAGGACCCGCCCCCTTCATGTCCCACCTGCACTATCCCCTGAAGAGATGTCTCCCGTGCTACTGCCCCGCTAATTGCTGCATGCCCTTTTCCATTAAATCCAAGCCTCTCCTTCAATAGAACTTTCTAGAGATGGAGGGGTTCTTTCTGGCAGGTAGGTGAGGAAAGACTGTCTACATCCCCAGCCTCATCTCTGTCCCATCTGATATCCTGCGGGTAGCACCCAGGCCTGCCCCTCAGCCATCCCATTTGGGCATCACGGGGGTAGGGCATCGCTTCCAGAGCAGGGAGGTCCCAGCCTCTCAGGAGTGTTACATGGGAGCCTGTGGTGCATGTATGTACCCAGGTCTCCTACCCTCCTTTCTCTGGATAGGGAGGTGGCTGGCTCCTGGCAAATGGGAGGGGGCGACTTGCCTGTACTCCAGCGAGAACCGGGTCAGCTCCCGATTGTTGTGTAGCCACTTGAACTCCAGCGGCCAGCTGCCTTCAGCCATGCAGGTGAGCACCAGGCGGTTCCCTTCCAGATGCACTTGTGTGCGCACTGGCTCCGTCTTGAAGTATGGCGGTACATCATCTGCGGGGAAACAGGTACAGTCTTGGGTTAGCACTTGCTCAGCCCCATGTGTTGGTCCATGGAGCACCTGAGGCAGATAGAGCAGGGGCAGCTGGGTAAGTTGCCCACAGCCATACAGCGAGAAGGAGCTGGTTTGACACCAGGGCGTGGTGTTCAGCATGGATCTTCCTCACCTACAAAGCAAAGCCTCGCCTGCTTCCTCTCCTCCTCACTAGCCAGCCTCTGCCTTTGCTCCACACCCCCTCCCCTCCGCATCACCTCCATTTCTTTATGTTGGGGAGTCTTGTCTGGTTCTCATTCTTAGCTTCTGGATTTTAAAACCTCCAGGAAAGAAGGAAGAGGACCCACTGGGCCTCAGCCAAAGGGAATGTAAACTTCACCAGGAAAACACAGAGTCTGTGATGTTGGGGAGATGGATCAGTTATGTGGGTATGAGGACCCGAGTTCGAATCTCCAGCACCCATGTAAAAATCCAGGCTTTGCCATGCACCCCAGCACTGTTGGGGGGCAGAGACAGGAGGAGACCCCAGGCTTGATGGATACCAGCCTAGCTCTGGGTTAATGAGAGGCTACCTCTGAAGAGGATAAGGCATGGAGTGATAGCTGGCTTCTCAATGGCTTGCTTTAGCCGCCATGTTTATCCACGGGTGAGTGTACCTGTATACATACATATGTGTGCATACACAGCACACGCATACGCACAAAAGGGAAAAAGGAAAAAGAAAAACAGGGAGTTGGGGGTGACATAAAGCTTCAACAGGCAGAGGGCTCCCTCCCTCCAGCTAGAAAATACATTGAAGGCAGTCTATGTAGTGATCCCCTCCATCACCAGGCTGCTGCCCCCAGCCAGCCAGCTCCCTCAACCTCCCCATTCTGCCTGCCCAGGCTGTGAGCTGGAGTAGCTGCTGCACTCCCCTGCAGAGTCATTGTATCTGTCTGGCCTGGCGGTAGCCACACAAAACATGAAAGCTCAAAGTTCCTTCAAAAGGAATAATGGGCTTGGGCAATGGCTCGGGATGGAGAGGGGCCTTTGCCCTCTGGCCACTGAGGAAGAAGACAGAAGTGAGGCATGGGATTGGGCCAGGGTATTGGAGGGAGGATGGGGAGGCGGAGGAGGGGGGAGAAGAGCTCCCTGCCTGCCTTTGCATAACCAGACTTTGGGGTAGGGCAAGGCTGAGGGCAGATGTTAACATCTGGAAAGATCAGTAGATTGCTAGTCCTCACAGGTTCTACTATTTTAGAAGTTTCCACATATGCTCATTTGATCCTCATAGTGGCCTAATGACTCCAGGGAATGGGGCATATGTTTTAGAAAGGGCACAGTGAGGTCTGATCTTCAGAACCTGTTGGAAATCACACAGCAGAGAGGAAGAAGCCAAGCTGTAGAAGCGGCTACCTCTTTCGGGAAGCAGGGCTACTTCCCCAGAGAGATACCCGGACCAGGGCTTAGAGGAGTGGGTGAGCACAAGACGAGAACCAGACTCTCTGAGTTTGTGCTCTTGGCCAGGTGTCAACAGCTGGAGGAAGCATGCTACAGAGAACGGCCTTTTACAGTTACTCTAGAGAGACCCCAAAGGCTTACTCAGGACCTTCCTACACACCACTTAGGCGCAGACACAGGGTCGGATCCCATCTTCCCAGCTACATCTATGAGCTCCCTGTAGGTCTCACGGGCTTAGAGCCACATAGGCAGTTGCCAGGAGGGTAGCATGAGTGTCCTGACCTCCAGGCCAGTGGCAGAGGCTCTAGTAGCATCTACAGACCACCATCTTGTATTACCCCCACGACTGGCCAGCTGTGTGGTGAGGACACGTGCTGGCTCTTTAGAGTCTCAGTTTCTCCATCCGTGGACACAGAAGAGAAACAGCAGGCACAGGTGGAATGAAATAACGACTGTCACAGTGCTGGCCCAAGCCTTCTTCCAAGGACAGACGCTCTGCACTGGATCATCCATTTCTATGTGAGTGTCTGTGGCAGGGATGGGCGTGGACATCCTCAGAGCTGGCCTGGGTCATGCTCCAACCCCACCACCCAGAGCCTAGAACTAGAAAAGCACCAGGGAGCCTGCTCTGGGACTAAGGAAGAGATCAAAGGAAAGGAAGAGGAAGGGCATACCATTAGGGGCTGGGAAAGGATGCTCTGAGCCCCTCTGCACACTAGATCTGATTCTAGATCCCCTTTCAGGTTCTCGCAGCCTCAGGCGTAACCAGCACGGGGCAGTCACCGCCAGGTTCACCTTTTGCTTTCAGGTCTCGCCTGGGCTCAAGGACTGATTGATACCTCAGTAAATGTTATAATAGGCTCTTGGGGGACTAGTCATGTAGCACCCCTAAACCTTATAGCTTATATACCCAGTGTTATGAATGTGTAAATTGCAGTTGATGGGGGAGGGCTTCCTTGAGTTCCTGCCCCAGAGAACAAGACTGAGGGTAGTTTGAAGAGCAAACACTGCCAAGGGTCTTTTTGTGCTCACCCCCTTAGCTCTCTTTACAGCCCTCCTGTGAATGTCCTGCCTATGGAGCAGTTGATGGGGCTGGGAATGCAGGTCAACTGGGACCATGCCTGCCTGGGATGCAAGAGGCTCTGGGTTTGATCTCCAGCACTGTACAAACCAGGCATGAAGATAGGCACCCGTCCTCCCCGCACCAAGGGGTAGAGGCAGGAGGATCAGCAGTTCAAAGTACCCCTTAACTATAAAATAGCTACTGAGTGAGGCCAGCCTGGGCTACATAAGACCTCACATCAAAACCAGATGGAGCAGGTGAAAGAGTGCCTCTTTTGGATCACCAAAGCAGAGTCCTTCTCAAGGTGACTGAATGTGTCTCTGGGGTTCTGGGCCATGGCTGGCTGGGTCAAGAGGGGCTAGCAGGTACCTGCTGGCCAAGGAGAGTTACCTGCCACCTCGGGAGGCAGCTAGCACTGCTCTCGGCTTAACGACTGAGCACACTCTCACTTCAAAGGCACATTCATATTCTCCTGAAGCTTTCAAGAGCCCTTTGAATCGAGTTTTTGAAAACCCTGTTTGAGGCTGTCATTGCTCGTTTGTTTTAAAACAATAACATTCCCGGCCCCGCGTGATTAAATCCCTTCCTTGGATGTGGGCTGACTCAGAGCCAGCACTGAGAGGAGGAGGAGGAGGAGGAGGAGGAGGAGGAGGAGGAGAATGTGTTTGTACACACATTCGAGCACACATGCTCTCTGCACCTAGACACCTAGCATCTGTGGGCTCCCTCACGAGCCACTTGCTCCAGGACTGAATTTACCAGCTCACTGCCCAGACCCCAGGAATGAACAACCTGGGCAAATGCCTTGCGCTCAGGTGGTTTGATTTCAGTGTCTGCTGGCCTTGGGGGATGAAGGGGAAAAGATACTGTGCTTGCACACATGCTGGGTACCAGGCCAGGTCTTGGTCCTCCCCATCCGTCCTCTTATGTTATCCTTCTGAGATGACACAGAGGGACTGAGGCCCAGGCCACTGCTCTGAGGTCACCCTTGCTCTAGCTCTAGTGTTCCTTGTCCTCTGGATATGGGGATCCTGGGAGGGAAACCCCACCCAAAGGAAACACTGGGAAGTGCACCAGAAAGTAGGAGCTGGCTGGGAGCTAGGATGTGTTCCACAGGAGGACTGATGGCTGTGGGGAGTTAGTTGTGTTTGTGTGTGCAGATGTATGTACATGTGTGCAAACCAGTATGTGTATGTCTTTGTGTGTATCTGACATGTCTGGGCACATCTGTTTCCTCCATGTGTATCTGTACATGGACAACTATCTCAGGTCTGTGCTGTGAGTTCCCAGGAATGTAGAGACCATAGACTGTGGAGATTGTTTATCTTCTACACACCACTTTCTTTAGCTGTAAGCTGGGGGCATGTTTAGTGTGAAGAGTAAATAAATGAGCGCAGGATGCTAATTAAATAAACAGATAAGCACACGCTTAGGAAGGGACAGCCATTGCTTCTGTATATGGATGGGCACATCATGTTGGAGAGAGACTCACACACACTGTTAGCTGAGGCTGGTAGGTCTTCTCTGGTTTTGCTTTCAGATGAGGTGATACTCAGCCTGTGGGACTGTATGTCCACCACAGCCCCTCGAGCCAGTGAGAAGGGTAACCGTGCCCAGAGAGTTCTGGGTTAAATAGAATCAACAGTATGAGCATGCCACTCTTCCAAATCTTTCCTCACTTTGAACCCTCTCCAGTTTTTATTAAAATATTTAAATTGACGATTACGAAGATGATCATATGCGTGTGTGGGCGGGTGCTCCTGTGTCACAAGCATCACGCCATGGAGATGAGAGAAAGTCAGTTCTCTTCTTCCGCCGTGGGCTCAGGGATCAAACCTCTCCCATCAGCCTCGCAAGACAAGAACTTTTACCCACTGATTCACTTGGCCATCCGCGGGCTCCCTTTCTTACAAAACGAGACAGAACGATTCTAAAGTGTATATAAAAACAACCACAAAAACTAACAACTTGGCCTAGAGATAGGGCTCAGCAGTTATGAAAGAGTACGGGCTGACTTTGCAGAGGACCCAAGTCTGATTCTTGGCATTCACGTTGGCCAGTTCATAACTGTCTGTAACTCCAGCTCCAGGGGACCTGTGATGATGTGGATATGCTTGGTCCAGGGAGTGGCACTATTTGGAGGTGTGGCCTTGTTGGAGTAGGTGTGTCACTGTGGGTGTGGGCTTTAAGATCCTACTCCTAGCTGCCTGGAGGTTAGTATTCTGCTAGCGGCCTTCTGATGAAGATGTAGAACTCTCAGCCCCTCCTGTACCATGCCTGCCTGGATGCTGCCATGTTCCCACCTTGATGATAATGGACCGAACCTCTAAACCTGTAACTTGGCCCCAATTAAATGTTGTCCTTATAAGAGTTGCCTTGGCTATGGTATCTGTTCACAGCAGTAAAACCCTAACTAACACAGAACCTGATGCTTCTGGTCCTTGGGGTACCTGAGTTCACACACACACACACACACACACACACACACACACACACACACCACTTTAAAAAAATAACATATTTTTTTAAAAAAGCTAAAACCAAGCCAAAACACAAAAGTCTGGACAATGGGAGAAAGACTACCCTAGCTATTAAAGTGTAAACAGAACTGTACCCACTCAAACAGTGTGGTCTTTATGCTAAGTTTGATGAAAGGGTGGTCTCAGATTCTAGAAATAAACCCAAATACATAATAAGGACTTTCAATGTATGAGGAGAGCTGAATTCCAAATCAAGGCAGAGGTGAGGGGTGGGGAGGAGCAATTATTTAGCATACGGCTTTGGAACAGCCAGAGAGCCATGTGGGAATAAAATATAAAATTGAATATCCTTCCTCACACTTTACCTCAAAATAAATGCTGGAGAGATTGATGTTTTAAACATGAAAATGAAATTCTAAAAGAACTAGGCAGGGGGTGGGGTGGGGGGAATGGATGAAATCACAAAAATTTAAAAATACACAATGCTGGTGGATTTAAGTTCCTGCCAAGTACTTTCTAAGTACCACGAGAGCTCCAGACGGTCAGGAGACAGACGATGCCTTCAACTCCATGAAAAATTCTTTAGAGGGAAGAGAAAACCCACACACCAAAAGCAGCAGCACATGACAGACCGGGGGAAGATATTCTCGACACTTAACACAGAAAAGATCTAAGTGTCCTGAGGAAAAAATGCTCCCAGCCGCCGGGTACAGTATCACAACACCTTTCTTCCCAGCACTTGGGAAGCAGAGGCAGATGGATCTCCCGGAGTTCGAGGCCAGCCTGGTCTACGGACTGAGTTCAATCCATCCAAAGGCTACATAGTGAGACCCTGCCTCGAAAAACTTGTTTTTGTGAATCTGTAAGATTGCACGAGCAGGAGAACCGGGGAGAGGGTATGAATGGTCCAGAGGGGAGATGGAAAAAGCGTGGGGATGTTTGAGCTCATGAGCCACATTAACGGAGTCACAGCAGTATCCTCTTTTCCTCACTGGCCAAAGTGTGAGAGTGGGGGCCCTGTGGGCTGGTGTGCAGGGAACAGGTGCCCAGAGAGGCACACCCCTCGTGGGGCTGGGGTCTGGTATGCCATCTCTGGAGTCACAGCCCTCCCATCCCTCTAGCTTTCCAAAGGCAGCACCTCTGTCCCCTCCACTTGTGCATATGTGAGAGGTCCGTGTCTCAGAGTTGGGACACAGAGCTTGAAATGCCTGCGTGTTGATGCAGAGGGCACCTGGGTACAAGAATGAGCGTAACTCCAGCACGAGGCTTCTCCATAAAAGGTAACCCCAGACCAACCTTTGAAAGCCCCTATTGAGTACCAAGTGTCGCTTACAGAATCTGCCCTTGCTTGTATAGAAGTTGTTAGAATCTTATTTACTTGCAGTCAGGGTTTCATGTAGCTCAAGCTGGCCTCAAATTCATTCTGTTGCCCTGGATGAACTTCTGATCTTTCTGCCTCCACCTCCACAGTGCCATCGTCCCATGCCTGGTTGATTTGGTACCAGGGACCAAGGGCTTTGTGCCTAACAGACAAGCAACCAACTAATTGAGCTCCAACTTCCAAGCCCCTTGCGTATAAAAATGTACTTGCTGTGTAACTATGGGCTTTTTCTAGGGAGTGAAGCATTTGGAAAAACTGATTAGTGGGTGTGTATCTCGTGTGCCTGTGCACGTACATGTGTGTGCACACATGTGCTATCCCTTCACTCTCCCCCCACCCGACCCCACTCTATCATTTCTATGCTGTAGATCCTGGCACATGGTGTTTACTCGTGACCAGATGCATGCATCCACAGGCATCCCATGGGTGTATAGGTGCAGTGAGAGCGGTTGTGGGTGAGCCACACTGGGGACAGGGGAAGGACTGGGGACAGGAGAAGGCCCTCTGTGTGTGATTCCAGGGTGTTACACAGCTGGAGGCATCCCTGGTCTTGAGCTCTGTGAATGACCCGCTGCCTGCAGAGGCTGGCAAGAGGTCTTAATGCTAACTTCCTTCTCATTTCCCTTAACAGGTCAGGAGGCCCCGACTGCCATTTCCTTTTGACATTGTCACTAAATACCCTCATTGTCACCCTTAGATGCTAGGCTGAAAGCTAAATAGCTCCATACAGAAGCTAATCTCAATTTAAACTGCCTCCTTCCTTTATCCCGCTCTGCAACATAATATCATCTTTCACCTGATTGGCCAGGCTCCCTCTGCCTCATCTTTCAGGGCTGTCTACTTCCTAGCTTGGCCTGGGAACCACATAGCTCCCCTGGAGCCATTCCCGCTGGGAATACTGGCAGAGGGGAAACAGGGGTGAAGGTCTCTGCCAGGCTCCTAATTGGCCAAGGACATCCCTCTGCCCTTTAGAGCAAGTTTCAAAAGCCGCTGAACAGAGACAAATTCCCTTTCAGACCTGAATGCCCTCACCTCCTTCTCCCTTCCGGGCTCCTAACAGGAGCTCAGGCTAGCCAGCCTGTAGTGCCTAGGAATGGATAGGAAGCTGCGGTTCTGAGACACACTTTTCTCTTCTGAATCTCTCGGTCAGTCATGTCTTTCCTGGACTGACCTCCAGTGGCCTTCGGAGGGCTGCCAGGCTTGATGTCTGTACACTTGAAGCAGGGCTGGTGAGTCCTGGAGGGAGAGTTCCAGGTCAGAAACAGAGCAAAGGCGCAGGGTCCCTCAAGCCTCTCCTCCCAGACTCTACAATTTTATGTTAGCTCAGGTCTGTCATAGAGGCAGGCTAGGTTTGCGAAAGTCTATATGGGGCCTTCCCACAGTGCCTGTAGCTCTACAGGTCTGTTGTGAATGGAAGCTCAGATATTTACATGTGGAGTGGGGAGGGTTAGTACCAAGTCTGGGCTCTATCTGAACCCAGGACCAGGAATATCATAGCCCAAGAGGAGGCTGCCAGGGCTCTGCCGGTCCCTGCTCTCCAGCAGAGCGTTTTGGGGTACACAGAACCTAGGATGCTCAGCAGGTATTCTCTTCATGGGACCCAGACTCCCAGCTGTTTGTCTCTCTTCCACTCCCACATCTGGTACACCTGCCTGCCTGCTCCTATCCCACCGGAGCCAGGGCCTTGAACACCCTAGGTTCCCCCACCCTCTTGATGCACGTCCATAAATGAGATGCTAATCAATGCCCCTCCCTTGCCTCCTGGCAGATGCCTGGTCCCACTTGGCCTGTTGCCGCCTGCATGCCAAGTGCTTCATTAGCCAGGAAAGAAGGCTTTTGCCCTCCTTAATCTAATCCTTGCCAGTGACCTTCAGGAGCCAGCACCTTCTGACGCTGGGAGCCTGGGAGGGTGCAACAATCAATTCCGCCCGCAGCCTCCACCACAGCTGCAGCCGGATGAATTTCTCGCTCAGAAAAGCGTGTTCATAAGCATCTAATGGAACGGATCATCAATTTGTTTGAATACACATCTAATCTGATTAGGGGGGCCTGGCCACGAGGGCAGCCAGCGTAACCTAGCCTCAACACAGCCCCGGGGAATTGTAAGTGGGGTGGCAGGGCTCCAGTTGGGGAAGGAGGAGTGTGAGCCTCAGCTCGTCACCCAGCAGGTTCCCTCGGGCCAGGCCCATTGTACAGCCGGCCAAAAGATGACACAGACTGAATAGTGAGAGTGCCAGCGGGTTAGGCTGACGGCGCTGGCTCCACGGGTCTACATGCCGTTCTAGAAGAACCTTGTGAATAAATGACCAAGCCTGGCGGCACCGTGGTGCCCAGAGGATCCTAAGCCTCGGGCAGGGATAAAGTTGTCTCCAGGACAAGACTACTTGATGGCTGTCCTGGGTTGGAAAGGGACACTCCTCTCTGCCCTGAAAAACCCCTCCCAAGAACTTCAGAATGTGAATTGACTCAGACACCCAGTCTTTGCTGGTGGGACCATTGGCAATGAAGCCACACACTGGAGTAAAGCTAGCTCTGTCCCGGGTGTCACTAAAAGACGTTGTGGTACAGGCCTGATGACTCAGGCTTGTATATTAATTAGTTTTCAGTTGCTGTGATAAAATACCATGACTAAACTCAACTTAGGCGTTTATTTTAGCTTCTGGTTCCAGAGGGGAAAAGTCTGTCATGGCAGGAAAAGCAAGGCAAGGTACAGGGGGTAGGGTGGGAGGGAAGATAGAGAGAGAGAGAGATAGATACACATAGAGACAGACAGAGACAGACAGAGACAGAGAGAGACAGACAGACAGAGATACACACACAGTGACAGAGAGATACAGAGAGAGACAGACAGACAGACAGAGATACACACACATAGGGAGAGAGACAGAGACAGACAGACAGAGAGATACACACATAGGGAGAGAAAAAGTGAGAGAGAGAGAGAGAGACAGATAGACAGAGACAGACAGACAGAGATACACACATACACATAGGGAGAGAGACAGAGACAGACAGAAACAGACAGACAGACAGACACACACACAGGGAGAGAGAAAGTGAGAGAGAGAGAGAGAGACAGAGACAGAGAGACAGAGACAGAGAGACAGAGAGACAGAGAGATGCAGACACACACACACAGAGACAGACAGAGAGACACAGACACACACACAGACACACACAGACACAGACACAGACACAGACACAGACACAGACACACACACACACACACACACACACACAGAGAGAGAGAGAGAGAGAGAGAGAGAGAGAGAGAGAGAGAGAGAGAGAGAGAGAGAGAAGGAAGTAGGGAGAAGCTATAAATCCTTCAGGCCTGCCCCCCAATGATGAACTTCCTCCTGCAAGGCTCCACCTCCTAAAGGTTCCAAAATCTCCCCAAATAATGCCACTAACCAGGGGCCAAGTGGTCACATACACAAGCGTGGGGGAGCCACCTGTCTTTTAAACTCCAGCAGCCTATGATGTCCATCACTCGGAAGGCTGAGACAAGAGGACAAAAAGTTCAAAGCTTGCCTGGGCAACTCAGCCAGACCCTGTCTCAATGGATGAATACAGGAATAAGTGGGCTAGGGATATAGTTCAGTGGTAGAGCACTGCCTGGGATGTGCAAAGCCTTAGGTCCAATCCCTAGTGCATATTAAATGGTTTTATGGTATTATTGTTTGCAGAAGAAATGCCACACCTAAAGGCTCATCTTCAAGGGGTTGGTTCCTGATGCAGGCACATCCAGGGACGGGGTTTGGGGAAGAGATTGGTTCATGAGGACTCTTCTCCAAGAGTGAGTTAGTCCATTGATAGATTCAGAATTTAACCAGGCTACCAGGATGCAGTGGAACTGTGGAAGTTGTGTCTTTGTTGGAGGGAGGGAGTCACAGGGCTTTTGAAAGACAGGCCTTGTCCCTGACTCCTTCTTTCTCATCTCTGCCTTACTTCTTGATCATCATGAGGGCAGCAGCTCAGATTGACCATGGGATGTCACCATGGTGTTCAGCCTTGCGCCCATTCCAGGGAAGCCAGGTAACCATGGAATGTAAATGAGGATGTGTTGGGCCAAGGCAGATCTTTCCTCCCAAATCCTCCGGGATTTGTCACACTGAAAGTCTGACAAAAAGAGAAGAAACACGAGGGTGGAGAATCTTGGGAGGGAGGAGGCCACGTAGAGACAGGCAGAGACTAGATTGATGAATCCACAAGCCAAGGGGCAGCAGGCATTTCTGGGGAAGCCAGCAGGAGCGGGAAGTAGGAAATATTCTCTTCTGCTGGCCGTCAAAGGGGCGAACGCCTTGACTTTAGAGTCTGTACTCTAGAACGATGGCAGTCAGTTCCAAGCCATTCAGTTTGAAGGACTTTGTTATGGCCAATCTAGGAAACTCACATAATGCCTCATAGCAACTTGTGCCCATCATTCTACCAATAGTAGCACGGCAGAGGCCAAGAGACCGGGGAGAGCTGCTCCAGACACCAGGCAGTCCTGCCCCAGGGCCTTGAACAATGCTGTTTTATCCCACGAGGACTTCTTTCACTTCTTAGCTGGGAAAACATGAGTCTCAGATCCACCTCATAAAACTCATAAAATGCAGTGTTCCCTCTAACCTTCCTGAGATCTCGTCTCGAACCCTCAGACTTTGGAAGGCATCTCCCTTAAAGCATGCAATACAGGAACCAGAGAAGGCAAGTTGGGAATCTCTGACCACCTCCCCCTCCCCTGCACCCAGAGCTAAGTACTAGCCTTTAGGTAGTGAAAGGACAACATGAACTCCATTTGTCTCCATTTAGGGACCAGGCCTGATTTCAAAAAAAGGCCGTAAGGCACCAGCTCCCAGGAACAGACCATAAGTCCCAGAAACTAGGCCATAAGACACCAGCTCGAGGAACAAACCGTAAAATCCAGAACAAGCTCATAAAACCCCCTCCCGAAGAACAGCCCGGGGATAGACACAAAAATGGGGAAATATCTTATCTCAGAATGGGCCATCTACGCTGGGCAGCTCTGTCTCATGCTATGGGTAAACGTTCATGACATAGGAATGCAGGCCACTGACCGCCTGTGACCCCCTAGTCCCCACCAATGAAATTTTAGATGACCTAATCCTCCTAGAGAGTTCCCCTGGTTCTCTATAAGAAGGCCTGCATGTCTTTGTCTGGGGTCACTATTTTAGAGAATGGTTGTGCCCCCCCCCCCACATGCTGATTGTTTCTGCAGAATGGACACTCTTTGTCTTTGCATACTATCTGAGTCTGAGGTCTTCCTTTAGTGATTTTCGGACCCTTACAGTAGGAAGGCCCAGGTGACTTCTTGTGGGCCTGGGCATTGTAGTCCCTCTCGGTGACTGTCTATCCCAGAGGGTTTCTACTCACTTTGCACCAGCTCCATCATGGCAAAGTCTCAGTAGCCAAGTGAATCCTGATCTTACTGGTGCCCAGAATGGCACCTCCTGGGCTCAGCTCCAGTGGGCTCGGCCACCCCTTAGCCATGTGACCCCAGGCATGGCTCTGTAACTCCCTGTCCCTCCATCTCCTCTCCTGGAAACTGGGTTGAATATAGTAAGTAGCTCATGAGAGGGGCTGAGGCTCTGACTAGCACTTGGCTCAGACAAGGTAGCTAGCGAAGTGGAGGCCACCATTACTCCTTATCTTTGCTCAGCAGTGCGGCCAGAACCTTCTGCCCTGGACCTCATGGGTAAAATAACATCCGAGCAGCCCCAGCCTGGCATGGAAAAAAGATGGTTCTCATTCCCCACAGGTTTATTTTGTAATTATCGGGAGGACAGAGCCCTTTCTCCAGCTTCGGCCAGAGGGTTCAGAGATTAAACTTCTCCCATTGATTAGGATGTCTTCTGCTTAACGGTTCCATTACTGTGTCGGGGTATTCAGATTCATTTAAGCCATAAAACACTGATAATAAAAACTTTCACTAACTCCAGGAATTCGTCTCAAGAAGCTCAGTTGTGCTGCACGGACCACACACCTGTCCTTGATGACCTCGGTGCAGGGAGGCATGTTTGGGACAATTGTCCAGTTAGAGGAGGAACCCAAGAGCATCACAAATCAATAAAGGGACAGCAATGGGGCTTAGCTGTCTTCACATCAGGATCCCTGTGATTTGACCCCACCTTAGCCCTGTTATCCTTCCAGGTGACATTGCCCTAAAAGGTTCCTTGCCTCCCACAGGTCAGCAAGGAGTCAGGAGTCCACCCTGTTGGTTTGGTGATAGCATCCGCAGACAGAGGATGCAAAAGACTGTTTGGTGAAGAACAGGCTTTTGGTTCTAGTCTGTCTGTCACACTTCCCAATCCTGTATTTCTTTATCTTGCCCACCAAAAAACAAAACAACCTCCCCACCCCTCAAATCAACAGGATCCTCATGTAACAAGATACAGATGATGGGTGGACAGGCACTAGGGGAGGTGACAAACTTAACCCTAGCATGAAATGATATCCAAAGATTGGTGGCAGACAGCTGAGCTGAGCAGTAGGTGTCTTAGGGACCTGCCCCACCACACTCCAGTGGGGAGCCATCCATCCAATCTCCATGCCTTCTCTCCCCTCTACTTCCCTGGCGTCAGGCAGCATCAGGCAGCGAAGCCCGCAAAGGAAAGGAAAGCAGGTGTGTGCTTTAAGGCCTGATCCACGTGAGCGAGCTCCTTCTGTCTCCTTTGATCATTCCAGCTGCCTTGGTGGGGCTCTGCAATCACAACCCCTGCATTTTTCTCATCTGAAGCTCTTGTGGCGAGGGACAGGTCATGTGATGGGCGGCGACAGAAAGGGGTTTGAACTCCTAGGCCTCTGATCTCTCTTTGGGTCAGGGCTGGATTTGATCTTAGGAAAGGGGACCACCAGGGCCAGGGGGGAGGAAAAGACAACTCAGGAGCCAAGCTACCCTCCTCGTGTGGAGGCTGAGTGATGGAGCCCGCCTATGAAGAAGAGCATACATTCGTCAGGCTGGTGACCCCGCTGTACCGGCGCTTTGTGGCGTGTAACAAAGACTGCGGAGCAGAAAATTGGAGTTCAATTTGCCGTCCATCCCATGCACAGCGCTCAGCCCATTCCAGTCCCTAGCAGGCTCCTCTGCGCTTTATCATAAATAATAACACACGCAGCTCTATGGCCCTTTCCACAGTTAGAGTCCCCAAGCAATTTACAAGCTGGATTATCCACACAGGCCTGCACAGCGGCATTCAGCCCCTCCCTGGCACAGTGAAGAGCTTGCCCATGCTCCATCTTCCTGGTCGCTTTCCTGGCACTTGGGTGGGAAGCCCTGCGCCCCTGCCTGGCAGCCTCAGTCCCTTGCCAGAACAGATGTAGGGGACACAGCCTCTCCTTTAGGGTCAGGAGTGATTGCTCAGTGGTTAAGAATCCATTAAGAATGCTCCTGCAGGGGACTCAACTTTGGTTCCTGACACTTGTAGCAGGTAGCTCACAAGCACCTATAACTCCAGCTCTGGGGGACCCTACACCTCTGGCCACCGGTGGGCATCTGCATTCCTGTGCACACACCCCCTCCCTGAGAATACATCATTAAATAGACAAACCTTCAAAAGGAAAGTGGCTTCCTGTCTCCACCAAGAGCATCGTTTCCCTCCTCTGAACCCCGGGAAGCCTATGAGGCTTCATCAGCAGAGACTGCTGAGCCCAGAGGGATGGGGCAACTCGCTACATGGGCTACTGGGCAGAGCCCAACCCTCGGGACAGTGGTCATTAGTTTGTGGCGTACAGAGCCTCATGGAGGGACATCTATGGGTAGGGCAGACTCACCCACCACCTAGAGACTCTGGGAGGCAAGGTTCAGGCAGAGCTTGTAGGGACTCCAGCCCCAGCCTGTGCTACTTCAGTTCTGAGGCCACATTGCATGATGCCATTTCAAAGAGACACCCAAGGCAGGCAGGTCTCTAAAGGTGGATGTGGAGTGGGAGAAGGGGAAACGGACACGTTGGCTTGGTAGGCACGGGGTTTGCTTGTGGGGCGATAGGGATGCTTTGGGGGTGAAATGGAATTGGTGGCTGTGTATGGTAGTGATGTCACTGAACTGCCTGTTTTGATGCTGTGTCAATCTCAGCTGAGTTAGAAAGTAAGCTTAGTGTGGCCCTCCCCTGGCCTCAGGCAGCCCTCAGGAAGGGACACCTAAGAGTACTGACTGCTTCTTCCTCTCCTAGGCAGCCACCTGGCTCCTGCAGCAGCCCACCTCTGGCCTGTCAGACACCAGCAGCAGCACCTTCTCCATACTGGGTGCTTCTGCTCTCTGGTGCCAGAGGGGCCGGGCGCTCATTGGTTCCTATGAGTGTGGGGCTTAAGGGCATTTGGAAGAGGGGCGGGAAGCCCGAGCTTTGCAGGGCAGATGGGATTTGGATGGCAGTTGCATTGGCAAAAGCTCTGGCACGGATTTAGCGCCCAAGCACTCTGAGTCCTCCCAGCTTATTTTAGGGTGCGTGTGCGCATGCGTGCGTGCGTGCGTGCGTGCGTGCATGTGTGTGTGTGTGTGTGTGTGTGTGTGTGTGTATGTGTGTGTGAGTGTGTGTGGTGGGGCCATGTCAACTTCCCTTGCTGGATTTTGTTGAGTCAGTGTACAAAGGTTAAAATACTCTTTAACTGCCATGCCCTCTCCCTTCCTCCCCACCTCCCTTTCCACAGAAGCTTGGGGTTCCAAGCCTACACCAAAGACAATGAGAGACAGTTTGATATAGAAAATCACGAGGCAAGACAGAAGGTCACTTTACCATGAACAGCTCCAAGGGGAAATGGCTTTTGCAGAAATGGAGTTAGGGTTAAGTCTATGGGCCCCTGGACCCTCCTAAAAGGTGGGGGGAGGGGAGTTTTGAGGCTGAGCTGGAAGTCAGAGGAACCCGGGCTGGAAGCCAGGCCAGCTGGAGGCCCCGCCCAACTTGGTCCCTGAGAGGTTGACCATTTTGGCTGTCAGTCCCTTGTAGCTTCTCCAGAGGGTGGGGTTGGGGGCATCTGTGGTTTTCATTTAGCTCACCACTCTCTGGCAGATGGAGAAACCGAGGCAGAGGAGAACTTGGGCTCCGCTTTCCTAACTTGGAGCCGTTCTCTCCCACTTCACAGCATTCCGCTTCAGGCTCCCAAGTATAAATTCTGCACAAGGGTTCAATCGATGCCCGCTCTTCTTTTCTAAGCTCAGATTCTGCTCTAGCCCCTTGAGGGCCCCTGGACCCCAGAAAGCCCCAGCTGTACTAATTGATGGGGGGAAGAGTGGGTTCCCCAATATGTATCATGGATCCCTGCTATGGGTTGAATTGTGTCTTTCAAAAAGATACACAGAGCCCTCTCCCAGGTACTTGTGGCTGTGGTTTCTTCGTTACTGTTTTTGAGATGGGGGTCCTACCTGTCCTAGGTGGGCCTTGAACTTGCTGTGTAGTCAGGATGACCTTGAACTTCTGGCTTTTATCTCTTCACTAGGGTTCTTGGATTACCCGCAAGCACCACCACTTCTGTGCTGGGAATGGAACCCAGGGCTCTGTGAATTGAGAGCTACATCCCTAGCCAGTGTATATGGTATTTGAAAATGAAGTCTCTTCAGATATCATTAGGTTTAGATGAGGTTCCTGGGGTGGGGCCTCCTCTGATGTGGTTGACATCCACAGGAACACCCAAGGAGAAGACAGTCCATGAAGACAGAGGCAGAGTCACAGTCAAAGCGTATGGAGGACAGCCTTGATGCCAGGGACCAGGAATACGGAGGACAAAGGTTCTCAGGTAGGGTAAAGTCCATATGCAAATGGCCCTGCCGACATCTTGATTTCTGCCCCCTGATATCCAGGACTGGGAGATGAGAAGTGCTTGCTGATTTAATCCATCAACTTGGGGTACTATTCGATGACCCCAGAATGCTAGTCCACCCTCCCCAACACATCTGGACTCCAGCCAGCTCTGTACAGAACCCTTTCCTGTGAGAAGGTTTGCTGGACATTCCCCAAGTAGAGGTGGTCCTTGTGTGCTCTAACATGCACTCACCAGAGGGCAACCCAGAATGATGCCTCTAAATGTCTAAATGCCCCCAACTCCAACCTGTCAGCAGACGTGTCTTAGTCCTTTTTGAGCATTCCAGGCAAGCACTGTAGAACTAAGCTACATTCCCAGTCTTCCGTAGCTAATCTCACGTGGAGCACAAGTTCAATAAACCCAGAATGAAGGACTAAATAAGAAGACTCCTCGTCTTTCCGGAAGGTTTCAGAAGGTTCCTATATCCCCACCTGTCACTTCCCATTCTTGATGGCCACCTCACGTGCCTTGGCTTGCCCTCCTTGTCCCTAGCCACAACATGCCAGCCGCTCTGCACTGGGGCCAGAGCTCAGCTAATGGTAAGTGACTTCGTCCTGAGTGGCGGGGTCAGGATTGGCAGCTTGGCAAGCAATGTGAGCATGACGGATGGTTCTGCATCATGGGCCATTTTCAACTCATTCCCTGGAAACCAGGGACTTCTGGGAAGGAGAGCAGTAGACCCCCTCCCTGTGCCTTTTTCACCCCCTTCTCTTCCCACTCCTCCTTCCCAGAGCTAAAGGCCCTGCTCAGTCCTGTAGGCTAGGGGTGAGGGGAGGGGCGGTTGCTGGGACATTTGTTGTTCCTAGTCCTGGGGATTGAATAGGCATTCTTGTCATTCCCACCATTTTTCCTGCCAGGACACTCTCATTCAGAGAGTGATGTGACCGCCACCCATTTGCTGTCCCTTCTTTCCTGTGGCTGGCCTGAACTGAAGAAGTAGCACAGGGTCTCTGTGCTGTCTGTGTGCCATCCCTGCATCCTAGGCAACTCTAAAATGAGAAAACTGGTACCCAAAGGCAAGAGTGGCTACCGGAGTTGCTCAGAGGGCCACGTGGGCTCAGCAGCTTGCACGAGGGGGCTGTCTGTCTTGCAAGTCCCTGTTTGTTCCCTAGAAGGCACAAAGCATGTTGGAAAAGCAACAGAGTCACCTCTAGGTGCTCCCTCCACCACCCACAGCTCTGAGAGAAGCAGGGCAGAGGTTCCAACTTGCCAGTCATTGTTTCAACAAGTCAAGGCCAGCCTGGGATAGCTCAGGAAAGATGAGGCTTCCTGCAGAGGTCAAGCCACCATCTGCCTCAAGTTGTTGTGACATGGCTGCAAAGATACCCATGTCCCTTAGGTCCTGACCTGCCAACCCAGTTACCTTTCCAGGCCCTGTTCTTGTTTAAGACATGGGTACTCAGCTTTGCCCAGTCCTCCCTGGACACTAGGAAGTAAGTGAGTGATAAAGAGTTGGAAGTGAGAACGGTGGTGAGACTGGGAGTCCTTAGCTCTGTGAGCCCAAAGAAGCACTCCTTGGGGAGTTGACACAGAGGAATGGAGGCACTGGAAAGGGACCTTGGGGGCAGGGCAAGCCAATAGGGTCCTTGGAGACAGACTTCTGCTTGGCATCTTGCCTGTCCCAGCCTTGGACAGGAGGGGAGTGTTGAGCTGTGGTTTGGCAATGGCCGACCCCAGCATAGGAAAGGGGGAGTTTACAGGAAGGCTACCAGTTCCTGGAAAGGACAGTAAATTAATATAATAGGGCTATGTGGCTGGTGACAAGGGATAAAACATGTGGTTCTAAACAGCCCCATGTGAGATTGTCAACAGGATGAATGGGAGGCAGGACAGCAGAGAAATAGTGGGAGGAGAGGTGTCAGAGAGGTCAGGGGCAATCTGTGGGGTAGAGGCCTTCTCAGCTCCCCTTCCCTCAACCAGCCTTGGGCAGGACTTCCCCTGCAGGCCCCTTGCTTCCTTGGCACCCCAACCTCTACCTCCCCACAAAGCCTTTATGAGCTTTGCCCCATGTTTTATGGTGCCCTTGATGCCCATTCTGTATAAGTGCTCCCAGCCCTGAGCCATAACAGACAGCATACACGACAGGATGTCAGCTTACCCACCCAGCTCACACCAGTCATTCAGCAAGTGCTTTCTGAAGACCCACTATGTGCCTGGAGCTGCCACAGCAAGCAAGGAGGAAATCCTAGCTCTCAAGCATTCTCAGGTGCTCAGGAAGTGGAGGGATTGATTGACAGAGAGATAGCCCAGTGGAGATCAAAGCCTTTGATAACCATGGGGGCATAGCTTGCTGTACTGCCAAGGCTACTGGGCAGGAAGGGACCCCAAACAATATTTTAAAGGGCAAGAGGTGAGTCAAGTTTGGGGGTCTGGAAGATCCAATTTGTGCAGAAGTCAGGATGTATAAGAAACATGCTGGCTTATGGAAACTTCAGGTATTTTGGCATGATGGGTGGGAGGGTGTAAGCTGAGTAGGAGCCAGGACCTGTAGACTTCAAGAGCAGGCCTGGTGAAATGAGTTGAGTCCAACACCTAGCTTCTTCAGTTGGATGCCACATGGCCTTGGATAAGTCATCTAGTGTCTTCCAGCCGGCTTATCCACTGGGAAGAAGATGGCATGTGGGTATCAGACTTTACTTTCTTGGAGAAGAGGCAGGTATACTTCCTAGCACAGTTCCTGGTTTGGAAGGAAGGAAGGAAGGAAGGAAGGAAGGAAGGAAGGAAGGAAGGAAAGAAGGAAGGAAGGAAGGAAGGAAGGGCACTTAGTGTGTGGGGGTCATATCCTAGAGAATAAAGGGCTTAGAGACAGTGCTAAGGAGTTGGAGGCCATCCTGGGGCAACAGAGAAGCCATGATAATTTGTAAAGTGTCATGTATACAGAGAAGATCTTCACCTCTAACTTCCTCCAGGAAGACTCCCATGTGGATCGCACAGAAGACACTGAGGCGCTCTGTCTGACGTTGGATGAGGGTGGAGTGAGGACCTTTGACCTCTCAGCATAAGGCTCTCAGCATTACACTTTAGGTCATAAGCTTTCCATGCTCAGAGCATGTAGATCAGCTGAGGACTAGAGTCCAGGAGTACAAAAGGTGGAGGACCACCCCTGCCTAGAGGCTGTGGCCAGCTGGCTACAGAGATAGGATTCATTTGGCAAGAGCTGATTAAGGCCCTGAAGCATCACTGAGCAGGCTTGGATATAGAAAATCAGGCGATGGGCACATAAGGCAGCGTGGGCCACTGAGAGCTGGCAGGGCAGCCAGAGAAGCTCCACAAAAGGAAAGGGACAAGGAAGCATGAGTCATCTGCTCATTGATTAAACTTGTGTCTACGGAAGGACAGCTGCACTTGGGACAGGCCTGGGGGGGGGAGTGGCATAGGAAGATGGCTCTTGAGGTTTATAGAGCTGTGTCTACAAATACTCAGGTCTAGACAGAGGTTGGAAGATGGAAAGTGCATGATGGTAAAGGCAGATGGAACAGGGCAATGGGGACACGTAAGAGAAAGCCACCAAAGGTGACATTTTATCCCAGGCCACAGCCAGGTAAAGAGAGTGGTGGGGTGTGACTAACACAGAGGGCCAGTCCAATCAGAGTGTCAGGGATAGGAAAGGAGAAGGCTTGGCTCATTCACATCTGATTAGAACTGGAAAGAGGGCTTGTATTTATTTCATTTCCACTGCTGTGATAAAATACAAGGGTAAAAAGCAAGTTAGGGGAGAAAGGGGCTTATGTCAGCTTACAGTCCAAGATTACAGTCTACCATTATGGGAAGTCTTGGCAGGAGCTTGAAGCAGTTAGTCATATCATATAACAGTCAAGAGCAGAGAGAGAATGAATGCAGGTACACACTGTGTTCAGCTTGATTTCTCCACTCTTATACAACTCAGGACCCCTGCTTAGGGGATAGTGATGCCCACAGTGGGCTGGGTCTTCCTACATCAATTAACCTAAATAAGGCACTCCTTAACAAGTCATGCCCACAAGCCTTTCTGAGTTGAGAGTCTCTTTTCAGGTGATTCGAGATTGTGTGAAATTGACAGTTAAAGCTAACTGTCAGAGGCGCCATGGTATGGTCCCATGGTGAATGGAAAGGAAATAGAGATAGGAAAAGACTCAGTCTTCTGTCCTAGCATTCTTAGTAGGCTGTATCCAGAGCCCATGGCTTTATCCCAAGGGCCACAGGAAGCCACTGAAGTTACATACCCACCCCCAGAAATACAGTAAGACATGAACTATAAAAAGTCATGTGGACACTGGGAGACCAGTGAGGACCCAGAACAGAGATGAAATGGTAGTTTGAATGAAAATTGCTCCCATAGGCATATATTTATGACTACTTGGTCCCCAGTTGGTGGCTGTAGTCTTAGTAGATATGGGCTTGCTGAGGAAGTATGTCTCTAGGGGTCTTTGAGTCAAAACACTAGAGACATTATGAGTTAGTGCTCTCTGCCCTGTTTGTGAATGGAGATAAGAGCTCTTGGCTGCTGCTCCAGCTACTTGCCTCCGTGCTTTCTCCCTACCATCATAAACTCTAACCCTCTGGAACTGAACTGTCAGCCCAATTAAACTCTCTCTTTTATAAGATGCTTTGGTCATGGTGCTTTATCATAGTAATAGGGAAATAACAAAAACAACGACCTTCTGGGCAGCAACGCACTTTCCTCAGGAATTGGCTTTCTTTTTAAAGTTATTTGGGGATATGAAAGGAAGACAGTTTGGTTGGAACCTTGCAGTTTCAGGGAGCTGGTAGAAGAGAGGAAGGTAGCAAGAAGTGTGGGTCCTAGGAGCTGTTTCAGAGCAGGGGGTTGTATTGTCTGAGGGTGTGTGAGTCAGTATTCCATGATGAGAAGCCTTAGGATTGCAACTGATAAGAGGAAAGGTTCATTTGGCCCACAGTTTGGGAATTTTCTGGCCATGATCACATTGCTTTGGGGCTTAGGACAGTGCACCATGTGGAGGGTATGAAAATTGCTCACTTCATAGGTAGGGAGTAAATATGGAAGAGGAAGAAACTGTGGTCTAACTGTCCTTTTCAAGGTTCCCAATAACCTAAAGACCCCACCTCTTAAAGTTTCTATGGCCACAAATGTCACAATGGGGACCAAGCTTTTGCCTTGTGGATCTTCAGAGGACAGTTGAAATTTCAGAGTGGGAAGAACTGGCAGATCTGGCCCTGGGTACTAGGGTAAGAGTGGACCTATGGAGAAGGTGCTGGGTCCAGTAGGAAACAGCTGTGGTCAGTTGGATGTCCAGGTGGAAATGTCCAGGGACATGTCCAGGGCTGGGACTCTGGAGCCATCTATTAGCATATCTAGTGATAAACTTGAGCTGTGTGTCTTGTGAAATTCCAGAGGGGGTGGGCAGAAACATCTAGGTATAACTCCTGTCCCATGGGCTTTCCTTCTCCATGCCAGATCAACCTTATTCATAGTCTGCAAGTGCAGCAAGACATTGACCACATATTACACACTTGCAAGATGCGAGTTGTCCCTGATGCTTGAGATATGTAAAAATCCATATGCCAATCCTTCAAGGTCATAGTCACTTTCCTAACAGATGGGGAGGCAGCAGTGTATCGATGGAGAGGATTTGCCCAAGGTCATATGGATGTGAGTAGCAGAGGAGGACTCCCATTTGGATCTGGCTAAGTCCTTGGCTCAGGTTTTTGTACCAAGGACACCTGCCTCCATGCCAAGTTTCAGATGAACAAGGAGGACAGCTTGCCTTATGTTCTATCAAGAAGGTTGTTACAATCTACCATTCCTTCATGACTCACTGTTTACTCTCTACACTGTGGGACTGTCATCTGAGGCACCAGATCCCTCTTTCTGTTCCTCATCTGCACATAATGCATTGATTTCTTGAGGGTCAGACTTCTGTTTCTGGGTGAGGAGAAAGTCCCTTTGGCCATCCCTGCACATAGATAACATATGTGCCATCAGTGAATTCATTATCCTTTGAACTGTGGCACCAACATAGGACACAGGTGGAAGGAGCCAGGGAAGCAGACCCAACTAGAGTTCTCTTTCTTTGGCGTCTCTGCACTCTATCCCACTTCCAAAGCTTTCCTTGCTGGTTCCCATGGGGTCTGCATGTTCTTTCCATCTCTTTCCTCTTGAGTCTTCTTAGATCATTTTGGCCATTTTGAACCTTCTGTAAATACCCACTTTGGGGAACTTAGCTTTCTTTTCAGTAATATGTGGAAAATATCTTCCTATCCAGAAGAAAGATGGTTCTGAGGGGAGATGAGGTTATTTAGCTTGTAGCAAGAGGCGCTTATGAGTAGGCACCAGGGAGCCAGGCTATGATGATATGTGGTGAGGATGCGAGAAGCTGAGATGCATCAGAGGGAATACCAGGCTGAAAGGCGCAGGGATTGCACAGTGAGCTGGAAGATTTTGGGCAATGACAGATACTTTCTGTGTCTTGATGTTCTTGTCTGGAAATGGGTCAGTGTCATTAGAACAAAATGTGTAGTGGTGAACAGGTCAGGTAAGGAAACTGGTATGAAGAGGGTTCATACTAAACACAGTAAGTTAGGTCTCTCTCCTCCTTTGCTGCCTTCCCTGCTTTATTTCTCGTTCCTCTTGACCTCTGGAATACTGAGGATTACAGCCTGGCATCTTCTGAGATGAGAGCATCCATGTCTCTGGTTTTGGTGACTGCATGAGTGATCACACTCCCCATGACTTTGTGATTTCCAGCCTGGATAAATGAGCTGATTGGTGCTTAGCAAAACTTGCTCACTTGGCCCTCAGAATACACCTTTTTTGAAAATTAGAGTCTTTGAAGGCGTACATAGTTAAGATGAGGTAAAAATGGACTAAGATGACCTTATAACTTTACAATAAGCAGCCTTATAGGAAAATAATGGAAAGAAAGTGAGACACACAAAGAAGAAAGATGTATGAAGACAGGCAGAGGTCAGGATGCCATATTTATAGTTTAAGTACAATAGAGGCTACAGGGGATACTAGGAAGTAGGAAAGAGGATTGGGACAGATTCTCACCCGGTGCCTCCATATAAACCATCCTTTTGGTTTCTCAATTTCAGACAGATGTGTTCCAGAGTTTTGAGGTGGTACATCTCTTTTATTTAAGTCACATGATTTGTGGCAACTTGTTACAGCAGGTGTAAAAAGCTAATATAGTTTGTACAAAGCATGTGGGGGAGAGATACTCCTTAATCCTTCTTCAACTGGCTCCCATTTTCCCTGTGCAGAGCCCAGCAGGAGTTGAGTGATATATACATAAAATGGGGGCAGGGGAATATGCCTGTCCTCCCATGTATTTTCTAGATGCACAGAACTATGAAAAAGCAAGAGGGCAAGTTTTTTAGGCTCCATGTTTCATCACTAATGTCTCATTTGTGGTATTTTTCTACCTAAGATACTTGAAATACCAACTCCCTACAAACAGGTACAGAGGCTTTTTAAGCCTGGACAAAGACTGGTCAGGGGTGTTGTCTCTATTGTTGGTTAAATGGCAGCAATCATGTCACAGGCACCATCTTATGCCCACCTTTCATGTGTCTCATAGGCTTGTTCCCGTCTAAGTTGATAAAAAAAATTCTCCATTATAGTCTTAACATATGTCATGGTGCCACATTCAGTGCAACTTTCCCCCTTAAGACTCACTTTGGTTCTAACCCTTATTGTGAAAACTTAGAAGGTGGACATGTATTTGACCATAGTGTTTAAAGGTTCAATTTTAGGATTGGCTAGAGTCACCAGGGTATGACTCTATGATGGAATCCTGCTGTCTTTAGGGAAGTGAGAAAGCAGAAATCACACATACATCATCTGGTGTCTCTTGCCTGGAGATACCATGCACTACCTCATGACTACCAAGCATGAAGTCCACCAGAAGATGCAGCCTCTTGACTTGGAATCTCCAGAATTGTAAGAAGCTATACAAATTTTTCTTCTTCATAACTTACCCAGTCTATGGTATTGTGTTACAGCAACAGAAGATGGACTAAGATAGATCCTGTTTTCTTTAAGAAGTGAACCCTTTGTGGTAACTCCTAGTGAGAATCACCAGTCACACTATTGAGAATTACCACAAGCTATATTACCCCTGTTTTTTTTTTTCCTGACACAATTGTCACAAGCCTGTTTTCACTGACAGCCACTAATGTTCTTGTTAACATCACCACTTTCTAGCTTGTGACTCAGTCCTGCTCCTCCTTGGCCTCTCCCTGCTGTACTCTTCTTTCTCGGCAGCCTCTGAGACACCAGAGACTCCAGCTCTCTGCTTGGGAATCACCATTTCTCTAGGTAAGAACATCTGTTTTTCTGGTCTCACTTCAATGGGATGATCTCTTCTCCCTTACCCTTAATCCTGAATTATTGCCTGAATAAGTTAACTGTGGTCATCATGTACACAAATATAAAACATCCGAAGCAAAACTCAAGGTCTTGTAAACATATAGGGTCCCCCTAATTCTCTAGTACAGTAAGTAACACTGTGGGACCAGTTACCCAAGGAAGACACAATGGTGGCTTTTGTGTCTTTCTTCTTCTATCTCTGTTATGTATTCATCTACTCAAGGCTGTGTTTGAACTCAGATGCCATGTTGTGATGACCTCACTAACCCTAGTATTTAACACAGCATGGAACCCACAGCCAATAGCTAAACAACAACAACAACAACAACAACAACAAACAACAACAACAACCAAACTAGTTAGTGCTATTGGGTTTACCCTTAAGTATTGCTGAAACTGGCAAGTCACCCAATCCCATCTCTTTCCTCTTTGCTCTTAAATCCATCCTCTAGGGCTTTGCTGACTTTTAGGCACCTGTCCATAACTCTGTGGTTCACTTAAATGAATGGGATATTTAACCATGCGTTTCATGTTTAAATTCCTTGCACATGACCAGAACCCCATGGCCTATATATAGATCAAGCATTCTGTCTTGCCAAGGAATCCATAGAACTCTCTGTCATTTAGCCATGCCTGTGGTCAATGGTTGAGAAATGCCAGATTTGGTCGTCTTATAGTTTCCTACTGTGACAGTTAATATTGTTCACTTGACAGAATCCGGGAGACAGGCCTTGGGGCATACCCATAAAGAACTATCTAGATTAGGTTAACTGAGGCATGAGGACACAATTTAGCCAGTGGGCAGTGCTGTCCTGTGGGTCAGAGACCCAGGCTGAATAAAAAAGGACAATGTGAGCTCAGCACCAGTGTTCATCTCTCTCTGCTTCCTGACTGTAGGCATGACATGACCATCCACCTCAATCTCCTGCCAGCATACCTTCTCCACCATGATAAACTATATCCTCAAACTGAGCCCAAATAAACCCTTCCTTCCTTAAACGTGACCCTGTCTGGTACCTTGTTACAGCAACAGAAAAAAATAACCAATGCACTTCTCAAACAATTCAGGCCTATTCCTGGTTTCTACTCTTCCAGAGTCTTGCCTACTGAGCTTCAAGACACCTACCCAACATTGAATGCTACAAGGTTTAGGTCAACTCTGAGCTCCCATGATCATCTCTCTACCATGCACCATTACAACAGTGCTTCATGCAACCATCTTCCACTTCTCCTGACTCCCAGTGAAAAACACTGTCTCTGGGGATGATCCTGAAATACGAGATGTCTTTGGTTGTTACAACTTAGGGAAAGGGGACATTAATAGACTTAATAGATAGAGGTAACAGAACCTCGTTCAGATTAAAATTCATCCTCTTGTTCTCTCGTTGACGATCTGGAGCCTGACTGTACTTTCCAGTCCTCTGAGGAAGTCTTGTGCCTCTGCAGGAAGCAGGACAAGATAAAGCCCAAGATAGCTTCTTATTAGCATTCATTCATTAGGTATGTGTTGGTGAGGAGGCCCCAGAGACTGTGTTTCAAGCTAGTTCCTTACATTCCCTGGCCCCTTAGCCAAGGAAGTTTGTCAGGCTGGGAGCCAGAACAACATACATTGCCCAGGATAGGCTCATCGCAAAGAGATAGTCAGTTCAACATGTCAATGCTGAGGCTGAGAAGCCCTGGCTGAGGCTCAAACAAGTATCCATCCACAGGGATACTCTGGGGCCTTGCCTTGTGTCTTAGGAACTTTCTATTGCTGTGACAAAACACCATGACCAAGGTAACTTTTATAAGAAAGCATTTAATTTGGCTTATGATTTCAGGGGGGTTAGAATGCATGATGGCAGAGCAAAGGAATGGCTGAGTGCTCACATCTTGATCCACAACCCAAGGCAGAGAGAAAGAGAGAGCACTGGAAACTGCCTGAGTCTTTTAAAACCTCAAATCCTGCCTCTCTAAGAAGGTCACACCTCGTAATCCTTCCCAAACAGTTCTGCCAAAGGGGAGCAAATATTCATATATGGGGATGGGGTGCATTCTCATTTGGAACACCATGCCTTGGGCTTGCCATTTACCAGGCCCTACTTGTACGCTCGCTGAGTGGCTCTTCTACACTCTATCCCAGCCCAAAGGCACAGTCCAATCCCTTCTGCAAACTGGAGGCTGCAAAGGCAGGCAGCTGGCTGCCTCCCAGGTCTGAATCAGGTGGCAAGGACAAAAGCAGAGGAAAGCAGCATTCTTTAGAGAGATGCTGGCTTCCTTCAGGATCCAGGGCAGATGAGACCAATTTAGCTAACAAGTTGCCAGGACCATAGTACCGTTGCCAGACAGTGAAATTGCCCTTCTTACCAACATGGACTGCCAGGCAGATGAGACAAACAAGCTTGTTAATTAGGCCTGTAATAGCAGCTGTGAAGGGGACATTTTTCCCAGAAAATGGGGGGTAGTGACTAGGTGGTGCCTCTCTCTTGTCCCATAAGAGATAGGGCCCGAGGCTGGGATTTGTTACTATGCAGAGATGCAAGAAGTCTATCTCACTATAGCTTCCATTCTGGGACACAAGAAAGGCCTGGACAAAGGTCAGACACAGATTCTTCAGTCACAGGGGACACATTGGCTAGCTCTCCTGTAGTCCTTAACCCAGTATGTACCCAGTATGACGACACATAATTAAAGTCATGTAATAAGGGTGAGTCTGGGCATTGAATCCTTTCTATTTCCTTAATTTAAGTGCAGCCTCTGATCCCCTCTGGTTCTTCCTGCCCCTAGGCTGACTGCTGTCTTCCAGTCCTCCAAGGAAGCCTGGTGACTCTTTGTAGAGTCGGGTAACACAGGTAGAACAGTAGTCTATCTTGGAAATTCAAGGACATCGTATCAGTATGCTTTTTGTTTGGTACATATTGATAGAGAGGTGCCAGAAACACATTCTGATCAAATTCCTCAGAATCCTTGGCCTTCCAGCCGAGGATTTAGGCAGGCTGGGAGCCAGAATATGCTCAAGTCCTCTGGGGCTAACTTGCATGGTAGTAGGCTTTAGGGACAGGTTGCCTAGTCTGGAGGGGCAACTCCAGAGCAGGCGAGCATGCCTCTTAGCAGGCAGGCTCATCAACATAGGTCTGCATCCCAGTGGTAGGGGAATAGTCTCAGATGCCTCTATGAATCCTCGGACACAGAGCCAAGGTCCCCAGGGGCCATGTCTACCTCTAGAGTCTAGACCATCCTTATATCCCCTTACCAGTATGTCTGCTGCAAGATTTGTATCTTCTATAGAGGACAGGAAAGTGGTACCCATGAAATCTCAACAACACGGCAGCTAAATAAGACTAAGTAGGACCTGAAAGGTGACAATATCAGATGCCAACAAAGATGGGGGAGGTTTTGTGGGGTTCCAGCTCTAGGCGGAGAGCTATAGGCAGTTAATGACTGCAGAGAGAGAATCAGTCTTCTCAAGGGATGAGCCCCCCCACCCCCCAAACTGGTTCTCCAGTACCAAGTGGTCAGCTCTAAAAACGTACACATACCAGCGACACTAAATGAACATAGCAGGTTGAATGTACATATTTATATGTATGTATATGTCTAACCATAATAACTAAAGGAAAAAGTCCCCACTTTTACAGGTGCTCTGGGCTGCCACCCTCCTGAGTATATTTGCATCCATGACTTATTCTTGAAAGGGACCTTCCCTCACAGGCAAACTGGGGACCCATGAGAGCACCAACTAGACCTTCCCATAGACTCGGCACCCCAGCCAAGCTTGTCACCAGCAGGTCTTCTTAAGTGGCCCTCCAGCTCCGGCTCCAGTTCTGTCAAGGAAGTGCCTGTCTTGGAGACTGTGCCCCCGAAGAAGGGTCATTATTGCTAATGCCTTTTCTCCCCCATCTGTTGTGATTGTTTACACTCCACTTGCTAATTAGAGACTAATTAGCTGGTGCTGAAATTCATCACTTTCCAAACACAACACGGCAGCAGGAAACGCGCAGCGATGCGGGGGCAACATCTGCACCTCCGCTTGGAGCCAAGGCGCCATTCAGCTGCTCCCGCTCCACCTCCCTCCTCCTCTCCCTCCTCCTCCCTATGAGCTTCCAGAAGGCTTGGGCTGCTGGCTCTTTTTATTCAGCTCCTCAGCACAGTGCAGTGTGGAACATGCCGTGAAAAGTCAATGCTATCTAGAATAAATAAATGAATGTAGGTCTAAATGAATGGCTAGGCGAAGGCTGGCCCACGAGTAGACACCACAGCATGGATGGCTGAGAAGGAGGGGAATGGAATTTATGAACTTGTGGGCAGTGAGACACAGAGCTGCCCATCATTTAGTGGAAGATGATGCTGGATATGTTTCCTGATCCAGGGTCTTAGGGAAGAACATTTGCCAAAGTGGGTGGGGTTAATGAGGGCTTTGAGAGTGGCAGTGAAAAGGGGTGTGGGAATACAGCGGGGTGTGGGAGGAAAGGATGATTGGACTGGGAAGGACCAAAGGTGGCATCCCAAAAGGAGAGGGTGCAAAGATGGGTGGCAGAGGAGAAGCTGTAGAGTGTGGCCTTAAAAAGCCAGAGTGGTGGCCCTGGCTTGGATGAGGAAATGTGACTGTACTGGGGAGAAACCTCTGTGACTCATGGATGGATGCCAACAACAGACTGGATTGGCGAAGGCCTTAGGACTGACCTCTCTTCCTCTCAGCTCCAGCAGAGTGCCTGCTGTATCTCAAAGTTCCCTTCTATTCAAGCCTTGGGCAGCGGGGCTGACTCTCTGGACTCCTCCAAGTCCCCCAGGGCTCTCTGAGGCCAACAGTCAGGATGGAAGGAAGCCAAGTAGAGGTGAATTGCAGTTCTCAGAGCAGCCAGGCTTCTACAGGGAGGCTCTGGGACAGCCGGCCATTGAAGGGGCAAGAATGGAGCCTTGTCCCCGTTTCTTTTCTAGTGACATCTCAGAAGTCACCCCATATTCCTACTTGCAGCCCTGACCAGTCCAAAAGCCCCCTTGTGAGCTTAGTAAACATTGGCCTTGCCCTCACTGTGTGTGTGCGTGTGTGTCATGTGCATTTCCCTCTGTATCTTCCTCAAGAGTAGGACCATGGGACTTATACCGCATGGTGGCTGAAGTCTCCTCTGTGCCTCCCGCTTGCTGTGTGGCTCAGGATCTGCTGTATTGCTTCTCTGAGCCTCTGTGCTCCTCAGAGAGATAAAGACTGGAAACACTAACCTCAAGTGTTGCCACCAGGACCAGTGAGAGGAGAGCTTTACTGTGTGCTGTTCCCCGTGATTGCTGAGTGGATGGCACGTGGGCGCTGTGCCCCTAGGGAAGGCATGGTATTTCCTCCTCCTCTGTCCATGCAAAAGTACATGCATGCATGTGTGCATGCATGCTTGCTTGAACTTACCTGGCTTTCTCCACCCTTACATAGTGCCCTGCTCAATGTCTAGCTCCCAAACTGCAGGAGAAAGGTTAAGGACTCTGATTGGCTGCTTTTGTTCACATTGTGGCTGGTCAATGGGATATCAAGAGACACACAGATTGGGAAGAGAGGTGCATGGTGGGTAGTGGCTTCAGCACACATCCACTCATATCTCTTCCAGCTAGGGCTTTGGAGCGGACATCCCTCTACTTATGATGTGCTGACAGAGGGCTGATCAGACTCAGGGTCAGGCCAGTTGAGCCCCTGGAAAACCAAGCTCTATGGACTGAACTGCTTGCTCCTTGTGGGCTCATCTTAGGGAGGGAGGAGGAGAACAGACAGCTGGCGATGCAAATACTCTATAAAGGTTACAGCTGGGGCAGCAAGATGGCTTATCAGGTAAAAGTGCCTACCACACAGGCCTGATGACCTCAGCTCAACTGCTGTAGTCCATGTATCCAAGTTTTATTTTTGTCTCTAAAACATTCAGACAGCAAGCAACTAAGAGGAGAAAGGGCTCATTTTAGCTCACGATTCCAGGCTAAAGTCCATCAATTTGGGGAGCACAGCAACAGGAACCAGAGACAGCTAATCACATCATATCCAGCCAAGAGTAGAGAGAAGTACATGCATGCATGTGTGCACGCTTGCTTGCTTGCTTGCTTGCTTGAGCTTACTTGGCTTTCTCCACCCTTACACAGTCTGAATCCCCAGCCTAGGAAATAGTGCTGCCCACAGTGGACTGGGTCTTTCCACATCAACTAGTTTAATTAAGACGGCCTCCCCACAGACATGACAGCAGCTCACACCAATACAGACAGTGACAGCAGCTCACACCAATACAGAAAGTGACAGCAGCTCACACCAATACAGACAGTCCCTTACTGAGACTCTTTCCCAAGGTAATTATAGTTTGCATACAGTTGACAATTAAAGCTATTGATCATATCAAGTGAAAAAAAAAAAAAAAAACAGGGAGAGAACCAATTACCAAAAGTTGTCCTCTGACCTCTGACCTTCTCAAACACTCCCCCTCCCCCACAATAATAACTTAGATAAAAGGTTTTAAAAAGTGAAAGTCATCCACTGAGGATCCTTTCTAACTCACCCCTCCCTGCCATGCCCGGCCTGGTACTGTGCCTATCTTACATGAGATCTATGCACTGTGCATACGGCCCATAAGCCTTAGCCCTGGCCCTGCAATTCCAGCTAGGACATGCCTGGGCTGTGCCAGCCCTGTCACCTGGGTAAGCATCAGGATCCCTAGACAATGTGTTATGACACTATTGCACAGCCCATGAGAGCTCAGGAACCATCATTTAGAGCAAGTTTCTAGGTGACAGGGCTGTCCCTGGCCTAAGAACCACACTTGCAGAACCACCATCATAGCAGGTAGAGCCTATCTATAAGACAGGCAGCAGGGAGACAGAGACCTGCAAGATGGGCTGAGGAGGACCCAGATGCTGGGAAACGTAGAGACATTTACTCTTGTCTTTTAGTTCCTGCCATATAACCCCAGTCACACTGAGGGCAGGGGACATAGTCTACCAGAGGACCTCTTTTAAATAGGATGCAAGATAATGCTGGCAACTGCAGCCCAACCCCCTCCCTCCCTGAGTGTCCCAGCTCCCCCTTCTGATTGATAGTCTAATCTCTGGGCCTTCTGAGTAACTAATCCTTCCATAATGGGATCAACATCTTGGTCCCTGCTCTTTATTTACATAATGGGACAAGGAAGGCCTTGCTCTAGCCAGCTGCAGGGAGGCTGGAGTGAAACCTGGGGTGTGCTGCACTGGCTCACTCCAGCTTTTGGAGACTGTGGGGTTGGGTCTCAAACTATGTTGGTTTCAGTTGGCAGCTCATAATATTGATGCATGTGTGCATATGTGCATGCATGCATGTGTGTGTGCGCATGTGCGTGTATGTGCAGTCAAGTGTGTGTGTGTGTGTGTGTGTGTGGTTGTGGCAAGCTCATGCTCGGGTGCTCAGTTAATACTCAGGCACAAATATTAATCCCTTTTTATGCAAAGAGAGATGTATTGTAAGCCCCGAGAAATCAAACTTGAAACCCGGCCAGCCTCCTGCCCTGCTGCCCTCACCCCTGCCAAATGGACACGTCTGTTAACGAGGGGGATAAACGGAGAGGCCATCAAAGCAGATTTCCAATCTGTCGATTTTGCTTTGGGGCCTCTCGGAACTCAATTTCTCACTCTGCCCCAGCCCCCCACCCCCTCCCTCCCTTGCTTTCCGTTCCCACTTTGCTCCCTACCCCCATGCTTTTATCTCCCAAAGTGGGACCTATTGACCCAACCGGGCTCACAGGGCGCTTTTCATGGGGTTCTGGGTTTGCTAATGGAGAGGCAGCGGGGAGAAGCTGGCCCAGCAGTGGACAGGAGCCCAGGAGCTCATCTGGGGCCAATGGGGTGGAGGCTGCAGCTGGCGGAGACTGATGCATTTGGCTTGGAGGACTGGGCCTGCGTGCCACACAAGACCCACCTACCTACGCCTTCAGGATGAGCAGGTTCCTTCCCAGTCTGCAGAACATGGAGAGTGACTTGTCCTAGGGTCGCATGACCAGTGTCTAACAGACGGACACTGTGATGTCTGGGTCTGGTGGGAAGGGCTCAAGAAATATTTACACTTAGGTACAGACTATTGTCTGGATTGTGCCGTGTGTGTGTGTGTGTGTGTGTGTGTGTGTGTGTGTGTGTGTGTGAACTGAAGCACAAAAGGCTGGGCAACTTCTTTAGGTCATGGTAGTAAAAGTCAGTGGACTAAGCCTTGTGGCCCTAGGTCTGTGCCATAGATACTGTTGTCACCTAATACTTGTTAGCCTCACCCCTTGTCTCCGCTGTCCTTTGTGAGATTAGTGAGGGCTTTTGCTAGAAGCTCACCATGTAGGGCTGGTTTTAACAAGTTCAGGGAGGCTTTTAATAGAAGCTACCACAACATGTTTATATGCACGGTTGCCATTTAGAAAGAGGGATACAGAAGCCCCAGTTGACAGTGTTAAGTCGGGGCTGACCCAGCCCAAATCACACGAGGATCTACCCTGCCACATTAGGTGAGAACAGGAAGTACCATTTATTCGACACCCACTGTATACTAACTACTGTATACTACTGTAGGCTACGGAGTTTCTCACTTTCTAGAGGGAAGTCTGGTTAGGAGATAGAACTAGAAGAGGAGCCTCGGATTTCTGAGTTCGAGGTCAGCCTGGTCTACAAAGTGAGTTCCAGGACAGCCAGGGCTACACAGAGAAACCCTGTCTCAAAAAGAAGAAGAAGAAGAAGAAGAAGAAGGAGGAGGAGGAGGAGGAGGAGGAGGAGGAGGAGGAGGAGGAGGAGGAGGACCCTCTGGTTGCAGGCCTGTCCCCCCTACATGCCGCTCCCCGCAGTGCTGCTGAAACCTGCAGGTACTTTAGTTTCTGATCCACTGCTGCTGTCCTGATTTGAGACTGACACCTCAAACAGCAACAACTCCCAAGAAGACAGGACAGGTAACACTCAGGAGAAGGGCAGAGGCAGGCCAGGTTGGGTGACAGCCTTTTTGTCCTCTAGAGCCCCCATTGTTTGCAAACAGGAGAGAGTTCAGGATGTGCCTGCTCTGCCCTCTGAGTTTCCCCGAGGAACTAAGGAGACTGGGGACATCGTCTTGTCACAGGACATCTGTTTGGCCATCACTCACAGTACAGGCTTCTTCAAGAGGAAAAACAACTGTAAACAAACGGGCCAGTGGGGAACTGCCGCTTTGTTCTCAAAGAGAAACAGCTTCCGCGAGGGAGGAGAGCCATGCCTTGGGGACCTGGGGACCAGTGGTCAGGTTAACAGGCGGCAGGGGGTTAAATGTGCAGGTCCTCTGGGCTCTGCTAAGCATAGATAGATGGGGGCAGACAGGAATGGGAGGGTCACAGCATGGGAGGGAGCATGAGGCATGTGACCTAGGGGAGCCCTTGCTTGTTGGTATTATGAAGGTGGGCGTGGTAAGGTTCTGATAAGAGGAGGGAAAGAATTTTGACAGAGATGTGAGACCTTGAGGGGCCTGAGACCAGAGCACTGCAGCCCGGGGAAGCCCAGAATGGAACCCCCTGCTGCCAATGAGGGCCAGCAAGGAAGGGTTCTACCCAGAACCTCAGAGGGAGTGAACCTGGCACTGCAGACTCAGGTTCAGGCCTCTGGCCTTGAGTGCCAGGAGACAAGTTCCTGGTGTTTTAAGGCACCCAGCTGGTGGCTCTCCATTACTGCAGCTCTGGGGAACTTACTATATGGCCAGAGCACATTTTCTCCTGACCTAGTTTCTCCAGGAAACCCCAAACCTAAAGCTCCCACAGCCTGCTGTCTCGGGAGGTCATGCTGTCATCCAGCCCCAGGCCTGCTCAGTCCCAAACCAGGAGTTTTCCTTGATCTTAACTTGACAGTGAGTTAGTTAGCATATCCTGTGGTCATTTCCACCAAGAATCTGCCCACTTCCCTAGCCCCTGGGTCAGGTTTCCCACTTGCACCCCTTGCTTCTAAGCTGCATATCAACTGTCCCTTAGTAATTAGGTGGGCTTTTAAAACTTTTTATTTGTCTGTTTGGGAGCACTGACTCCTAACCACTAGACCACCATTAAGCATCCTGTTTGTGTAAGACAGGGTCTCGCTATATAGCGCAGGTTGGTGTCCAACTTGAGGTTTCCTACCTCAGCCTCCCAAGTGCTGGGATTACAGGCATGCACCACCACTACCACCACCATCCCTGTTAGCATTTTAATAAAGCCAAGAACCCAGTTCAGGCCTATGCTCTTAAACACTCTCTCATAGCACTACACCTTCCAGCAATCCTATGGCTGGGGCTGGATCCAGAAGAACTGAGGGCAGACTCTCTAAGAAGTACCAGCACACCCTTATTCTTAGTGGAAGCAACCCAACTGCCACTGAGGGATGGATACACACACACACACACACACACACACACACGCACACTCTCCCCCCCATGTGCACAATGCTCACACACACACTCACTCATACACACACTCTCTTTCACACACACAAATACACACTTGCTCACACACACATACATGCATGTATGCACGCATACCCTCATATCCTCATACACACACATGTACCCCCTCATACACACACGCTCATTCATACACACACTTGCTCATTCACACACACAGAGACAGACACTCATACATACACGTGCACACATATGCAACACACACACATGCAACACTCATACATACACATGCTCATACACAAACAACACACACACATGCTCATTCACACACACACCCTCATACACATATGTGCACACACATGCACACCCTCATACATACATACATACACACACACACACTCATTCACACACATAGAGACCCACACACGCTCATTCATACAAGAACACCCTCATACACACGCAACACTCATACACACACATGCATGCACACACTCACCCTCATACACAAGCATACCTACATGCTCATTTATACACATACATGCTCATTCACACACACACACACACACACACACACACACACTGGAATTTTACTCCACTTTGAAGAGATAGAAAAAGCTGACACTGGCTATACTGTTTCTGAATGAACCTTGAGGTCATTAAACTAAGAGAACTAAGGCACTCACAGAAGGGCTAGTACCATTTCACTAATACACAGTCCCCAGAACAATCAAATACACAGAGCTGGAGGACAGAGTGGGGGCGCGGGGGACAGTGGGAGAGGGATGAGAAACAAGTGTTCAATGGAGACAGCTTCAGGTTGGAGCTCTGATGACAATGTCTTGGAGACAGATAGAGGTGATGGTTGCATGGACTGCGATACACTCAACACCATAGATCCACACATGTACACACGGATGACATGGCATGTTTCAGCTCATTCATACTTCATCATAGCAAACAAAAGCAAAACCATTTTTTCTATCTGCCCCATTAACACTCGGGAAAAGCTGGGGCCTTCTTTCCAGGGGGCTCAGCCTGGCACCCTGCTTTCTACTCTCCTAAGCCACAAAGGTCCCCACCCTCACAGGTAGCCTCCCCTCTGTTAGCTCAAGTGTCACCTCCTCAGGGACCTCTCTGGGTGAATTAGCCCCATCAGTTCTTACTCTGTTTCCTATGTACTATTCCTCGTCTCTCTGGTCCTAGCCTCACTCCCCTGGCTGCCCTTGGTCTTACAGTAGAGTGCCTCTTCCACACAGTGCATGCTCTGTAAAGGCTCTCTACATACATCATGACCGTTTCCTGAGGCCGAGAGTAGGGCATGCTGCAGGCGGTAGGCAGAGCTGTGGTACTGCAGACTTGGCTCCACATTCACACACAGAGAGAGGAAAACATGGCCTTTGTTTAATGAGCATCTACAACTGGTGGGCCTCTGGGCTGACCGGTTTGAATTCGTTCTCCCACAAAGCTGAGGTTCAGAGGTGAACCCGCTTACTTAGATGAACTAGTCCACGGGCAAGTGTGATGGGTGGGCTGTGGGGTCAAGGTCACTGCCACTGACTTCCTCGGTCCCCTGCCTCCTCTACTCTAGGCACATACTTGGGGAATCAAGGGGAGGCTTCATATTCTCCTTGTATGTAGGCAGGCAAGGTTTAGGGAGATACACTCTTTACATAATGGCTTGACTGTGAAACATTTCCCCATGGGCTCATGTCTTGAATGCTTGATTTCCAGACAGTGGCGACTGTAGTGTGGCACCCCGGTGTCTGGTCTACCATGATGTGGGGTGCCTCTGCCACAGACTCGTGCTGCTGCGAACACAGGGGGTTCTATTCCCAGGATGGACTAAATCCCTATGAAACATGAGCCCAAATAAGTCACCTCTCCGTGCTGTTGTTTTTCTAACGGACAGGCCCCTTCTGTGTCAAACAGTTAAATACAAGACAGAAAATCGAAGAGAGCAACTTCAGTGCACCCAGATGGAAGGAAATGCTTGGCAGCAGGAATAGGTTTTTCTTTCCTTTTATTACGTTTCCATTGTAAGAGAAGTTGAGAAAATAGTCAGAGTTCCTGTGTAGGGGATATGCAGTTTTCTGCTTTGTGAATGCCTTATATTACCAGGTACCATTACTAAAGGGAATGACCAGTACTGGCACATTCTTATTGATGACAACACACATCCCATTCAGCATTTGAGGTTTTTTCCTGGTCTCATTCACCTACTCCAGCGTCACTTCCAGGCTAGCACCTTACGGTTGGGAATTATGAGTCCCCACTCTGTGACTCTGTTACAGAGTTCCTTGTTTTTAGACTTTGAGTAAAATATTTGGGGGGTGTTCCTCAACTGGGGTTGGATACACACACACACACACACACACACACACACACACACACACATATCTGGGAACCAAACCCAGGTCATCTACAAGAGCAATAAGTGTTCCTAACCATTGAGACATCTCTTCAGCTTTGGGTTGTTTAGTTTTAAGCCTTAAAGAGCAGCAGGAAGTGGCATTTCACACACACACACACACACACACACACACACACACACACACACACACCTTCTTTGCATCTGACTTCATTCCTTCATACCGTAACAGAGACATCACTTTAAATTCAGGAATAGCAGAGGCTGCCCATGAGATGTTCTCCATAGAACCCTGAGTGATGTATGAAATTTCCTCTAATAACCCTGGGGCAAGTGAGGAAACTGAGTCTGGCTTAGCAACGGGAGAATTTGATGGCACTCATTGCGTTAATCACACGCCTGTTGCTGGGGCAGAATGCCACGACTAACAGCGACTTGCGGCAGAGAGAGTTTATTTTGGCTAAAGTTTCCAGAGGGATAAAGAGTCCATCGAGATGGGGCAGAGGCATGCAAGCGGAAGACATCTTGGCAAGAGCAAGCTAAGAGATTACATCTTTCATCACAAGCATGAAGCAGAAAATGAACTGGACGTGGGTAGGGCTATAAATTCTAAAAGCCAGTCCTCAGTGACATACTTCCTCCAGCAAGGCAGCACCTTCCTCAAAACAGGACCACCGACTGCAGACCAGGTATTAAAATGTCTGAGTCTCTGAGGGACATTTATTTCAAACTCCCAAACTCATCCCCTAGCAATAGAGTCCCAGACTTATTGTCCCATTAAGGTCCTTTTCTGTGCCTCCCTAGGGCTTTGGTCTACTCTTTAAATCTGTTTGAATGAGGACACATTCTAGATGGTCCAGCATCTCTACCAGTGCAGACTGGATGGAGGATGCCAAGCTCAGTCTCCCTAGGAGCCCTTACTGTGGCATCCCTGTCCTGCTTCCCACTCACTCCATAGATGTGGTCTCAGACACAGCAAACTGCAGAGAGGCTGCTGACAGATGCCCTGTGAGCTCCTGCAGCTGCTGCCCTGCTTCCCTGTGAGGGCACCCCTCCTAACACAAGCTGGGGCATGGATGAGGGGGAAGGGTTGGGTCCCCAGAGTTTGAAGGGGGCTGGGCTGTGGTGTGGGGACTGGGCTGTATGCCAAGTGTTCTGTGTCCTTCTGAAAGATGGAACAGTGCCAGGGCCTGGCTCTCCCTGCTGGCGAGTGGATACAGAGGCAGTGGTTGGTAATCCCCCAGGCTGACACATGAAGGCCAGGGGCCAGGTCTGACAGTCAGCTGGGGAGAGGGCAAACTGCCCGAGTGATCCATTTCTATCCCTCTTGGCTTCTTCCCTCCTGTTTCCAAGGGTGAGCCTGGGATGTCCCCATTTCACAGGTGAGGACCCACATGGGTTGGGAGGCAAGGCCAGCCACCTGCTGTCCATATCCCAGATGCTCCAAGGCCAGAGCTCTTCCCACCTCATCCCAGCATTTACTGGGGGCTTTTCACCTTCCTAATTTGTTCTGGTTTTGTCTGGTTTCATATGAAAATGAGTTTACCCAGCACACAGCAGCAGCGGCCTCAGAATAAAGGGGAGGAGCCACATGGGGGTGGGGAATGAAAGCAGCTTGCTTCAGAAGGAGTCACCCCCTAGGAGGCTGGGAGCACAGATGCCAGTGTGAGTGAGGTCCTAGCTCTTGGGCTCAAGCATGGTAGAAAGCAGTCTCTGGATGCTGGTTACGGCCTGTGCTTGCCTACAAGCCCTTGGGACAGCCCCCTCTGCCCCGAGCCTCAGCCTGCTGTTAATATGTCAGTTGCATTTCCCTTAGTGTGGTATTGGGACAAGGATGAAGCCACATCTGTTGGGTATGCATTGTACACTGCACAGTGTCACGCAATGGGAAGGCTGTATTGAGGGATCCTGGGTCCCAGGAAACATTTAAAGGGCCCAGGATCAAAGGGGAAGAAGTGAGCTGGGCCTATGGGGTCTCCATAGGGCACTTGGCCTGTGTCGTGCAAGGTCTCCTCTACCTCTTTAAATGAAAGTTTTTGGCCTGGCATGGCTCAGAGAATGAAGCTAAGTCCAGGCTTGCCTGGTAGCAATGGCTACTGTCCATGGACAGTTGATCGACAGTGGTTTGAGGAAGACTGATAAGCAAGGCAGGGATTGTCTTATCTGTCCTTCCCTGGATCGCAGGCCTGATCTCCTCCTGGTCACCGGCCCTATGAAGAAGCTCAACAGGAATGAGGGACAATCTCGGGATGAAGGGTTTCCAGGCTTGGACCATGGGACTGTGGTGATGGGGCAGGCTATGGGGCTACAAGAGAAGAGCCGTCTCCTGACATGCAAAACTGAAACCTTACTGTGGAGGCTTACCAGGATGGTGGGTGCTGTGGGCCAGGGCCTATGGGTGCTTCTTCTCTAGCCTTGAGCCTCAAAGGGCCTGAAGCTTATTTGACTTGGTGTTTCTCATTAGGAACACAATGTATCAAATATAAAATTAGGCATAAAAGTCTCAAAAACAATCAATCAATCAATCAATCAATCAATCAATCAATCAAACAAACAAATAAGCCTGGAGCTAGATAGGAGACTCAGCAGTTAAAAGGCTCCAAGAAGACCAGCGTTCAATTCCCAGCACCCACATGGCAGCTTGCAACTGTCTGTAACCCCAGTTCCAGGGGATTTGACACAAACACACGTGCAGGCAGAGCACCAATGCACATGAAATAAAAATAAATAAATAAATAAATAAATAAATAAATAAATAAATAAATAACCTCTCTTGGGAGGAAAGGTCAAGATTCCTAAACCTTCTCTGTAGGGTTATCAGTTGACAGGGCTGGGTAAGTTCACCTGGACACAGGCATCATGGGGTCTGAGCCCTGCACAGCCTTGGGTCCAGGTCAGCACACAGGTGTTAGACTCTGTACTGGGCAGATGTGGGGACAATTAGGGCACACCCTCCCTTTTTCTAGTGTCCCACCTCACTGGCTTTTAACTGGGAGGGGAACTACTGTGAGGCCTGTCCTCTAGGAATCCAGGAGACATCGAGGAGAGGTACACGTATTCAGAAACTAGAGACCCAGGGACCTTAGGGGACACCAGAGTCCTCAGGAGGTGAGTGGAGAGGGAGATGAGAAAGGAGAGTAGAGAGTTGGAAGGTCTAGAGAACAGACGTTTCAACAGTCCAAGACACCTAGAGACAATGGGCCACGACAGTGCGTAAAGGCCACCAGTGCTTGCCACGAGCCTCTTCTTCCGTGAGGCTCATGAAAATTTCAGAGTTCAGGGCCAGTTGTGCCTGACACACAACCTCCAGGCTGTGGCTCCCTCTACTTTCTCCAGGAAGCCTTGTCTGCTCCCAGCAGGCTGGCTGGTCTGTCACATGTATTCTCCCAGGCCCCCTTCTCAGTGCCTCGCCATCGCCACTACTAGTCCTATACCTGTCTCCCCGCCGGCTCAGCACTGAGGAGGGTGGGACTTACCTGGGTCTTAGCTCATGGTCTTTGCCAGAGTCTGCAACTAGATCTGACTGTAGCAGGTGCCTTGTTTATTGGCTGGCTGGTTGAATGGATAGAAGGAAGGAGGGGAGAGAAGAGGATTTGTGGATAGATAGGTAGGTAGATAGATGGTAGATAATAGATAGGTATGGTAGATAGATAGATGACAGATAATAGGTGATAGATAGAGATAGATATATAGATAGTAAATAGATGATAGGTACGGTAGATAGAAGGACAGATAGATGATAGATAATATGTGGTAGATAGATGATAGAAGCTAGAGAGATGATATGTAGAAAGGTGTGATAGACAGACAGATGTATGGTAGGCAGACAGACAGATAAATAGCGACAGCAGTCTCATAACCATGTCAGTCATTCTAGCCAGCATGCTTCATCTCACCGCAGTAAGTTTTTAACCTAACCCCTTCTCTTCTCAGGTAGAAAACGGAGCTTCCAGGAGGAGAGATGCCTCCCATGAGACTTCCAAGGAGTATGAGCAGCAGGCAGGGTCAGAGCCAGTTCTGTAACCCCCACACCAGGGCCTGTCAATCACCTGGGATGCAGGACAGCCGGGTCCCTCGTTCTTCATCACCCAGCCATCTCAGATCCTAGACCTTGGGGATTACTCCACCTTCCCTCCTGTCTCCTACAGAGAAAGGTCTCTCAAGTTGACACCTTCCTGTCAGGGCTTCTTGTCTCTTGGGCTTTTGCCTGGCTATTGTGGCCCAAGATACACCTGCAGATGAGATTAGTGGGGGAGCTCACCCCACTGGACTCAGGCCTATTTTCTCCCAGCAGCTGCCAGCCTGCTGTCTCCCTTCACCTCTGCCCCAGCCTGGCCAAGATAGCAGGTTGGAGACCCTTTCCCATTAATTAATGTAGGCCCACCAGAACTATTTGAGGGTCAGCATGGAAACGGGAGGATGCTATGGATAAGGGATGGAGGGGATGTGTCTGAGTGAGGATCAGGGAGGAGACAGGACACCAGGCTAACCCTGCTCTGCCTGAAGGCAAGAAAGGGGACCAGACACAGGAGCTCTATCCCAACTCCACTGCCTGAAGCCCCAGACGCCTGATTAGGGGTACAACACTTAGAAGACAGTGCTGCCCTTTCTAGCTGGTTCCCAAACCTGATTAAAGCCTGTTAACGGAAGGCCCCACCAGGCTTCATGGTCTGGCCACCAGCAGCTCTGGGATGGGGTGATAGAGGATTGGCTTATGCAGCCCCAATCTGCCTTACGGACTCCAACTTCTAGGCAAGTACTGGCTTGAGCCTCAGTCCATCTGTCCACATCACAGTGAACCCTGGGGAAAGATCTTCCCTAGACAGTGGGTGATGGTGACCTTTCCAACCTTGAACGCTGCTCCCCAGATTCTAGGGAGCCCCATTCTTCCCACCCAGAAATACAGCTTTCTCAGCACCACTAGGAGAGCTGGGGGAGGGATGTGTAGCCTGGAGGTGTATACAAGGACTAGATACTTTCTTTCTCTGCCTCAGTAGACTGGGTAGTGCACAGACAGGCTGGGTTCAGGGATAGGTGAAATATAGGGTACAGCCTAGGAACAAGGTGGACTCCATCAGAGACTCAGATCTCACCTCCAAAGGGGAAGTCTAGGGTAGAAAAAGAGCCCCTGGGAATCTGTGGTAAATTAAAGGAGGGGCTAGGCATGAGGCTGGCTGGGGTCCAGCTGCCCCTGGATTACCCTCCTCAGGCAGCTGTAGAGAAAGGAATCAATTAATTCATTAGGCTGACATATCTATAAACACTGCTCCTGGGACACGGTGGGCCTGGCAGCCAATGGTGGCTTAATGGGCACTTTTGCTCTGATGTGGCACCTGGGCCAGCTGCTACTTCATGGCATGGGACATGCTTAAAGCTGTAGGAACCACAGGTCAGGTGGCTTCCCGAGGCAGGCTTGGCAGAAAGCACAAGGCAATGAAGGTTTATGTCAGAAAAAGAAAGGAGCCCCCGCCTGGTCACTGCCACGGGCCGTATCTCTGTCTCCATCTGACCAGAGGAAGCCTGATACCTTTCAAGGCTGCCCAGGGCTGCAGCCTAGCCCTTCGGTGTTGGCAGGACACTTTGCTGCCTGATTCTCTAGGCCTTCGATGGAAGGAAAAGTCTACAACTCAGAAAAGTTCCTTATGGTCTGACAGTCAGATTTGTCAACTGGCAGCAAATTTACCTTTCATAATCTGGATTTAAGTGCTGGTGACTGCCTCAAGGTACTTGAGGGTGAGCAGCTTTGAGAGGTGCAGGGACCACACAGCCTGATAGCACCAGAGCTGGGATACAAGTTCCCCAGGCCCAGACTGCACTCTCAGTCACGTCCCTATGAGACAGTTGAGGACCTGTCTCTGAAGCTATGTTGTCCACTTTAGGGGATCTGGTTGGGCTTTGGTCTTGTTTTCAACATAAATGCTAATTGAAACTGCTGGTGTCTACACAGTCTACTCCCTCAGGACTTGGGAAGGGGGTGGGCTTTGGGGCTCAGGGCATGTGTCTGGAGGAGAGTGAGATTCTTTGTGCAGTGTCTGTGGCAGGCAGCCTAGCTTCTGATACATGAGTCTGCTGAATAGGTTTTACTACGGTAAGTCGATCCCTGTGTGTAGAAGTGTGGGTTGAGAAAGCCCCTTGCCCTTTCGCTACATCAGACGGCAGATGGATGCTGTTCACATCTCTGGTCTCAATCCAACCATCAGAGGTATCTCTATCCCACTTTACACAATGAGGTAACAGAGGTAGAGAGAATGTCACATCTAATGTCACAGAGCAAGGAAGGGGCAAGGATGACCTTCCATCTTAGGACCTCTTCCCTTTCTGCTGTCCTCAGCTCAGCTTGGAGAAACCCAGAGATGCTAGGTATGACCTTGGATGATGATAACGCAGGCCCCCTCCCCTCTTATCTACAGTGGTGGTTAGTTTTAACTGTTGATTTGACACAATTTAGAATCTTCTGGGAAAAGAATTTTAATGAGGAATTGTCTAGATCAGGTTGATTAGTGGGCATATCTATAGGAGATTGTCTTTATGACATTAATTGATAAGGGAAGATCCAGCCCACTCTGGGCAGCACCATTCCCTAGGCAGGGGTCCTGGAGGCTAAGCACAAGAAAACACTCATGCATTCATTTCTCTTTCTCTCTTTATTATGGATGTGATACGACTAACTGCTTCAAGTTCCTTCCTCGACTTCCTGATATAATGGGCCATAACCTGGAATTCTAAAACTAATAATAAGCCCCTTTCCCTCTAAGCTGTTTTGCCACCACAGCAACAGAAAAACCCAGAACACCCACCAAGCTTTAGCCTTTGTGTCACTGCAACCTTTGACCTATACACTCACGTCTACCACTGTCCCCTGGAGGGGACAGGACTCTGGAAGCTAGCTTTCCCCAGGCCCAGAAAAGTCTTCTCTGGCTCCAGTTGCTAGCAAGACACCCTAGAAATGTCATCTTTGCTAGCAGCTGCTGCTGTCAGCGCTCTTTTTCTCAGCCACTCTGACTTTCAATGACGACCCTGGCCGCCTCCTAAGAAGACACATCAAGGACTGCTGTCACAATGACGCCATTGGTCTTCTCATTGTTTGCCCGGACACTAGCAGCCCCCTCCCTGGCCCTGTTGCTGGCTGATAAAGGGATGATTCTCCTGCTAAAGGAGGAGAGCGGCAAGCCCCAGGCTTCCTCCAAGCAGCAGCTCTGGAACTGGAAAAGAAGCATAGTGAATAAGCCATAAAGAGAGGGGCATCTAGGAGGGGGGGGGTGTCTCTTTTTCCAGGAAGCCCTCTTTGACTGCTAGAGATGGTGGCCTCACAAAGGCTGTTCATACCAGAATACAGCCCCTCCTTGGCATTGGATCCTGCAGGTTCTCTTCATTTGTATGTGATTTTTTTAGTTAGGTGATTTGATGGCTCATCCCTCTACCTCCAAGATGCTTCTCAGAGCCCCTGACTTAGGCTGGCCACTGCAAACCTAATTCATCTTCTGCCTCCCAGACACAAGCCAGCACAACATGTGTGTAGGTGGCGTTCAGGGGGTGGGGGACAGGAGGGTTCATTAATCCTGGCTGCAGGAGTCAGGGATGGCTTTCTACAGGAGCGTGTGTCCTAGTCACAACCCGAAGGACATGTGGGAGACACCAACCAGAGGTAGCATGTGCCTTGGTGGGAAACAGAGTAACTCTGTCTGCAGAGGGGACACCAGGTACACCAGGGTGAGCAGAGATCCTGGGGAAGTAGTGAGAGGGGTCGTTCGAGGAGCAATCAAGGAAGTTGGGAGGCACCAAAGGGTAACTGATTTCTATATCCAAAGATCATGCTGGCTGCAGCCTAGGAACTGAAGCGGTAGGGAGGGGTGGGGCAGGTAGAGACCAAAGTCCAGATTGTGACAGTTAATGTTGCTAGGGACACACACACACACACACACACACACACACACACACACACAGACAGAGAGACAGACAGACAGACAGACAGAGAGACAGAGAGACAGAGACAGAGACAGAGACAGAGAGATAGACAGCCAGAGAGACAGACAGAGACAGAGAGACAGACAGAGACAGAGACAGAGAGACAGACAGACAGACACACACACATACACATATACACACATGAATTCTAGATCTTGCCTGTCACCTGCCTGCAATTCTGCATCATGCCCCCATGCCACTGAGCCCTGCACTTCTGGAGATCCCAGCTGACTGCAGACCCACTCCTTATGACCCAGCTCCTCTATGGCTGCCATGAGCTTCCTTGGTCTGAGATCCTGGGCATTTCCAGATCAGAGTGAGCTAACTGGCTTTGGCACTATGATTGCTAGAGATCACAATGGGATATGTGTAGGGTAAAGGGCAGGGAGGTGGCAAGTGGGTAAGGTCCTGGCTTCCTGGCCACTCTTCTCCATGGTCAGTGGTGGTCAGTGGTGGATGCTTCCTGTCCAGGAGATGCCCCACCCTTCGGCCAACTGGGGAAACCACTTTATCCTTGTAAGCCGAGGAATTGTCCTGGGGTGGATGGATTGACATCTGGCAATAATCAGAGAGACAGTGTGGAGATCACACCGCAACTTTACCTTGGTGATGGACCATCCTGAAAGGAAGCTAGTGGGATGAGGGAGGCTGTGAGATCAGAACCTCTCACATCCTCAGCTGATTGTCTAAGCCGGGTTGGGTATCTGATCAGAGTCCAGGGAGGAAAACAGGATCTAACTGTTGTATTAAGACTGAAGTTTACTCCAGGGAACCATCTATGGGTGATGGGAGGGCTGCTAAGCCAAATGGGGGCAACATAGTAACCAAGAGGTTGACAATTTAGAAAACCTGAATCTCTTCAAGGTGCTGGGGTCTGGGAGGAAGCAGGGTGAGTCTACTGCCCACCAAGAGATGATGTCATGAGCCAGACATAGCCAGCAGGAGTGCCAGTATAGACATAAAAGATGGGGGAAAGCCCAGCATCTTTTTTTCCTCCACTTCCCATATCTGGCCAGGGCCCCCTGTTACTAAACCCAGCTTGCAGCCAGGTAACTTCAGAGCCCGAGGAACTGAGAAGAGACTTCCTTGCAATTCAGGCTGACTGTAGCAAAGCTGAGGAAAATGGATCCAAGAAAGAATAGCCTAGGTGGGTACAGGGGAGCAAGATGACACGCCCGACTCTGGCTCACGCTGCCTTCCTTACTGCCTGGTACCCAGGCCTCATCCGACATTGCTGGACAAACGACATCTGGCTCCTAATCAGCTCCTGGTGTCCTAGAGATAAATGTCAAGATGCTCTCAGCCCAGTTCCATCCATCAAGCTCCCAGTGGCACCTCGCACGGCCAGAGACCTTGCCCACCAGAAGCTTAATCTCCCAGACAAAGAACAGAGCCAGAAAACATAGAACACACCAAGGGCAGTCATAGTGGGGCTAAGTCAGCCTAGGAGTCTTGAGGCTCCTGCCAAAGCCTAGCTGTGAGGCTTTGGGCCGGGAGGGAGGGGTGGGGGAGGGGGCTCGCCTGCTATTTGTGTGTTGAGAGTGCAGTAGGGACTGGAAAAGAAGCCTAGATCTTTTCTAGGGCATTTTCCTGCCCATTCTCCTCTTTGGTCCATGCTATACCAAGCAGGCTGCAATGCAGCCCTCCTTCCCTTCCTTCCCCCAACTTAATTGAAAAAGGCTAGGCTGCCAGTTAAGGATAAAGTGGTAGAAAGGGCAGGGGCATGCCTGTTCCTCAATAGGATTACAAACACCAAGGTGACATACCCTTCTACGATGGCCCCGCCCCCATGGAAGGAGGAGCCTTAGCAGGCTGATCCCACCCACTTCACCAGGCTGCCTTCCAAACCTAGATTCCAAGAGGCAGTGAGACCCAGGCATCCTGGGCACCTTACTCCAGGCTTCCCCTCAGCATGAAGATTCCGTTAAACTGAGGAGAGGCAGGGAAGAGAGTGGAGGGGGCGGGAGTTGCATTAAGGGAGCTGTGATTGGATGCCAGGCTGATAGATGGGTGAGGAGACCAACCAAAACTGTTGGACATCTGGAATGACAGGCAAGCTCCAGTCAGAAGCAGATGTCGCTGTAGTCCCCCTGCTAGCCTCTCCCCCCCCCCCCCCGCCAGCTTTATCCCCCCCCCGCCCTTTCTGGGGGCACAGTTCTAAATCTCTTTGACATAAAATATCGTTGGAGATCCGAAGCACAGAGAGATTAAAAAACAATAAAGAGAAAGCAAAACTCTTGACTATAATTACCAGCCTCTAGCCGGCAGCAGCAAAAACGCACTAAAATTTTAATAGGAACCACTGCATTTAATTTAACGACACATTTTTTCAATTACCAGAATAATTGTTTTATTCATAAAATGAGTTTCAATAAAGAGGGTAATTTTCCTTTGTTTTTATTATTCATTTGTGCAACATATTTGAGATAGAATTCCCGCATGTTAAGGCAGCTTGGTGAGGACTGGTGACATCTGTGTCATAAGCAGCGGCAGGGTTGGGGTGATGGAGGTGGACATTCTCAAGCTTTGGGGAATGGGGGCTGGCGGGAGTCACAGCTGGAGGGTGTGTCTGCACCTGGCCACTGAGAGTCGTGGAGTGAACCCAGACTCACTTTGTCTCTCCTGGTGATCCTCTGACTCTCTTTGCTGTGTTCATGGATGTGACACAGGAGCCTAGCAATGCAGGGTCATCTGCACCGCCGGAGCAATCCAAGAGCTCCCAACCTCTCAGACAGGCATCCTATGGATCTGAGCCAAAACCAGAGCTAAGCATCATTTGGGAGGAGGGAAGAAAGCCGGGCAGAGACACCGTGCAATGGATTCAGCCTGTTGCTGGAGGAATAAGGGTTCATGGCACATAGGTCCCTTGGTCCTCAGTCTTTAGCCTCTCTATATTAAGTCAGATCATTACAGGGAGCCACATGCACTGGGTGTCCATTGCCTGCTACCTGGACTCACTTCTTAGCATCCACACCGCCATGCCCATGTTTCCATTTCTTATCTCCTTCTTCCTATGTCCTGGGCATCCAAACTAGAGCTTCGCACACACTAGGCAAGCGCCCTGCCATTCATTGGGTCACACCTATGTCAGTGACAGGAAGAAACAGACACACGTCTTAAGTGGTCTGTGCCAGATCACAATAGTAGGCTGTGGGGGGGAGCAGGATTTGAACTTGGCCCAGCTGATTGCAGAGCCTGCAGCTGATGTTAACGTGGTGCCAGCCCCCGTGGCGTGGTGGTGTGGGCTGTGTCTCTGGCAGAGCTTCTTTGGAACTGACCCCCCCCTCCCTGCCCCCGGCATGTCTAGCTCTGGTTTCATTTACTCTGCACTTTAATTCTTTGCCTGGCAAGCCTCTCCATTTCGAGTGCTTCATCCCAGTGTCCTGGCTGGCACTCAGAGATAGGGACAGTCATTGGCAGAGGAGCTGTTGAGGAGGGGCACTTTCTGGGCTGAGTCTGTGCTACACTGCGTCCCTATCCTTTGAGTCCAGGGAAGGTGTCACAGCTTCACAGTGCTTCTCTGAATGGATAGACTGCAGGATGGGGGAGAAGCGAGCTCATGGCTCTCTCCTCTAGGCACGGAAGCAGTGCTGAACTTGAGACACCCAATCTCCAGGACTGGTGTGTGCTCTTTCTAGATCTCATCAGAGATCTAGAGCTAGAGGAGTGGAACCGGTCACAGCAGCCAGTGCCCGGAGTTTGCGGCACCACCCACAGGGAGGCTGATATTGGCTCACCATTTCCAATGTCAAGGCCTTATCCCTGAATATCATCTATTTAATACCAGGGTTTCCTATAGTGACTTTGGAACTCATTGGGTCTTCAATTTAGAAGCAAAATTGGAGTTTATTAAGAAAGTTTAGGGGCTGGAGAGATGGCTCAGTGATTAAGAGCACACACTTGCTCTTGTAGAGAACCTGAATTCGATTCTCAGCACCATGGGTGGGCCAGCCTGAGCTAGGCACTCAAGAGGAACAGGCTGTGAACATGTCACAGCTTGTCCTTTACCCCTTCCTGTACCAGGGATGTTAAGAGAGACCGGTGAGAGAAAGGTGCTTGCTTGCCTAAGGTCCCAGTCAGGCATCTGCCTTGGGCCTCAGAGGCAATTCTCCCAGCCATTGGTCAAGTATGGCTGGGCTGCCTCTTTGTTTCAGAGCTCAGCTGGGGAAGATGCAGAAGGGCCTAGGTAGGGAGACAACTGTGGGTCTGAGGAGCTCCAAGATCCTGTAGGCAGATGTCGATGAATTCACAAGTCTGTCTCCCAAAGCTGCCTGAGCCACTTAATATTCTGCAGACAGGATGGCTTGCCTTTTATAAAATGCAAACACGACTTGAAACGATGCGGAGTCTAAACACCTGGGGAGGGTTCAGGCCTCCAAGCTTCACACCAAAGGAAAAGGGCCTCAGGATTGAGTCGGAGGGATGAGAAAGCAGAGGCATCCGTCCTCCCACTGTTCAGAGGCAGTGGACAGTCCCCGCTGCAGAGAGGTGGAGATGTGGCTACACAGAGGGGGTCAGTGGGTTCCTGGACTAGAGGGATGTGCTCAGGGCTTTAGAAGGGGATCTGGGCTAGGAAGACGGTTGGCAAGGCAATGCCACCCTGTGGGAGTCACAGCTCGAAAATGACATGGGGTGGGTAGTACCCTCCTGACAAGGACAGAAGCACAGTCGCCCTGGAGGTGATCGCCAAGAGATGCAGCAGAGGAGTCTTCCCAAACAGATCTGAAAGCCCCAGCCCCTGCTGCCCTGAGCCATGTTGGGAGCCCATGAGCCTGGTCTGGGAGAGCCCTGGGTTTGAAAGGAAGGACCAGATGAAGCAAGTAGCTCCCTTTAGCTGTGTGGGGAAGAAGCAGAAGAGTCCCGGGGAGGTGGGGCGTGGTCGCAGCCTGTCCTGAAGAGCCAGGTCCAGCTCCCTTTGTACAATGGGGCAATGATTATCATGACAAGTCCTTCTTAGGGCTTGATGAGCATCATGGGAGTTAAAACACACACGCCGTCTAATCCTAGCCTATGTCTGGGTAGAGGCTGAGAGAGAAGAGTCAAACATGCCCTCAGTGAGATCTTCCTCTCAAGCCTGGGGAGTCCTGGCAGCAGCAAGTGAATACAGAGCTTGGGGCAGGGGTGGGGAAGGGGCTATGAAGCCAGCTATGAGTCTAAATTCTCCAGAATGTCCTAGCTGTGTGACCCAGGTGAGCCACCTCATTTCTCTGAGCTTTAGTCTCCTTGCCTCTAAAATGGGAAGCATGATTATGGTCCACAGAACAGGCATGTTTAAGCGGGTGAAGCTCATGGGATAGCAAACACATGCACCATACACACTAGCTGGCCTTGCTGGGCCCAGGCTACCTCATCAAGGTCAAGGTCACAGCCTTAAATGGGTCACAGCCTTAGACTTCCTGCCTTAAGCAGGCATTACAGAGGCACAGGTACTTCCACCACAGCAGGAATGGCAATGAACACCCCCTCACCCTATGCTCTTAGTACCTACCCTTTCCTGCCAGCCCCCCCCCCCATCTTTTCTCTTTCTAGAAATTTCTTCTTTCTGCTGCTCTGTTCCTCTGCATCCTGGCTACACCAGCCTCAGGCTGCAGGCCTCAGCCTTAGGGCCCCTCAGCAGAACCTGACTCCAGGTGGACAAATGGTGTAGGGGAAGGGGGTACAGGCTGGCTGCAAACAGGGAGCCTCCACGTTCTGTTGGGGTATTGACAGGGAGCAAAGACTCCCAGCCCAAAGAGTCAAAAGTGTGTGTGTGTGTGTGTGTGTGTGTGTGTGTGTGTGTGTGTGAATGTGATCACCTCTGCATGGAGTTCCACCATGTTTCTTTTAGAACCTTCTAGAATCTCTATGAATGACAAGCGACCCTGCTCAGGCATACACAGAGAGGGACTTATTCTAAAATTAGCCTCATTTGGAAGAAAGGGAAGGAGGGAAGGATGGAATGGGGAGGGCAGGACAAAGTGTGGCTAAGTTTAAAAAAGTACCAGGGGTCCTGGTACTAAGCCTCGGCCTTCCCACTGGACCCCTGAGGGGAGCTGTGGGTAGTGTCCCCTCCCCTGGGTAGGGATTCTTACTTGAACTCCTACTGTCGAGGAGTTTTTCTACTGCCATAGAACCGGGTTTCCAGACAAAACACTTATTCTGGACTTTGCCTCTGTCTAGGTATCTGCTCAGAAAATGAAGTTTTTTTTTTTTTTTTTAAGACACTTGAACATTTGAAAGAGGCAGTGAGTGTCTTATCTGCCCTTGTCTTCTTGATGGGACAGAGAAGGAACAAGAGGATGCTGTCTCTTGTCTCCCCAAGTCTTTCCCACTTCTATGAGTTGTAGGCTATGACCAGGCCCTTCCAAGAAGGGGCAGTAAGATAGCATGTATGTGGCCTCTCTGTCACATGCTGGGAGATTGGCTAACCTCCTTGGATCCTGGGTTTCCTCTTAAATATAAGTATCTTCTCCCACAGCTGGAGGTAGGGTAGGGATGCGAATTAGAGTGGCTAGCCAAGTAAGGAGCCCTGTCAAGGGAAGATGCCATACAGTGCGGACGTGGCAGAATAGAGCATCCCGTGATAGGGTTCAGTATTACATAATGGTGTGATAACCCGCAGCTCCATTCTTCCCATGACATCTTAGGAATGAGAGCTTTCTGCTGACGGGATCTGGAAGTGGCTACAGAGCCATACAGAGCACCAGGCTGAGGAAGTGGGAGGGGGAATGGTGGGGATGCAGGCTCTGTTCTCACCTTTCATTTCTCTCTGTGTGAACATGTGTGAGAGTGTGCACACCTATGTGTGGATGTGGTCAGCCTGAGGTGCTGCTCCCCACTGTTTGTCTTTTACAAGACGGAGTCTCTCACTTTTATCAGCGAGCCCCAGGGATCCTGTTGCTGCCTCTTCAGCACTGTCAGCCTAAGGATGCCAGGTCAAACTCAGTTTCTCATGCTTGTGGGGTAAGAACTTTTCCAACTGAGCCATCTCCGAAGTGTGTGTGTCTCCAGGGTTGGGTGCCAGAGAGGGTTGGGGGAGCCTTTCAGGCTGTCACGCAAGATGAGGTATGTCTAGGCGCCCATGAGATTTACCTTGGCCCTGCTTTCACCCCCAGTTGCATGTGGAGGCTGGTGTGGGAGCCAGGAGCATCACCCTCTCATTTGTTCAGCCAGGTTCAAGTCCAGCTTTGTTGATGCTGTTTAAGCTCTTAGTGCCTCAGTGGTCACTGCTAAACCCACCAGCCAAAACTACTAGGACAGAATACAGACATCGTCGTTAGGAGTGTACAGTGCCAGAGCACAGCCAGTTGGTGATGGCTGGGCCAAGTCAGCCTTTCAGCTGCCGGAAGCTAAAATGATCCACAGCTGTTGGGATACTGGTTTATGACAGACTGTACATAGAACTCTACATAGAACAGAACCCCAATATCCAGCAACCAGCATGCTGCAGGAGGAAAACGGGTGCCACTGTCCTGCTTCCAGTCCTATTGTGAAGGTCAGAGAGCTGACTTGTGGCTCCCAGGCCACACCCACTGTGATTCAAAGACACAGGCTTCCCCCAGCTGTAGGCAGCAGGGGCTCAGAGCCAGGATGGAAGTCAGGATGAGGGGCGTAAGGGATGTGCCCTTGTCCTCTCACCTTAACTAGACCCAGCCACACACTGGCTGTCCACTGCTCACAGCTTCAGGAAGGAGCGAGATCCACTTACTCCCACCTCCTCTGCCCAAGCTTTGGGGGAACCTGGCAAGTTCTCCACCCATCTCCATAACTCGCCATTGCTAGCGGTGGCCAAGAAGGTTCAAGGGAGGAGCTGGGAGAGCTATTTTGGATCTGGGAAGATAGCTGTGGTGGAGAGCTGTGGGCAGGGCAGGGAGACAATGACAGGGTGAGTGGGGTTGGGCATCCTCCTGATGGCCTTCTCCTCCCACCTGCCCCACCCTGTGGTCAGGTCTCATACAGAGGATGGTGAGGCTGAAGGGCTGTGGGAAATGGAGGAAGCAGACCAAAAAGAGGCTGGGTTGGAAAAGCAGAAGTTAGCACAGGGTCCATGGGAGGAGATCTCCAAAGGGTAGCACAGTGGTTGGCAAAGCCCTGAGAAGATAGTTCCCTGGACAGCTGTTGGTTATTGACTTTCTGGTTCATGGATCTTTGAGATCCAAAGAGTAGAGGTTCTTTGGGAACCCTTTGGGGTCAGTGTGTTATAGCTCACATTCTTCCTGCATATGATCGGGACTGGAGGTCCAATAGCCCGGAAGCTAGATTATAAACAACAGCAATAGCAACAACTCGCCCCCCACCCACCTCCCCCGAGGTCCTTGGCTCTTGTCAGTGTGGAGACCCCAAGCTGCATCCCCTGGGTAGAGTCTTCACACTTGAAGGCCTTCTGTTCAGGAGCTTGGGGTGAGATGGAGCCAGCGAGAGGCCGCAGGTGGGCATTGGAGAGAAATGATTCCTTAACATGGCACTTCCAAATTAACATGAACAGTCACATGAAGAGCAACACATCAAAGTGTTTGATGGAGATGCGCTCTGATGGGACTGGGAGATCCGGAGAGTGGAGGAGCGAGTCTTATTTACATGGAACGCTTTGATATTTGGTTCCTCTGGGGATGTCTGCACTCATTTGGAGTTTCAAATATTACATTAAAATATTACTCAACTTGATTGCTGAGGTTTGGGGGTACCTCCTTAAATTCCATGCTCGCTCCTGCTCTGGTTTTTCTTTTTTTTGGGGGGGGGGTTCCAATTAACTCTTTCCTTCACCAGGCAAAAATCAAGAGAGGCCAGCAGGTACATATAGTCCAAGAACACACGAGGCCAAATATGGCTCAAAAAAAACAGAGACATGAGCTAGCTGTGGTGACACATGCCTGTGGTCTCACCAGAGGCAGGAGAGTCCAAGTTCTAGACTAATCTTGGCTACATAATGAGACCCTGTCTCAAGAAGAAATAGATAAAAGATAGATAGATAGACAGGCAGATAAGACAGGCAGATAAGACAGGTAGATAGATAGATAGATAGATAGATAGATAGATAGATAGATAGATAGATAGATAGACAGACCCTGTTACTGTACTGAGGGAGAAAGGTGTCTGGAGGGGACTGGGAATCTGCCCTAAGTGTCTGTAAAGGTCACTAAGTGAGGACTGAGGACAGGATAGATGAGGGTAGACTTCATGTCGGTATAGTCAGGAAACGAGATGAGAGAGAGAAGCTAGCCTTGGCAGAGGGAGTAAGAGCAAAGGACCAGTGGTCACCAGAACACACCGTGGAGTGTATTACAGCCCTGTAAATGCTGTTCTCTGTCCTGTGTGTCTTCTTTAGCTTATTCTAAGAGCATCTCCATAAGGTGGGTTTCTTTCCTGATCCTGTTTTATATGACAATATGGAGGTAGCTGAGGCTGCAGAACTCAGAGAAAGCTAGAGTCCACCTCAGACTTCTGAATAGCTAACTGTTTCAGGAAGGGAAGAATAGAAGAGGTGGGTGGGGGTGTGACTCTGCTCACATGTGGCTTTGCTACCACATGGCCCACCATGGTCACCTGCCCACTGCTAGTAGAGGAGGTTTGGAAGAATGCTGTCTCCCAGAATGCAGGCGTCACCCAGTCATGGGCAACTTCCAGCTGACAAGGTCTAGTCTCTGATCCTTGCAAGGAATAGGTAGATCTGACCTTATAAATTACATTACATCTCACACATCCTAGCTGAATTAGTAACATTTAAAGACTACTTGTAGCCAAGCATGGTGGACTTGCCTTTAATTCCCATACTCTAGAGACAGAGGTAGGAGGATTTCTGTGAGTTTGAGGCCAGCCTCTATATAGAGGACAGACAGGACTGTGTCTTGAAACATCTGAAAAGTGGGAGAAAGACTCACGTCTCTCTGTAACTGTGTAACTGCTCTCTAACAGACCTCTGGGTTTGAGTTCTGTGAATGACTTGGCAGTGAAATAGAGCTCTAGAATGTTCCATTCCAAGTAGACATTTTGATGAGGTGGTGGCGGGGTGGAGGGGAAGGCAAGCAATAAAACCTCATTTCAAACCCTCTAAGTGAGCTTCTTTTCCTCTCAGTAAATTATATATATGTTTTGAGACAGAGTCTGATTTAGCCTAGGCTGGCCTCTTCTCAAATGACTCTAGCTTGTTTCACACCATCGTAGCCAGCATAATGTGTCACTCACACTGACCAGGGTACCGTCTAACATTTCTGGGCATGTGAAGAAACAGGAAAGGGTGACATACAAGAGAAACACCTGGCTTCAGGATAAAGCCATCCCCACCATACTCCCAACACTTACTCTAGAAATCACATGACCCACAGGGTAGGAGTTTTGAGACATTCCCCAAACTCCAGCATAGACAAGATGCTCAACAAGCGTTCTCAGGATAGTAGTAATTTTGTCTCTGCCAGTGGGCGTGGTGATAGCGATAAGGATAGTGGCGATGATGGTGGTGGTGGTGGTGGTAGTAACAAAGGTGGATATGGTGGTAACGGTGATACTTGTGGTGATGAGGGTGGTAATGTTGGTAGATATGGTATTTGTGATGGTGATGGTGGTGATGATGGCGGTGATGGTGGTAATGTTATTGGGACAGTTATTGTAGTGATGTGGGTGCCAATAATGGTGGTAGTGGTGGTGGTGGTGATTGTGATGGTGATAACAGCAGTGATCATGGTGATGGTGGTAATATTGATTGTGACAGGTGTAGTGGTGCTGATGGTGGTAGTGGTGATTTTGGAGGCGGTCCCGACCATGTGATGACGATGAATCGGCAGCTAAGGGTACATGCAGCACGTAACATATGTCACTCACTGCTTTCGTAAGCCTCCAACAGAGTGTTGTTTTAGCTCCATTCTAGAGATGGGAAGACTGGAGCTCAGAATAGAAGTGTACATGCCTACGTCAGAGCTGAGCTCAACGTTAGACCTTGTTTTAATCAACAGGGCCCCTTGGAGCATCCTATGTGCTTTCTTGGGCTCTGAGATTCCTTCTAGCCCTCAACGAACTGAATCCAACTTAGTCTAACGTGGTCTCCCTAGCAGGTTGGACCCAGGCGTCCAAGCATGTGACTCACTCCACATGCTCTGTGCCCTTTAGGGTTCTTGCCTCTTGAAGGGAACCCTTTCCCAGTGCATGGTCAAAGGTCAAGGGTTACAAGCGTGAGCCGAGCTGTTGTGTGATCCCAGTCATCCCACAACAGTGTTCAGGGAGGTGAGGCCCACCAACCCCATCCTGAGTTCATTGATCTGGGTCCTGGGGGAGTGTGTGGGAGCCAGGCCAGGCAGCCCCTCAGGGCTCTGAGAGCCTGCGTCTAATGACCGCAGAAAGCCATTACAGCTCACTTAGCCGTAAACAGCTCTCCGCAGCAGTCATTAGGGCTCCCAAGGAGCCCCAAGCTCCCTCCTCTGAGTGAGTGGGTGTGTGCCCAGCCTGGCTCTATCGTCTTACTGGAAACACAGCCTCCCCATGCCCACCCAGCCAGTCTTCCAGGAAAGGTAAGTATGTCTGGGGCCTGGCCAATGCCTGTCCTCATGTGCCCTCTCTGTCCCATGGGGTTTCATGGGTGGCTCTCCCTTCCGTGTGATGCTCCCAGCCTGGAGGGCTGCCAGTGCTGTGGTTCAGGGCACTCACTTCCCCTTTGATAACTGTACTCCTAAAGCAGGCTGACATCCAATCAGAAGGGAGGATAGTGAGTTGCTGGAATCCCCTAGAAAGGAAAGGCTGGGTCTGTGTGGGTACCTGCATAGACTTCCCTTCTTTCACTGGTGGCGATAGCCCAACTAACCTTGGGAATGATGGTCACTGCTAGGGCCTTAATCTCAGGCAGGCAAGACTCTGGGAATCAGCCCAGGTGTGTGCCATACACTCACAGCTTTCCAAAGGCTTTAGCTTCAAGTCCCATCAAAACCCTACCCAGGGTTCCAGCAGGTAAATCAGAGTTCGGCACACCAATCCTTATTCAACAAGTTATTCAACAAGGGGTAGGTGCTGTGGGCATGCAGGGGTGTCCTACCCTGTTGTAGGTCCTACCTGTTGGGAGCTGCAGCATCTCTGAGGAGGAAGAAGTGGAGATATGTCCAGGGGACATGATTGCAAGACACTGACCCATGCCACCCAGAGCACCCGACCCACTCTCAATTGCAGGTACCATCACATTCCAGGACTTGATGGTCCCAGTCTCTGTCTCTCCAATCACCCAGTTCTTTTTCTCCCTAGATATATGACATTTCCAAAGTGTAGTTTTTTTTTTAAAGTATTTATTTCATGTATGTGAGTACACTGTAGGTGTCTTCAGACACACCAGAAGAGGGCATCGGATTCCATTACAGATGGTTGTGAGCCACCATGGGGTTGCTGGGAATCGAACTCAGGACTTCTGGAAGAGCAGTTGGTGCTCTTAACCACTGAGCCATCTCCCCAGCCCCAAAGTATAGTTTTGTAGTTAGTTCCTTACTGCCCGTGTCCATCAGTATCATCAGAATTCTACACAGGTGGGAACTGTCCTAGTATGGTCTGTATTACTCGTGATAAACACCATGACCTATGCAACGTGTGTGCATGTGTGTGTGGGTGTGTGTGTGTTGGTGGGGAGGATTATCGACTTTGCCAATCACAGTCCCTCACTTAGGGAGTCAAGGCAGGAACTCAAGCAGGGAAGGAGCCTGGAAGCACAAACTGAGGTGGGGACCATTTAGGGACATTGCTTACTGATGTGTGCTCTGTGGTTCATTCAGCGTGCTTAACTATCCAAACCAGGACCCACCTGCCCAAGGGTGGCAGCACCCACAGTCAATGAAAATGCCCCCATAGACTTGCCTATATGTCAATCTGATGGAAGCATTTCCCCAATTGGGGTCAAATAATCAATCCTCTTCCCAGATGACCAAATTGTGTCAAGTTGACAGAAACCTAACCAACACAGTGCTGGTTAGGTTTTTGCTGATATGAAATGGCATGGCAGAAGCAACTTGGGGAAGAAAGGGCTTACTTGGAGTACATTTCCACAATACTGTGGAATCGCAATCATGGAAGGAAGTCATGACAGGAACTCAAACAGGGCAGAAACCTGGAGGCAGGAGCTGATGCGGAGGCCATGGAAAGATACTGCTTACTGGTTTGCTCTTCATGGCTTACTCAGCCTGCTTTTTTTAAAAATAGAACTCAGGACCACCAGCCAAGAGATGACACCACCCATAATGGGCTGGACCTTCCCCCATCAATCACTAAGAAAATTCCCTACAGAGTTGATTGCTGACAATCTGATCTTCTGGGACTATTTTCTTAATTGAAGTTCCCTCCTTTCAGATGATTCTAGCTTGTATCAAGTTGACATAAAACTAGCCATCACACTCAAGGGCCATGCTTGTTTATTTTATGTATCTATTGATTGATTGATCGATCCATCCATCCATCCATCCATCCACCCATCCATCTACTATCTATCTATCTATCTATCTATCTATCTATCTATCTATCTATCTATCTATCTCACTGTTTATCCATCTATCTCGAGAATGAGCCCATACCTAGGCAGTGGCAGATAGGATGAACACTCCATTGAGTGAGTGAATGATCTGAGAAGATGCTGTCCAGCTTGATACTCAAGGAGTATCTACATACAGCCATCATTGACTTCTTCCATGGCTCCAGCCCTCATGCGTAGCATTTCCTCCCTCTGTGCCTGCTCCCATCTGGTTAGTTCTTTCTTTCCTTATCTGAACACTGAGATGTAGCCCCTAAGAGGTCTTGCAGCCCCCTCAAGCAGCCTCCTCAACATGCTCCTTTATAATGATCACTGTGTATGTATGTCTCTCTCTCTGGACTCTGAGGGATGGTAGGTATGTCTAGATCAACTTATACCTCAGTGCCAGTGATGGTTAATATTGACTGTCAGTTTGACTCTGTTTAGCATCACTATGGAGACACATCTCTAGGTACATCTCTGAGGGTCTTTCCAGAGAGGTTTAAATATGGTGAGAAGACTCACCCCGAATGTGGGCAGCACCATCCCAAGACTTTAGGGTCTCAGACTGAATAAAAAGGAAACAGAAGCTGAGCAACAGCCTTCATCTCTTTTTGCTTCTTGACTGTGGATGGGTGTAACCAGCTGCCTCATGCACTTGCCACCATATCTTCACCACGGACTGTATCCTAGAACGGTGAACCTAATAGACCTTTCACCAAGTCACTTTGTCAAGTATTTTGTCACAGCACTGAGAAAAGGTCTTAGTATGCTGAATGAATGAATGAATGAGAAATTACTCCATGGTCCTGCTACTGTGGGACAGCGCTACATCATCTTGGAGCTGATCACATGGAATGGCTCTTCTCCACCGTGGCTTCTAGCCAGCCATAGCCTGGACAGCTTCCTGGTGCCTGTGAAAACCCATCAGCTACTTCGGTTTATATTAGCAGAGCCTAACTACGACACAGGAGTTGGCTGTAGGAGGTGGTCAGGAATACTCCCTGTACCAATGGTGTGGCTAAGGAGGAGACAGACAGGTTTCTGGATTCTAGCTCTGCAGGCTGCAGGCTCAGCCACTGGGTCCCTATCTACCTCTCCCCACAGAGTAAGTATAGTGTCTCATGCCCATTCTAACGGTCCATTGGCCTCCCGGAGTCCCCTTCCAACCCAGCTCCTCCAAGTCTTCTCCGTTTTAGGGGTGAGCATCTTTACCATTCATCCCACTACTGGGACCTCAAACTTCAGCCTAATTCCTCATCCTCTCACACCAGTGCATCAGCTCAGCACCTCCTCCCAGAGCTGCTTCTAAAGGCACCTCAGACACATTCACAGCTCACCACCCTGCTGTCTCAGGGAGGCACTGCAGCCGGGACCACTGCCATTACTGGCAGCTTCCTTACTGATATACTGCCCCTGCCACCCCCAGTCCCTGTCCCTGTGCACATAGGGACAAGTCAGCAGAGGGCTCAATCAGATTTAAAAATCATATCAATAGCAGGGGCTCCCTCTCCTATGAAGAATAAAAGCCCAAGCCTACATTCCCATGGTTCAAGTCCCCTGGACTTCCTGCTGGCTCTCATCCCTCCAAACTCTGCAGGGTTCCTTCCCTATTTCACCACACACTGCACTGTGCTCAACCCTTTATTAGGCCTGGCTCTCAGGGTTCCTCAGGCTTGCCTCACCCCACTTCATCTGGGCTACTGTCCCTGTGCCACCTCTTCAGCCACCCCCACTCCAGTAGCTCCAGCGTCATATCCCAACCTTCGCAGTGTCTGATAACACTGCTTCTCATATCTGCGCACTCTGATTCCCAGACTCCTCACCCTCCCAGTGGAAACACTAGGAAGGTAGCTCTACATCATTACACCCCTGAACCCCTAGTGCCAGACCAGTGCCTGATACATAGAAGGTACTTAGTAGTTATTAAATAAGACAGTTAAATACTTTTCAAATTCATTGACTCATCAGCCAGTGACCTTGGAAACATTTTCCTGGAGAGGCAAATGGGATGCAAGACCGGGTCATACATGATATTACACTTATAAATACACGGACACATATGAACAGCAGCATATACCCATTCCTTCTCCTTCCCCACCTGTGCCTTCAGCCCTATGGACCACAGTGGTTATGAACTTCTTTTTCCAGCAGTAACAACTCTGGGTGATCTCGATCTGATGGGGAATTAGGGGTGTGGAGCCATCTCTGATGGGCCAGCTCCACCCTCCCCATCAGGTTCAGCTGTCAGCCAAGAGACAAAAGCCCCCTAGGTACACAGCATCCTCTCCACAGCATCCCTTCTGAAGCGGTAGGTGTGCTAACTATCTTGTTCCAAATTTATAAACATTTAATGCCAAGCTGGCGCCCAGCCCTCGCCTCTCCACCCACGTGCCTCTAGACACCTCCTGTCACCATGGCTTCCGTCAGGTGTCGGGAGCTCCTGTTAATATGGCTCAGGAAGAAATGAACCAAGTGGATGATTCCCAAGTCATGAGAAGTCCGGCTCTCGAGCGGAAGCTTAGGGGACACCCCAGAGGCCTCTGGGATTGGAGGGGACACCAGCCAAGAGTCTATTTGCACTGTAGCACAGATCAGTCATGAGGAAGGCAGTTGTCTCCTGCTTAGTGTCTCAGTGTCAGATTGGATGAGGTCTCAGACAGTCCATCTTTCTCATTCCCCATGAGAGGAGCCAGAGCTGGAGCTGGACACAGCCTTGGATATCTGATGGACAGGTGTGTCCTCCATGAACCAAATGCTTCTGTTCTACCACGTGCCCTTGGTCTTATGCTGGACGGAGACACCTGCCTAACCTGGGAAGGAGACTGCAAAGTCCAAAGCCATAAGCTACCTCAGTTGGGAAAGGGCTTGTTGTGCAAGCATGAGGATCTGAGTTCAATCCCTAGGACCTGCTTTTTAAAAGATGAATAAATAAATAAATAAATAAAAGCCACGCATGGTGGTACACCCTTGTAACTCCACCTTAGGGAGGTAGCAACAGATGGGTCTCTGAGATTCACAGGTTCTGTTTGGGGAGTTCCAGGTCCATGAGAGCTCATGTCTCAAGCAATAGGAAGGACAGTATTGTGAGGAACAATAGCTGATGCTGACTTCTGTCTTCTGCACACAGGCACATAGACTCAGACAGATAGACAGACAGACAAATGCACGCGCGCACACACACACACACACACACACACACACACACACACACACACACACACATACCTGGCTGAGCTCTAACTGGACGTGAAATCAGTCTTATACTAGAAGATTATACTCTAGATATCTCCCTCACAGACCCTGCATCCATCTTAGTTACTCCACAGACCTCAGAAGTCACTCTGAACCCAGGCACACTGGAAGAGACCCCTGTGGAGCTAAAGCCCCGTTTCTCTGGCCACACATGTCATGTCACCCCTTGTGTGTGCTTCTACTATGCCTGTAGACCAGGGTCATCATCACATCTGCCTTCCCCGGCAGGGTCAGGATTAAACGAGTTAATATGTATAAAGCACTCAGGACTGTGCCTGGCACTTGGCAGGCGCGATAGGATTGTTGTCTTTGTAATTATGGAATTAAAGATGAATAGTCAACCGCTGTGCTCGAGGAGCTGATCCTGGCGTGGGAGACAGAGCGTGCACCCAGACGCCTGCAGCACAGCCATGTCGGGCCCGGGAGAGGAATAGGAATGAGATCTGGGGGCTGGGGTTTACAGGGAGTGAGACCTGGATCCCAGGGGCTTGCAGACTCATGGGGGTAAAGAAACACACGGCAAAGAGCACTGTGGGCCCACCCCATCCTGGGAATGAAATGGGGGGACAGGGGAAGGAACAGGACAAGATGAATGGGCAAGATGGAGGAGAGATTCACTGGAGGTCAGAGCATCTGCTAAGTGCCCTAGGCAAAAGGAAGTATCTGAGATTTTGAGACACAGATGAATGAATACCGAACCTGTTCAAGGCAAGAGAGTGAAGATGGTTGTCCCCAGGATGGAGCAGGTGAGACCCCAGGGATGGAAAGAATACTCCAAAGATGTATCCTACAGATGGGAGTAAGTTCCCAGTAGGAAAACTGCAGAAGATCTGGGCAGGTCAGGGAGTACTGGTGTCAGCCCAGGGGACCTGGGGCGGGGACGGGGAGCAGAAGGGACTGTTAGAGCTGGAGGACTAGGGAGGCCATTTCACCTGTGCCTTCTAGGTGGCAGCCTGCTGCAAGCACTGAGCTTGTGACCCTTCATGACCTGCACCGTAGGCTTAAGTTAGCCAGAAGCATCCCTGGTGCTTAGAGATGGCAGAATCCTGGCTTCTGAAAACTGTGTGTGTGTGTGTGTGTGTGTGTGTGTGTGTGTAAGTCAGAGAATGACTTTGGATGTTACTCTTCAGGAGCCATCTACTTTGTCTTGTGAGACAGTCTCTCATTGGCCTGGAGCTTGGCAAGCAGATGAGGCTGCCCGGGAGAGTCCCATGGTCCTCCTGTCTCTGCCTCACCAGCACTGGGATCACAAGTGCAGCCACTAAGTTCAGATTTCTTATTTCTTCTCATTTCATCTCATTGAAAATATTTTTTTTCATGTAACATATTCAGATTATGGTCTCCCCTCCCCTAACTGCACCCAGATCCTTCCCAACCCCCCACCCACTCAAATCTACCAAATCCCTCTCGTCTTCTCTCATTAGAAAACAAACAGGCACCTAAAAATAAAATAAAGAACGAACAAACCGGAATAGGATAAAAACAAACAAATGAACAGGGAGGGAAAAAAAGAGCTGAAGAAAAAGCACAAGAAGCACTTACAGATTTGGCAGATTTGGAGGTGCACACATTTGCACATACAGGACTCCCATAAAAATGCAAAAACCAGGAACCATAATGTGAGCAAAAACACTGTAAGGTAAAAAAAAAAAAAATCCCCGACTAAGGTTTATGAGACAAAAAAAAAAAAAAAAAACCCCTGCAAGGCCAGGCCTGAGTTTCTAGAGTCCTGGCTATCTGTGTTCAGTCAGGCCCGAGTCGTTAGTGTCTTGCCTATCTACTGCTCTTGTTCCACTTGTTATGTGGCTTTGGGGACCTGAACTCAGGTCCTCATGGTTACATAGAAGGTGCATGACTTGTGGAATTGTCTCTCCACCCCGGCCCTGTATGCTTTAATGTGACCTCACGATGGAAGTCATGATCCAGCGTTGATGCTAGGCCAACTTTGCTGGCTGCTTGCATCTTCTGGGTCGAGGAGGGTGGATATTATCTTCTGGGTACCTTGCCAGCTCTAACCCTTGAAGGTTCTACATTATAAACTCTGCAGATGCTGGCCAGCTCAGTCTCCTAGAGACCAAACATGTCTCCTTTCCCTTCTTATAGGCCACAGCGTAGGTCTTCTTTGCCTTGTTGGACTTTGTCCAACTGTCACTGGCAGCGAATTTTTACAGTCATGGCTATAACCTCTGCCTTAACTATATTGCTTCATGCTGGCTGGCAACCCCACGATGCCACTAATATGCCCAGTGGCCTCCAGACCTTCTGTGCAGTCCTGAGAATTAGCCTTCATTACCATGGCCCCAAGGACACCAGGTTAAGGTAATAGGGATGCACCATGAGCTCTGAGCAGTGGAGGTCACAGAGCAATCTGAGGACATTGGGTTGCCATCCATCTCTCTGGGCTCCTTACCTGCGCTGCCTTGAGAAGTATCACATCCCTTGCAGCAAGACGTGGGTAGGAAAGGAGGCGGGACTCCTAAAGAGCTTTGGAATGAGGGTCCTGTAAGTGGTCTCTGGGAGATAGAATTGGAGTTAAGGGCCATGGGAGAGAGAAACAGGGATGTCCAAACCACCATTATCTGTGGGCTGAGTGCTTTCCAGAGGCCTATAAATGCTTCTGTTGAGTGTATACAAAAGATGCTTAAGTCTATTGGTATTGGAGTTTTGGGGACAGATTCCATCACTCGATGCCTTATTTACTCTACAAACACTCTGAAAGCATTACTGAGGAGGTATGGGCAGAAGCTAGGGACCCCAGAACTGGCTTTAAGTGGAAAGGAGAAGCCGCCCATCCTTCTCTGAATGGATCTAAACCACAGTGCTGTAAAATAGAGTGGGCGTCCTGGATGACCTGGACGGACAGTCCTCACAGTGGCCTAAATGCAGAAGAAGCAGGGAGGTGAGAAAGTGGTCTCTGTGTGGTTGGCTCCTCTGAAATTTACATTCTGCTCAGTGCCCTCACTTATCTCTAACAGCACATCTCCAAGGCACAAGAGTCACTGTGTACTCATCACTGGGTACCCCCAATGTCCTCATCCTGGGGGTGTCCAACCCAGGGTGCGCCTCTTGATCAGGCATTCTCCACTAGCCAGGCAGAAGGACAAGAGCTATCCCAACACCCCTAGACCCCACAATGTTCCCAGCCATGTTTCTACTTCCTTCGCTGTGATCTTATACATTATACATCACAAGGTCCTGGTGCAGGCCCAGCGGCTGCCATCCCGCTCTGCTCTCTCAAGGGTCTTCCACTTGACTCCCCCCAAACCCCCAGGCTTCTGTCAGCCCACAGTCAAGGAGATCGACCATCTTTTTTACATCAGCTACAGGCACTTGGATCTGAAACTACAATTCCCATCAAAGCCCACAGGCACCTTCTCCATGGGCACCATGTTCTAGAATCTTGCTCCATCCCCTCACCTACCCCCAGCTACCCCAGAGGCTTCTCAGACAGGGCTCACCTGTTTGGAGATTTCCCTTTCTGCCACTGATTTTAAAGTCACTGTTTTACATCTTGGCCCAAATGGCACTTTCTCTTGGGACACTGCCGTGGAATGAACCCTGGCCCCTGAATTCACGAGAAGTTCTAGTCCCTGATGCATCTGGATTTGGATGAGGAGTCTGAAGAAATCACTAGAAGGGACCCCGATTCATGGGGGGTGGCAGTGTCTTTATAAGGAGTGATTTGATCTGAGTCTACTCATGCATGCCTGTGATCGCAGCGCTCTGGGAGGCTGAGGCAAGAAGACCTTGAGTTCCCAACCAGCTCGAACTACTTACACAGCAATCCACCATCTTAGAAAAACAAAGGCTAGGGATGTAGCTATGTCTGAGAGTTGGCCTAGCATCCTAAAGCCTACAACAATGGTCCATTGCCATCAGGGAAGGTGGGGGAGGGGAGAGCAGAATTGGCAAGCACCGAGGGGCCATCTGATTGGTGGAGGACACCGGGAGGAAGTACCCATCTGCAAGCCATTAAGAGTATCAGAGGAAATTAAGCCTACTACACTCTAGTCTTGGCCTTCCAGCCTCTAGGACACCAAGAAACAACCGCCTCTTAGGATTGCCTTGGGAGGAAAACAAAACAAAACAAAAAAGTAAATCCAGAAGCCTTCCACGAACCTGCCCAGTAGCAGGTTCCCCTGTGAAGCCCTGCTTCCTTCCCATGTTCCTTCAATGAGAAAATCTCATTACAATTTGCCACATGCTATATCACACACACACACACACACACACACACTCAAACACACACACACACACTCAAACACACACACACACACACACATACACACACACTCACACACACACACACACACACACACACACACACACACACACACACGCACACGCACACGCGCACACGCACACGCACACATGCACACACACACCTTCAGCTCTGTACTGTAGTTGGACCTGAGCCGGGTCCCTGCCCCGTCTCTTCCCTCATGAGGGTAGTGCTTTTGACTACAGCTCACTTCTCTGCAACACAGAGGCTCCTGGAGACCCAGGCCAGGCGCATAGACTCGTGGCTGCATGGCCCATACTCCGTTTAAGGGAGTCTCAATACTTTCACCTTTAAAAGCTTATGCTCTGTAAGCAAAGTACTGTGGAGGAAAAGGGCACATGCAGTTGAGGAGGGGAGATGGAAAAGAGCCCCGTTAACCAGTCGCCTGATGCCTCAGGTTCTCATACTGCTCCGAGCCCTGCCGGCCTCAGTCAGCCCCAGAAGCCATCACTGAGCCTTAGCTGGGTTTGCAGAATCGCTCCTGAGGCCATGTCAACTTTCCTTTGCCATTTCCCAAACCTCTCACTTCCATGCCTCAGGGCCTTAGTTCTGATCCACAGAATTCAGGTTAGATCTAGTAAACACACTGCCGCACAACCTTCTGTCATGGGTGGTCCCATCACTTAGCCAGGCCTCCTCACCCAGGATAATATCCATTCGCTCATAGGAATCCCATGGACCAGGCACCATCTACCCATTGTATCTACCCACTCTAGGGAAGTTACAGTCCCAGAATGTCAGCTTTGCAAGGGGCTGTTGTTCAAGAACGCCAGGAGGAAGAAATCCTTCTTCTCTCACAAGAAGGTCCCCCTGTGCCTACCCCTCTTCGACTTGGAGCCTTTCCACAGGGCAGGGCTTCCTTTGTGCAATGGACACTGGGCTGTGGGTGGGGTGGAGATGGTGTTATTTAGGGAGGGCAGCATAACCTATTGGGGACTGTCACTCAGGGAGTCACAGAGCCTGGCTGAGCTCTTTCTCTGGGGCTGGGTGGAGAGTGTCTCTTCCTTGCATCCCTAAAGCATCCCATTTCAGGCCGAAGCAGGATACACTTGACTGATGAGGGGCAGGAAGGAATAAAGCAGAGAGTGGGGCGCCTGGTGCACAGGCACCAGTGATTCGCTTTTTCTTCATGCTGGTAACAGCTGGTGCTGACTCGCAGAGCCTGTGGCTGTGACAATTATCAAAATGTTTACTGTGTGTCACTATTAATAATGCAGAAGCCCGCCAGCCTCCCAGCCAGAAAGGGTGACATCCAAGGGACAAGGCTCTGGGGAGATGGCCTGCACCCGTCCATTCCTGACCCTGACCAAGTCTGTCCCAGCCACCTAACTGCCAGGCGAGACTCTGACCTTAATTGTCTTTCTGTAACACCTCTTGCCTGTTGTCTCTGGAACAGAACAGAGCTGCGCCCCTTTGGGGGAGGTAACCTTCTACTCTTTAAACACAGTCTAGATTTATCTTTCCAGAAAGCCTTCTAGACAGCCATTCTCCCCAACACTATATGATCACATGATGGCCACAGGTATGGTTGGGACGTTCATGTCTGTCTCATCGGTTTGTCACCCCCCCATCCATGAGCCCCCTCAGAGTCTAGCATTCTTTCTTACTAATTTTCTCTCAGTCCCCTTTCCCGATAGAGTGAACTTCCCACTGTCTACCCTAACACCTTTACGCATTCTGTCTCTACTGTCTGGACAACTATCTTTTAATTTTGTCTGCTGACCCCTACATATATCCTTTAGGGGTCCTCTGAACCGCTGCCTCCTTTGGGAAGATCCCAAATCCTGCCCCCGATTCTAGATCATGGATCCATTGGTGACTATCGTCAGACCTGTCACTTCCTCTACTGCTCAAATAAGTGTTAAGATGATCCTTTTCTCTCCCTCTAAACCAGGGCGATCTCTTGCCTGTCTCTGTCTTCACAGCACCAGGGGTCACTTATTAAATACTCATGGAATGAGGGATGGAACCCTGTGTTTGATCCACCTCACTTCGCAGGAACCTTGACCACTTTTTCCTGCTCTGAGTGAGCACATCGAATAGCGGGTACAGGTTGTCCCTTATGCAGGCGGGCTGATGTTCTTTGGACTCAGTTTCCTGGTCTATATTAAGGATCCCATTTCCTTCCTTAAAGCACAGCCAGTCTCCCTCACCCTAAAGGCAAAGAAGAAGGCTGGCTAACTGGAGAGGAAGAAAGACAGGGCTACCTGTGCCTTCCCTGGACTCACCTCTGCTGACAAACTGAGGCTACTCAGATTGTTACATACACACCAAGAGGAGTAGGGCAGGGGTGGCCTCCTCCTCATTTGTCTGTGACTTTCCCCTTCAGGACCAGGGGTCCTGTCATAAGAGAGCATACAGATGAGGTGGGGAAGGGTTGGGAAATGCTACTCACACTTGTGACCTCTGTGTGTCAGTGGGGATTGGTCCCTTTCGGCATGCAGACTGGACCTCAGTGGACAGGCTGCAACCAGGAAAGATACCTGGATTGCTTAATAGAGGTGGCTTGGAGGGGTTGGGGAGGCAGGGATTTAGCCATTGCAGGATGACCAGAGTTTCATTGGCATTGCAGGCCAATGAAAAGACGTGGTGCCCAAAGCTGGAAGCTCCTACATGGTGGCTGTTGGGAGAGCTGGGTAGCTGGGAATGGCCATGGGAATCTGCCCCACTCACTCCCAGCTATAGAATGGGCAGCCAGCACCCCCCAGGTGTGGTACAGGTAGGAATCAGAGGCCCAGGATGGGTCAGGTAAGATGTCCATACACAGAGCTATCCTACCCCAAGAGGCTGCTGGCAGAATAGGATGGGGTGGGCTCACTCTGCTAGTATATCCTGGACACAGATGCTCTGTGCCCAAGAAGGGCATCTTCTTACCTTCTCTTAAGAGACCCACAACCCCCTTGGAGGATAGGATAGGATAGGTCTACCTCTACACTGTCCTGTCGTCAGGCTTGGATGGGGCTCTGCATGGGGCTGGTCTCAGCATGGTAGTATTTCATGGAATAGTACGTGTTTTCTAGACACCCTGGGGACAGGGACTTTGAGTCAGTGAGTGATTCAAGGCAGAGTTCATTTTTAGCTCTGCCAGAGCCTATAATGTGGACTTTGGGTACCACACGTCTTCTCTGAGCCTCAGTTTCCCCAAATGTGTCATGCTCTGCACAGAAACCGGGCCTCTCATTTCGATCACAGTCCCTTCCTGTCCTCCCACCAGCATATCCCTGGCTTTGGTTTCTGGTCTCCAATCTCCATCACAGAGCACAGAGTGATTTAGAAGCAGGGACTCAGAGGTTGACACCTGGCGATTTGCTGGCGGTGATGGATGCTGACGACCGCTCATCTGTGGTCACCGCTGATTAGAAGCCAGCATCTGAGGGAAGATGAAAGGCGGGAAGAAGGGGACAGAGGAAAGTCTACTCCGCTCCAGATGCACTCCTGCTCTGTCCCAAAGGCATTGTGGAGTAGTGACCTAGTGCTGGCTTCTTGCTGTTACCTTCCTGGCACTCTGTGGTGCCAGCTTGCCAAGGGTGCTCAGACACTTAAGACGTGGGAAGCTAATACACAAAGAGGCTGAGAAACATACACAGAGCCATGAAGCTAGAAGCTGTGATCTGAAGCCAGCCCTGCCTGATTCGTATGTATGCCCTTTCCTTGGCATTCTGCTGGGGGGCTGTGATGGTTGCCATTGGCTACCAGTTTGATAGAATCTAGAATGGCCAGAGGACAAACAGCCGGGCATGTCTGTAGGGGAATGTCTGTATTGGGTTAAGTGAGGTGAGAAGACCTTCCGTGACTATGGGTAGCACCATCCCCTAGGCTCGGGTCATTGCAGAAAAGTAGAAATTGAGCTGAGTACCAGCCTCCATTGTTTCCTGCTTCCTGTCACACGAGTAGCTGCTCCCAGCACCTGTCCCCATGCAAAGCCACCATGATGGACCGTGCCCTCACATTGCGAGCCAAAACAAACCCTTCCCCCCTTTAGCTGTTTGTTTCTTGTTGGGTATTTTGGCACAGCCAGGGAAGCAGCTAATAAGGTTTAATCTGCACAAATGTCACTGAGCTGAGAGTTAGCAGTCTGTCCAAGACTAGTTCCTACCATGTCTGCCATCAAGTTTTATACTCTTGGGACACTCGGGGTGGGGGGGTCGTTTTGGGCCTCAGTCTCACCGTCTGTAAAATGGAGTCTGCTTTCAAGAGACTGGCAGAGGGAATCACCAAGAAGGTTTGTTGTATAGCAGTTCCCCGGGCCTGCCCCGGCACTCGGATGTGGCTGGGTAGTGCTGGTTCTGCCAGTCTGTGCGTTACACTCTGAGCACCAATCAACTGAAGAGTCTCGGGGTTCCTTTCAGATCCCAAACTCTGTAAGAGTAAGTTCCATGTGTGGTGTGTTGGGAATGGAAAACAACGGGCAGGGCAGGCCCAGGGCCAGAGCTCCCCCAACCAGGCAGGGTGTGCAGGCTCAGTCGCCCAGGGATCCCTGCCCTCCCAACCCTCCACCAAGCCTGGCCGCTCTCTTCTCAGCAGCCACTCCCTGGAGCCTGAATAAGCAAAGCTCTCCTCCTTTGAGCCTAGACGGTGTAATAGAGAAGGTGACTCCGCTCAACAATTATTTGCCCTTGTTAAGCCACTAGGCTTCTCCAAATCCCACATTTCTTGTCTAATATAAGATTAAGACCAGAAGTACACAGAGCCCGCCCCTTGTCTTGTACCCACATGCTCTGTGACCAGTGACTGACAACCGGCGTCAGATGAAAAACGACTTCCCAAGTTCTGTCTGTACAAAACACACTGACTTCTCCCTTGTCAGGGTTCCTAAGCAATAGGCTGTTTACACTCAGCCTTTACAGTGTGTTAGTAGCTGTAAGCCAGGTAAGGATCCACATGAACATTGTTGTAGCTCTGAGCATCTACTCTGCCATTTCCTCTGTGTGTGTGTGTGTGGGGGGGGGTCGACTCAAGCACCTTCCATAGGCACCAAGTGGACCATCAGAGTTTCACCCCTACTAAATGGGCACATCTACAGCCATCCCTGTAGGGTCCTACACATGCAGGGACAAGAGGTGGGTGGCAGGAACGACATCTGGATGGTAGCATCGATGTTGCAGAAGGGAGCTGCAACAGCCATTGGAGCCTCTTCTGAGAAGTTTGCATTCTCTCCCCTCCCCCTGGCTTGTGTTATTCTAGAATTGACTATCTGTCTGCCTCCTGGGGCCGTGGGAAAGCCAGGGCAAGGTCATCCTTGTGAAGACTTACTTTGAAAACTGAATTCTCTTTCCTTTCCCTCTAGACCTTCTCCTTCTTCCTCCTCCTTCTCCTCCTCCTCCTTCTCCTCCCTCATCCTTCCGCTTTCTTCCTTCCTTCTCCCCCTTCTTCCCTTTCCTCTTCCTACATCCTCTCGTTTCTCCCCCACTGCTGGCTGGCTTTCCAGCCTACCTGCCATTCTCTGGAGCCAGAACCGCCTGCCTCTCTCCTTCCCACCCATTGCCTTTATTTATTTATATCCTCTTCAGAGAGAAGGTGAGAGAGTGGCTGGATCAATTCATCCTCTGTCGAGCCTCCCAGCCCTCTCCCCCTTGCTGAGACCAAAAGCGTAAACTCCTTCTGGCTATTAATTAAAAGCAGCCTCTCCCTCCGCGCCGGCGTACTCCATAAATTAATAGCGGCCTTCTTAATCAAATCTTATCTCCTCCTCGAGCCGTAAACACACGGGGCTGAGTTGGTATCTCTGTGCAGCCAGGCATGAAATTTAATTTTGGATGCTTCAGCACACTGTGTGGGGGTGGGTGAGGACCTGTTTTGGGGGACACCCCAATTTGATTCTCAGTCCCAGCCCCAGCCTCAGCCCCTGCCCAGGCTGGCTGAAACGTCTCTCCTAATGTCTGGAGGCAAGCACGTCTGGCTCTTGAGAGCAGAAGGCTCGGGACTTTTGTGACTGTGATTACAATCTCAGAGTTGTAATGCTCAGATCTGTCCTGTCTGATTCTCATGACATCTCTATGAGGGGATGTGGAGGGAACATAAACGCCGTGTTAAGAGGCAGAAAAGCCACATTTAACACGGTCTTCAGAGGTGGGTCTGGATGGAATTCCAGCTCAGTCGCTTTCCCAACAGCCACCCGGACTCTCTGGTTCCTCTTCCGTACAGGAGGGGAGATAATGTCTCTTACAGCTCTAGAGTGAGAGATAAAATGTCCCAAGCAACAGGTTCAGGACTGTGTCTGGTTTCTAGCTGCTAGGGAAGAGACTGTCTCTTCTGTAACTCACACAGGGGCATCCAGCTAGCCACAAGTTGGCGTAGTCTCTGCTTCAAATTCCGGCTTTTGAAATTCTGTCTCTGGGATGTGGAGTCTGGGGGGTCACTTGGATAGGCCCCTTGAGCCAGCTGGCTTGATTTTACCACTAAGTTTTGGCCTGGCTGTGTGTCCCCAAGCCACAGGCTAGAAGTGGATCCCAGAGCCATTTGTGTCAGGGCAGAGCTGGGTCAAGCCACTGCGGCCGGACAGCCCCACTGTGCAGCTGCCAAGTGACTGCACCGCCACTGCCCCGGGGCTACACATGGCACGCCTGTCTCCTGGGTCACTGAGCATGCTGCTCTCCTGAGCAGCTGCGGGTGCGTGTCTATCTCTGTCCCCTGGCTCGATGATTAGGGATATCTTTGCACATTATCTCTGCTTGCCACGGCCGGACTCATTTGGCCATTCACAGATGAGACATTCAGCCACTTCTAGAGCTGATGGCTCTCCATTCAGGTAGAGCGGTCTGCTGAGGGCTCTGCTGGCTCCAGGCAATATACTTTTCCATCTGGCTCTGAGCCGTCTAGCCCTGAGCTCCTCCGCAAACAACCCTCCTCAGCTGCCCAACCCCTCTATCTGACCCTCTCTGGATCGGCCTTCGTCTATCTTCCTGAATGGGCTCCTTCTAAGCACACAGCTGCCTTCCTTCATGGTGTTCTCCCTAGCCTTTAAGTCTATGACTCTTGCTAATCTGTCAGTCTTAGAGTTAGTCTCCAATCTTGCACACTCCCAGGGAGTCAGGTCTCTCTGTTCAGGGGTTCAGCTCGGTACCTTATCTTTCTACTGCCTGATGCTGTGTTCATAAGACACCTGGACAGTGGTTCTCAAAGCAGGGTCCTGTGGAATCCCTAAGGAAGGCTGGACCTCTGGGAGTGGGGCTCAGGAGTGTGAGGTTTAAAGAATCTTCCAGGAGGCATTAGTGTGCCCTTAGGTTGGAGGTCCGGGTATCAGGTACTGGTTTTTAATCAGGGCTCACTTTGGCCCCAGGGGAAATTTGGTAATGTCTGAAGATATTTCAGTTGCTACAATAGTTTCCCAGGATGCTCTGGTCCCAAAGAGCAGCAGGGTTGAGACTGGGGTACCTTGTAACTCACATTAGAGGGAGGTGGAACGCCACAGACCCTTATAGACCCTCTAGAGCCCTTATAGGCCAGGACAGTGTGGTTCCATGGAGGAGCCTCGGCACTGGGAGCCCCAGGGAGCTCTCTGAATGACAGATGCTGCACACAGGTCAGCCCACATCCTGCTCTAGTACAGACTTCTTCAAGTGAGCTCTCTCAGTGATCTCTTTGTCAGAGGAGGAGGACAGAGACCTTGTCGAAGGACCCCAGTGGAGTGGAAGGACAGGATTAGAACTGGAGCTAAAGAAGCTAGGGTGGCTGATTTACCCCTTCATGCTGCACACAGTATGACAGCAGAGAGAGGCTTGGTTGTATGCAGTGATTCATTAAAGCAAGATGCTGCAACTATTTGACTCACTAGTCTGTCTAGTCAGTGACTACTGTATACTCCTCTTTAATCCAGCCTTACCACTGTACGATAGGAAGATTGTAGGATGTTTAAGAACTGGATCCTTCAGCTCTGGAAAGATTACTGTCCAAACACACACACACACACACACACACACACACACACACACAAACCAGTATATGTGTTAGTGTCTTAATGTCTTTTTTTGGTCTCTCCCAAAGTAGTTTCAGGTGCTTGAGGCCACTGGGGGGGGGGTGAGAGAGTGAGACTTGGGGGATCTATCTGGGCTTTGAGGTATAGGTCAGAATCACAAATTTGAAGAAAGAAAGCCAGTTCAACACAGACAAGAGCTGGCAGCCAGGAAGATGACCTTGAAGCCGGACAGATGGACAGATGCATTCCATTCTGCTGATGAGAGGACTGTGAGTCTTAGCCGAGGCCTTTATTCCCCAAGCCTCAGTTTCCAGTCGGTGAAATAGGGGCACTGCTGTCTGCCATTCAGCAGTGGTAAAGACCGACAGAGAAATATGGAAAATCCCCTGCATTCCCTATGTTCGCAGTGCTCTAAGGTGGTGCTGGCTAGTGCTGGCAGTTCTGGTCTGGCCCTTGGAGACTGGGACCCAAGAGCAGGCGGGTGGGCAAGCTGGCAAATGGTCAGAGTGGCAAATGGGCAGAGCCGTGATGGATCCTCACTCCTGGCTGTGTGCTGGGTTAGAACAGTCAGCCTGCAGCGGGCTGGGGATTAACAGGTGCTTCGGAGGTACTAAGTGCTGTGCCATTAGCACCTAATGATGTCTTTGTCCTTGCTGTAATCAGGTGACCGGCAAAGGACTGGAGGAGGGAGAGCCTTAAAGAGAAGGCAGGCAGCTGTCATCAGCAGCACCTGCACGTGTGTGCGTTCCACTCTGAAAGTGGCCTCTTTCCAATGGCCAGAGGGCCTGGGGTGGGGGCGGGGGGAGTGCGGGGAACCAGGCCTCTGGCAAGAACGCAGAAACAGAGGATGCAGCCGTCTGAAAGGTGATGGCAATCAGAGCCTTGGCTCTGTAGGAACCAGGGAGCGGTGGGGGCCTTTGAGAAGGGGCAGGCGGTTGATGAAAGAGGACATTTAGCGAGATGAATTGGACAGCTGTCTGCACGAAGGATGGAAGGGGAGAGCCTGGATCGGAGGGTCGGGTGGGAGGCTGTTCCCGGAATCTGGGCATGTGTGTGAATGCGGCTGAGTACCAGGAATATGTGAGACTTGACAACCTGGCAACCAACCCCTCCTTCCCAGGCACTTGATGCCCCTGTGAGTGAACAATGCCAGGGTACATATCGGCAAGGCAGAGCTGGCTCTGCCCATCATGGAGAACAAGGGCAGAGACCCATCACCGTTTGCTATGTGGAGTGGCTGTCTCCGTCCTAGTGGATTCTTGACCACTTCTTCAAACCCTGCCCCATTATGCTGGGACATTTTGATAGTGCAGTGGTGATCAGAGACTCTAAATCCCAGGGCTCCACCCGACATGGTGTCCCTCACTGGGACTACCCGCCTTGGGCTTGTTCACATTTTGCTCATGCTGCAGAGAATGAGGTCAGTCCCCACTGAGGTCACAGGCATCTACAAGTAACAGGAGATAGCTTGAGGTGTCATGCCTGCTTTCTTGTTTATCTCCTTCTCCCAGGAAGGTCCCAGCTTCTTTAGTCCCAGACTTCATAAAGGACTTGGCAGATTAGATACAGGGATCCATTCTTCCAGACCCTGGATTGTGAGGATTGGGGCTGCACAGACTAGATTTGGGGTGTATGCATGGAATGTAGAATATATCTGAAATATTGGGGGCATATGTATGCTAACAGCTTAGTCTCTGCTGAGGAGATGGCTCAGTAGGCACAGCACTTACTGCCCAAGAACCGGAGCTCAAATCTATAGATCTCGCATAAAACCAGGCACGTAGCATGTATCAGCAACCCCATGCTCTTACGGCAAGTTGCAGGGCAGAGATAGGAGACCTCAGCCTCCAGGCCGGCTAGCTTGGTGCACTCAGCCCAGAACAGAGAAACCCTGTGTCAAACAAAGTGAAAAATAAAGACTGACACCAGAGTTTGCCCTCAGGCACCCAGGAGCCCAGATTCACCCCCACCTTAAACAGAAAACATTGAGAGAAAAGAGGAGTCTTTGTTTACTGGCCATGCAAATGTGCCTGGAACCTGACTGAGCTGGAATCCCACGTTGCTGGAGATCACAGTGCACTAGAGAAATGGCTCTTCACCTGTGGCCTTTTGTGGGTCCAAAGACCCTTTCACAGAGTGTCACCCATGACCAGTGGGGAAACAAATATTTACATTACGATTCATAACCATAGCAAAATTACAGTTACTAAGTAGCAACAAAGCTGATCGTATGGTTTGGGTCACTACAACATGGGGAACTGTGTCAAAAGGTCCTAGCATTGGGAAGTGAGAATTACTACACTAGGACATGGCACAAGTGCAGAGGGCACCATGATGCCCCGGCCTGCTTCATCTTTCCCCACTAAGGAGAAAAGGGCAGTCTCTGAGGACAGCTACCACTCGGGCAGTCAGGGAGCCCTACAGGTGAGAAGCAGGCAGCAAGAAGGTGGACATGGCCTGGGAAATGCACTACAGGCTTAGTTAGAGACCGCAAGCTACCAAGAGCAGGCTTGGTCTCTCCAGGACCCCAGAGGATGCCCCACCAGCGAGCCCAGTCCAGTCTGTCCTGTATAAGAGGAGAGGATGATCTCTTCAGTCTCTTCAGCTTGAAACCTGGATTCCAGCTCATCTCCCCCGACCCCCATCCCCACCCAGCTCACATAACACAGAGGAAGGCCATGCTCCCTAGCCTGAAGAAATCACATATGGCTGTCCTGAGCCAAGCCTGAACAAGTAGCTGTCACCTGTGCCACTAAGAATGACTGAGGCTTTGGGTCTCTATCAGGGCACAATGGGAGACTGGTTCCATGAGGTTGTCCTGAACCTGCCAGCAGGGTTCTACCTGTGCAATTAGAACTTGTAAGAGCCGAATTCACAGGATAAGAATGGTCACAATGGGTTGGGAACCGGGCCTAGAGGGAGTGGTGGAGTCGGGGTCCTTTTTCTTTTTGAAGCAGGGCTGATGGGAGTCCCTTCACTATGCCCCTGACACCCTCCAGCCTTCTGTCCTCATCTGCTTCCTGCCTGGTGAGCTGCCTAGCAGGAATATAGCTGTCTGGAGTCTAACTGGGGACTCTAGGAGCTATCACCTTAAGCCAAGCCAGGAAGGAGGGAGGACAGGGGAGGGGAGGCAGCAAGATTGGGACCCAAGTGTCCAAACCATCCTGCTTAGTGGAATGGGAGCAGGGATGGGGACCCAGGGAGGGCCTGCTGTGCCCCCTGCTCAGGCATGAGGACTGAGTTCAGTCAGCCCCACCTACACATTCAACCTACAGTTGTCTCCCCTTATCCATAATACCAAATGACAGAGAAGAGCAACTGTAACAATATACTGTGCTGGAAGGTTATTTACAATGTAAGTTGTTTATTTCTAGAATTTTCCATTTCATGTTTTTGGATTGTGGTTGACCTCAGCTGATGGAAAGTAAAACCTTGGACAAGGGGAGTCTGCTGCATAATCAGGAAGACTTAGAGGTTGGGAGGACTTCCCTAAACGTGCGCCAGGGTCTTGCCTACCTTTTCTGCCCTGGATCTGGCTATGTTTCTTCCCAGGAGGCTGGGTGGGCTCTGTCCTTGGCTCCTTAGACCTCTCAAGTGACTGATGTCTAGTGACAGCAGGGAGTACTGGATTTAGAGGTGTTCCTGAAAGTCCAGGCAAGTCAGGTACCTGCAGGAGCACCCCACATCCTGACCCCCTTCACTAATTATGAGGCTCTACCCAGGACAATTATGGTGGGTCAGAGAGGGTCCCCCAGATACTGTGAAGTAAGCGCTTGGGATTCTGGGTAACAGACACAGCACTCTCTCTGTGTCCAGGGGACTGGAAAGGATGGATGGTGGCTGAGGACTTTGGCCCCTGAAGCAAATCAGTGTTGAACCCCTCCCTGCTCTGGAACACCCCCAATCCATGCCACGTGAGCATTTGCCTGATGATGAGATTTGGGGTTCCTTCCACCGAGTAGAATAATCGGATCACTGCTGGTGTTAACTGGATTAGCCGAAAGGCGTCCAGGAGGCGAGGCATGAGAGGTTATTAAATGGCATAGTAGCCTGGGCCTGTGATGTGGGCTGGTGCCTGCTTCTGCTCTCCTTCCCCCTAGAGGTGAGGGTATACAGCAGGGTCTTGGAAAGACCCTCCCTCAACCTCCCAGTTCATACTCAGTGCCTTTCCTTTTCCGAGTACCTGTCCAGGTCTGTGTCACTTACAAGGCATTGGCTTCTTGGCTTCTCATAGAGGATTTACAAGGGAAGTTTTGGTGACCCATTTAATAAAAGGGAAAAAGCAAGGGCACACACTCAAATCCATGCATACACACACACACACAAACATACATTTAAATGAATGCATGCACTCTACACATGCAAACAGACAAGCACACACATGCAAATACATACATTCAAACCTTGCATCTAGTATTACAACTATGTAAACAAGCATACAAGTGCATCACACACACACACACCCTCATCTCCCCTGAGTCTTGTCAGCATACAGCGTATATAAATTTCACCTTTCTCTTCTCTTGGCTCTCCTGACCAGAAGATGGTCACGTGCCGAGCATAGCATCAGTGCATGATCTTGTCCATAGTTGCCCCTCAGCTCCTGGCCCATGCTTGGTGCCTGAGACTTTTCTTTGCATTTGCTGAGTGAGTGGGTGATCAAGAAACAGGGATGCTGTGAGCCACCAAGGGAGGAAAGGGGTGGAGACAAGTATTGGGGAGGTGTAGGCCAGGGTAAAGGCAGGCTGTGCCAAGGGGCCTGGAGTGTTCCTGAGACCTGTGTGGCTGTGCTTGTGAGCAGGAAAGGCCACAGGTGTGAGCTATGTCTGCGGTCGGGTGGGAAGAAGGAGCAGAGAGTTGGGTGTTGGTTCTGGCAGAGGCAGTGTCATGGCTCTCACCCCTTGCCTCTTTGTCCCTCAGTTCTGCATGGGAAAGACATACCGTGAAAAGTTTAGAGGGCCAACATAGGAAAGCGAACTCTTTGTCTGGACCCTGGCCACCTCCTGATGTGGTGTGGAGTCAGTGACATTGGCCTGGGGCCCTTGGCCAGCGTTAGCTGGTTCCAGTTGCTTCCAACAGCCTCGGGAATAGGCAGGAAGTTAAATGCAGGCAGTTCTAGATGATAGGGGTCAGAATGCTGTCTGAGGAGGCCTGGCCTCTATCCCCGAAGTCCTGGCAAGAGCTTGTCCCTTTTGGAATGCATAGGAGGGAAGGGAAGGGAAAGGAAAGGAAGGGCTGAGGTGCTTCTGGGTTCCCTGCCATTTGGAACAGTCACCGAGCAGCTGGAGGTGTTATGAACCCGGCCCAGGTGGGCTGATGGGGAAGCCCTGTGATATGGCAGAGATCAGAGGTTATCAGCCCAGAGGTTTCCCGGTCTCCATACCCCAAGCAGCCCCTCTGATCTTGCCTGTGCTGACATGCTGGCCTCTCATTGACAGAGAGAAGCCTGATAGGAAGCCACACAGACTCTGGTGGCTTTGGAACTTGCCCACCAGGAAGTCCGAACAGATAACATGAGAGACGGCACCTGGTGCAGTGAGCAACATTCAGGTGAGAGGTTGGGACTCGGAGGCTGCCTTCTTCCCGCCCCCTGTCCCCAGGGAACATGGCTGAGCTGGTGCACCTGGCTTGGACACCTTGGAGAGGTCACAATACTTAACCTCTGCCAGGCTTACTTTCCTTATCCATAAAGGATGGCTGAGGTGCAGACACATTTTCTGCCACGGCAATCTCATTCACCCACATGCTCACGCTTGTGTGACCATTTATGCGCAGACGCTAGCTCCTCTGCTCCTCTTCTGGCCTTTGATAGGAAGCGATGGCTGGTAGCATATTCTTACCCTGCCCCGTGCCATGCTCTGGCAGCCTGTGGCCTCTCTCTCTCTCTCTCTCTCTCTCTCTCTCTCTCTCTCTCTCTCTCCTCCAGCTGTCTCTGATGCTCCCGAAGTCCCAGAAGGTGGAGATGGAGATAAAGCATAGAGTGGCAGGTCCCAGCCTCCCCCACACCCCGCTCATCACTCTTATGAGTGGCTTGCCCCATGGTAGGTCTCTGGCAACAGTCCCTTGGCACAGACTGCAGCATTGGAATGGAGGAGGGAGATGAGGCTGGCTGTGACTGAGGAGCTGACCTTGACCTTGGCGGGGGTGGGGGTGGGGGCTTTGCTTCCATTTATGCCCTGCTTGGCCTTTCCTTCTGGGAACCCTGGTTGTACATCCTGGGGCCCAGGGGCTACCTCCTCTCCTCACTAGGCCCCCTGTATCAAGCATGGTAGCCAGGCTCAATGGCTCTTGATTTATCGTCTCTGCACTATACCTGGGTCCATTTTTGTCTTTAGCTGACCCGTTCCCAGGCTCTTCTGTATGTGTATGCATGTGTTTTGTTTTGTTTGTTTGGTTTGTTTGTTTGGCTTCTCTGTATTCCTCCTTGCTGACTATTTTTTTGTTCAGTAATTTTAACTCTTGCATGTCACAGGGCCCACGAGATTCAGGCTATGCCTAGGCAGGCCCTCATCCTCTCTATCTGATGGACCGAGAGCAAGGTCTGGAGAAGCCAGCTCAGGTGTATCTCAGTGTCTGCTTCTGGACACAGGAGACACATTTGCAGCAGACTGTCAGCAGACACTCAGGGCCCTCTGACTGACGGAGATTTAACTTCTGTGGCCTCGGTGTTACTAAGCAGTAGAGTAACCAGCCCCCTGCTATAGATGACCTTTGACCAGGCCCTGGGCATGGAACCACAGAGTTAAATAGGCCCATGATGTCCCCAGTTCTGGTCCCAGCTCTCAGAACTCCAGTGCAGCCTCTCCCAGACTCCCTCCGGCCTGCCTGTCTCTACAGCTCTGTGAACTAGCACTTCCAGTCTGGTTTCTGTTTGTTTTGTTTCTTGTTCTTTTACAGCATCCATACACAGCCAAATATTCTCACTAAAGCTACAGATCCCGGGGCAGAGGTTCAACAGGGTTCGAATTGCTACTCAGACATTACCTAGTCAACCGGTGACCCAGTGAAGAGTTACACACAGATGTCCCAAAGGAAGAACTTCTGTCCATCCCATCTCGCCTGGGTGGGGATGTGAGGATACCCTCCCACATCGTGGGTGAATTCTCCCCCCAACCCCCACTGTTTGATGACTGTCAATATTGAGGCCATCCAACAGCATTTAGAGATTAATCCTGCGCCTAGAGAGATGGAGGAAGGGAGCTTCCCTAACCCTATGCCTTCCTCCAAGTCAGGTCACCAAGACACTCCATGGTAGCTCTGTCAGGGCCTTTTCTGCTTTCACAGGCCGGTCAGCTAGCTGGCTCAGCAGCCCCGTGCTTTAGCCGACTTTAATTGTTTATTTTCCAGCTTTGCTTATGACTCAATAAAATCCATAACTCTGATAGTGCCCATCTCTTCTCCCTCCTGGAGGACAAGGCTCCACTCTTTATAGAAACCACTTGCTAAGCTGCATCACCGAAGCCCGTCACTGTCAGTAAATGACCCTCCAGGACAGGAAGCTGCCAGTTAAGTGTGAGGCTTGGGTATAGCCTGGACAGCTGGCCTCTTCTCTTAGCAGAGGCTCCAAATAGCCTCACTGGGGTGGCACGTCTACCCCAGTGTCACCACAACACAGGTAGGGTGCTGAGCCTGGAGGTGAGGGGACCTCAAACACAGTGAGGTCTTGGGTGAGTTTTGAACCTCTCTGGTTTATTTCTAGGGCACAGAAAGTAGACGGGGTATCAATGGCTCCAGCTGTTTTGTTTTGTTTTTCTTCTTCATCAAAGTGTCTCCTTTCTCTCTCCCCCCCCCCCCCGCTTTCCCTTTCCTCCCTTGTTTTATAAAGAAAAACAAAATTGGAGACAGGGTCCCTATGTAACCTTGTCTGGCTTGAAACTGGAATGTAGACCAGGCCATAGAGATGAACCCACATCTGTCTTCTCTCTCTTCAAGTGCAACTCAACTCTGTGCCCTCCCCTCCCCCCAGCTACCCCTCTTGAGCTCATAGAGATCTGCCTGCCTCTGCCTCTTGGGTGCTAAAATTAAAGGAAACTTAATTTTTTTTTATTTGAGATGTGGTCTCATGTGGCCTGGGCTAGCCTTGAATTCTGTAAGTAGCCCAGGATGACTGAGTTTCTGGTCCTTCTGCATCTGCCTCGTGAGTGCTGGGGATAAGGCCTAGGTGCCAGCATACTGCTTTATGTGGTGCTGGGGAATCCAACTTAGGGCTTTGTGCCCGCTAGGCAAGAATTCTACCAGCTGAGCTATCCCCAAGCCCCAGAAATGCATAAGTAAAAAATGTAAACAGGTCCCTAGTGTGTTGTGAAATACAATGTCGTATGTGCTGTGCAACAGGCCTGGTGCAAAAGATGTTTATCTGGGGATGGAGGGGGATGAGTGAGGACCTGGGGAAGGGATAGAGGCATGGAGACCGGAAGACAGAGAGGAGCAGAGCCATGAAGGCAGGGAATCGGGGGGTGGGGGGTGGGTGGGTGGGGTGGGGCAGGAGGGAGAGGGTGTGCACGGAGGACAGAGAGAAACTGAGGGCAGGGAGAGATCTGGGGAATGGCTGGGGGCCCTTTTGTCACAGTACACACCTGGCACACCTGGTGGTGGCAGTGGTGATAGCACGCGCAGCTGCTAGGTCCCTGAGGGCAGACCAGCGAAATGGCCTGTGTGCTACCACCTAGTCTGTGAAAATTCTAACAGATCTTCCTGATTAGGAAGCAAGCTGAAAGTGTAGCATTCTGTTAGATGGGCCCACCTCACTTGTTTTTTTTGTTGTTGTTGTTGTTTTCCCCTCAACTGGTATCATATAGCAGGCTTAGAAGCTTCTAGAAGGCAAAGACTGGAGATATTGCACTATTGCCTCCCACACCATGGGCCTGGCCTGTGATTTGCATGTTGTAAGGCTTAAAGAGGAGGAGGAAGGAGGGGAGGGAGGAGGAAGAGGGATGAAAGGAAGGCAAAGCAATTGAACCCACATCTGTCTTCTCTCTCTCTTCAAGTGCAGCTCAACTCTGGGTCCTCCCCTCCCCCCAGCTAACCCCCTCTCCCCTCGCTTAGACCCAGGATGGAGCCAGACTGGCTCCTCCCCAGACCCTGCCAGCAGCTAGTTTGCTCTCATCCTCCAGGAAGCTGAGCCTGTGGTCTCCAGCGTGGGGGTTGAAGGCTTCTAAGCTGTTCCTGGGAGTTCTTCCAGTGCAGGAAGTGGGCAACCCCATCTGTACATAGAGCGACAACCCCCATGCCCATGGGTCATCAGTGGTCGATGGTGAAGTTTCCAGGATACGGATCCACTTAGAAGCAAGGCTGCATTTGGAGCCCCGTTCCGTCACCACGCATTTCCTCAAACTGTGGTTGTTGCATCGACAGCCCCAAGTATATGGTGATATCTGTGACACTGGTTCCTTGTGCTGGAAGCAGAGACGATGCTAACCCTAGTCTTGGGCAGCCTGATTCTTCTGCTTCCTTATCTCTCTGTCCAGGGTTCTCCCCAAGTGTCCAAGGACAGCAGCTGTGTGCTGGCCAGAGACCACATCTGGAATTCATCCTCTTCATTAAATTAGTGGCTGTCTCCCAAACCCCTGCTCCCTTGATCTTCCAAAGCCTTATCCTTGCTGCTAACAAGGGTTTTAATTTGTTCGTTACATTCCTTCCCAATAGGTCTCCTGGCCTCTGCCCACCCTGGATGGTGGTTGGGGGCGGGGAGCCTCAGGACCCAGGATCTCCCTAGGGCAGCTACCCTGCAGGTTCTGATCTTCACTCAGCACCTTTCCCGACACCTCTGAGGACGCCTGGGAAATGGTCTGGGGACAGGCCATCAGGCTCCCCTGCTAGTTCCTCTCCTTTCTGTGACAGGCTTTGTGGCCATGCAATCAATGCAGACAACTCGATCTGGCATCAAGGCCCTGTGTAAACCACAACCCATCAAGAGGCATTTATTGTCCTGAAAACAAACAGTCCCTTCCCCCAGGCCAGCCAGTCCCATCTCCACTCCCACTTGGGTACCCTTCTTCTGTCCTTGGAGCGGCTCAGACTGACTAATCCAGGCAGCTCTCCCTTTGCATTCTGGTCTCTGCCCAAGCCAGACTTGGGTCCACTGTAGAACAGGAAGCAGGATGCCAGGGGTCTGTCTTTCTCAGTGAAGGGAGTTTAACTGAGTGGACTGCTGGGTAAGTGTACTGGTCTGGATAAAAATTGCCCCAACTTTATGTCAGCGTAGATCAGGATGTGACTTTATTTGGGCTTGTGGTCATTGCTTGAACTTGATAAGGAGCCCAGGTAGGTGGGCATCCTTAGAGAACAGAGGTACCCCCAGAGGGCCACGTGGAAGAAGGAACCATTCATAAGCTGTGTAGCCAGCCTGCAACTTTGTTATCCCGTATGGATCCCAATGCCCCTCCTCATTACAGAGAAGCTGTTAAAATGAGGTGAGCTCTCCTGGGGGGATGGGTGGGCTCTCCTAGGGGGATGGGTGAGCTTTCCTAGGGTATAGGTGAACTCTCCTAGGGATGGACTTTCATGAAAGGATGATGTCATAGAGACAAAAAGAAGGGGTGAGACAGAGACAGAGAAGCCATGACAGTGGAGGCACAATGCCAACAAAATGGTACCTGCTGGCCTCCCAAGGGAGCCCACATTTTTCCGTATCTATGTTGGATTTCTGGCCTTCAGCACTGCCTCAAGCTACCTGGTTCACACCACTTGGATGGGGTGCAGATTGGGCAGGTTTGAGAAAATGAGGCTGGGAATTTGCAGTATTTCGTATCACAAACACGGGCCACTAATGCCTGCGAGGCTGGACTTTGAGCCTCCGCCTTCCAAGAATTTCCCCGAGAGGCCCAGAGACCACAAAGCATAGCAACCCTGAACAGCAGGCTGCTCTCAGCCTGGAAGGAGGCTGGGCCTAGAGGAGTGGAGCCCATCCCCCTCCCCAGTCTCCTGGGATCCACACACCACCCATCACAAGGCCCCCAAGAGCACACTCATCTCACAGTATCTAGGAATCTCGAGTAGTTAGCAGGACGGCAGTCGCCTGGTAGGTGTTAATTAATGAGTTTGTGGATGGAAGAAACATTTCCAAGTTTTTATCGGTTCCTATGCAAAGCTTCATGTTTCAGATGTCACGTGGACATGGAATTGGACGGCTTCTTCTTAGTCTCAAAAACTGTAAGAAACCCACACAAGGAGCCCTCTGTTGGGGCTGGCACACCCTTAGGGAGGATGTTAGTCTAAAGCAAGGTGTCTCCACCCCAGTACTGCTGGCAACATGGCCTGGACTTTAGACCACAGTTGGCTGCAGGGCCGCCCTGTGTCCTACAGGATCTTAGCATAGCCTGTGGTCTTTACCCACTTGATGGAGGGGGAACTCAATACTCCTCCCCAAGAGGTGACAACCCAGAGTGTCTGCAGACACTGTAACATATCTTCTGGGGGTGCAGAACGACATAGGTTCCAGGCTGTCTCCCAGAACTCCTGAGTTATCTGAACACAGACTTGGAGGAGCAGGGTGTACTCAGGGTCAGGGGGCCATTGCTTCCCACCATCAGTGGGCTGCCCCGTCAACAGCACTTCCTGTATGAGGGGTTCCAGGCACAGGCTAGACCACTATGAATGAAGTAGACAGGGACTTCTAGCTTTAGATGAAAGATTCATACCAAGTACCTATGTTCTGTCTGGAAGAATCTAGAATGCCCTTGCCATCAGCTACATTGATGATGGTAGGCATGATATCTGCCTCTCCAAATCATAGTCACTCTCGAGTCTAAAGACAACTAACAGTCTGCAGTGAAGGTAACTGATGCCACAGGAGGCAGCTGTCTTCCCAGGTGAAGGATTGTGGTCCCTCCACTCTGAATCTTTGAACAAGGTAGTGGTCACATGAATACCATAATCCTACAATGGAGGCATTTGAAATATACTTTCTCTTTAAAAGTACCCCAGAGAGAGAGAGAGAGAGAGAGAGAGAGAGAGAGACAGAGACAGAGACAGAGACAGAGACAGAGACAGAGACACAGAGAGAGGCAGTAGCCCTATTGTTAAAGCTGAGGACATCAAGGCTCAGAGAGATTAAGAAAGTTACCAGAGGCTACACAGCTTTGAGTGTTCCTTCTACCATACAGAGACCCCTCCCCCCAATACTCCCTGGACTCCCTGTTTCTCATGGTGTCCCCTATCTGGGCTGTTTCTTAAAAGGCCAGAAGCCAACGGTCACAAGGGTTCTCTCCATAGGAGCCTCTGGGAGAGGACTCAGAGAATGTGGAGGGAGGAGGGAGGCCCATCTGGCAGGAGGACAACGGATGTCTTAGAACCCAGGGCCAAATGGGCAGCACACCCCCTGGAGTCTGCCACATGTAGGGAACGCCCGCCGGGCAGCTCCTGGACACAGGCGCCAACACGTCAGCCTGCCTGGCCACAGAGTGTTGGTTTCTAGGGCGAGGCCAGGAGTGGTTTCCAGGTGGGGGTCGTGGAAACCCATGCTCACACACATGCTCTCTTGAGCTGTGCCCCCAGCCAGTCCTCAGAACAGAGCCCCATTCAGACCGGCTGAAGAGCCGACCTGCGTAGCCAATAGTCATATCCCTTCCAGGAAAGATGGAGAACTCATCTCCGGAGGGTAAGCAGCCAAGGCTACCACTGGCATCCTTAGAACCCTCCCCGGGAGTGGCACACACACGGCTGCAGGAAGTGAGCTAAGGCGTCCAGATACCTCAGTTTGCCCTGAAGGAATCCCAGCCTGTAACACACAGCATTGCCACTATATACAACACCTCAAAGGACCCACAGGCTGTGAGTTTCAAGGGACAATAAATGATTCGGGGACCTCATCGTGGCTCCCCTTTCCTCCCCAACAGTTTCTTGGAACCCACCACAGCTAGCAGCTCATCTCTAAATCCAGGAGACCTGAGCAGGTCATTCAGCATGAGGGGGTAGGAGAAATGGGGGTGCCATTAGGGATCCAGTTCCAGCGCTAACAGGCAGGGTTCTCAATAAGATAACAAGCACATGAGGGTAGACATTGGAGGGATCACTTTGGGGTGCTGGAAATTTTGGAGATGCTTAGTAGGTCTAGGCACATCACAGTTATCCCAGTAGGAAGTTGAGTTAAGCCATGGGGGAAGTATACTGGTGACACCCATAGTCATTGGACCACTGCAAGAAGAGGAGGTTCTCAATAGACAGAGGAGAGTTAGCTGGCAAAAGGACACTGGAAGACAGGAGTTCTGGGGGCCAAGGAGAGGAAGCACCTGAGGGCAGGGTAGGCAAGCATTTGGTAGAATTATGTATGTGGGGTTCACAGATCCCTTTGATCAAGCCTCAAAGGAAGGGTATGGGTAAGTGGTGATGTCACTTCCAGGAGGTGTGCAGGGAAGACACCAGCACAGGAAAGAGGTGACAGATGACAGATGAGAGATTGTATGCTGACAGCAGAGACCCTGGGAAGTAAGGCAAAGGCCCAGGTGACAGGGCACATGAGCAGGTGTAAGGGCTGGCTAGCTGGGTGAAGGCTCTCTGGAGAGCTGTTTTTGACCATGGAAGAGGGGAGCAGACATGGAGGAGAGGCTGTCTGGAGGCTGGAGGAGACGAGACCCCCACAGAAGGTATCTTTCACCTTTTGGGAAGGACCATCACTAATAGTTTGTAGCTCTCATTTTGGATTTTCCTATGTGTTGGCTTGACATCACCCTATGGAGGTCTTCCCTGTTACACAACACCTTATATACTTATATGCACTAACTGTGTCCCTCAGTAACTTCACACATGAGCTAACAGGTCACGTTCATCCTTACACCACCTGCCCTTTGATGCATGCTCTAAGTGACATCATGGATGAACTGCTTGGCCATCTCTTCCCTCACCCTCTATGCTCCCCTCTCAGATTTCCCAAGCCTGACAGAGCTAAAACCCTACTTCCTGCCGGCCCAGCGAGACCACAGACAACTGTGGACTTGCCTTTTTCCTTCCTGGGGTTTAAGAAAAATAAGGAAAACAATCTACTCAGACCAAACAAAGCAAATGAGGTGGCCTTGTCGGAGGGCTGATGAGATCCAATTAGCGGAGATGGGGCTGTGTTGCTTCCTAGCACAAACATCTTATTTATTTGTGGGGTGCTCGTCGGGGGGTGGCACACTGAGCGTGTTTCTCGTTATTACTTTGCTTCATGCCTCAACTAACACGGATGGACTTTCCGGGGAAAGCCTGTGGCTCTTAGAGACTGTAACGGGTTCAGGGAGCTGGACTCGCAGCCCCCACTCCCCAGGAGACCTGGACAGGTGGAGACTGGGCAGACTGAGAGAAAAGGTTGGGAGTGGGTGGGTCCCATGGGTAAGAAGATAGCAATAGCTAGCCCATGCTGGTGCTCATTCTGTACTGGGTTGTGTGAGGCACTCTGTTCACACACTCACTCTCCCAAACACTGCACGGTCAGATGGCAGGGTCTAATGGCATACATGTGTGCTTGGAGAGGTGGTGTCAGCTGACCCAAGTGGCCTGACTGCTAAATGGTGACACTGGTTTCTAGACCTTGGCTCACTCCAGATCTCCCCTTAGAAGCATGCTAGGTGCCTTCTTGGATCATCCACATGATCCTGTATGGGGAGGGGGCAGGGAAAGGCCAACCAGTTAGGAGTAGATACCAGGAGAGGTACCTAGGCTCAGGCTCTGGGAAGGAGCTGGTGGAAGGGTCCTACTGTGGGCTCAAGTCCATTTTCTAGGTGCCAGGTGGAAGGGCATGGGATTGGTTCATGTCCACAGAAGTTCTCTAATATTTGAGGCTCGAGCCAGATGTCGTAGCTAGCTGGGCAGCTGAGGGGGGATGGCTTCTTCATGTCGTATTCATTTAACACTCTTTCTGGAAGCGACCTCTTTCCCTAACATTTTGATTTTTAAAAACAAATATTTTTATGTGTATGTGAGTTTTGTCTGCATGTATGTCTGTATACGTGTGTGCAGTGCCCTTGGAGGCTAGGAGGTTATGGGAACTGGAGTTATGGATGGTGGTGAGCGGCCATGAGGGTGCTACGAATGGAGGCCGGGTCCTCTGAAAGAGCAGCCAGTGCTCTTAACCTCTGATCCATCTCATCCATCTCTACCTTGCATCCTCTAAGAGATGAGATGTGTCCCCAAGAAGAGGCAATGGCTCATTCAAGTGCCAATGAAGGGGAGGGAATGGTAAGTAGCTAAGAGGGCTCCACAGAACCATCTAGAGCTTCAAAAGAGAAGAGATGTCTGCATCAGGATGGCCTTGGTGGGAATGGCCCCAGGGGAAAGTGGGGCTGAGGGACCACAGCTGACACATATACTGCTATCAGTCTGTGCAATGGTTGGTGGGAGAGTTACCTTTCAGTCACTATAACAAAATGCCCAGGACAGCAAACTTGTAAGGAAGAAAGGTTTATCATGGCTCATATATTTAGAAGTTTCAGGTGACGGTCACTTGACCCTCCTACTTTGAGCCTGTGGCTACACAGGTCACAATGGTGGCATGGAGTGCTATCCAGGAAGCAAAAATGAGGAAGGAGCTAGGGTCCTTGTGTCCCCTTTAATGTCCCCTAGAATATGCCTCTAATGATATAACCACTTTCCATCAATCCCTGCTTCTTAAAGGTCCTACCACCTTTCATTGGTTCCATGTTCAGTGACCAAGCCTTTAACATGTAGGTCCTGGAGGGAACATTCTACATCCGTACTTTAATGTTACTTTAACAGTTAACTGGGCCCACCACATGGGTCAGGCCATGGTCATCGATTTATTCATTCAACAAACCTGCATATCCCAGGCACTGATCTGTACATTAAGGATCCTCTAGTGGACCACTCGCTGAGACCAAGGCCTTGGAGGTTTAGTGGCCCACTGGCAGCCAGTCTGGTAGAGTGTGAGAAGGGTCACCAAGATGGAGGATTAAACAAAGCAGATGATGTAAAGTACTAGAGGGTAGTGTGTGCTGTGCAGAGAATGAAAGCTTCAGGGTCTAGGGCACAGGCCGAGGCACTGGGCACAGGCTGCTGCATCTGATAGGGGAAGAAGTCAGATCCTACCTAGAGGACATGCTCCAAGTCAGAGCCCAGCAGTTCCCTGGGCAGAACTCTCCGGGTGGTACAGAGAGCTGACCGGAAGGTTCTGGAGTGTGGCCACATAGCGGTGTGAAGCTTCGAAGAGGTTATGTGGCTAGAGAGCAAGGTGTGAGGCTGAGGCTCAGAGACACAACAGTGGCTCATAGCTTAGGGCCCCATAAGTCCTGGCTCTTACTCTAGGCCAGTGGCTCTCAGCCTTCCTGATGCTGTGACCCTTTAATACATTTCCCCAAGCTGTGGTGACCCCTTCACCAAAAGATTATTTCATCGCTACTTTTGTAACTGTGATTTTTTTTGCATACGTTTATGAATCGTAATGTAACTAGCAGTATGTTCTGATGGTCTTAGGTGACCCCTGTGAAAGAGTCACTGGACCCCCCCCCCAAGGCACTGTGACCCACAGGTTGAGAACCACTGCTCCAGAGGCTCCCACTGTGGGCTTTGAGAACCCGTGTTCCGGTTTTGATTTGGCGATTTTAGAATAGTGTAGCTCTGTTGGTGGGCTGCTTGTCCAGCATACAGGAAGCTCTAAATGAGGTCTACAGAACTGCCCAAAAATCAGCATGGCGGTACACACCTATCATCCCAGTGCTTCAGAGGTAGAGGAGGAAGGTCAGATGTTCAGGGTCATTGTCCACTAGGTAATGAGTTGGAGGTCAGTTTGAGCTACACGAGACACTGACTTAAAACACAAAACACAAGCCAATAACCCAACACTCAAACAAGGACAATTGTAGACCACACCACAGCAGAAATAGGATGAAGGCTTCCTGTGTCCCCATCACCCAATCTCCCCTTTGTTAGCGTCTTGCCTATTGCTGTACACAAGTAACAACCAGGGAACCAACACGGGTCCATCCCATCCCATCCACTCATTACACATCATGTACATCCAATATCCCCAGCATCCCCAGTGTCTCCTCGTGTCTCCCACAGGCCACCCAGAACCCTATCTTCTCATGTCACACACACAGTGGCTACACCTGAGGCAAGCCTAGTCTTTGATGACCTTAGACCTTTTGAGTTGTAACAAGTTAGATATAATGCATCATGTACCTACTTTGGGGACTTTTCAGAGTGTGTGTGTATGTGTGTGTGTGTGTGTGTGTGTGTGTGTAGTACTTTTGTGTATGACAGAAAGTCCATGTGACGCATCACAGATGACATTAACCTTGACCACTGGTGAGATAAGACTGGCTAGGTTTCTGTACTATCAAGGTGCATGGCCAAACTCCCTTTCCATATGGCGTGCTTAGAAACTAATGCATGAAGTGCAGGCCACACTCCTGGAGGAGAGTTGCTAAGTTTTAAGAGGTGACAATAGTCACTGTCCAGAGGCCATCATGACGGCAGCTCAGGATCAGATGCTGCTGCCTGGCACCTCGAGGCAGCAAAGCAGGGTGCTGAACTCCATGTCATGCCCGAGGTAGGATCATAAGAAGAAGGGAGGAGGGAAGCGGGACAGGAGAAAAAAACAGCTTCTTCCTAAAGATGTCATTGGCACATCCCACATCCCAGTCTACCAGATGATTCCATTGATTGCTTGCAGGACCGAGAGGGTGAAGCAGCCAAGGGTACCATAAAGTCCTGGCTTTGGACACACATGCCTTCACATCGCCCTCTACAAAGCTGAGAAGGTCTAGGGAGGAGACTGTCTCGAGGGACAAGTGGAAACTTAGACACGTTAGGCTGGAACAGTGCAGCCACCTTCGTGAACAGCAAACTGGATAAGTAGATGCAGAGTTTGGCAGTTAGGTCTAGGCTGGAGGCATGTTTATAGGCATGGTCCCTGGCCATGGACACAGGGTGAGATCACCAAGGTGGGAGTGTGTATGGGAAGAGGAGAGAGCAAGGTCGGGTCCCAGGATGCTGTGATATCAGAGTTTGGACATCTAGAGAAGCCAAGGAGGGAGGTGCCAAGGCAAGGGTAGGCTACACAAGGAGAAGACAGTTAAGGGCTGATCACTAACTCCACAGGGGCAGCCTGGTGGGGTGCAGGAGTCCAAGCCCAAGGTAGGATCATAAGAAGAAGGGAGGAGGGAAGCAGGGACAGGAGAAAAAAACAGCTTCTTCCTAAAGATGAAAGTTTCGTGTTATAAGAACAGCAAAGACACACAGGACGTGGCGGTGAGGGAACAAGGGAGGGGCAGGAGCCGACAAGATGTATCACACGACTGGAGAAGCCACTGAACTCAATTCTGCTACTGGGAGTGAGTACGCATGGAGGTGACAGGTATCTTAGTGATGTGTGGGACAGCGTCCTAAGACTGCTTCACACCTCAAAGCAGCCAAGCACAGGAAGGAAACACAGAATGGTAGGACCAAGGTTGGGCTGTCATTCAAGACTCTCCTGGATGCCTCCAGAACCTGCTGGGTATATACGAGGTTCCCCACCACAGCAACCAAGAGGCAACCATGCTGGATTCAGCAAGGCTTGCCATGAGCAGGGAGAGCTCTCCAGGAGGCTGCAAGGGAAACCTGAATCCTTGCCCATTCCACTGGCCCCACCAGCCCTGGGAAGACAGGAGGAGACATCCTCTTCCCTCCTCAAGGCCTCTGGGAGGTACTTTATAAAACCTAGAGTGCTCCAGAGCCTCTGTCCCGAGGGCTCCACAGGCTAACCTCGAAACTCCCTGCGATTCTATCCTAAAAGTTGTACGTTCTTAAGTGTGCATGTGTATGTCTAAGGAAAGGAGCCAGAGGTTTCTGAGGACACAGAGCCCTCAGAAGACAAAGAGGGACCTGCCAGCCACTGGGGGTACACAAACACACATGTGATCCCCTACTTCTAATTTGGAAGCTCCCTGCTCCATCCCAGACACTGCAGAAAAGCGGGGGGGGGGGACCACTCAACCAGCCATTCTGTCACCGCCCTGAATTTGGTCTCATCCCATGTCCCAAGAGGCTGCACATCTCAAGGGCAGTGTGCATGATTCTCGGTATCTGGGTCACCGTCTGGGTCTCTGACTCACAGGGCTGCTTCAGTGCAGTCAGGATGCAGAGTGTTAGAAGAGCAGTCACATTTGCTTATTTCCTCAAAGCAGCTGAGTGAGAGGCGGGGCGTGCACGTGGCCTGTGTACAACTGGTGGGTGGGTGTGTTTGTGTACAGTGGCATGTGTCCAAACGACTGAGGCATCTGAGCACATGCGCTTGTGTGTGCACATGTGCTCATGTATATGCGGAGGTATGTGTTTGGTGTGTCAGAAGAAGGGGCAAGTGCCCATGAGCAGTAATGTCCAGAAGTGAAGAGAGACAGAAACATGGAAGGGAGCGGTCCTCACATTTCAACTTCATGGACATGAGTTTTTCTTGGGAGATAAGAACAAGATTAATCAGAAATATGGTACAACTTCTTAAAGGACGGGGAATCAGTCCCCAGGCCTGTGTCTTCTCTGTGTCGTGAAGCTGAACTTTACTAGAAATATGAGGCCCTGCCCTGCCCGACAGGGATCACACAGACATTATTGAAGAGATACCCAGCTCCCAAGAGCCCAGCACCCAAGCTCACAAGCTTGGAGGGACATAAATGACTCGCTTTCTCCTAGGGGGAGGTAGGAGATTTAGGTTAGCACCCACTCTGTCATTCAATGCTGTGACATTCCTGAGGGGGAAAAAACATCATACAGGAGGACCCAGTCCATCTCAGAACCCAGAGCTTTTCTAAGAGGAGGATGGTGGAGCCAAAATCCTCTCCATAGCTGGGCCAGGGTCTACTATGACCAGGAACTCTCCTTAAGGCCCCCTTGAGCTGTTTCCTGTGACTACCCTCCTGGATGACCAGAGCCCTGGGACAGTGTATAAGAGAAACACAACACAGTCCTAGCGGGGGATCTACCTTCTGGTTTGGTATTCTCTGCTCACGTGGTTAGTAGAACATGTACCAAGGAGAAAGGGGTCTAAGATCTGTCATTATGAGACTGAGTTACTATGGCTCCTAGACTTTGCACCCTACAAATGACCCCTGATCTCCTCACCTGACCCTGATCCCTTCACTTTTTTTTTTGGGGGGGGGTGTTTCGAGACAGGGTTTCTCTGTGTAGCCCTGGCTGTCCTGGAACTCACTCTGTAGACCAGACTGGCCTTGAACTTAGAAATCCGCCTGGCTCTGGCTCCTGAGTGCTGGGATTAAAGGCGTGCACCACCAGCGCCCCGGTGACCCCTTCACTTTTGCTTACTGGGCTCATGGAAAGAGCCACAAGGGTCCCATGTCACATGACTCAATTAAGAATGTTTCCTGTTCGACGTTAGCTCTCAAGAATCCATCCACTCTACTTACACCTATGCCCTCAGAACCAGATCCCTGCCATCTTTGCTCTTCTGTCCCCTTAGCCAACATCTGGGGTATGCTCCCAGAGGCCAGGGACAGAGAAAGCTGTCTTCTGGCTTTGGGCTCAGACTACTTCTTGGGCTGGACCTGCGTGGGAAGAAAAAGCAGGGCTCCTCCTCTTCTCGTGCTGCTGGTCATAGAGAGTTTAAGTACCGAAGACCCCTCCCCCCATCTCAGGAGGGAGCCCACATTACCCATCAGCCACCAGGGAAGGCTCCCCACAGTACAGTTGTGAATTAAACATGCAGCCTAATGAGTTGATTTTATTAGTTTGCAAACGCATTGAGAACTCGTTATCAAAATAAACATCAATTCCTTTCACCCCTGCCGCAGCCTCTTCAAGCAAGGGAAGATAAACACAAATACACAGCGGCCAGCCGTGACCTGGATGCGTGCGGCTACAAGCTAGATCAGAAGGTCCCATAATCCCTCACTGTTTCATGGGCCCTGTTGGGGTAAAGGGTGAAGGGGGCCAAGAAGGGGTCTTTGGCAGATCACGATACGGTCAATGATGGTAGGATGGCCCTACTTCTCTGACTCAGGTTCCTCTCCCTTCAGCCTGGTCCTTGTATGGTATGGAAGTATGAGTCAAAGGAGGGAATGGATATATAGACACAGTAGACAAACAGCAATGATGTCAAGAACACAATAATGATAACAGCAACAACAATAGCATGCTGGCTTCTCCATAGGCAGCAGCTCAGGACTGTGCACCATGACTATTTTGTGGGCAAAATGATGCCACCTGATACAGACATGCTGGGGTTTGCCTGTCACGCCGGGAAGGAGGGGATATGGGGCAGCTGGCCCCAGGGATTTGTTAGTCAGGCCCCTGCAGAGTTGAGTGAAGGCAGCCTAACCATGGTACAAGCCTGAAAAGACTCCATAATCCTGGGGCCAGGCAGGGGGCAGGAAGATGGACAAGGTGACCTTTGCAGGAGCCAGGGCTCTCTGTGGCTCCATGCCTGGTCTCCCTGGAGACACCAATGGTGGCTGCTCTCTGTCCTGTCCCTCCCCTCCCCCACTCTCCAGGTCCCTGGCCCCAGGCCCCACTGGGAGGGATGGTTCCAGGCTGGCAGAATCATCGGGGAAGCTGGTCGGACAGGGACAGTATTGTCACGATCTGCAGTCTTTGCTGCCTTTGGAGAAAGGTTGTTCTAATCCCATTTCATCCGCTTTCCATGGCTGTCAGCTGTTTGCAGGCGTGGGGAAGGCCGGTGTCTGAAATCGGAGCTATTGTGTGGTCCCTCCTATCACATGTGCTCATCCATCCATCATGTTGTCCTGGACCCTTTTGTTGGCTGGCCAGGCCCCTGCCAGTGGCATCTTCCCCCGCCACTGCCCCCCCCCACACCCCCAGCTGCCCCACCTTCCCTTCTATTTTGGGCTACAGCAGGCCAGGCCTGGGATGCATCAGCCAAGTCCCCTGGGAGGAAGAGAGGAGGAGAGGAGGGGTAGGGGAGAGGGATGGGGCCTCTTAGATTCCACCCACCGGGAAAGACTTAACTAAGGTTGGAGACTTGCTGCAAACCACAGAAGAGGTAAGCAGTATCTTGGAGAATAAAAGAATCTATGCACTTAACCAAACACACCCCACAATGCACAGTACAGCCCAGACAGGTGGCCAGAGTGGACCACATGCCTGCCAGGGGTTTCTGTAGAACCTGGAGCCTACTTTGAATACTTCGCTAGCCAGAGAGTTCTAGCAGTTAAAACAAAACAAACATAAACAAAACCAGGAAAGAGGGGCTGGGGGTGCAACTCAGTTGGTAGAACACTTACATAACGTGGACCTGGGTCCAATCCCCAGCACCTCAGAAAGAGGCATGGTGACACATGCCTATAACCTCAGCACTCCAGAGGTGGAGGCAGATGATCAGGAGTTTAAGATAATTCTTGGCTACACAGTGAGTTTGAGAACAGTTTGAGCTACATGAGACCCTGTCTCAAAAAGAAGTAGAGGAAGAGGAGGAAGAGGAGGAGGAAGAAGAGGAAGAGGAGGAGGGAAGGAAGAAGAAGAGGAGAAGGAGGAAGAAGAGGAGGAAGAGGAGGAGGAAGGGAAGAGGAAGAGGAGGGGGAAGAGGAAGGGAGAAGGAGGAGGAGGAAGAGGAAGAGGAAGGGAGGAGGAGGAGAATAAAATGAGCAAACCCACTGCCCCCATCTCTTGGTGTGCAAGACACAGGAGATAACTCTCTGCCCACTCAGGCTCTCTGGTCTTTGCCCTCTCTAGAGTCTCCCTGCCTCGCCTACATTCACTGCACTAATTTATGCTCCTGGAGTGAGTTTTCCAAGCCTGGCATTGCTTTGGGCCTTCCCAATCTTTCCACAGTCTGGAGTGTCTCTTCCGTTCCCCTGCAGGCCTGTGCCTACCTAGGTGGCTTCACAGTACAGCCCAGGGAGGCACTTAGGGCAGACCACAAGCTTGCCCAGGGGTTCCTAAAGAACTTGGAGCCGATGTTTCTCACTGGATTGGCCATCCTGGATGTTCCTAGTATCGCCTATGCCCCACTAGACTGGACTGTAAGCCTAGGCTGGGCTGGAGGTCGGTCCTGAGACAAGATGTCACAGGCACCTTTAAAAGAGAGCTCACAAAGGCCACTCCTCAGTTGCTGCACGCGTCACGCCTGGTGTGGGATAACTGTTCCCCAAGAACTGGTGTTCTGTCGTTATTATCATCGCTGGCCTTGATTGTATTTTCCAGCCCCGTGAACCGTACCAGAACGCAAGAAGCATGTGTCTGGTGTGAGTGCTTGCGGCTCTCGATGTGGGATTGTGTTTTAGGGTCTGGAGGAAGACAGAGCAGGGGACAGCCTTAGTATCTCTAGCTTTACCACCCACCCATTTTTGCTGCTGGCATCCCTGCCGCCACACCCCAGGCTTCATTGTGAGAGCACTGCTCTTTCCCTTTACCGATGATGACACTTTCCACAGTCCAAAAATAGCACATGGAAAATTCCAGAAATAATTCATAAGCTTAAAATAACTTTTATATAGAATATGTGTTGCTAATACTGGATTATTATGCTTAAATTACAAGTTAGGCCATCATGGGTGTGGAGGTATAGGGAATATATCATATGTCCGACTTGGGGTTGTCTGCCAAGGGCCTTACAGCTAAGGGGCGATGACTGTAAGTTATCTGAGATCGCTAAACCTGTTCCCAGCAGAAGAAAGCCCAGATGCAGTGCATTACCTGTGGCCCACTGCCCTCCTACCAGGAGCAGAGTACGCAAGGAATCCAATGATCCTGTGAGGCACTGGGAATTCAGAGTTCTGTGCAGCGCGCTTAGCTTAGAGAACATCTCAGATGAGGCAGGCATATCGTCTTTGCTCACTGGAAATGATGGAAACCCAGACATCGTCCTAAACTCTACTGTGTGTCCTGTTCATCATGAACCTGATGGTCTGCCAGAACGGACATATTACCCAGGTTCTGGAGTAAATGCCTCCTCCTCCCCCAGAATATCACGTGACTGCTCCTGGGCAAACTGACCTCAGGGTCCTGCCTCTCCAGCCTGCCTTCGGCTGCCCTGGGTTTCCAGTCTTCCTCACCTTCCCTGCCCTTTCCTTTCCTCTCCTGAGCTAAGCAAACTCTGAGGCTCCTCAGGTCTCCCCAACAGGAACCACACAGCTTCAGCAACCCCAGGCATGAACGCTACTCATACTCACAGACTCAATCGTGGACATTCTAGGAAGTAGAGGCAGGCTGACCCCAGGCCTTCTGGGTTGTCTCTGTGCTCTTAGACCCTAAGCATCTGTCCTTTATTGGTAGAGTTTGCTTTGGTTTGCTCTCTCCACTGAATTAAGACATGGTAACAGGTCCATTTTCTGGAATAATGGAGTTTTCGCCCTGGCTGTTGAGGCTGGGAACAACGAATATTCTATATTGCTCTTTAAGAAGGTTAAGAGCCTAGCACACCTAAGCACTACAAAGAAGTTAAACTCTACAGGCCAGGCCTAGAACAATGCCCAAGAGCTGGGATAGGGGTTCTGTGTAGGTGCTTTTTCAGAACTGCAATAGGATACCTCGGGAAAGATGGGACTCCAGGGCTCAGAGTCCAGTGGGACAGCTGGGAATGGAGGTGGAGGGAGGGCGGGTGAGCAGAGACGCCATTCTCCCTAGGAAGCTGGGCAGAAAGGGAGGCAGCATGGGAGTTAGGATTTTCACATGCCTACGCCTGGCAGCCTGGCATGGGAGACACAGTTGGCAATATTTACTGAATGAACAGAGGAACAAATGACCACGAGGGAGGGCACACTTGTGGGCCAGATGGCTGTCTTCTGTGAGGTGAAGGGCACTGCAGAGGTGTGAGTGTGCATGCTTACGATCCCGTGTATGTCAGAGGTCAACCTCAGATGCCATTTCTCTGGCATATCTACTTTTGAAACGGGCTCTTCCGTTGGTCTGGAACTCTGTCCATCTGTCTTTACCTTCCCAGCGCAAGGTGTGTGTACCACGACACCGAGACTTTTTCTAGTGCATATTCTTCACGATTCTGCAGCAAACACTTTTTCAACTCCGGACTGACTTGACGCTCCGAGTATGTCTCTCCAGTCTGAGCTCTCTGGGGAGTTCTGAGATACAACGATCAATCTTCCTTTCCTGGGGTGGTTTGAATCTCAGTCTAGGGCAGGGGGAGAACTTGACTGGTCTCGAAGCCCTGGTAATGTGACAAGGAGGGGAGATTGTACGTGCCTGACCTATAGTCCTTATTCCAGGCATGGGAATCTAGGGGCTGTGCCATTTGCAGCCTCCTGAATGATGTTTCCAGCCCTCCTCCACAGCACCCCCCTCTCTGGGTGAATTAACTGGCTCTCCTGAAATCATAAATAATTAGTAAGTCCATCCCTGGTGCCACTTAACAGTTTATGTTTTCAAAGCACTTTATGCCCATTAACCAAAGACTCCTTGATCTACCTCCTGGAGAAAAAGGATAACGACCAGAGGGAGCCCCGGAGCCCTTGGGAGTCATCTCTTCCACTTCCTTGCACCAGGGAACTAGTGAAAACTGACATAACCTAACCAGTGAGCAGCCCTGCTTAGGACTGTTTTGGGGTCATACTCAAAACCCAACAGAACAGAGGAGGTGGGCCATCCAGGCTGCTCTTATAGGGGTTGCCAGTAGTGGATAAGCACAGGAGGGGCCTCAGAGTGTGGACCAGCAAGAGACCAGAAAAGTACATTGCAGGGCGCTTATCTGGGGCACTTTGGAAAGACCAGCAACCAACAGACATACCTTCTTACCTGCAAGTAGGGAAAACAGCAGTTTTGTAAGCAAAGCCTTTTCATTAGCTGGCAAATAGCACCCCTCTGACACTTAGGGATGTCCAGCTGAATTAGCACCCCCTACCTTGGCCACATTTCAAATGTTGCTTCTGGCTTGGAGCAGAAATGCCAAGGCACCATTCCGCATGGAAAGAGAGAGAGATCAGTGGGTCTGTGGATTCATTCATTTACTGTCGTCTAAATGAACCCACCCAGGTGTGCCAGACAAAAATCGCAGAGGGACCACCCATTTGCTGTTTTACTGTCGAGAACTCTTAGTATTCGGTGAGGTACTACTGAAAGGCTGTGTGATCAAGGCACGGCTGAGAAAATCATTGAACTGAGTTCAAATCCCCCTGTGTGATCTACAGGCTGCTGAGTCCCTGAGCTCAGAGGTGACCCTCAAGCAGAGGGGACTGAGCAGACAGGCACAGGTAAGTTTCATACCCTCCTCTACACATTACCATTCTTACCATGAGCCATGGAAGCAATGGTGGACCAAAGGGGACAGATGGGTGACGGTCAACCTTTGCATGCTCAAATGACAGCCATGCCAGTAACCATCCATAAACTATGGACCAAATGCCAAAAGGTCACCGATGGAAGGCACAAGACGAAGCAGGCTGACTCAGGAGTGACTTTGTTCTCAGGAGATGTTAGTACAACGTTTTCACCACTTTGAACTCCAAGACAGGTTGATATTGGCACAGCCCAGAAAGCCACATTTGCAGCAGGAGAAAACTGTCTTAGTGAGAACAGTGTAGCGCCCTCAGAGGGACAGACAGGAAACAACTGGCTAAAGCAAGAGCCCAGAAATCAAGCTCTGCCACCGCAGCAGCTTATAACTGATAAGGTGGTCTAGACATGGAAGAAAAAGTGGGTGGGGCTGGTGTTACTGGAAATGGTATACACAGTAAAGAGAAAAGGAACCCAGAAGTTATCTCACAATGGATCAATGTCCAGACTAGAAAAGGATCTTCCACAGAAGAGAATATTCACAAGGCATAGATCTGACTAGGATTTGGTGTAGCAGCTCTCACCTGTGGGGTGCAACCCCTTTAGAGGTCAAATGACCCTCCCACCGGGGTTGCCTATGACCGTTGGAAAACAGATATTTACATTAAGATTCATGACAGCAGTGAAACCAGCTATGAAGTAGCAACAAAAATAATGTTATGATTGGGGTCGCCACAGCATGAGGACCTGTATGAGGTCCTCATGAGGGTCACAGTGTTAGGAAGGTTGAGAACCACTGCCCTGGAGTCTACACTGTGTAAAGAACTTAACAACAGCAAACCCTATGTACTCCAAAGAAAGAAAGGGCTGCGGAGGTGGCTCGGCAGTTAAAGTGTCTGCCCCACAAACAAGATGACTGGAGTTCAAATGGCCAGCGTTCATGAAAGTGCCCGGTGGGCACAGCAGCACCCCTGTAATTTTAGCCTTAGAAGGCAGAAACAGAGTCCCCAGAGCAAGCTGTCCAGAAAAACTGGCCACAGGGACAAGCTCTGGGTTTGACTGAGAGACCCTGCCTCAAAGAATAAAGTGGAAAGAGCAGTGGGAGAAGATTCCCAACATTGTCAACCTCAGGCTAACACACACACACACACACACACACACACACACACACACACATGCACACGTGCGCACACACATACACACACACATGCATGTATGCACACATGCACACACACATGCACTTTCACACAGAAAAGTATCCCCCACGTATGAATACACATGCATGCATCAAAGTTTCCTACACATTAAAAAAAAGGATAAATAGAAATATCTCCAGAGAGGCCGTACAAATGGCCAATTAGCAGTCATGTTAAAAGTGGGAATATCATTGCTCACTGGGAAAATCAAACTATCAATCCATGCTTGTGACCTGGAAGCAGAACCATTTGAGGAGGAGGGGAAGCATCAGGAAAAGGGCAGAGGCACAAAGGACCGCAGTGGGGAAGGAGGGTAGACTGATCTTTAAGTCCTTAAACTAATATTAAAAAAATCAAACCCACCGTGGGGTACCACTGCATACCCACCAGGAGAGTTACAGTCAAGTGGAAAATGGTTAAGAGTTAGCATGAAGATATAAAACTTCACACATTGCTGGTGAGGATGTAAAATTGTTCAGCAACTGGGGTCCACGGTTAAAGCATGCACTGTTCTTTCAGAGGAGCCAAGTTCAGGTCTCAGCATCCACACCAGGTGGTTCATACCACTTGGAACTCCAACTCCAGGTGATCTGACTCCCTCTTCTGGCTTCCATGGGTACTGCAGCCACATGGTACATACACATAGATAGATACACAAGCACACATATAATCTTATGGATAAGATAAAGTGCCTGTAAATTATTCAGTGACTGCAGAAACAAAAGCTTGCTGGTTTTTCAAAAACAAAAATCAGATAAAGAACCATCACAGGATCCAGAAATCACATTCCTGTATATATGTATGTTTGTGTGTGTGTGTGTGTGTGTGTGTATATATATATATATATATATATATATATATATATATATTGAATATTCAAATATATTCATTCATTCATAGCATCACTTCTGATAAGAACAAAGAGTCTTGAAAAGCTTCAAAATATCTATCAGATTTAGTGAAAGACACAAATATAATGATCCAAGGGTAGGGTGGGTGAGATAGCTTAGAGGGGCACAGCAGTTAACACATATGCCTAATGACCTGAGTTTGATCTCTGGAACCTATATAAAGGTGGAAGGACAGAACAGATTCCCCCAAAATTGTCTTCTGATCTTCACATACATGCTATGACATGCACACATACGTGCACACACACATATATACACATACACATACACACACATACACACACATATCCTACACATACACAAACAATACAGAAAATAAATTAAATATAAACATTGTACAGATGTGGTATGGCTAGCGAACTGCAGACTGGACAAATGTAAATCAAGACGTATCTAGATACATCACCGTCAAACTTCTGAGAACCAGTGATTAAGATTTGCAAAGGGGACGAGGAATTGTATGCCCTTCAACTGCCTAGCCTGCACGTCCCAGCAACAGAACAAAGAGGAGGGGTGCGGCAGCAAGACACGGGGACCTAGCCATGTGGTCCTTTGATTCTGCATCCCTCACCCCTTCATCCTACGCTGTGCAGGGAATGCTGTGCTCCACATTCCCAAACTTCAGAAGCCTTTACCAGCCTCGTTCCAGCTCAGCCATGGGCTAAAGTACTTTTCTCCCTGTTGAGCAGAGGGGTCAACCAAAGGGGAAAAAGTCCTTTTATCTCTGGGTTGACAGAAAGTCAGCAAACACGCTGGACCCGCCCCTGTGCCCCACTGCGTCTGTGTGTCTGTGTAGGCAGATCCCCCAGCAACGTAGCCGCAGCCTCCCTGACCTGCAGGCTGACCCTCGGGATTACACAGACTGGAATTGTTTTCATGTGTGGGACAAGTTTCCTGAGCTCAGGGTTGGGGGGCAAATCTTCCATCTCCCCCCTCCTTGCCTTTGCTTTCCTTTCCTCTCAGCCTGTTAGTGTTTTAGTGGGAGGGAGACAGAGAGTACTACAGCCCAGGCAGAGTGAGTGGCTTGCTCTGCCTCCTACCTCCTACCCCTGATGGGATCACTCGAACCTCCTCCCATGTCTGGACCCTAGAAGAACCGTATGAAAACTTTTGGCTCTAGGAAGGTCCAAGAGGGATGCTCGGCACCCCATGCCTGCATGGGTAGAGCTTGGCAGGTCTGTTTTCTAGCTTTGCAGAGCTGGAGCTCTAAAGTCCTGGGCTTAGGAGTCAAGCGCCTTGGCTCCCTGGCCCCATCCTTGCAGAGACCCTGCATCCCTACTGTATCCATCCTGCTTTTACTTATGATCCTGTCAGGTCTCAGTTCCTATGGTGACCTCCAAGCCTCATATACCAGCCTGCATCTCTAGGTGCTAACAACAATGGATCTTCCTGTCTCCAGTTCAAATGTCCCATCTTCCTGTTTCCTCCACGGGGTAACATGTCTTCTTCCCATTTGGATAGTGTTTCCCATCTTAGTTATACTTATTTAACACATATTTATGTCATACTACCTGTGTGACTGCAACACTCCTAGGAACTTTTGTAAAATAATTCAGTCCTTATGGCTGCCTCGTGAACTGAGTGCTATCACCCCAGGGTACGGGTGAGGAAATGGCAAAGGCCATTGGCAGAGTCTTGCTTTGGGGTTCTTATGCTACCTATGAGCTCAGTGGCTCAACTGCTTTGAAACTGAAGCCTTATCAGCAGGCTGGTAGGGGGAGGGCTGCTGCCCAGGCTCTGAGAGTATGAGAAGAGGAAGGTGATGGAGGGTAACCGGGGAAGTTAAGATGGTACCCTAACCAGCCACCTACCCTTCCTTCCCTGCTCTGCAGGGGTAAAGATGGGCAGGCACACTCAGGCCTGACTGCCTCAGGGCCAGCTCTCCTGAAACCCCCAGACCTTGTTTCCCTCGGTAGCTTCCCCTCTGCCTGTGGCTCCAGGCTGGCTGTTTAATGGATTTCCCCAACACTGTAGTGAACTGCCCTTAAATAAATGATGGCTCCTACAGAGCTCTCTGTGCAGACCCCTGGAGAATTTGGGGGTTTGTTTATTTAAGAAGTGATTCTTTCTCAAGTCCTTCTTGAGACTTGACCAGAGATGCCCGTCCCAACCCATCCCTGCAAACAGCCATTAACAAAACTGAGGCCTTCGGGAAGCTTCTCCTCCGGGAGGGCTAGGCTCTAGAACCCCCTACCCTGTTGATAAGGTCCTCCATGTTGGGGATGAGACAGAAAACTGGGCTTCCAAACACAAGTGTTAACTGTGACATGTGCCTTTTCCCACATATTCCGGGAAGGCAGGTAGAGCTGGCCGCTGGACTTTGAGGTCTCTAGGATCCTAAAATAGCCACAGCAGTGAGCCAGCTCCAGGGCTTCCCAGACTCTGATGAGTATACCTGCCACCTGGGGATCCAAAGTGGATGCTGCTCATCAAGGCTGGGGTGGGGCCCCCATTTTCTGCATTTGGGGCAGTCTGCTGATTGCTTCTGCTGCTGGCGTGAGCAAGACTCTCAGCCACACCGCAGGATTGAAACCACCAGAACTCAGTGACCCAGCTTCACCTGGGGGAGGCACAGTCCGCATGACCAGAGGTTCAGAGCACCCATTCCATGTCATGACTGGAGACAGAGGGACAATCTATCTGGCCTTGAGGAATCTCCCTAAGCCCCCTCAACAATCAGCCTTGATCTGAGGCTCCTTATCTTCTGAGTGTTCCCCAATGGTGTTTTGTTTTGCTTGAACTCAGGCTAGAGTAGAAGTCTTTGGGTCACTGAAGCATTTCTTTGGAGGGAATTATGGGACCATGAAATGAGCGGTTTTACTCTGCCACACTTCCTACCTCTCCCACGCCCTCTCCCCCCTCATTACTCAGTGCCTTATCACAGGTACTCAGGCAACAGGGGTCCAGCTGATCACATTTGAAAAGTTCTGAAACTAGAAGCCAAAGTCAACCTCTGTCTTATTAGTTATGGTGTCCAGAGTCTGTCCTAGTCAGCTGACTCAAGTTGAGTACCTGTCCCTCTTCAGAGCAGAGGCACCTGAGGTGGGGTGAGCTGGGGCATCTTGCTGAGATACCACAGTGGCCAAGCAGCAGGGCAGAGATCCCTTCTGGAATATTCGAAGGCTGCAAAGCCTGTGACTTTTTGTATCTGGCCTCTCATGAAGTGAGGAGCCAGAGGCAGAGAGAGAAAGCATCTCACACTGGACAGAACCAGACACGCAGGCACCCGAGCCTTAGCCCCTGGCTCTCATTCCCTGGCATCTTGTGTGAAACTAAAGATAAGCACAGGACATTCCCAAGATTGCTTACCATTCCTTAGTCATGACTTACCCTCGGGGTCTGTGACAAGGGTCCCCTTACCTTGCCATCCAGGAAGAGTAAGCAAGGTCCAGAAATGGAATAACAGAAAAACAAGTCCTTGGGTGACTGAACCTCCAGAGTATGAAATGGCTCCAAGGAGAGGGGAGACTTCTACCATCCCCACCACCCCTGACTAGGCAGACATGGTAGACTCTCTGGGTAGGGAACCGATGTGGTCATTCTGGGCTTTTGGTTTTAACGCTCCCTGACATCATCTTAAAATACATAACCATTTCCCAGCAAGGGGCCGCATTTCGATCTTGTGCCAGGCCCTGCAGATGAGGAGGCTGGCTTGCCTTGCCAGTGAGCTAGCAGACAGACCCTCTTCTAAGACATCTCTCATGGAGCCATGACTGCAGAGTCTGTGGAGCTGGCTGCTGCTGGCCCAGGAACCCATAGAACCATAGGCCTGGACTCCAAGGAAGTCAGAGAGGGAAGAGAGCAAGAGAGGATGGACAGGGGAGTCTTTGTCCTCTGGGTTGGTCTGCAGTGACAGACTTACCAGGTTGTCAAGGCTGGGTTATTGGGTGGGGAGATAAGAGGGGAGCAGCTGTCTCAGGGCCTTGTCTCTCTGAGGGAACCTCCCTGAACAAGCCCCAAGGGCAGGGTGGATGGGCATAGCTGTACCAGACTGTCCAGGGCCTGGTGGACTCTCAGCCAAACCCTTCATTTCCCTTTTGGGGCTGGCCCAAGGGGAAGGAATAGGCCAAGTGGCTATGTTCTGGCCTGGCAGTCCCAGCTGTGGGGGAGGGGATGCTCCCTCACCCCCATCAGGAACCCATGCCAGACATTCACTGCTCAGGGGCCTCGTTCCCAGGAAACAGGTGCTGGCACTGGGCGCAGCTGAGGGAGGAATGTGAGCTTGTGGCAAAGCAGGGTGGGGAGAGGTTTCCTCAGCCCGGACATTCTAGGAAGCAGTGGGGCAGGGAGCTGGGGGCATCTGGAGACTGGGGCAGAGTAGGAGGTCTCACTCAGGATGCCTGGTTTAAGGTTAGATGCTAAGAGCTTAGTGTACCTGTACTGGAGATTGAGAGAGTAATGTGTGTTTCATTGGGGGGTCCCTTGTATATGTGTGTTTGTGTGTGTGAATGTATGTGTGTATATGTATGTATGTGTGTATATGTATATATGTGTGTGTATGTATGTATGTGTGTATATATGTGTGCACATGTGTATGTGTATGTATGTGTGTACATGTGTGTATGTGTGCATATATGTGTGCATGTGTATGTGTGTACATGTGTGTATGTGTGCATATATGTGTGCATGTATGTGTGTGTATGTTTATGAGTATGTGTGTGTGTGCATGCATGCACGCAGGTATCTCTTCTCAAGAGTCAGCCAACCTCCTTGCTTTATGAGACAGACTCTCACTTGGCCTGGAACTGACCACATAGTTCAGGCTGGCTGGCCTACAAGCTTCAGGGGATCCCCCTGTCTCTGCCTCCCCAGCACTGGGGTCACAGCACATACCACTGTGTCCAGGCTTTCATGGGGGTTCTGGGGCAGGAACTCAGGTCTGTATGCTTCCACGGCAAGTGCCTTACCAAACGAGTCATCTCCTGGCTCTGTTGAGGGTCTATTCAGTGGATAGCTCTGCCTCCGTGTGTGTGTGTGTGTGTGTGTGTGTGTGTGTGTGTGTGTGTGCTTCCCAGCCTATAACTTGGCTCTGGCATGGGCTCCAAAGAGAGCCCAGTAACGCTGCTGCATGGGTGAGCAGTGAATTTTCAGTATCTTCTGCACCAACTTGACTGGTCCGCTCTGCTCTTGGGGGTGGCAAGGGCCAATCCATGAGTACATGAGGCTAGGGAGGACTCAGGAGGAGCCTGGGAAGGAGCTGAGCACACAGGATAGCCATCACCACGGTTTACCCCCAGATGAACCTTTTCTGTTTTCTTTTCTTTTTCTTTTTTTTCTTTTTTTTTTTTTTTACATCTCTAGAGTCAGAATGCACCTTATAGATTATATAGTGCCTGCCCAGTCCCTTTCCTCTCTCAGGGGCATGAAAAAGCATAGCATGTCTTATAGTTGACGTGTCCTGAATCAGATGGGCCAGTGATGACAGCCATGTTGGCAGTAACGGTTCTCATATTGAATGTTTCGGTGTGCACTGACTGACATGTGAACTGGACTTTTAGAGTGATCTGTGCTGGGGTACACATGTGGCGGACCCTCCCCAGATTTAAGGGACAGGAGGGATCAGCACAAGGTCATAGGCGCAAGCCACATAGGCTGGATGAGTCTTAGTAGTGATGTCTAGAGGAGTCCCGGCTATACACAAACAGGCCAGGAATGTTGCTAGGTGTACTAGACTCCAGCACTAAACCAGACACTCCTCCCCCAAAGCCTCTGTGTGTGAGGTTCACTCGTGTGCTTTAAACCTACATTTAACAGATGGGGGAACAGAGGCGTGGCTGATTTAGTTAGGGTAAATCAGACTCTTGAGTGGCAGAGCTAGGCTAAGTTACAGACTGGTTACGGCAATGTAGCCTCTTTAAATTGGGTGGGAGGAAAGAGGGGCAGCGGTCCTGAGCCACCCATGGGTGGAGAACACAGACCCAGAGCCTAATGTTTGGGATGGTCCCTGAATCTATTTGCTGGGTGACTTTGGGCAAGTTTCTAGAGCTCTCTGTGCCTCCATTTCTTGATTTATATTAGGGGGCTAACATATATCTCCTCACATGGAGAGGGTCTAAGAAGGGAAGTCAGGCAAGGCATTTGGAAGAGTGCCTGATGGGGTGGCAAAGGATGCTGATGGGACCTATTCTCAGTGCACCCTAATTCTGGGAGTCCCTGAACGTGAATTACGTAGGAGAATGCAGGGTTCCCTGAGTCCTGCTCTGGAGCCTCGTGTATCTGGGGCTAAGCTTTGGGGTGACAGAGGGAAACCTAGGAATGCCCATGAGGAGCCAGGAGCTCCACCACTAAATCACAGGGCTCCTAAAGTTTAAAAAAAAAAAGGTAGTTAGAGCAAGAACTAGTCCTTGATTTGTAGTCCCCCCGCCCCCATGACCTAATTCTGCTGATGTCCCCATGGTGCCCAGGGACAGGCCAAGGAAGAGGGACCAGAGAAGCCTTAGTCCTGCTTGGCTGGTTGGCTCCCGGACTAGAAAACCAGAGCATGGAGCCTATAAAGAGGGCTGGCAACCTCCAAAACCAGGAACCTAAATAAACCTTTTTGTTTGTTAAGTCGGTTAGCTCAGGTATTTTGTTATAGTATTGGAAAACTGATTAACAAACACATTATGAGCAAGAACTTTCTGAGGAAATAAAGAAAACCAAGTTGTACCTTACCCAAGTACAAGGCCATAGGCCTTAGGGTTCAGGTGTTAATAAGCCAGGCTCTGCACCAGAAGCAGACACAGTCCATCCAGATAGAAGGGACTTAGTCACAGCTGTAACATCTCTGCTCTGGTCAAACTTCTACACTAGGCCTCCTCAGAGTTTGTCCCTGGGCCAGCACCAGTGTCAGAACTTGTTAGAAATACAGCGTTCTGGGCCCTATCTCCGACCTGCTGGGTTTGAAACTCTGGGGATGGGGTCCTGAAAAAGCCCTCCAAGGGATCTATCTATCATTTCTGGTTCCCCTCACTTCATAACCAGATAGGTGGCTCCTGAGGCTGCAGAGAGAATGGCAAAGACTCACCTGCTCCACCCTGTCTGCTCCAGTCTCCAGGGCCTGGCACCATATTAAGTCTGAGCTCCCCACCCCCTTCTCCTGTTCAGAGTCTAGGAGGTCCATCTTGGTCCTGTCTGGACTCAGCCAGTGGCTCCCAGGTTCTTCCCCAGAGGAGAGGAAAAGAGGCTGAACTGGAAGCCTGTTCTCCACATTCACTGCTGGGCATTCCGAGTTTCTGGAGACACAATGCATTCTAACATTGCAGGCGAGGTGGCAGGCCAGGGGTGTGAACAATAGGCCGTGTGTTTCCCCCACGCCTTCCTTCAGGCTGTTCTAGAACCAGGGCTACATCGGGAGGCTGAGCCATCAAAAGCAGCACTCTCCAATGGCTGGTTCTGTTTGCCTCTGCTCAGGGCAAGCATCCCCTTCCTCCCTTCCTGGTGTTGTCCATCTTCCCTTTTACCTCATAGCTTCCAGAACTTTCTAGGGTCTCCATTCAGCACAGTTTAAGGAGAAAGACATTCAATGCCACCCCCCACCCCGTGCCAGTCCTTTGCTTCTTAGGCCAAGGGGGATAGGCAGTGGACAGAGTTCTCTGGCACCTGAAGCCCCAGCCCGCGGCATCCCTCTCTCAGTGACTGCTTTCTCTTCATTACTCCAATCACATCAACTCTGACAGGCGCGTATTTATTACTGTCCTGACGACAGCCATTTCTCACCCAGTGATGCGCAGACTGATAATGAGCTCGGAGCAGAGCTAATGAGGAACTCCCCCAGCCCTCCCTGGCGGCCTGGCCTGAGACTGCCCATCTGCCAACCCCCCAGAAGTAGAAACCACACCCAGGCAGGGAGAGAAGACTGAACAGAGATGTTCTGGGTCATAATGCTGAGCGGAGCTCTATGTTGCCCACGGAGAGGAAGGAGAACACAGAGGTGACAGGCAGTAGGCATGAACCCTGGGCATAGTCTTGCTACTTTCTGGCTTCCAAGACCTTGTGCCAGGGCAGAAAGAGACAAACAATGCTGCTGGCCAGGCTGGTTGCCAGGCAGAAACTGGGAGGCTGGACTGACATTTTGGGGGTCTGGTTCCCAAAGCACAGAATGTCCAGAGAAGTCAGGAGGAGACCAGGATGGGAAGAGAGCTCAGTCAGTCAAGTCCATGCCTTGCAGGTATGAGGCCCTGAGTTCAATCCCTAGAAACACATATGAAAAAGCTGGGCACAGACTTGTAATTCCAGTGCTGAGGAAGCAGAGACAGGTGGGGCCTCTGGGCTCACTGCAGGCCCCTGTCTCACAAGCAAGAGGGACAGCTCCTGAGCAACAATACCTAAGGCCTCTCTACATGCATGCATACATATTTGTACATGTACCCATATGGACTTGCAAGCACATACATGTGTATCATGTGAACATGCATACAGATACATGTGCAGATGCACTCACATGAGCATGCATGCAAACACATGTGCATGTGTACCTATATGAACATGTGAGCACATACATGTGCACCATATGAACATAGATGCATATGTATGTGCAAGTGCACACATATGAACATGTATGCATATACACATGTGCAAGCACACCCATATGAGCATGCACAAGCACACATGTGCACATGCATCCATATGAACATGCACACATGTGTGCACCATATGAACATGTATGGACACACATGTGCACATGCACACACATGAACTTGCATGAACACATATCCACATATGCATCGGGAACATATAAATGACAGGACCATGTTAGAAGCACTTGGCTAGTGCTGGCTGTCCAGGCAGAACTCAGTGCTCAGAGCTACCACAGGGAGAAAACTACAGTGAAGACTGTGCTTTGCTGGAAGATGTTCTTTTCTAGAAGACAAACTCAAACATGCCTTAGAGACAAGCTACATATTAGGCTGTTATAGGCTGTGCACGTCTTAGTATGAATGTTTTTACTGGATCTTTTCATAAAATCTCAAGTTTATGTGAGCAACTTTCACAGACATGCCATTTGCCCTTCATCTAGACCAACAAGGAAGTTGGCCAGAAAATATTCATGTTGCCATGTTGAAGTTCCCTACCCCTGAGGAGAGTCTGTGAGGCTTCCTCACGGCTTGGCTCCAAAAGCTTCTGCAACAGTGCTTCTGATTGGCTGGTCCAGTCTCAATCAACATGAGTAAGGAGGGGCCAGGAGACAAGCCCTCCAGTGGCCTGGGGCACCTGGCAGGGATGACAACTTGATGCCAACCCCCAGCAGATGATTAGACTGGCCCTCAGTCAGCTGTGTGACTGGGTTGTAAACTTCAGAAGGTTACAGAAATTTTAAAAATGAAACTGGTTGAAATAGATACATCAGGTACTTTAGAACTTTTCTGGAAGATGTGACCCAAGAAATCATCTAATTTGAGTTTTCCCATATACCCCCTAGAGGTCCAGGAAGCCACAGGAAAAGATACAGTATACATCTCAGCTAGTATCTTGTGGCTTTGAAATGATTCTCTGTGTGTTTAAATGGAATTCGGATACGCTATGGAATGGAATGCAAACTTCTATTTATTTAGAAAATAAAATCCTAGCAGGAAAAGGTTATCTGGATGGACAGCAGATTCAGGTCATGCAGTCAAACCCCCTTAGGTGCAGTCCACCCTATTCCGCCATGGCAGCCACCTTGGAAAAAATCTGGCACTGCCACCAATGCCCACCTCCCCTTTCCAGAGAGGACACGTTAGCCATGATGGTCAAAAAGCCCGACCCCGAGGGACCCAGTGGGACCCAGTGAGAATGTTAGAGGAGGCCTCTGGTGTCATCCACTTTCACTCCTCTCTGGCTTCACGGGCTCTTGTGGCTCACTCCTTAAAGGGTTAAGTTTATTAATTGGGAAAAGTAATTGATGTCTAATACCTTCATCCTTGTTGATGAAGCGTTATTATTTAGACTCAAGGAGTTTGTAATTAAAGAAATCAGTCTCGCACACACATTACAAGATCAGTCAGAATCAACAAGGCTAAAGAGGATGGGGCATCCAGCACGTGGGCTTAATAAAGGAAAGAGAAGTCCAGCCTGTGGCTATCCTGAGGGGATGGGGTATCCAGTCTGCAGATGTCCTGAGGGGGTGGGATTTCCTGTCTGCAGGGCCCCTGATGGGGCAGGACCCCCAGTTCTTAGTTATTTAGAGAGGATTGGCTATCTAGCTTCTTGGTCCCCCAAGAGGACAAGGTGTCTAGCTTGTGGGCATCCAGAGAGAGTGGGGTACCAATGCCTGGGTGTACTGGGAAGACAGAGCATCCAGACAGAAGTCATCCTGAGGGGAGAAAGTACCTTGTCCTCTTACCAGCCTGTAGGCATCCAGAGATGATGGGAACCCAGCCTGAGGGTATCTGGAGGGCATGGAACACCTCACCTGTGGGGGTCTTGAGGCCCTGTGCTACAGCTGGGTTCAGTGATGGCTTCACACAAGACTTTGTGGGAATAGGATCTGGGTTAGTGGAGAAGACTGAGAGTCCATAGTGAGGAAGGAAGGGATGGGTGTTCACAGGCCCCCTTGGTGGGGAGGCTGGCCTGAACATGGATTAGAGCGTGGATACAGGAACAGGGAGGGGAGAGGCTGGAGGGTGACTCATGGGGCCCCTGCAATCAGGACCTATGGAGAACTCTCTGTGGCTGAGCTCACGAAGAACCGAGGAAAGCCTGGGCCTTCCATAGAGGGGGAGGTCATCTCAAGATGCCTTCCCAGTCCCTGTGCCTGAAAAGCTGGGGGTGCCTCACAGGAGACTGCTTTTTAATCCCCTGGACCTACTGTAGGTCTGAAGCAGTGTGGCAGGTAGTGCCTGTGGGGGCCATCTTGCCTAGATCAAAGGCAGTGCCCTGGGAAGCAGCTGACCTACATTCATATTCTCTTTCTCTCTCTTATTCCCTCCTTTCTAATTCATAGCTCCAACTCTCACTCTTTCTCACCTGCCTTTCCTTCTCTCCGTGTGTGTGTCCACCCATCCATCTGTCTGTCCTCCAGTAGTTCTGGGGACCAAACCCAGGGTATTGTATATACCACTATCTCTTTTTCTCAGATCATGTGATCTTTGCACATTATTGGATGCTTCTGAATTGGATGCTAACAATACTAACATCTATGTTTTATTTGTTTGTTTGTTTTTGATTGGGTCATCCTTCATGGGTTGGGCTGAATAGCTACCGGTAACAACTTGACATTTTATGAAAGGATCTAGTAAAAACACTGACCCTGAAGTTTGCACAGCTGTGAACAGCTGCCTGTGTAGGCTTTCTGGGGGGCCTGTTTGCATTTTAGGCTAGAGACAGTAAATATCTTAGCCTAATAAATGGCCAATGCAGAAGTTTTGATGTCATGGGAAGCTTGAGGAAGACAGAAGAAACAGAAGTCTTTGGGGCCAGGGTACCTGCTTAATCCCAGGCCCAAGGTTTATCTTCTCTTCCACCAAGATGAAGATGTGATAAGGCGAAGAAGCCTATATACGATCAGTGTTCTAGGGGCTTAGCCTATTTCATTAACCCTGGTCACAGCCAACAAAGCAGGTAGGACTGTTATTGCCACTTTACAAATAAAGAAACCGACGCACATACAGTCTCTGTGAGTTATCCAAAGTCACCAAGTCACTGAATGATAAGAAGAAACCCAGGGGTTCGCCCATGATTGAAGTCCCTCAGCAGTCTATGCTGCCCCAGCTGGTCCTCTGATGCTTCATGCTGCATTGGTGGCTACAGTTTAAAAAGACATGGAAAATCTGGCTTAACTGATCATGAGCTCATGCTACACAGTGGCAATCCAAGCATTTGGGCACTGGACCATATCCCTCCTGTCACCTGGATTCTAAGTCACATATTGATGGCCTCCCTGGTCTGCATCTAGTGCTTCCCAGAGGGGATCCCAGGGTCCTGGCTCCAAGAGCCCCTCATGTTTCTCCACGTCCCCTATGTGAGCCACATGCCAGTAATATTTCCTTCTTCCTGAATGATGATCATGGCATCAAAATTTCATGGCCCCTTTGGGCCACTAATCGCTTCCCTAGTTGGCATGAAATTTTAATTGTTTTTCTTCCCTCTGTCCTCCCACACCCCAAGCCCTGTTCCATTTGGGAGATTCCTTGGTCACGGGCGAGCCAGTCACCAAAGCCTCAGGAGATGTGAGGAGACGGCTCCTCCAAGAGCTCTGGGATGCCCCAGGCAGGGGATGGAAGGAAGGAGAGAGGGAATCTTGAATTCTGCCAAGTTCATCATGCCTTGTGAGAATAGAACAGGGGTGGAGGCCAAAGCCAAGGAGAAAAGAGAAAGGAAGTGGGGGGAGAAGGGGGATTATGATGATGATGATGGAGGAGGAGGAGGAGGAGGGGAGGAAGAGAAGGAGGAGGAAACCTAAAGTTGCTCTAAGTTTTGCTGCCTCCCTAGATGAGTCCAGTCCCCTGACAGCACAGCAGGCTGAGCATCTCCCAGACCAATGGCTGAGTTTCACTGAGAAGAAGGTAGGAGATGGCAAGGGGCAGCCTGGGGCAACGTCAAGAAGACACACATTGAGATCACAGACTTCTTGGATCATGCTGAGGATTTGACACTTCAGTTAGAGCACCAGGGCACTTAGTTTTGCTGAGTGTCTCTATTTTTCTCCCTTGATATTGGTGGGGCCACAGTCAATGCCGGCCAGTGGCTGTAAGGAGAGGGACTAATGTCTTTGGACATCGGCTTGTCTTGTCTCCTCTCCTCTACAGGATCCTGTGCATCTAGATAAGGTAGACATCACCCCAAACTTTTCACCCTGCCTTTCTGCTCCTGTACCCCATAAGGGTAGAGGGTAGCTGGCAGGGCCTCAGAAAGAACCCCAAAGCTATTCAAGCTCTAAGGCCAGACCTTCTAGAGGCAGCTTCTCTGGCAGAGCCGGAGCCAAGAATATCTGGGAAAGAAGTACCAGGACGCCCAGCAGGATGCTCCCTTAGTGGCAGCCCAGAGCCACCAGCAAGACTACAACTGTGGGGGCCAGGCTCTCACTCTGGGGTGCTCTGCTGCTTACCACAAGGAAATCTCCACAGATCCAAGGAGACGATAGGCACTAAGGAGCCACTCATCCGTGCCAGACTGGAAGCTGGAGAAGTAGGCAGGGCCAGGTGGCAAAAGGGAGCATGATTCATTCATTCATTCATTCATTCATTCATTCATTCATTAATGCATACATTCATGCCGACACTCATTCCTATTCATATATATTTGTTGAGCCCTTATGTACCAGGCACTACTCTCTAGGCTGGGAATTCAGGAACGAATACAAGAGAGAAACGGATACACAAAAGACCAGCGTTAAACCAACCATCAACGCAATGCACGGAGAGAGGGGTGCTCTGCAGAAGGAAGGGCAGAGACAGTGGTGCGTTGCCTGCTCTGAGATGCCACAGCATAGGGGTTTCGGGATGGGCAAAGGACATCATCCTAGGAAAGTGGGGTACCACTAACTACAGGGATGCTAGAGGCAGTTAGAGGTCAGCTTCCAGAGAGCTCTAAGAACGGGAGGCTCTACAGAGGTCCAAGAATGAGTGAATGGGGTGATGTGATGAGGGAGCAGAGGAGGGACTCAGCCACCCTTATAGCCACGTGACCAGAACATTCTATGCCTTCGTGGCTTATCAAGAGATAATCTTACTTCACTATCCAAACCACCGTAAGGAGCTACATGCGGCCTGTCCTTCCCTCACTTCAGAGGCAGGGAGCATGCTCAGCTGCTCAGTTCAGCATCACTTTTGATGGAAGTGGGGGCTGAAAAGGGCTGACCCAAGTTGGGAACTCCCAGTCCACTGGAAGTTTCTCACATGAGGAAGTTTTTTCCAGGATCCTGGCTCAGTCATGGCCTGGTTACACTCCCTTCCTGAGGGTGCCCAGAGAGGTACCAATTTTCTCTGGAGTGGGGTCCTGGGCAACCCTGACACTCCTTCACTCAGCAAGTCTCCCTGGCCCTGCATCTGCCCAGCATGGGGACATCAGGGGCCGGTGAGTGCTGTGTAGCTAGGGAAGTCTCAATAACTGGCTTGTTTTCCTTTCCATTACAGGCAGTAGACGGATCTGCTGCTGGCCCATTTGTTGCTATTGGCATCCCAAGGCCCCAAATTACAGTGACTAATTCTTACCACTTAGGGAGCTCCAGGGGCCTCTGCAATAATGTGTTGGAGATGGGGGTGTGGCGCTAAAGTGGGTAACCTGAAGCAGCTCAGCAACCCCAGGTCAATTTCAGCTCTAGCTCCCCACTCCCCCAAAAGGGGCCAGGAGTCAGGGAATAGGCTTCCTGCCAAGCAGGGAACCCATTAAATTCTAGACTAACCAACAACGTACCTTCCAGTTCTTTCATCAACATGAGGCAATGTCTAACAGCCTTATAGTTCACAGTAAGGAGCCCTCCATTGCATGCGGGTATGCAAGCTGGCCACGTGGCCACTGGCCCTAGATTTGCAGGTAGAGGACAGCTCTGGATAACTTCCCAGGCATTCTTTGAACCCCTGGGACAGAAAACAAGCCCATTCTCTTTTCTTTAGCTCACAGCCCAACTGTGTCCTAGGGAACAAGGTCAAAGACGTTCTGATATGCAGTTTAACACACCGCCTTAAAGCTAGCCATGGAGGTCCTGCTTAAACACCGGTCTGCTGTAAAGGATTTGGCCTCTTTCCCAGCCTCCCTTCCCTGATGGAATGAGGTTCCTGGCCCCTACTCCCGCCTTCCAGTAGAGGACGTAAGGGAGAGGTGGTCGATAAATATTTGCCAGGCAAGTGCATGAGAGTTTCCACAGCAGGTGCAAGCTGCCTGCAGGATTTAGCTTCTGCTCTGGGTCCAGAGTGACCCCACCCTACAAAGGGGGAACTTCTGCAGCCAGAGGCAGCAAGAACCAAATTCCATCACTCATCTCACCGTACCAAGAGGTTCCAGACCCCGACCCCCCCCCATGACATCAAGGGGTACCCAGGGTGAGAGATAGATGGGTGGAAGAGAAAGGGATGGGGAAGCAGGACCCTTTACCACCCCACGCTCATGGTTCTGTGGAGCTTTTGACAGCTGAGCCCCGGGCAAGCATGACACTAAGGCCTCCTGGTAATTAGCAAGAGGCCCTGATCAATAAGTTATTTTTTGCTGTCAGTAATTAATAATTACAGCTTAGCCACACCATGTAATTAAACTTTCATCCCATTCCCCCGTGTGCTGTTTGGCTTTTATCGTGATTAGCTCCCAGCACTAAACTTTCTCCCTTTGGGACTCTCCAGGAGCTTCCGGGACTAGAGTTTCTAGGCCTCAGTCAGGGTTTCCCCACTATCTGGTTCATTCAACCTCAGTGTCCTCTTGGTCTATGCCCCTCACCCCCGGGTGCAATTCTATTGAAAAAGGACCTCCTAAACCTCCTAGAATGGCTGCTTTGGCAGCCTCTGACCTCTCCCCAGCAGCTTGGGCTGGCCTGGATGCTTTCGAGCAATGGCCAAGCTCACCAGCATATGAAAAATTCTCCAAAGCACTCAGTAATTCAGGCTGCCAGGATCACCATGGCCTCCCAACCCCAGCTCCTGGGGAATTGTGCAAATCTACCTGTGACTAGTTCCTGGGAGCTCAGAGCATTAAGGGCCACTCCAGGAAACATCAATGTAGTCAAAGAAGGAAGTCTGCAGCTGTGTGTGTGTGTGTGTAAAGGACTTGCAAGGACCTCTCCATGCCATGCCAAATCTGCAAAGAGGGAGATATTGTTCCCAAGGTACAGATGGGGAAACTGAGGCTTCCAGCAGCTAAGAGTCTTGCAGAAACATCTCCGCAGGTGTCTTTGCCAGATCATGAGAACCCTTTCCCACCTTCCTAGTTTGGGAGGGAATGCTTTGTCAATGTGATTACTGCATTTTGTCTGGGAAGCGAGCTGGAATCATGTAAGACTGATTTGGGGAGAAATGGCCAAAAGATAGTTTTCAGGACAACCAGGTAATGTAGCTTAGTGCAACACCTGGAAAAAGAATTAGGCCAAAGTCTCCATACTCCCCACAGGAGTAACCACAGGGCACGCGTTTCAAAGGAGAAGCAGCTGCTGGGTGTCTCTGTGTGTGCCATGTCTGCCGGGCAGACCCTATAGCGTCAGAGAGATGCTGAGGTTTTAACCATCCTCAAAGGGGTAATGGCAGGGACTTAGAGGCAGAAAAACGAACCCCAAAGCAGATTTAAAAAAATGATCCTGTGCCCTAACCTCACCCAAGCCCAGCATTGCCCCCCAGGTGGAGTCCAGAAATTTTCTTCCCACAATTCTCTGCAGGGCGACAAATGGAAGGAGGGGGGCAGTGCTGGCAAGCAAATATTCGAAGAGCCAGAGATCATAATCAGAGCAGAAGAGGCTTGGACAGCCCAGCATTGAGGGAAAACAGCTACCAGAGTGTGTGTGTGTGGGGGTATGGGGGGTTACAAAGGTGCTTCTCTGATCCTATCAGGAGAATGGAGCTCTTCCCGGGAGAGGCATGGGAATCTGGAGCCATAACTTCAATAAGACACTAGTACCTTGGCCTCAGGAACGTGGGCAGCTGTGGAGGTGACTGGGACATGACCACACTGAAAGGTGCTCTGGAGACACCATAAGGGCGTGGTCTTAGATGGGAGACCAATTGGTGAGCTCCCTGTCCCCCCCCCCAAGTCAAGTTACACAGTCCTGTTGGAGTCTGCACTAAAGTGGAGCTAAAGGGTTCCACATGAGCTACCCCTCAGAAACCCCTCCCTCCATACGCAGAGTGGAGGACAGCCCATTCCAACTCTGTCGGGGCCACTGTCCTGGGTTCCCATAGGGTGAAAACCCTACAGGAGAGGCTACAGAGGTATCTGTAAGAGAGAGGGGCTCAGAACTCACTAGGTCTCTGTCTCTGACACCTACCCCACATATCAGAGTGCTCTTGGGCAAGTCAGTTCATTGCACAGGGCCTCAGTTTCCCCATCAGTTAAATGGCTGCTAGAATTCGATGACCTCTGAGGTCCCTGCCTACTGGAAGATTTTATGATCACTATAAAAATAATAACTTTTATTGCCTTACATTTATGGCGCTCATTAGAAAATTTCGAAGTGCTTTTACCTAAATTGCCTTGTAAAAAGTCCTCTCCTCAGCCCTGTGAGCGACAACTGATCGTTTTCATCTCTGATCTTGGCTCTGAGGATTTCCTGACTTGGGACACAGTAGGGACCCTTCTTTTCCGAGGCTCTGGGACCCCAGAAGTGGAAAAGGCTCTGTAGGGGGATTGCAGCGCCATTCCAGTCCCTTCCGAAGCCCTGAAGCCCCTGGCTCTTGGATAGGTCTGGCTTCTCTGTGAGCCTGGAAAGCCGAAGGAAATCTAAAGCTGAACCGATGAATCTGGGGATTCAATCTAGACTACTTCTCCCTTTGCCCCCAGCAGGCGCCGCTCGGCCACCACGGCCACCACCGTCTGGATCCTCGAACCCCAAACGCAAGGAAGCTCGGGTGCAGCCGCCACCGTAGCCTACCACGACCCTCCAGGGGACCCCAGAGACGTGTGGGCATCCGCTGCAGGAGGCGGGGAGGGACAACCCCATCGCACCTCCTTTCAACACACCCACTGAACACCCACTAGCCCTTCCTCACCAGGCTGTCTGCTCTGGGCAGCTACAGATCAAAGCAGCAGTGGCCAGACATCCAGCTAGTCCTGGAAGCTGGAGGCTGGGGGTGCCCGCTGGGTGTGTCGGGGGTGGGGTGGGGGTTGGGTCTGTCGCTGTCCTCGCCGCTGGGCTCCAGGACCATGCCGCCAAACCGCCCCAGCTCTCGCGGCCACGGTCGAACAGGCAGCCAGGCTCGGGCTCCCATACATGGCTAACCAGAGTAGCTGCTCTTGAGGGGAAATCAAGCGGGCACCCTGAGTCCCCAGTACGGCTTCTTCCCGGCTTCTGCCCGCCCCATCTTCTCGCCCCGGGACCACACAGTGCCTGCCTGCCATGGTTTGCCCTTCCTTTCGGACGTCAAGCAGGACCAGGAGCTTAGAGAGTTCAATGGAGCCAACACACGGAATGACGTGCCCCTCGTACCCCGACCAGAGAGTATCCACAAAGGTCCACCTCCCCGCAACCTCACCTTTCCCGTCCAGAAAGGCCAGAAGTATCAGGGACACTGCCCCACCCCAAACAGAGCCCCAAAAGTCGAAGAAGCGGGGAGCATTGAGACGTACAAGAGATGGTCCAGCTTGGGTCAAACGCGGTGTCTTAAGGGGTTGCCTCTCTTCTGCCCACCCAAACCCCTTCTCCAGTTCCACGTGGAGAAAGTCACCCATACCGTACCTTGGGCCCCGGCCGAGTGGATCCGATGCAGGGCCAGTAGAGTCCAGAGCGGCAGCCTCCACATGCTGCTGAACATGCTGACCGAGGGGTCCTCTAAAGTGCCCCCTCTTTGCGAGTTGCTTTATAATCCTGTGGAGTCCCGGGAGAGTGCGTGGCCAAGTCCTGGACGCTATGCCCGTAGGGGCCGCGCCGGCGACCCCAGATCCTCTTTCTGTGCTGGCTATTCCGTAAAGCGAGGGGAGAGCAGAAAGAGGCCAAGCCTCCTCCCAAATTCGGGGTGCCTGTATCCCTTAGCACCCCGACTCAGACTACTTCTCGCAGGCAGGGCGACCCCTGCGATCCGGCCTGGTCTCTGGATGAGCTCCCGAATGAGAGGACAACTTCAGGAAACTTCCTCCTGGTGGCCACGTTGCCCGCCTCCCGCCCCTCCCCGCCCCCTGGTTGGGTTCTCCCGGGCCGACGTAGTCACCGCGGTTCCAGGCGCCGGGCCCCTGGGACTTGATGCAAGCGGAGCACAGTAGCAGGCGCGGGCGCTGGGTGTCTTTTAGAAGGGGCGCGGGGCTCGGGGGGCGCGGTTAGCATAACGGTCCGAATCTCCCCGGAGCCGAAGTTTTCTTCTCTTCTAACTTTGCAGAAGGCATCTAGCGAGGCCGAGCCACCCTTCTCAGCTCCACGGTCCTCGTGCCCAATTCAGTGATTTCGGGGGTACCTCCCCTGGGGCTTCGGTGCGGGGCTCGCCCTAGGCTCTGAGCACCTCCGGCTAGCAAACTTTGCGGGTCCCACGGCCCGGCGCGCAGCCCCGTGCGCCCATGTCTGCGCCAGCTGCGGGCAGGGATGGATGGATGCCCGGTTCGGGTACCCGGCTGGGCGGCCCGGGTTCCAGCCAGCTCCTGGGCACCGCGCCTCTTGCGGGCGATCCGGAGGAGGAGACCGGCGGGTCCTGCTCTCCGCCGCACCCGGGATGGAGCTCGGCGCGAGCCGCACCGGGAAAGCCCGGCCGGCAGCCTTGGGATCCGGGGTTTCGGCGCCGCCTTGGCCGCCCGGCGTTTTCGCCCGGCGCGGGGACCCGAGTCTGCACGGCTGCTCCCGCGCCTCGGCCGCGCCTGCTGCTCGCCCACCTCGGCAGCAGCTGCCTCGCAGAGCCTGGAGCCCTGGGCTGCCCGGGCTCAGCGTCCTCAGAGCTGCTCTGCTGCCGAGCCTGAGAGTCTGCCTGCGCCGAGCTGGAGCTGCGGGGGCAGCGGGAGCCGGGGACGAGCGCGGCGGAGGCGGAGACGCGGAGAGGGGGGCCGAGCGCTACCCCGTGGCCGCGACTGGAGCGCAGCCTGCGCGCAGGGAGGGGGCGGCAGCGGCCCCGAGCCAGGCCCGGGAGCGAGCCCCGCAGAAACCCAATCCTTGTGCGCGGACGCGGACGCCTGGCGTCTCCGGGACCCACCGGAGGGCAGTAGCGCGGGCTGCGAGCGAGCCGCTCTCTCTGGCCTGATCTTCTAGCTTCAGCCCACCCTCACTCCTCCCTAGAAGGCCTTATCCCAGTCTCCCATAGGATGGAGCCCCCAGTACCCCTCTGGATTCGACCAGGCAGGACAGTTTGGGAAGGGTGTGTGTGTGTGGGGGGGGGGGGTGTCAACCGGTTGATTCCAGTTTTTCCTTCCCAGGTCAGACTCTTTAAAAGTCTGGAAACGCTCAGGGCGGAGAGCAAGATAAAGGGGAAGCCTGGGTCTAGCAGAAGGCTGAGAAAGTGAACTTGGTGCCAAACTCGTGCGTTCTTTGTTTCTTCTTCTTCTTCTTCTGAGCTCCCCCTTTAAAGGAACATTAGCAGTAGAGACACAAAGGAGAGAGCCAGAGGGGTCCTCCCTCATGGCCCAGGGAAGGGAGCAGAATGTACCTTCTGGTGTGGGAAGGCCAGGAGCTGGAAGACCCACCCCTTTGACAGTTGTACTTACAGGCAACAGGCGCCTCTACCTCCGTGGGCTCTTTTCTCTATTAAAAATATTAAAAGTAATATTTTGCGGCTGTGTTGGCATGAAAACAAATATATTACTACATATTAAACATTTTCTTTCATTTAAAAGTTCATTTAATTTTTCCCCTGATTTTAAAAGAAATTAAAACAGTTCCGTGGGTTTCCTAAAAGACTGTGTAGTCCCTGGCACTGAGCCTGCTGGGAAAAAATCAGCCTTGCAAGGTTGGTATTTTGGCTGGAAAAGGAAGGGTTGAGGCCCGTCACCTTTGCCAGCTTTTCTCTTCATGCCTCCGGGGCCCAGGTCTTTGGAGACACACCCCTGTTGTCTTCCAGTTCTGGTCATTGCCCTTCAGGCATCTCACTGACTTTGAGGGCTCTGCCTCATCTTCTCCAGTCCCCGAGCCTATTCTCATCGCTATGGACGCAGGCACTGAACACCTCTCATCACTCTTCTGTTCTCTCCTCACCTGCCTTGGAAGAACAGCTGTGAGCATTTAGCGGAAATAGATGAAAAAACTAGCCTGCCTGTCTTCAGTTTTACATTCGTCCACTTCAAACCCTGCTTTTGTCTTTCTCCCTGGCAGTCTGAACCTAGTCCAGGCCTAGGGCTTGTTATCCATCCGTCTGAGTTTTTGACTGAGGAGTGGCTTTGGGGACAAGCAGCCTAGATCTCTTCCCCTTAGGTGGCCACGCCCCTCCCATCGCTGAGAAACCCAGATTCTGCCTCTCTATCCCCAAGCCCCAGACTCTGAAGTACACGCTTGAGAGCTCAGGCCCTGCCCAGCCCATCAGGAACAGCTGTTCTTTAGGGTGTTGTTACAGGGCTTGCTCACAGAGGGGGCCTGAGAGTCAGTTTTGCAGCAATTGCTTCTTAGCCAGCAATCAGAGCAGAGACACTGTCTGTGCCCTTGGGCTGGAGTTCGTGTGGGTACCAACGTCTGAAACCTTTGGTGGATTTCTCCATTTGGGTCCAGTGCCCAGACTTGTAACTGCAAGAGTCTGAGCTAGCTGCTGCTCAGGTGCCAAATAGCATTTGTGCTCATCCTAAGAGCAGACCTTTTGCACAGGCAAGTGTGTCCTTACAAATCTAGATGCTTTATCCCTGGGATAGGATGAAGAAAGGGAGAGTGCTCTCCTGTCTTTGTGGGCTTTCCATGCTCATGTGGTTAAGGGGAGGCCCTATCCCCGAAGCTCTCAGCCAGGCTGCCTCCATCTATCTGGAAAAGAGAGAGCATGGTGGGTAGGGTGGGGGATCAGCCCATGCAACCCCGGAAAGGTAGTTTTCTTTTTATCCCTCTGAGAGAAACTTGTTTCTGGAAAAGTCACTTGCAGACACCATTCCCTTGTTTTTGGCGCCCCTAGAATAATAGTTAGAAGGTTACGGGAGGGCTTGGAAGCAAGCTCAGTGGATAAATCATTGGAGCTCCTGAGTTTTATACCCTCCCTGAGAACCCGCCTCACAGAAAGCCAGACTGGTGGTGCTCATGTGAAATCCCTGTGCTAGGGAGGCAAAGACAGGTGGATTCCTGGTGGTGTCTGGCCTGCCAGTCTAACTAACTTGGTCAATGAGAGAGCTTTTCTTAAAAAGCAAGGTGGACAGCACCTGAGGGTAGACAGCTGAGGTTGCCCTGTGGCCTTCACTCAAATGTAAATACATGTGCACCTTTACATTAGAACACACACACACACACACACACACAGAGAGAGAGAGAGAGAGAGAGAGAGAGAGAGAGAGAGAGAGAGAGAGAGAGAAAGGTAAAGCTACTGTGGGTACCCCACCAGGAGGGTCCATGTGCCTTTTCCAGGCTCTGCACCCCACTTTGCTCCCAATGCCACCCCCCACCCTTTCGCTTGAACTCACAGATACAGGATACAGCTCTCCTGCAATGCTCTGGGGACAGGCTGGGTCTACTCCTTTATTTAGATCCCCTCTCCCTCCACCATTAGGATTAGTCCTTGGGCAAGACTTTTCTCCCTGTGTTTGCCTCTGAACCTAGACCGAGACAGACAGCAGCAGAAGGAAGTCCTGGCTGCTCCAGAACCCCCCCCCCCAGCAGGTAAATGGATAAAATGCTACCTCTTCTAAGAAAACGTCCATGGCACACAAGGATGACCTCTACATGGTTAGCGAGAGGCTGTTATTTGCTGAGGAAACTTTATCACAGAGGGGACGCATCACTACTGTGTCCAGGAGGAAGACAATGGCTGGAGTAGGTAATGGGGGCCTATTTGCTATCACAGAAGATTACCCACTTCTCTACTCCCAGCCTTGGACACGGAGCCCAGCCTCTGTTCCCTTCCATATAAACAGAGCTCAGGATAGGTCAGGCAGAGTCAGCTTTTTGATGTGGTTACTGTGTTTAAAAAAAAAAATTTTTTTTCTGTTTCAGTTTCTAGCGTAACAGGACCTAGAACAGAGTGTTCAATTACAGGATCAGACTGTGTGTTCCATGAGCACTGGGTGGCATCAGGGACCAGTGGGGACACCCTGGAGGCACAGACGGACGCTTCCACTCCCAGCACACACAGTCGCCCAAGTCCTTCACTGTCTGTGGGGGCTGCTGCTCAAGCTGCAAGGCTCCACCCCCAGCTGTGAAGCCCACGCCCACGGCTGTTTAGCTGACATTGAGAAGGCAGAAACAGTGAGCCAAAGAACCAGACATCACACCATTCAGAAGAGAAATGAGGGAGCAGAGAGGAGCCAAGGCCGGGGCGATCCTCAACCTATGGATTTTCAGAACAAAATTCCAGACCCTGTATATTCTTCCCAGCACCACGGTTTCAGCGACTCCTTCCTGGATTAGAGTTCCCTGTCCACCAGAACTCAGGGTGCTGTAGATAGGGATAGGTAGACTCTTCCCCCCATCCAACACCGCACCGCCCCCCCCCCCGCCCCCCACGCCACGAGAGTAGGGACCTTCAGAAAGCATCATTATCTTATCCAAAGGAATCGAGAAAACAAGTTGCCTTGAAATACAGGTATATTAGTGAAGTTTCTCATCACGGTGACAAAACACCTGCCAGAAGCAACTTAGGGAAGGAGAGACTTATTTCAGCTCATAGTGTCAGTGAGAACAATCCATCACGGCAGAGATGAGCCTGGCTGAGAGGATTTCCTAGGTGGCCACGGGAGCTTGGGTCGTGGGTCTTGTTCACATCTTAGGTAGATCAGGAAGGAGAGAGGGAGGGAGGGAAGGAGCTAGCGCTCCTGGGATATCACCTTCAAGCCCACCCCTAACCTCATCACCGCCCCTGCCTAACCCCAGCCACACACAAAAGTTTCAAAGGTTTTACAACCTCTCAGAGCAGCGCCACCAGCTGGGGATCGAGAGCATTGCATGGCAGGGGTGGCCATTTCCCACCCTAACGGGAAGACAAAGCTTCTAGAAGTTATTCTTCGTAGTAGTCTCTTCCATGTCGGTCTGTTGGACAATAGAAAAAAGGAAAGTCGAGTAGATGTGGCCTTTTAATCCCCTATAAAAACAGGAAGGCTCTGGGTCTTGGTCACCTTGGCAGCCATGATGAACTCAACAGACAGGGTTACTCTAACAGCAGAGACTTGCATCTCACAGAGTCCAGAAAATCCAAGATCAAGGTCCTGGCAGATTTGGTTTCTACTGAGACTCTTCTTGGCTTAGCCAAGCTGTGGCCTCTCTTCTTTTCTGAGACAGGATTTTGCTGTGTAGCCCACGTTTACTTCAGACCTGCCAACCTCCTGCCTCAATTTCCATGTGCTGGGATTACAGGCTTGAGTGATCACACCCCGTTCCTCCTCTTCTTATAATTCATTATATTAACCCTGAGGATTGAATGGGGATGTAGCTCTGTTGGCAGAGGGCTTGGCTAGCAAGCATGAAGTCCTGGGTTCAGTCCCCAGCGCCATATAAACTGGGTATGGTGGTATACATCTATATTCCAGCACCCAGGAAGGGTGAGGGTAGGAGAACGAGAACTTCGGGGTCATCCTTGGTTGCATAGCAAGCTTGAGATTAGTCTGATATACCAGAGACCCTGTTTCCAAAGAGATGAAGGAAGGAACAGAGAGAGAAAGGGGAGGAGGGAGGGAGGGAGGGAGGGGGGGAGGGATGATAGAGGGAAAGTGGGGAAAGGGAAGGTATGGAGAAAGTGAGAAAGAGAAAGAAGTTGATCCCCCGTGAGGGTCCTGTTCCCACGACTGGAAACATCCACTCGTTCTCTAGGAAAAGAGGGCCCGAGGCTTAGAGAGACTGAAAAGATTCTCCAAGCACAGACACCAGTGTGGAAATACTCACAGCTATGTTGGTTGGGAGCCAGATGCAAGCCAGAGAAAATAGAGGTTAAGAGACCACAGGAGACAGTATTTTAAAACAATAAAACTGCTAAATGTAGGCTTGTCTGGGACAAAAGAAAGTGCGTGAGAAGAGATAGCCATCTTTTGTTTCTGGGATTTTTTTCCTGCAGCTGGAGAGCCAGGGGTTCTCAGGTCCCAGATGAGCTCCCAGTAGGATGCTGAATAGCTCTGGACAGAAGAGGGCGCTCTAAATGTGAGTCGAAGGGGCCTAGGAAGGAGGACGCTGGCGGAGACAGAACACTTGCTTGGCGATGGCAGGAATCGTTTTCTTTGACAACGTCTTTAATGTGTCTGCCATAAAGTGCAGGAGCATGTAACCACAGAGAAACCTGCCTCTGGGGGGCTGGGTCATTGATCTTTGAATTGGATGAAGATTTAGAATCATTTAGGACCATTCAGCCTCCTAGTGATAAACTCTGACTCAAGCGAGGTTTCATTAATCTGCTTAGAACAAGAGAGACCACCGGATCTGCCCTTCGGGGCCACCAGAGCCAGGTTCTTACACCTCAAAGGGCGAGTGTTTTCTGATCAAAGTTCCGAGCACAGAGCTGACCTGCTTGCTCCCTTTCTGTTCTGCTACATGCAGGCCTGCCCCTGAACTTTGCTCTTGCTGATCCCCGTGCTTGCATCGCCCTCCCTCAAAATGGCCAGGGGGCTCACCGCTTTGCCTTTACAGCAACATCTTTTAAGTGGTACCTGACCAGTGAGGCTTGGCTGCCAATCACTCTGAAAGAGCAACGCAACTCTAGGGAGATAGTTAAAGCATTCATAATCGGAAGAGCAGTAGTCACCTGACCTCTGTATCCCTCCCATGGCAGAACGCCCCCAGTCTGGTTAAAAACAGTCTCTTCACATCAGTTAACTTAATCAAGGTCATCTCTCATAGGCAGGCTCATATGTCATCTTTCAGGTGATTCTAAACACTATCAACTGACAGCCCTAGCCATCCGTGGCACCTCCCACCTTGTTTTCAGAGGGTCTATCTGGAACCTTGCAGGCAGATCGAGGTTGGCCGGCCAGTGTGCTCCCAGAGGTTTGACCGCCTCCACCTCCCCAGTGCTGGGATTACAAGCATGTGCCCAGCTTCTTATATAGGTGCTGGGATGGATCCATGTCCTTGAGCTTGCCCAGGAAGCATTTGACTAACGGAGGGAGTCATCTCTGAACCTCATTTAGCATTTTTACCACCAACTGATATCCTGGGCTACAATCTATCCCTCTAGCTTGCCCAGTTAGTTACTGCCCACCTTCCCTCACTGGACTGCAAGCCCCTCGAAAGCAGTGATATTTTCGCCCGTGGAGCTCTGTGCCAGGTACATGCTCCGAGTAATTAAAACAACGGGAGAAAACATGCATCCTGCGTGGACAGCCTCTCTATTCCATTACTGTGTCTTTGCTTATTGTGACCTTGCAAATTAAGCTATTTACACCTCAAATGTGTGTTTTCCGATATTTGGATTCACCGCAAACACTCACTAATCTCTAAAAATTAACCCAATGTTTGATGAATATCTGTAGTTCGTACAGCCACATGAACTAATTTCATTTCTAAGGAGCGAGGTTTTGCAAGCTAAAGACCTTGAGGGGTAGAAGCATTGAGGGCTCCAAGTCACTTCTTGCCAGCCGCGCACAAGGTTCTGCTCCAAATGAGGCGCACATGCTTGCTTCCTCTCCGAAATAGACTCTTCTCTTTGTAAAACTTTACAGAATTTGTAAAAGTCAGCGCACATAAAATACGATTCCACTTATGTTCCCAGACCAGCGTGAACCAGGATGTGAGCTAATGGAGGCTTTCTTTTTAAAGGTAAGATACAAGACAGACAATGGGCTTGGATGAAGTGTGTGTGGGGGTGTGTGTGTCTAAATGTTCATTTCTTCATGTATGGAATGAGACTGATAAAAAGCAGCTGTGCTGTAAGGTTAGGAAGATGAAACAAGATAATAAAAGGTCTGACATCGAATAAGCCCTCAATAACATTGGCCATTTTTATTAAAGTTCATTTCTTGGTGGTTACTTAACATTTTCAAATGATCTGGCGGTTCTCAAGATAATGAAAGTAGACGTCTCTGTAGCGCAGGAGCTGGCGAATTACAGCCATGACCTGAATCTGGCCCTCTCTGTGCATTTATTTATAAATAAAGTTTTATTGAAACTCACCACTCATATTCATTTGCATAGTGTCTGCTGTTACTTTAACCCTTTTGTGTGGGGTTGGGCTTCATCCTCCTCAAAGATACTTCCTCCTGCCCTCAGTGTTCTCTGTTCCTACTTCCTGTGGGTTCCCAGAAGCCAGGTGCTGTGCTTAAGGCAGGGAAGAGGGGTTACCTGGTTGCAACAGAGGCTTTTTGCCCTACAAATACATTCAACTATTAAATTTCTGGTCCTTTACAAATGTTTGTAAATTCTTGTCCTAGAAACAAAGGACAACAGACCATCAATGCATCCTTCTGGCCTTTGGATTGGGTAAGTGCACACCTGTCCAGGTGTACTTTTTCTCAGTGCACACCTGTCCAGGAGTGCTGTCCCCAGTGCACACCTGTCCAGGTATACCTTTTCCCAGTGCACACCTGTCCAGGAGTGCTGTCCCCAGGGCACACCTGTTGAGGTGTGCTGTACCCAGTTCATACCTGTCTAGGTGTGCTGTCCCCACTGTCTTGCAGACACAATTCTCAGCCAATCCTCCCATGCTTGTCCCAGGACATGTAAGGATGGCAGCTCACTGCTATTGCCCCAACTTCCCCAAATCTGATTTTGATCTGGGGGAAAAAAACTTACCTATCAGTGATCTATATAAGAAGTCTGTCTCAGGGTATAGACTCAGCCTGGCTTGTAGGAACACCTTCTATACTCCAGGCCCATTGATCTCAGATTCACACTTGGTGGTCTAACAAAGGCCTCCTTAAACCTTTTTGGCTTACAACCACTGTTTACATTAAAACCTTTCGTGCCACTCTAGGTATACATGTGTATAAAACAGGTAAACATGTTAAACCTTTACTGGTAGTAAGTTACAAAAGGAATTATTTTAAAGCAATTATTTGCATAATAGTGAAATGGGTGTGGCTGTTTATTTTATATAGAGAATGAAATCTTAGTTGAATATTTGGCACTGCAGAATGTAGAGCATCTTCAGTGTTTTTCCAGGGTTGATCAATATTTTGATTTTTATAGTCATCAATGCGGAGAACACAGCTTTGCATAGATATGTAATACAAAATTTCAGAAGTGTGTTTTAGGGCCATTTCGGAAATTGTTGGAAATTCTGTCCTAATCCCAAGCCAAGATTCACTTAAAAATCTTTTTAAAAATGAAACCCAAGTCGGCAACCCAAACAGTAATTTTTTTAAAATTGAAACATTCTAACAGGATACTATCCAAAGATATACTAATTTGATACATACCGGAGTTACAGTAGCAAAATATTAAAAGTCTTTGTTTTCTGTAATTAAACCATTCTGTTTCTATTATACCAGAAAATTCTGTGTGCAGTAAAAATCACCACAATTCCTGGCATACAACAGTCCCAGACCTGGGTCATGGCACTTCAGGCAGTGTTAGTTGGCATTACATGGAGAGACAACATGGCAAAGGCACACATGTTATGTGTTCAGAACCAAGACTGCTGTGAAGTTGTGTGAAGCTACATAGGTGAGCACATTGGGTTTAAATCAATTTTATTGGTTGCATGTTCAGTAACCTTTTTTCCCCCTTTGATATACTTTTATTTGTGTGTGACTTGTCCCCATATCTAGGTCACCATGAATCACATCTTCCCCCATGTTACTCAGCTTTTGACTTCTAGAGAAAGATCTGGCAATCTATACTACATCAGACTACCATTACGCTGCCAGGCTCATTGAAAGATGATGTAAGAAACCACCTGGGCCTATGGAATTTCTAAGATTCTAAGTAAAAAGGAATAGTGGTTTGCTAGAGGTGGCAAAGCACTGGCTATGACCCCAGTATTTGGGGGGAGGGGGTCATGAGTTTGAATCCAAACTGGGCTACATAGCAAGACTCTGTCTCAAAGCAAATAAAAATTGTGCTTTATATTAAGGCTTCCTCCCATGGGAGTGAGTGATACTAGTTTAGCTGGGTATAAAAAAACCTCATACTCTCATGATAGGAAGATAGTTTGGCTAGGTATATATAACCCAGTTTCAAGAACGCTGTTGATACTAGAGGTCCTGAATTTATTATGAGACCAACATCATGTTACCTTATAACTTTACAGAAGTTTTAGTTGTTGTCTCTAGAGAGAACTTCACATCTCCTCATTCTGAAGTATCACCAGGTTGCGTTTCTGTATTGGCCTTTCTCCTGACTCATCCTGCCAGTAAGCCCCTTCATTCTGGGGCTGTGGACTCCATTTTCCTCCAGAATGCTGTCTTCTCTCCTCTGTGTTGTTTGTTTCCATCTTATGAGAGTTCTCAGTAGCCAGATGTATAGTTAAGTGTAGCACTGGACCTCAGCCCAGACTTTCTGAATCTGGGTGTAGAGTTTAAGAGAATCCCTTAGTAAAACATGACTATGATTCATGCTCACCTCATATGTATTCAGAGTGATTAAGGCTACCCCTCTCTTATCACCACATCCATCCCCGAATCCCTCCTCACATCTCTTTGGAGCTTGCTCTTCTCTGAGGTGAGGAGGCTTCTTATTCCCAGGAGACCCGTCTCTTCTGTGTGGTAGGTCCTCTCAGGTACATGCAGTCTCTCAGTCTTTACTGACTCTTTTCATAGCATCTTTAAATAGAAGCAGCCATTTCCTGACTTGAAAAGGATTCACTTGACCCTTTGCCTCTCCCAGCTCTCATGTTATTTCTCAACTCCCTCTTCCTGCCAGATTTCTTAAATTCATGCAAAAGCAGGCTCTGTCTCTGTCTCTCTACTGAACCTCTGGAAATGTGGCATCTGACTCACCACCCTAAAATAATAAGTAAACAAAACTTTCCTGGAACATTCTCTCTGTTTTTATGTTTAGATACCCCAGCAGTATTGCCTGTGGCTGACCACTATGACCTTCCAGAAAGTTCTTTTCTCTTCTTCACTGTGGTGTTGACTTATCCCACTGGAGGAGGAGTGAAGATGCCCTCATCTACGAGCTTTCCCTCTCCCACCCTGCCCTAGATGCTCAGTTTACATCTGTACCTCAGAAGTACATTTCTAGACTGTTGGATTATCATCACAGGATACACTTGGCCCTTGCTCCTCTGCATGAGGTTCATGCACACGCACACGCGCACGCATGCACACACAAAGGCATGGATGCACACACACACACACACACATGCTCACATGCAAATGCATATACAATTTCACGCCTGCACATATGCTTGCACACACGCAGAGGCCAAGATTATCATAATGTGTATTCCATCTCCCTGGCTAGATTTAAAGTAACCAAGGGAGGACAATGTTTTGGGCCACTGCAAATGATAGCTGTGGATCTTTTCTGCTGCCCCAAAACAGTCTGAAAGAAACCTCTTCATCATCATCATCATCATCATCATCATCATCATCATTTTCAGAAAGACACTAGTCAGCTAGCAAAGCTTTGTGCCTAGGGTCTATATCTGCCCAGAAGGGACATTCTTCTGATCTACCCAAAGGTTTTGACTGAATGAGTTTGCAGACCCCTTCTCGCACCAGGTTCACTTCTGGCCTTATCCCAGGTTGGGGACATTGCTAAGAGCAATTGCCTTCATGCCTGAAAAAGTCACCATTCATCTTTCATATATGTGAAGGGATTCCAGGGATGATACTCAGGGTTGGGGTGAGTGACAGAGGCTTGAAGACAGGAGACATCAGGATTCACTCCTCATACAGGATAGATGTCCTTCCTATACACAGATAGCTTGCAGTCTTTCTGGAAAGGTAAGTGTCTCCTTTGCTTCTATGGCCTGCAGCTAGGGTCCTGTCCTCCCAGGGCATGCTCCAAGCATGCAAGGAAAAAGAACAGGGGAGAATGGGGGAGGCCAAGGAAGAAGGTTGTGGCCCCTCCCGTAAACTCATAGGAATGATAGCTATTCCCCAAAGCCAGTTCTTCAACACCCATCCCTTTTCTGCTCACCTGCTGCTGCTTCTCCTGGACTCCCATCTCAGTGCATAGCACTTAGTATACAGTACTCAGTACTCAGTAAACACTACACAGTACTTGGTTCACAGTACCCAGGAATGCAAAGACTCATAAATATCCGAAAAGCTGAGCCTTAAGTGAGCCAGAGTGCTCAGCTGTAGATGGGACATCTATGCTAATCTGCTAATCCCCACTCACCAAGGCTCAGGGAACATTGAGGAAGAGGAGGTGGAAAGATTGTAAAGTCCAGAGGATGGGGAGGAGAGCAGTGAGATGCTGTCTTCTGAATATGTCATGGCAGTTGCATGCATGAACTCACTGGACCTGCACAAGACCTGCACAAGAGCAAGCCTGGGGCTGGGGAGGTGGCTCATGTGCTTAAGAGTGTTCAGTGCTCTTCCAGAAAACCCAACTCGGCTCCCAGCACCCATAGGAGTCAGGTGGCTCAAAGGTGCCTGTAACTCCAGCTCCGAGGGAGCCAAAGCCCTTGTCTGCCTTCTTTGGTCACCCGTGTCACTTGGTATGCATTTATACATTCAGATATTCTCACGTACATAATAATCTAAGGAGGCAAGAAAGGAAGGGAGGAAGGAAGGAAAGGTGGAAGGAAGGAAGGGAGGAAGGAAGGGAGGGAGGAAGGAAGGAAGAAAGGAAGAAAGGAAGGGAGGAAGAGAGGAAGGAAGGGAGGGAGGAAGGAAGGGAGGAAGGAAACTAGATATAACCTAGACGACCTTCAACTAAAGAAAACATGGCACATCTATACAATGGAATACTACCCAACTATTAAAAACAAAGACACCATGAAATTCGAGGCAAATAGATGGAACTTGAGAATATCATCCTGAATGGGGTTACACAGACCCAGAAAGACACATATGGTATATACTCCCTTATAAGTAGACATTAGCCATAAAATGCAGGGTAACCATCCACAGACCCAAGAAACTAAGTAACAAGGAGGACCCAAGAGAAGATGTGTGAATCTCACTCAGAAGGGGAAACAAAATAGTCATCGGAGGTGAATGGAGGGGGATCCGGGTGGGAGAGAGGGGTGAGGAGGGGTGTGAGGATGGAGCTTTCAAAGGGCAAATTAGAAATACTTAACAAGTCAACCCAACATCTACATCTTGCTCTACCTCCCTGTCGAGCCTCTATATTTTCCTTGGCCTCCATTCTACCTTCTGCCATCTGTCTCTATTTTATGTTTTAGTCCATTCTGCTCATGAGTAGCCAGTATGATATCTTTTTTTTTTTAAAGATTTATTTATTATGTGTAAGTACACTGTAGCTGTCTTCAGACACTCCAGAAGAGGGCGCCAGATCTCGTTACGGATGGTTGTGAGCCACCATGTGGTTGCTGGGATTTGAACTCTGGACCTTTGGAAGAGCAGTCGGGTGCTCTTACCCACTGAGCCATCTCGCCAGCCCGCCAGTATGATATCTTAAACGTAAATAATATCACGGGACTCTTCCTGAGTAAAACTCTTCGGTATTTGATGCAATCCTGACATTATTCTTTCATGAGATGTACACTTCAGTTTAGGTTGCTTTCCCCCTGAAAGAGTAGCCTCCTGTTTCAGAGATACACTGTGATGCTGATACGTGAAACGAGGCGGCAGAGAGGATTTTTGTCCACAGGATACGAGGCGGGAATGGAAGGCTGAGCCTGGCGGTGTTGGAGTGAGGCCAGCAGGGCTTCACTGAACTGCTCGGTGTCTGTATGCGTTGGGGAACTTGTATAATGAGAGAGTTTTGCAAGGAAGTTTCATTACTCATCAAATTAGAAAGGAAGAAAGACACACACACAGAGACAGACAGACACAGACACAGAGAGAGAGAGAGAGAGAGAGAGAGAGAGAGAGAGAGAGAGAGAGAGAGAGAAAGGAAAAAAAAAAGAAAGAAGATATGATGAGAAATTCCATTACTCATCATATTAAAAAAAAAACCCAATCCAGACAAACATACTTCTGGGCCTGCCAGGCCCTGTCTGCTCCTGCCCAGCCAAAGCTCCTGGATTATCTCATTTGAATCTAAAGTCTTGGACTCTCCCTGGGTATCCCTCCAGCTTCTCAAAACTCCCAAGGAAGCCATGCTCCTGCCTGGGGGGTCCATCCCACATATTCCCAAGGCCAAGAACCTGATCTCTGTCTCCAGGCATGCCCGTGGCCCCATCCCGCTAACCCTCAGGTCTCACTGAAAAAATCCACTTCTCAGAAGCACCTTGATTTGAAAGCAATCTCCCCTGTTTCCTTTATCCCTTCTTGCTTTCACGCTCGGTCACTGTGTTTAGCGTAGATGTGGTCTGTCTCCCCCCTAAGGCTTCCATTTTGCAAGGGAAATGCTCAGCGGCCCCGCATTCATGTGTGCATGGGCCACCAGCACCACCTAACCCAAGAAAGACAGGGAGGATGCGGCCACTGCATCCTCAGGCCCCTTCTAAAGGAATCTGCCCTGGGCAACTAAAGCAATAATTTAAATGAACCCCCCCCCCAAATCATAGAGGAACGCTACCCCAAGGTCAGTAAGTACTGAGCATTCTCATGCATATATACTTTACGATTGCTCTTTTATTAAAGAATAAAAATACAGGGATAAGGTTAAAACCTCTCATGTTTCCCTCTTTGGGCAGTCTTTGTTTTCCCTATAAGAAACCACTGCTGTGAATTTCATGTCCATTCAAAGTACATTTAAAATTTATTATAACTCTTCCTGTCCACAGGAATGGTATTATAGTATGTGGATTTTTTTAATTAGTTAACTGGTGTGTGTGTGTGTGTGTGTGTGTGTGTTTGCGTGTGTGAGGAATGTCTGTGAGCATTTGTGAGCAGTCAGGTTACGGGCAGGCTGAGGTGGAGAGTGGATGTTTCCCTTGATCATGCTCTGCCTTACACATTGAGTCAGGGGTCTCTCACACTGGGATTTGTGTGATTAGAGGGCTGAAGTGGAGGGTGGGTATCTCCCTTGATCATGGTCTACCTTACACATTGAGTCGGGGGGTCTCTCACATTGGGATTCGTCTGATTAGAGCTTGCTCTGAGGATGCCTTGTCTCTGACTCCCACAGGCTGGGATTATAGTTTCTGTGTGGATTCTAGGGGCATCTTATCTGGGCACTTTACCCACTGAGCCATCTCCTCGGCATGTGCTGCCTGGCTGCCATCCAAGCAATGCAGAAGGCTGAGCGGAATTATCACGAATTCAAAGCTAGCCTAGGCTATATAGTGAGACTGTCCCCCTCTCCCCCGCCCCCCAAAAGTCCAAATTTTATTAACTAATTTGAAATAAAGAGTAAGTGGCAGGGTATGGTACATAACATATAATTTACATTTTCTACTCAATATTGTTATGTGCATGTGTGTGCATATGTTATCAATTAGCTCAGCCATTGTTAACCATTCCACAGCAATCCGCTATCTGAATACACCAGGGTTTATTTATTCTTTCCCTTAATGAGATACTTCCACTTATCTCCAATTTTATCTCTGACTACAAGATTGGAAAACACAGAGTTGGACAGGCTGTCTCATAAAGCACCTGCCCCGTCTACTCATTTAGACTGGCCAGAATAAATGAGCGAGAACTGGCCAGGTCATAAGGCAATGGAAACGTTCATATGCTCCTGGTGGTATGAGCGGGAATTGATGTAATCGTTGGAAAGAACAATTTGGCAATATCTAGTTAAGATAAAAACGCTCAGCCCTGTGCCCCGGCAATTCCATCTGTAAAATAAATCCCATCACCAAAGGTAAATTACGTATTCATTTTCGACTCAACAGAAATGTAAACTGTATAATATCAGTGTGGTTTAAAGTTTACAATGCGGTTTTATAAGCATCATCTAACTTGACATTCCCAGCCATAGGAGAGCAGTATTGGCTTATATTGTAAATGATGGGACAGAAAAGAAGTTCAAAGCCACTTGGCTTTGGCTACTTGGTACTGACTGGGGTTCAAATCCCAGCTGTTTGACTCTGCATCCAGCATGGTTTGTTTTGTTCTATTTTTTATCTCCCCACACCCTGCTTAGCTTTGGTTGGCAACTTGTCACAGCCTAAGGTCACCTGAGAAGAAAGTCTCAAGCCTGGATCAGAGTGGAGTGTGGGCATGTCTATAGGGCGGGGCAGGGGGCGGGGCTTGATTGTTGATTGATCTAGGAGGGACCAGTCTACTATGCACAGCACCATTGCCTGGGCACATGATCCTAGGATGGCTGAGTAAGACAGCTATCTACATATTAGAGTGAATGAGCCAGCAAGCAGCATTTCCCCACAGTTTCTGCATCCAGTGCTTGCTTGAGTCCCTACCCTGTCCCTTTTCACTGATGACCCATGACCTGGAAGCCAACTGATCTCTTTTCTCCCTAAGTTGTTCTTGGTTAGAGTGTTTTATCACAACAGTGGAGATTGAGATTAGGACATTGTTCATTGCCTCCATGTGTTTTTATGCTGTGAAGAAAAACAACAGGCTATAAGTATTTGTATTGATGCCCAACTCAGACCCCTTTCACAGGCCTGGACTCATCCTCCCAGGGCTGTGAATTATGGCTCACAATTGATCTTCCTCAGAGAATTGCCCATGGTCATATGAAACAGGTTTTTTTTTTTTTTCCTGGAGATGCCTGGAGATTTCCCTCCATTTTCCTTGGCAACGATGTCTTGGTGACTAATAGTTACAGGTCTACCTGGCTGGTGTGGGAGAATTAACTCTGAGGTATTGTTTCTGTTCAGCACTCCCTGTGGGTGGGGCAGAATTCCAGTGCAATCTACACACTGCCTAGTGAGAGGGTTTGAATGAGAAAAACGAGAATGACCCCCATATTTGGATGTTTGCTACCTAGTTGGTCAAATGTTTCAGAAAAGGATTAGGAGGTGTGGCCTTGCTGGAGTGGGTGTGGCCTTGTTGGAGGAAGTGTGCCACTGAGGCATTTGAGGTTTCAAAGTATCAGGCTAGGTGCAGTCTCTCTCTCACTCTCTCTCTCTCTCTCTCTCTCTTTCTCTCTCGCCTCCAAGTTTCAAATCAGATGTAGGCGCTCAGCTACTGCTCCAGTACCATGCCTGCCTGCCTGCTACCATGATGGTCGTGGCCTCGCCCTCTGAAACTGTAAGCAAACACCCAACTAAATGTTTCCTTTTGTAAACTGTCCCGGTCACGATGTTTCTTTGTAGCAATAGAAAAGTAGCTAAGTCACTTAGTGCCTTTTCTGTCTAACTTTACTTTGTTCATTTTCTTCCACTTCCCTCTAAAATCCCTTGCACAAGGCTTCCCACTCTGGGGGACAGACTTTCAAGCATTAGACTGCACAGGATTACCCACAGGTCTTTTAAAAGCACACGTCAGACTCCATCCACCCACTTTCTGTTTCAGTTGGTTGAGCTTTACTGTTCTATACAAGTGATCTGCTGTGCCGATCCCAGGGTCCAAGCTTTGGGGCCTTCTGTTCCAGGGTTTGAAGTTGTAGATGGCAGAGAAACAAACTCTAAGAGACTCTGGAGTTGGCTGACCCACTGGCAATGAGAACCCCTCCACTAGTGATGGTGGTGGGGATTGATTGCTTTGGGCTTGTGGGAGTAGCACAATTTCCGTGACAGCTTACAGTCGCATGGGGATGGAGCAGCTTTTACAATATTTCTGCCATTTGGACAATATAGCAGAGACAGTCTTCGTGAGGGCTATGAAATTAAGAGGCCATTTCAGAGGGTCCCTGAAGCATCAAAAGAAGAAAATGACAGACCCAAGGCAATTAATCACAGGCTCAGAACAGATCTCTTTGAACAGAGGGTCCTTATCTTCTGGTGCTGAAATACCCAAACACGATGAAAACCACACTCAGAATCTAATTTTAAGAGATAGAGAACTTCAGAGAAGTTTAAACTCTCAGCCTCGACAACTTGTCTACCAAAGTAGGAGCCCTAATGGGGAGAGAATAGGACCTGAGGGTTATTAATGTGACATTTCTGTCGCTGTGATCAGTAGCTGTGGAGGATCCCCTGACACCTTGGGGTCCTCAGAAGTATTCCTGTCTCTTCCTTGTTAGAAGACAGTCCATTGACTCAGATAACCATATGTAAGGCAAGAGGCTATTCAGATATTTTAAGGCCCAATAAAAATACAAATTGTTACTGATAGCTGTGATATACTGGTATCTCAGCTGTCGACTAGAAGAAACTCAGAATCTCCCGGGAGATAGGCCTGGGTTGCTTAGGATAATTGAGGTAGGAAGAACTGTCCACTATGGGTGTCACCATTCCCCTGGCAGGGAACCTGGACTATCTAAGGAGAAAGTTAGATGAGTACCAGCATTCTTTGCTCTCTGCCTCCTAAATGTGGATACAATGTAACCAGTTGCCCCAGGTTCCTGTTTCCCAACCATGATGGATGGAATCCTGGAAATATGAGCCAAAACAAATTCTTTCTCTCTTACATTGCTTTTCTCAGGGAATTTTCTCACTGCAACAGGAAAACTAACTAATATACTATTCAAAGACTGGCTCAAAGTACTACTGTGGTTTCTCTACTAGACCAGAGATGCATGAAATCAGGTGATAAGCAGAGTTCTATGTTAGGGTCATCTTCACATAAGTTCCACTGAGTTCACAGACTGGTGGCATTTCCCACAGGTCACAGATTACCATTCCAGCACATTATTCATTTTTACCTCTTGCCCTATTTTCTGTTCCGTGGGCTGTACAGTAAGCAGTGATGTTGTGCTAGAAAACGGGAGGTGGACACCCTCCCATTGAGACTGACACCCATCCCACCCCAGCAGACCAAGACAGCAAGTCAAAAACCACATTCACAGTGGGAAGGATGGCAGAGATAAATGTCCCCAACTCCAGGATGCAGCAGCGGTATTCTTTCTCCTTATTCATAATGTCTGACCCCTACAAAAATGAGGTCGATCATAATGGATGCCAAGTTCCAGGTCTAGCTGCGCTGGCTGAACTGGTGGAATGTCTTTAATGGGATGGGGTTAGAGGTTATAGGGTGTGCCCATGGCTCCTGGCCCAGCCAGTGCATTCTGTTCAGTGTCCCTTCCTGTGGAAGCCCTGTATGTGTGGCTATATGTGTGTATATGTTGTGTGAGCACTCATGTACATGCACAGGAGCCAGAGAAGGATACTAAGTACACTTTTTATGATTTTCTACCTTATTCCTTTGAGACAGGATTTTGTTGTGCCCAGAGCTCAGCATTTCAGCCAGGCTGGCTGGCCATTGAGCTCCCGAGATTTGCACGTCTATACCCCACAATGCTGTGCTTATAGGCTTGGGCAGCCACGCCTGGATGTTATGTGGATGCTGGGGATTTGAACTTAGGTCCTCATAGTTGTACATCAGTTGTGCTCGTACTCACTGAGCCTTCTCCCCAGTCTAAGTTGGAGGGTTTTACAGTTTGTATTAACAGGACTGGCATGAGGAAATGATCAGTGTCTTGTTCCAGGGCTGGGTTAATTCTCCTGCTCTCTGCCTCAGGGGTCTTGATGGTTCACAGAACACTCTGTGGGTTTACTGTCTGGATGACGTCACAGGATCTAATAAGCAAGAAGTTCAAGTGTTATTGATGCCTTCTCTAGAGACTAAGAAATAGTTCAATAAACTCTTCCAGAGGCTCTGAGTTTGTTTTCCAGAGTCTACAATTGGGTGACTCACAACCACCTATAACTCTAGTTTCAGGGCATCTGATACCCTCTTCCAATATCCTCCAAGGGCACCTAAAGTCATGCAAGGACACACACACACACACACACACACACACACACACACACACACACTCACACTCACAATTAAACTTAAACATAAAGCCTAAAGCGCTGCATGCTTGGGAGACTCAATGCCTTGAGACAGGCCAGAAGGATTCTACCAAAGCAAAGGGACCTGCCTGTGCTTTGAAACACCTTCCTAATGTCAGCTGCCTGTGCACAAATATGTACCGTACATGCATGTGAATGTGTACTTAAGATGTAATTGGATGGTCTTACACATATTTTTCTGCAATTTGTTTCATTTAACAAGATGTCTCAGAAATATTTCCAGGACAATGAGAATGTCTGCCTTGGTTTTCAAAAGGCTTATTGTATTTATTTCATAATACCAAGAGACCGTAATTTACACAATTGCTTCCCATGGGGGAATCAGGGCCACTGCATGTACTTTAAGTTGGAGGTATGTAATCCAGGCAGTTGGTTAACCCAGCTGTCCAGAGAGAGAGGAACAGAAGGATATACTGAGATAGCCCAGATGTGCTTTTACCATGTTCACTCACCACATCACAGTGAAAATAAAAAAGGGCTGCTATACCTAGGACATCAAGAATTCCCCCAAAAGAGGCTGGAAGAGCACAGTCATGTACAGTTTTTATTTAATAAAATCTATGAGTTTTTTTTTTTTTTTAAAGTTCAGGGCTCGGCACTCAGCTTAGTTTATAGAGTGCTTGCCTGGCTTACTTCCCTGTTGCTGTGATAAACACTTCGAACAAATGCAACCTGGTTAGGAACTGGCTCATGTGAAGTCAGGCCTTGTGTGAGCTCATGGGTTATCGTCCATCACTGTGGAAAGCCAAGGGAGAAACCAGGAGGCAGGAACTGAAGCAGAGACCATGGAAGAATCCTGCTGGCTGGCTAGCTCTCTGTGGCTTGCTTAGGATGCTTTCTCATACCACCCAGGACCGCTGTCTTAGCCAGGGTTTCTTTTCCTGGATAAAACATCATGACCAAGAAGGAAGTTGAGGAGGAAAGGGTTTATTCAGCTTACACTTCCACACTGGGGTCCATCACTGAAGGAAGTCAAGACTGGAACTCAAGCAGGTCAGGAAGCAGGAGCTGATGCAGAGGCCATGGAGGGATGCTACTTACTGGCTTGCTTCCCCTGGCTTGCTCAGCCTGCTCTCTTATAGAACCCAAGACTACCAGCCCAAAGATGGTACCACCCACAAAGGGACCTCCCCGCTTGATCACTAATTGAGAAAATGCCCCACAGCTGGATCTCATAGAGGCACTTCCCCAACTGAAGCTCCTTTCTCTGTGATAACTCCAGCCTGTGTCAAGTTGACACACAAAACCAGCCAGTGCAACCACTTACCAAGGGATGACACTGCCCACAGTGGCTTCTTAGATCAATCAGCAATCAAGAAAATACCCTCATAGACTAATCTGATGTCCTTCTCAGCTGTGCCAAGTTGACAAGTGACACTATGACAGATAACATGCACAAAGCCCGAGGTCACAGTCCAAGCACCCCATCAACTGGGCATGGTGGCATATGTCTGTAATCCTGGTAGAGGTCGAGGCAGGAGAGTCAGCATTTCATGGCCAGCCTCGGCTATATATGACAAGTTCAAGGCCAGCTTGGGCAATGTAAGTACCCATCTCACTGTCTATCTATCTATCTATCTATCTATCTATCTATCTATCTATCTATCTATCTGTCTCTGTCTCGTCTCTGTCTAGTCTATGTCTGTCTATGTCTATATCTATGTCTATACCTATATCATCTAATCTATCTATCCATATATCTGTCTTCTCTTCATTTTCCTCTTCCTATTAACAGTTAGTAAGAAGTGGTTTACAATTACTTATTGACAATCCTGCCCTTTAATTGCTTCCATCTTTCCTCCCATTTTAAAAATGAGCATTTGGGCCTTAAAAAGCAACAAACTGCTTTCTAGCTGTTCTCAAAAATTGTTCTTTCTCAATTTGCTCCTGTAAATGTTTTCCCACGTGTCACCTGGGCTGTGGTTATTGTTTTAATTGTTATATCACATCCTTCTCCTTTATGGCAATTAGATTTTATGATATTACATTAAATTTTTTCCTCTATCATAAGAACATGTTTAAATTAAAATTTTTTGTTTGCAATTGGGGCTCAAGAGGATGCACCTGGCAAAATATACATGTTGGGGTCAGAGGACAACTTGCAAGAGTCCATTCTCTTCTTCCACTAAGTGGGTTCCAAGTGGGGCTGAGTTCCCGTTGTCTGGGTTGGGGGCAAGCATTCCTGTCCTCTGAGTGATCTCTCCAGCCCTGTGGTTTTAACCTAGGGTTCTTTCCTAAGGCTGAGCTTTGCTTTTGCTCATCTCTTTGAGTTGTGTTGTGCATGTGATAAGCTGTTCAGAGGGCTGGGCACAATGTACCACTTCCGCTACCTTCTGGGATGTCACTCAAACCATAAACTAAACTGCTGAATATACATGCATCTGATTGGGCCTCTCTTCTGCTTACTGGATCTCTTTGGATTTTCCTGTATCATTACTGTCCCGTTAACGAATTCTGGGAGAGAGCGCTTTTCTACCCACATCGTGCTCCGTCTTAAAACCACTCTCGGGAGCCATGGGGGTGGCTCGGTGGGTGAAGGAGCTTGCCACCAAGCCTGGCAACCAAGTTTGATTCCTAGAACCCACATAGTAGAAGGAAAGAACAGACTTCTGAAAGTTGTCCTCTGGGCTACACACACACACACACACACACACACACAGACACATACACACACATCTATCTATACACATACATATCTACAAATACATCTACACATACACACATAGATACCTACACACATCTACAATCTATACATACACACCTACATATACATCTACTTGCTTTTACACACATACAACAACCCAGACACCTACACATACCCATACACATCAACAAACATACCTATACACATTTACACCCACATCTATACATACACATCTACATCTACACACATCTACACACACATTTGCCCACACAAATACATACACATCTACACACACACCTATACAGACACACATTTACACACACATCTACACACCTATGCACACACCAATCTACGCATATACATCTACATATACACATGTTTACACACATCTACACACACACCTGCACATACATCTACACATACACACATATACACAGATATACAGACATCTATACATACACACCTATGCACACACATACACATCTACGCACACACCTATACATACATATACACATATACACTTATGCACACAGGCACATCTACACACATACACCTACACACATATCTATACATATACACAAACATACATACACATCTATATATACACGCATATCTACATATACACATGCCTATACACACATCTACACACACACACATCTACCCATACACATGCATACACATACACATTTACACACTCACACCTGCACACACATCTACACAGATACACACATACAAAGATATCTGTACATACACACCTACGTACACACACATCCACACACACATCCACACACACATACTTACATATTAACACACACATCTATACATATACACCTATGTGCACATACAACTATGCACACATACTTACACATCTACACACACATCTACAAATACACACAAATATACACACATCTACACATACATACATATCTATATATACACTATATATACACATACCTACACACATCTACAGAGCATATGCACATCTACATATACACACAAACATGCACACACATCTACACATACATACATATCTACACACACACACACACAGGTTGTTTGCCTGGGTATTTTATAGGTTCTACAGCATTGTCGAGGCCGCTCATTTTCCTATTGATTTTGCAATTGGTTATTGCCAGTGAATAGAGAAGCTACTGGGTTTTGTCCACTAGATCCTAACTGTGTTAATAGTGCGGCAGTTGATTCTGTTGTATTCTCTAGCCTCCTATCCATCTCCCAGGCTAATCATGACAGTTGGGTCTCTTCATGCTTTTTGATTTCCCTGTCACATTGGCGCATACTCCCAGGATTATGTTAAATGGTAGAAATGAGTGCATTTAAACTTTTATTGGAAGTGGTTTAATTAGGACTGGGTTTTACTGTGAACCCAGTAAGCGCAGTATTTGTGACTGGTTTGCTACAATGGAAGTGAAGACTTACCAGGTTGAAAAACTTTTCCTTTCGTCTATCAGTCTTTTATTATTGAGAAGGTTCTATGTGAGGAAAAGACTCCCTGTGAAGAGCAGAGGTTTCCCTAAAAACCCAGTAGAGAGGTCAACACGTCTTAGTCTGCTTGGGTTGTTATTGCAAAACACAACAGCAGTCTGTGTCTTACATTTCTGGAGACTATCCAAAATCATTGTGACAGTGCTGGTATCTGGTGAAGGCTGTTTCTTGCTTCTGAGATGGCACCTGGTCACTCTGTCCTCATGCAGCAGACGGCAGGAGAGCCAGAGAACACACCTGCAATATGTTCCCTTTGATAGGGAACCAAAACCATTCCTGGGCTTCCAGGTCCATTGGCCAATGGGAGTTACTGGCTTGAAGATAGAAAGAGGTCTCTCCTGGTTTCCCCTTCCTTTGTGCAGCATCTTTAACAGCAACTCTATCCCCTTTATGACTCCATCACTGATCTAGCTTCATTCTGTGATAACACATTCTGACCTAAAGTGACTTAGGGGAGAAAGGGCTTTATTTCAGCTTACAGGCAACAGTGCCTCATTAACAGAAGCCAGGGCAGGATTTGAATAAGAAACCGGATGCTTGCTGGCTCACTCACAGGGTTATACTTAGCTATCCTTCTTATAGAGACCAGCACCTAGGGAATGGTGCCACCCACAGGGGACTGGGCCTTCCAATATCAACTGGCAATGCACTTCCTTACAGTCATGTCTATGGAACAATCTAACCTGGGCAGTTGATCAATTGAGACTCTCTTCTCCTTGTGGATCCAGCTTTAGTGGAACTGACCCCTTCTAGATATGGCTCCTCTCTGGTCTTCTTAGCCCCGGATGGTTGCTAGGCAACCCTATTAAGTTCCCCAGCTGAGATTACTTCAGTAACCAAGTCACTGTATGGAACTACCTTGGTCTGGCATCCTCATCCCTACTTCCTCACTTGCCCCGACTCCTATGGATCTTGTTGTAAGATCCCTCTTACATTGACTTTTGATCATTTACCTTTATTCGTCTTTTTAAGATATTACAAACTGACAATTTATAATTGCATGTGCTTATGGAGTACAAACTGATGTGATGATTTTTTTTTTAATACAAAGATTAAATAAAGCCAATTAACCTCAAATATCTGACATTTTCTGGCGATGGGACATTTGAGATTTACTTTTAGCCGTATTGAAAAGATGTTTGCTCGGCTTAAGGAGTCATCTATTTCATACTGATGTTCCCATTTGAGAGACTTTAGTTGCCTATAAAATCTTGTAATTTTAAAATTCTTCCTTGCTTCAGCAGCGACTCTCCCATTTCTGTACCCGATGCTGCTTATTCGAACGTGTCCCTGGGTGTCTCATGATCCAACTTGTCAGACATATGTCAACTTTATAGTATTTTGCATAAATCCTTATTTAATCACCACGTCAGCTGCACCGAGGAGCCTTCTTCTATCGAAAATGCCAGCCAAGAGAAGCCGCCCCTTCCTCGAAAGCCGTGCGTCGGCTAAGTTGCAACATCAAAACTTGAACTCGGGTCTTTCGGAATTCAGGACCAGTGCTCTGTTCTCGCTTCATCAGTCAGAGCACTCCGAGAGAGATTAAGAGGATCGTCACGGACTGCCTTGACATTTTCTACAGAGAACATGGATTTCCTTTGTAATTGGGAAAGAAGTTAATTAAGCCTAAACAAATAATTATAATAAAAATAGCCCTTCAGAGGAAGAAATGTCAGAGCAACTCGAGTTTAGAATGTTTATGGCGGGGGAAGGTAGCCTACCTCAGGCGTTGCCCTTCCCCTTCCCATCAGGATACTCCGTCTTGGATACTAAAGTTTCCCTAACAGGTAAAGATCACGTTATTTGCCCCTAAAACTTCTCTGATAAGCTTGTTTGGGGAAGTTGAGGTTTTTTTGTGTGTGTGTGTGTGTGTGTGTGTAGATCAGAGTACAACCCCAGGTAAAGTTCCCTCAGGCACCTTCCAGTTTTTAATTTGAGGCCTGGGGTGGGGAGTGTCTCTCATTGGCCTGGAACTTTGACAAGTGGATGAAGCTAGCTGGCCAGCGAGTCCCAGGGATCTACCTGTCTCTCCCTTCCGTCTTACCATCACCATCTCTGGGATTACAAGCACGTATCATGGTATCCAGCTCTCTACCTGAATTTTGGGACCAATCTTTGGTCCTCAAGCTTGTGAGGCAATTGTTTCACTCTCTGAGCTGTCTTGCCACATCAGTGCGAAGCCGTCATCTTGCCACGCCACCACCCTCTACGGCTCCTGAGGTTAGATGTTTCCTTTATTTTCTGCCTCTAAGGGACCCCCTCAGAGAGGCTGGAGAAACTGAGTTTTGTGGGAAGTGAGCCGATGCAGGCCAGCAGGATAGATTGTCAGTCAGTCTCCTTGGCTGGGGCAATCAGAGAAGGATCAGATTCTTGTTCTCACTTCCTCTCCAGTCCTGGCCTCCGCTTCTGAGTCAGAGGAGCCCTGAAATGGCCTAAAATAGCCTCCTGGCTGGCAGGAGGTAGTGATCCACACCACGGCTTGCATATTGATTTCGATTTTTTGGTTCTTATCAAGATATATTCTTCATGCCTTCAGGTAAATAGTGACCTTGGACTCACCGCCTTCCATATTTGCAGTCTGGGTCAATGAGTCTCAGTATTGACCTGGGGGGAGGGCATCAATAGCTGCTTATTGTTAAGATATTTCAATGTCAATAAGTGGCCCCATGGAGGTGGGAGGGGCCTAGGCAGCAAACCCAGCAGCTAAAAAACCAATCCCTTTTCCCCCCAGTTGTCATCTCAGCTTGGAAGGGGTCGGTTTTAAAATTGATTAACTTTCCTGCAGGGAGTGGGAAAACAAACTCCCAACACCGCCTGAATCCTGCCAAGAGAACTTTCTTAGAATTACTATCCATTACATTGAAGGGCTAAAAACACCCATGTGCAGCTGCTTGTCTCCCCTCCCCCAACCAGGAGATCAGGCATTGGATGCTGAGGAAATTGCTTGCATGCTGTCGTCAGAATCTTCTAGAACTAAATCTCTGTGTGTGTGTGTGTGTGTGTGTGTGTGTGTTCAAACACAAAGGCCAGAGGTCAACACTGAGTGTCCTGCTTATCATTTTCCTTTTTATCTTTGGAGCTACGGTGGCTTTCTGAGCCCAGGGCTCAAGGATTCTGCCAAGGAGCGCCTTATCCTCTGACCAGCTTAGAGCTAGGGTTGTGGACTTGTGTTTTTATGTTTAGTCTTTACATGGGTGCTGGGATTGGAACTCAGGTACTCACGTTTATGCAGTGGATTCTTTACCTATAGAGACATCTCTCTAGCACCTCGTTTTACTGCTTCTAAAGTGCAGCTTTCTCTCCTGGGCAGGGATGACCAGCACCTACCCTGTGGTGTGGAGACACTGTCTGGATATGATTGATCTGAGTAGATGCTACCTAATCCTGGGCTGGTCAGTTTATTTTCACTCACTAAGTTGAGAGTAAAGATGATGTTTCTCTTAGAGCCTTGGCTCTCCTTCCCAGCATCCCCTGCTCTGTGCCTCATTCATAGTCCTGGTTCACAGGATGGATTTAAAGTCTCACTCGGGCTCTCAGATCTCACATTTACTTATCCTTAGTAGCGTGCTTTCTCCTGCAGACTTCCTGATGCCTCTGCCTCTGCCTCAGCAGGCTTGGCCTGGCCTGGAAGTCCCAGGAGGCCTGGACTCTCTGCATCCCTGGCAGGGGCTGTGGATCCCATCCCGTAGATGTCATCAGCTCTGCTCCCTTCATAGTGACTGCAGGGGCTCATTATCCCTACCTGAGAAAGCTGCTTAGATTTGTTTTTCTGCCAAAAAAAGCATGGACTCCTTAGGCTGGCTCCTGGGGTAAACTCAAAGCAAGGTGTAAGCCTGGCGTCTCTGCCATCCTTCCGAATCTGTCTCCTTAGCTTTGGGTCACTTCTTTGCTTCTGACAGTTGACATGCTAGTCACTCGGTGTGTCTGAATTTATCTTATCATTCCTCAGAGCTGAAGACGGAGAGAAGCATTGTCCTAAACCTGCAGTCGCCTTGGATTTTTGGAAGTACAAAACCTGGAAGGTCAGGGTACCCCCAGATGACAGTGATTACCCATGAGGGCCAAGCTGCATTCTGAAGCGGAAGTGACCCTCTCACAGGAGCCAGATTGACTCACCGTAGCATCTTGAGGCCATCACACTGGACCAAAGGTGAGGTGATGATCAAGGAGATGACATCTGGACCAGGACTTCTTCATGATGCCAACATCTTGCTCCTTGCCCCAACTCAAATCTAAAGCTATTATCAGCATCTTGATCTTCTAAAATCTTGGGGTCACTGAGCCCCTTTATCTGTTCCTCTTCTCTATTTGGACACTTGGAATAAATCTCTCTCTCTGGTTTTTACTGCTAGTGTGTGTGTGTGTGTGTGTGTGTGTTCCTGTGTGCAGGTGAGGTATATACCTGTTTTTGTGTATGGGAAGCCAGAAGTCACCTTTCTTTGGGTTCTGCCCACTTTTACTTTTCTGACTCTCACTGGCCTGAAGTTTACTGGCCACTAGCCCAGGAATCAACATGTCTTTGCTTCCTGGGCACTGGGTCTGTAAGCATGTGTCATCATGCCACGGTGTCCTTATATGTTATTTATTTGTTTGTTTTTTAACATGGGGCCTAGGATCCTACTCATTCGAGCCCTTAGGCTTGCAAGATTAGCACTTTGCAAACTCAGCTATCTCTTTGGCCCATGTTTCTTTTTTAACTTGATGGATGGCTAAACCAAGCCTGTTGGGGCGGTAATAGCTCCAGCTTTTGGCCTGAAACTTCTTCTTTTTTTTTTCCCCTCCAGTGTTCCTACCAATGTCCTCAGTGGCTCTGATGAGGGAATACTCCAGCCTCTTTCTCCCAGGTCAGGTCCTGCCCAAGGTGGCTGTGAGAAGAGCTTTGAAGACAACCTAGGGAGGGAGGTGATGAAGGTGGCCACATGCTATTCTGAGAGACTACCTGCTAGCAGGGGTGTGACTTGTCCTGGGGTCACTGGAGAGAGATACACTGGAGTGGGGAAAGATGCTGGGAAGGGCAGATCCTGGTGTAGGCGTGGTGTAGCCAGAGAGCAGAGACATCTGTGTTACAGCATTAAGGATATAAAAAAGAGAGAGACAGAGTCTGAGAGCTGCTGCTGGACTCATACTCAGGCATAAGTAATGATCACTGTTCTGCAAAGAAGGAGGTGGGGCTGGGTGGTGGTGGTGCATGCCTTTAATCCCAGCACTTGGGAGACAGAGGCAGGTGGATTTCTGAGTTCGAGGCCAGCCTGGTCTACAGAGTGAGTTCCAGGACAGCCAGGGCTACACAGAGAAACCTTGTCTTGGGAAAAAAAAGAAGGAGGTGGGAGAAGAAGAGAAGGAAGGAAGGATGGGTGGGAAAGAAGGAAGGAAGGAAGGAAGGAAGGAAGGAAGGAAGGAAGGAAGGAAGAAAGAGGGTGCCTAGCATCCGAGGAAGGGGAAAGTGTAGCTCTAATTTGGTTAGAGAATTGATATAGAGACCCCCAGCACAATGATTCTCAGTCTTCCTAACACTGCAACCCTTTAGTACAGTTCTTCGTGCTTTGGTGACACCACAACCGTGGAATTATTTTTGTTGATACTTCATAACTGTAATTTTGCTACTGTTATGAACTGTACTGTAAATATCTGTGTTTTCTGATGGTCTTGGGTGACTCCCATGAAAGGGTCTTTCATTGAGAACTGCTGCAACAGTTCCCTCAGTTCCCTCAGGCCTGGAAGTGCACTTTTCCAAATCAGCATAGTCTGTCAACAGCCACAGCCCAGTTCTGGGCTAGTTCCCAAAACCTCCCATGATTGCCACCTCTGGACACTAGCTCCTGCTGCCAACCACCTAAACCCCAAAGCAAACACCCAAAGCTCAGAATCTTAATGCTAAATCACAAATTTGCATATGCAAATAAACACACAGTCCTCTTCCTATCCTGCAGAGAGTAAAACATGACAAGACAGCTGCCCATATCCAGCACTGGTTGAGCACAGGACAGAGAGTGAGGATTTGTGTAGTCAGTTATTAACGAGTTCACTCCATAAACAGGGGTTGCGTGCTGGCCATATGTCAACAGGAGCACCAGATCCAACCCCAAAAGGTGAAAATCCAGGGGCTGGGGAGATGGTTCAGTTGGAAAAGCATTTTCTCGGGGACCTGACTTTGGTTCCTAGAAGCCATTTTGAAAAATGCCAGGCATGAAGGGACATTTGTCATCTCAGTGCCAGAGAGGCAGGGACAGGCTTGCTGGGCTGCTCAGCTATCCTCGCTGACTTGGTGAGCCCTAAGCCACTGAGAGACCCTGTCTCAGAAAGTAGGGTGGAGAGTACCCGAGGAACATCTGAGATTGACCTCCTACCCCCACAAGCATCCCTGAGCTTGCACACACATGTACACAAAATAATAATTCAAAATTAAAACGATGGGGCTGGACAGAAGGCTCACTGGTTAAGACCACTGAGTCCTCTTCTCAAGGACCTTGGTTCAATTCCCTGTACCCACGTGGCAGATCATAACCATCTCGCACTCCAGTGCTAGGGGATCCAATGCTTTCTTCTGGCCTCCTTGGGAGCCAGGTATGTATTAAATATATATATTACCCATACACATAAAAATTTATAAATTATAAATTATAAAAATTAAAAAGATGAAAGCTTGAGTTTTTGATACATTGAAATACATGGTTTTGTAATTACTATACCTCAAAGAATTTACCATCTATCTCTGTGTATCATGTGCACGCGCGCGCGCGCGCACACACACACACACACACAAAGTGTTTGTATATAGGCATGTGCGTTTCTGTGTATACATATTTATATGTATATAACTTATTAACTACAGGGTTACTGCCCTGGAGGAACTCAGAAGTTCTGTGGCAAAGACAGACATGCAAACAATTATGGTACAGTAAGAAAAATAACTTTAATGTAGGCAGGATCAAAGAATAGAGGAGCCGAGGAGAAGAAGTGCCCAGGGCTACTGGGGAAATTGGGAAAGACTCTCAGAAGGAAGCCATGGAGGCTGGGCGAGCATCTTCTAGACTGACAGGGAGCTCTAGAGCTATCCCTGAGGAGGACACTTACGCTTGCCTAATAATTATTTATTAGGCCATCTGCTTCTGGTTGGAATGGAATTTTGCTCCGGGTAAGGATGCAGAAAGTTACAAGAAGCCATCCCTCCACCTTCTATCCTAAAAATGAAAACAAGACAAACTACGTGACTACATCTTTTCAAAAATCCGTAACAGAGCTGAGGACACAGATGTGTAAGACGGAAAGGACCTAGGATTGTAAGGATATCAGGAAAAGGGATAAATCCACCATACATGGGGGTTAAAAGGACACAAGTTGGGGATGAGGAGATGACTCTGCAAAGTGCTTACCAGACACACAAGGCCTGAGTTTGGATCCCCAGCAACCTTGTAAAGCAGCCAGATGTAGTATGTGCTTGTACTCCCAGTGCTTGGGAGGCAGAGATAAGAAGGTATTTAGGGCTTGCTGGCTGACCCGATGTAGTGGTTTGAGTAGGTTTGGTCTCCATAAACTCATGTGTTTGAATAGTTAGCCCACAAGGAGTGACACTATTAGGAGGTTGTGTCCTTATTAGAATAGGTGTGGCCTTGTTGGAGAAAATGTGTCACTGTTGGGGTGGGCTTTGAGTTGCAATGCTTAAGCTCCACCCAGGGCAGAAGAGCCAGTCTCTTCCAGCTGCAGTCGGATCAAGATGCAGAACTCTTAGCTCCTCCTGTGCTGCCATGCCTGCCTGGACACTGCCATGCTCCCACCTTGGTGATAATGGACTGAACCTCTGAGCCTGTGAGCCAGTCCCGATTCAATGTTGTCCTTTATAAGAGTCGCCTTGGTCATGGTGTCTGTTCACAGCAATGGAAGCCCTAACTAAGACATCAGGTTGCTCACTTTGGTGAAGAAGATTCTGACTGAAAGAACATGATGGAGAGATACTTGATGTCTAGCTCTGGCCTCCACACATGCACACATGTAGACAGGCACTTGCCTACACATACACGAACATGTAGCACAGACACTTGTATACACAGACATGCACACACATAAAGAGTAAAAGTCAAATTTAACGCCCTTTGGTAGTCTCACGAAGAGCATGACAGATTATGTCCTGCAGAGCCTGCTCACATCTTCCAGTCCTTTCCCTGGGTCTGGCAGTGACTGAGGAGAAATGGAGCCACTTGAAAAAAATCCCTGAATGGATGGAGAGCAACACAAAATCAAGGTAGAGGCAAGACAAAGGGGCCAGGATGGAAACACAGGGCTCAGAGATCCCCAAAGGGACCCCAAACACAGCATGTGGCACTGACTGAGAGAGACATCCCCCATGCTCAAATCCAAAGCCTGGCTGCAGGAAGTCCTGGCTCAGCCCTCAGAACATGTGACATCTCTGGTGAACTGGCCGCCCATGAAAACACAGCACAGCTCAAGAGTCTTCAACGCTGCCACAGGTTAAGCTGACTCAGCCTCCCACCCCAGCGAGCAATTACGTTCTTTAGCCTCGACTGTTCTCTTACGCACAATGCCTGAAATATAATTAAAAATTATGAAACACTCGATGAAGCAGGAATGTGTGCCCTATAATCAGGATTGGGGAGAGCCATTGAAGCAGACCCACAGCGAACCCAGAGGCTGTGATAGCCAGAAAGGATCTTTAAGAGACAACACTAATTATCTCAATGAGTGGTAGCAGCACTGGGAACAGAGAACAGAGGGCGCTTTTTATTTTTAAAAAAATTCATTCATGTGTGTGCATGCGTGCACATGCATGTGGTTGTGTAAAAGTGTCACAGGGCACACGCTGAGGTCAGAGGCCAACTTTTGGGAGTCAGTCCTAGTCTACCACTGTGCTAGCTAGTTTTTATGTCAGCTTGACGGGGAGCTGGGTTCATTTGGGAAGAAGTGAGAGAATGCCTTCATCCAAGGTGACTGTAGGCAAGTCTATAGGATATTTTCTTGATTGATGATTGATGTGGGTGGGTCCAGCTCACTAAAGGTAGTGCCACTCCTGGATAGGTGTTTCTGGGTGGGATTTCAAAGCAGGCTAAGCAAGCCAGACAGCAGCAGCTCCTCATGGGTTCTGCTTTAGCTCCTGCCTCTGGGTTCCTAATTGAGTTCTTGCCTTGACACTTCTCAGTGATGGACAGTTACCTGAAAGTATAAGACGAAATAAGCCTTTTCTTCCCCAAGTTGTTTTTGGCTATGATATTTTAGGTAGACAATAGAAATACTAAGTCATCCGCCATCTGGGTACCAGTGACCTAACTCGGGCCATCAAGCTTGACGGAAAGAAAACCGTTAACTTAGTGAGCCATTTTGCCCTACTTACGATTTTTATTTTTTTTAAAGGTAGAGTCTTGTGTATCCCAGGGTAGCCTCAAACTTGCTATGTAGCTAAGGATAACCTTGAATTCTTAATCTTCCTGTCTCTACCTCTCAAATGACTTCGCCGTGTCCAGAGCACAGTGCTAAGTGTTAAACTCAGAGCTTCCCACCTGCTAGCACACATTCTACCAACTGAACCATACTTCACATTACTCGGATGGTGAATTTTAGCATCAAAGCTCTAAAACAGAATAAACCATTATTTGGAAACTGGAATCTATTTCATAATACACACAAAATTCTCTCAGTCAGCTTCACAACAGACCCAACTCTGTGAAAGAAGAGGTTGGCGTACATGAAGATGGAATGAAAGAAATCATCTCGCTTAAAGCAAGCAAGAAAGAAAAAAATCAAATCAAAATGACAGATCACCTGCACCCTGAGAGACACCTGAGAGACAGTATCAGAAAGACACAATACAGCATGGAATTAGAGTCCCGGAAGGAGAGGAGAGAAAGCACAAGAAATCCTGGGAAGGGTGAGAGTGGAGAATATTCCCAAACTGACCGAGGGCGTTAGCCCACAGGTCCAAGAGTTTCCACACTCTCCCATCAGAGCAATTACAAACAGAACCATCCCTAGACACTGAGCAACCAAACCGCTGAAAAATATCAGTACCGAGAGAACCACTAAAGCTACCAAACTATAAGGAGCTCACTAAGGCTAGAAAGACCGCCATTCGAATGGACAACAAAGGAGAGGCTGCAGGATAGCGCCATGGTCTCGCTAGAGGGTTCTGAATAGAGACGGCAGGCTCTTCGATTAGAATTTGGAATCTAAGTGGAGGTATCTTCCCAAGGTGAATGTAAAAATACAATTTGGATAAGAAAAGCCCACGAATCCTTTTTTCCTGCAGAACTCTTCCACAAGAAAGGACGGCAGAAGGCTGTGAGACTGGAAGGAACCTTGTACCTGATGGAAGCCTGTTCTTGTCTGGAAGGATAACTAAAACAAACAAACAAACAAATCATAAAGTTAGGGATGGAACTGGTGAAGTAAAGAAAAAGAATTTCCCAGAGGATCCTAAACCTGAGGAAGAAAGGCAGTAGGGATAGGAGTAGGAGAACGGGGAGAGAGAAAGGCATGTGAGGCGCCATCCCCCAGGCTTGGGCGGGGAGCATGCCCGGAACCTTAAGGAGGCGGGGCTTAGCTGGGGGTGAGAAGGCATCTATACTGGATCGCTGCTTTTTGGTGGTACCTTGTCTCTGGTTCCTTCTTGTCTCAGAGCCTGCTTTCTGTGTAGGTGTTCATCTCTCACACATGTTCTGCCCAAGCCTTGGGAGTCAAGTGGCCATGGATTGAACTCTCTGGAAACATGAGCCAAGATGAATAACCTCACTCCCTCAGGCTGTTTCTCTTGGGTATGGGGTGCCAGCAGCAAGGACGCTAACTAATATAGACTCCGAAGGTGTCAATCTGAAGTTAATAAAATATATTTGTATTTTATGTGAGTGAATATATTTGAAATTGTCTGCAGAAGATTACTGGAAAATGCACAGATTGCACCAATGTTTAATGTGCCTTTTTTTTTTTTAAATGTAGACATAAACTATGCAGCCGGAATTTTATGTTGTTGGTGAAGCAGTATTAAATTATTTGATGTTAAGTGGAAGGTGCGTACTATACCCAGAGCAACCACCAAAAAAAAAAAAAAAAAAAAAAAAAAGAAAAAAAGAAAAAGACATGAAGAGATGCTGAGGGGAACACTGGAAAATAATTAACTCTGGAAGGAAGTAGGGGTTAGATATCAGGATGACGGACCTTGGGGCAAACAGCAAATGCCAAAAGTACTACTCTATACCAATACCTTATAAAGTACAGAAAGGTCCACCTCTCAAAAGATGGAGATTGCCGGAATAGATCATCAGTATCTGGTTATATATCATTTAAAAGAAGTAAGATTGGGGTAGGGGAGATGGCTCAATTGGTGAAGTCCTTACCCTGCACTTCTGAGTTCGATCCCCAGAGCCCTTGTAAAGGAGCTGGGCTCAGTATGTGTGTGAGCCTGGCCTATCTGGGACTCATTGGCCAGCTAGTCTGGCTCCTCAGAGGTATTTAAAAGAACCAAAGTAGTGAGAGACCTTGTCTCAAAGGGGGAGGAAGGATGGCACCTACATGGGTTGGCTTTTCTGTTGCTTTAATAAATACCTTGACCAAAAATCTTGGAAAGGAAAGGGTTTATTTCATTTTATACCTCCAGGTAACAGTCTATCACTGTGAAGAAACCAGGGCAGGAATCCAGGGCAGGAGCTGATGCAGGGGCATGGAGGAGTGCTGCTTACTGGCTTTATTCTCATGGCTTATCTACTTTTTAATAGCACCCAGGAGCACCAGCCTGAGGAGGGGGGCAGCACCCCCATGCCAGTAAGCTGGGCCCATCCACATCAATCATCGATTACAATTGTCCAAAAGCTAATTTGGTGGGGGAATTTTTCTCAATTGAGTTCCCCTCTTCCAAACTGACTCTAGCCTGTGTCAAGTTGACATAAAAACTAGCCTCATGACATGTAAGAAATGACACCAGTCCTCCATGTGCTCATACAAACACATGAACATTCTCACAATGCCCATACATGATTCACACACACACGTGTACACACTGATATTCATGTGCACAAAGGAGGAGGAATACGGGGAGGAAAGGGGGAGGAGAAGGAAGAAGAGAGTGGTAGGAAGGAGGAGGGGAATGGGGGAACGCAATTTAATATAAAGTCATGGCCAAGTTCTAGGTAGGAAGAATGCAAACATCAGCACGAGAAAGGGGTTGCTCTGAGGTTAGTAACCAAGAAGGGATCCATCCACATGAGAGGCATAAACCTCCCCCCTCCACTACTTCAAGTGCCAAGGTTAAAACTCGTGACAGCAGAACTTAAAATATGCGAAGAAAAAAAATGACATTAAGACAGGAACACAATCATACCTAAAGATTTTACCAGCTCCTAGGAGACAGGATGTCACTGAAGGACAAACAGGACTTCAGTAATGACATTAAACAACCGAACCCAGCTGATGCTTCGGAAACCATCTGCACTCAGCGACAGTGGGAACGGTTCCCTTTCAACTCGCAGGGATATTCACCGAGGCTCACCATGTAGGAGACGAAGGGAGAGCGCTCTCAAAGACTGAAAAATGAAACAGTGTTTATTCTCCAAGCACTGCGTAATTAAATCATACATCAATAACAGCAAGATCCTAGGAAACCTGCAAATACCTGGAAATCAGGCAACACATTTCCAAGTAATCCACTGGTCAGAGAAAGTAATTAAAAAGCAATTTAAATTGGATGCAAATGGAGCTGTAATATATCGAAGGTTGCACAACGAAGTTAATTCAATATTCTCGGGGAAATTTACAGACGGAAAGTCTTGTAATAGAGAGAGAAGAAAGGCTTCAAACATAGTTGAAGAAATTAAGAAGAAGAAAAAAAGCCAAATTAAACTCAAACAGGAAGGATAGAAAATATTAAAGCTGAGGTCAGGGAAAGGTTAATAAAATTGATAATGCTGAGCCTAACTAACCAACCAACCAACCAACCAACCAACTAACCAACCAACCAGCTAACTAACTAACTAACTACGGGGGTGGGGTGGGGAGAGGGAGTGATGCCTAGCATTAGAAGCTGAAGAGATGTCATCACTACAGGTCCCATGGACAGAAGAGAATGATAAGACAACAGTATAAAAAGCTATGTGTCAATAAATTTGACAGCCTGAGTGAAACAGGAGAATTCCTTGCAGAAACACAATCCATCACAGGAAAATGGAAAATCTAAATAGTATTCATTATATTGGTTCAAAAAAATTGAACTTAAGAGCAACTCAGCAGGAAGAAAGAAATACCCACTATGGTTTGCTAGCGGGTTCTCTCAAAATTTTAAGGTGGAGTGCGTATCTCACTCTCAGGTATATATGACAGGGGGTGGCGTGGTGTGTGGAGACCCCCATTCACTTCCTGAGGTCAGCATATTTCCAAGACTAAATCCAACACATTTCTAGTAAAGGAAACAATTAACCAAGGACATTCACAAACTTCATTTATTTAGAGACATAGTCTCACCACGAAGAGCACTGGTTGGTCTTGAACTCACTATCTAGATCAGGCTGGCCTTGAATATATGGCATCTCTCTGCCTCCTGAATGTTGGGATTAAAAGTGTATGCCATTACACCTTGAAACTAATATTCTAATTAATTAATTATACACACACACACACATACATAATTTTGCATGTATGTGTCTGGTGCCCATGGATGTCAAAATATGGTGTCAGATCCCCTGAAAATGGAGTTACTGGATGTAGTGAGCCACTGTGTCTGGGAACCAAACCTAGGTCTTTCAGCAGATAAACAAATGCTTCTAACTATTGAGCCATCCTTCGTACCCTGACCAGTAATATTTAAAAAAATAACACATTACTATGAGGTTAATTTAACATCCATAACTAAGTTCATGTGTCTGGGGGCGTAGCTCAGTGGTGGCTGCACACCCGGCTTGTGTAAAAATCTGGATTGGATCTTCAGTACTACTGAAAAATTTAATGTGAGACAAGCTTCCATGTAACGAGACCAAGCAGGAAAAAATATCTAGTCTCCTTAGTAAACACGGGAAATATATTTGACAAAACTCAACCCTCTCCCATGATAGAAATACTTTGTATCACCTTTAAAACGACAACAAATTTGTTATTTAATAAAAGGCATATTAAAAAGTCAAAGGTTAAATCATACTTGTGAGTAACACACTAAAATACTTTTTTTTTCCCCCGAAAGCCCGGGATGCAGATGAGAGCAGCCGTTCCCACTGCTTCTATTCAGCTGGCGCCCAAATCCAAGCCAGTGAAATCAGTCAACCTGAAGAATTAAAACTACAAAAATCAGAGGGGAAGAAAATGGCTTTTATTCCCAGATGATGTAATTGTGAATATAGAAAATTATTTTCTTTTTAGGATTTAGGGTTTAGGTTTTTTTTTTCTTTTTTGCTTTAAGAATTTTCATTCTTGACATCATTCCTCCCTTCTCTCTCCTCCCTTCAGATCTTCCTATATACCTCTCCTTGCTCTTTTTCAAATTTATAGACTCTTTTCTCACTAATTGTTGCTATGTGCATGTATGTGACATATACATATTTATTACTAAATATAACCTGCTCGTCCCTATAATGTTCCCATCAGTATGTGTTCGGACCGACCATTTGGTACTGGATAACCAACTGGTGAGCTCTTCCGTGGGAAGAGAATTATTTCTCCTGCTCGCAGCATTCCTTAGTTGTCTGTAGTTCTTTGTGTAGGGTTGAAGCCTCTGGGCTATTTTTACTTCTATGTGTATGAGGTTTATGCCTGTGTGCATGTCTTTATATTGCAAGAGCACAGTGCCTAGGAGACCAGAAAAGAGGGGCACAGATCCCTAAGTTACAGATGGTTGTGAGCTGCCATGTGGGTGCTGGGAACAGAACCCATTTCCTTTGCTCTTAACCACTGAGCTATCTCTCCAGCCTCCAATAGGTTCCATAAGAAAAACTTGACCAGCTATTCCTAAAGTATGCATGAAAATAGAAAGGAAGGGCTATTTTCAAGAACTATCACAAGGCTTTGTCTGAGGCGCTTAATAACATAAACTCACAAAAAAAAAAGAGGCCTGTACCAAAAATTTTACCTGGGCAGAATAGCTGTCTGTCATGCAAGAATGGATACCAGGCTGTCTTCCTCTCAGCCAATGGGATGAAAGGAGGGGCAATGAAGTGCACACAGCAGGTGTGAGCCCACCACAAAACAACCCCGGGCAAAACCAAACCTTATGACTCCATTTTTAGGACGTTCAAGCTCAGGCAAGGTAAATCTATGGAGACAGATACCTCTGGAGCCATGGTGAAGACGTTACTGGATTGGGCATGAGAGGCCCAAGTGAAGTTTGGAGGTAACCAATGTCCTCCACGTTGATGTAAGAGATTGCACACAGGTGTCTCTGATTGCCCAAACCCATTCAATCATTCATTCCATTCTATGTGACTTAGCCCGCTCCATCTGAGGGCAGAAGAGGGAGGGGGAAGAGGGAGGAAAGAAGGAGAAATGTGGAGAAATGCCGCCGAAGGTGAGAGATGTATGGAGCTTGTTCCCAACCTGCTTCGAATCAACGAAGTATAAAAAACCCATTTTGAGACAATCAAGAAAAACGGACGAGGAAGCAGGCGAGAGAGGTGGGGAATAATTGCTGCCGCTTCCGCTGGGTAAGAAGATGATTTTGTTGTTATTTGTTAGTAATGTGTATGGATGCATCGGCGTGAGCTGATAAGATGCCCTGGACTGGCTTTAAATCGCTTCAGAGAAACAAGAAGAAAGGGATGGTGGGAGGGAGGGGGCACAGGGCATCGTTACAGACTCCCATTAAACGTGTTTAAAGATATATTTTTAAATAAAAGAAAAGATAACCGCAGCTTAGGTCACGTGTCCAAAAGAATCCCTCTGAGTCTTCTCTCCCACACAAAACTCAAACTTTTTTTTTTTTTTGCATTTACACAGAAATCTATTAACAGGTCATGAAATCAATCTAGTGGATAAGATTAGCGTTTTTATTATGTGAACTAAGAGAAAATGGCCCAGGAGAAAAGAAAAATAATTCTATACTAATAAAGACATATGTTGCCATCCAGAGATATTGGTGTGTGTGTGTGTGTGTGTGTGTGTGTGTGCCTGTGTCCCCACACTGGATTCTGATGAAAAGTATTGGGAAAACAACCCTCCATAGCAAGGACTCCAAACTTCAAGCCTCTCCTTCCACTCCTTCCATAGAAATCTTGTAGGATTTCCATCATTCTGGCTCCACCCCAGGCCAATGAGTGACTCCCTCCCTCAACTTGAAATACCATGCTGTCTACAAGGTGTGTGTATGTTGGTTTGTTACGTGTATGTGTGTACAGATATGCATGCTAGTGCATGCTGTCTACAAGCTATGTGTATGTGTGCATCTTGGTTTGTTACATGTATGTTGTGTGCAGAGGTGCTCGCCCTGTGTATATGTATATATTGCATGTGTATGGGGTGTATGCATTATGTGTCTATGGTCTGTGTACTATATGTGTGTGCTGTGTATAGTGCATTCATGTATGTTTTCTACAGTATACACGTATGCTGTTATATTACATTCACGCATGTAGGTGGTATCCTGTATGATTTGTGTGTAGTGTATAGTGTATTACATGTCTCTGGTGTAGTGTGTGTATGTATGTTTGCCTATATTGAATGTATATAAGGTGTAATATGAACTGTGAAGACTATCTGCATGTGTCATACATGTAATATGAAATCAACTCCATGTCTATGATGTGCTGTGTGCAAGAATGATGAATGTGTGCTATGTGGTGTGCATATATGTGATTCATATGTAGAGTACTTGGCTCAGGAGTCTTTGTATGTAGTTGGGTATTTGCCATTTACCCAGATCACTAACATTCTAGTGATAGAACACTGCCTACAAAGGGACCCAGGAAGCTTCGGTGATGAGTCTCCTCCTATTTTTACCTAAGTGATGGTTGCTGAAAGCCTGCTAAGGATACATGAGGATCATGGTTGTATCCATGGAAATATTTGTCAAAATTCACCAGGTTATGCACTTAGCATCCAGGCACATTAAAGTGTTTGTCTGTTTGTTTATCTCTCTGTGTGTGGTGGGGAAGGTGACCTAGCATGCCACAGAACTCATGTGGCTGGCGGAGGACAACTCATGAGAGGTAGTTCTCTCTGTCTAACGTGTGAGCCTAAGGATCGGACTCCCAACAGGCTTGGTGGTGAGTGCTTGTATCTCCTGAGCCATCTTGCTGCCCCCAAATATAAGTATATTGCTGTGTGTAAAATTCACCTCACCTCCCTGATTTTGTGGAAGAACCCCAAGTTCTGGGGAATGAGTAGAAACCAGTCGTGTGGAGCAAAAAACAGAGGGAAGTACCTTTGGGGGACCCATGGGAAGTGAATGGAGGAAGCTGGGTGTAAGCCGGGGATCCATCATGCTAGGCCGGTTAAGCCTGCTGGGAAGAAGTATAGGGTTCATCTGACTCCAACGCAGTGAGGACGGCCTGGAGAGAGCAAGATGTGGGGCAGGAGAACTTCCAGGAGGCTGCTCTGGTCAATGAGTTAGAGCCAGTGGGCGCTAGGATTGGAGGAAGGAGCAGAGAAGGTGCTCAGGTACTGAGGAGGCGGAGTTGGGTTGCTTGGAAAGCCACAACTTAAAGAACAACCATTATTAGCTCGTAATTTTGTCATCTGGACTGGACTCAATTAGGAGGTTCTTCTAATAGCCTTGCCAGTGATCTCCTACAGAAGAGATGTCTCTCTCTCTCCCTCTCCCTCTCCCTCGCCCTCGCCCTCGCCCTCGCCCTCGCCCTCGCCCTCGCCCTCGCCCTCGCCCTCGCCCTCGCCCTCGCCCTCGCCCTCGCCCTCGCCCTCGCCCTCTGTCTGTGTGTCTGTCTGTCTGTTTCTGTGTGTCTATCTCTTTATTTCTCTATAACCTCTATCTCTGTGTATGTGTTTCTCTTCATCTCTCTCTCTCTCTTTCTCTCTCTCTCCCATCTATTATCCCTCTCTCACCTCTCACATGATAGCTGGGCTTTGTATCCAATAGCTCAGGGCCTTAGGGTATAAAGCAGCAGCTGCAGGCATTCTCACGGCTTGGGCTGGGTGGGGCCCCACTGGTCTGGCATTGCACTGACTGTATCCCATCTTGGGGTTAAAGCAGGTCACAGTAGCGTCAACAGGCCAAGGCAGCGGGCACTGGATTCATTACTTTTCTTGTTGCTGCAACACTGTAACAAAATCCTTGACAAAAGCACGTTCAAGCTTTGTTTGGCTCCCAGTCTGTGAGAAAGGGCATGGTGGCAGGAGTGTGAGGTGACTGGTCACATTGTGTCCACAGCCGGGGATGAACGCAGGAACTCAGTGGTGTTCCCCTTCCCCTTTTAACTCAGCCTGGAATCCCCAGCTTACAAGATGGTGCTGTCCATATTATAGGTGGGCCTTTCTTCCACTGTTTCTGGAAACACCCAAGCAGGCTCACTCTGAGCTGTGTTTCCTAGGTGATCTTTACGTTCCCTCAAGTTGACTATGTATTGCCATCAATCATTGCCATATGGGTCATCACAGCTGCCAACTGTGACCTTGAAAAAGTCATTAAATCTTTCGGAGCCTCAATTTTCCCACCTTTAGAACAGGCTGATACTAATAGTTTTCTCAGTGTCCTTGTTTACACATAACACAAGCTAAGGCATGACAGGGGCCTGGCACCAAGGAACTTAATCAATTCTGCTGTTGCTCCTGCGGAGATGTTTACTGAACCCTTGCATGGCACTGAGGGTCTCTCCTGGCCTGATTCATCATAGGCATGGCCTGCTGTACCTATGAAATGTTGGGAGTGGTGGGCAGGGTGAGGTCTATTGATTTCCACTGATATCCACTGCTCTTAGGATTCTGTTGCTGTGACAAACGCCATGACCAAAAGCAACTTGGGGAGGAGAGGGTTGATTTCAACACAACTCTCAGGTCCCACTCCGTCACTGGAGGGATTCAAGGCAGGAATATGGAGGCAGGAACTAAAGCAGAGACGGGCAGGAAATACTACTTATTGGTTTGTTCCTCGTGATTTGCTCAGCCTACTTTCTTAGGTAACCCAGAGCCACCTGCTCAGGGGTGGCGCCACCCAAAGTGGCACGTGAGCCCTCCCACCCACTTTAATCACGAAGTAAGAAAATGTCCGATAGACTTGCAAAAAGGTCAATCTCATGGAGGCATTTTCTCCATTAAGATTCCCTCTTCTCAGAGTTGTCCAAGTTGATGTCAGTTTGCAGGACAACCAGGACAAATGCCCAATCAGAGAAGGCCATCAGTCCTCGGCCAGGAAAAGAGGGGAGGGTCCAATAAGAAGTGGGTTCTCCATCCATTCCTTGTTTGTGTGTGTGTCTCATGTACACGCATGTGAAGGCTGTTGCTCTTCATGTGCCATCTACCCAGAACTCCCTAAGTAGGGTAGGCTGGCTGGCCAGCAAGTCCCAGGAATCGGCTTTTCTTTGCCCTTTCAGTGCTGAGATTATAAGTGTGTGCCACTCTGCATGTCTTAAAGAATAAGTGGGCCCTAGGGAATCAAACTCAGGTCCTCATGTTTGCAAAACAAGCCCTTTACTGACTGCGTTATCGCCCCAGCCCTCCCTTGTTTTCTTTTTATTAATTAAGCATGGGTCAGTTATTTACATGGATTACTGTTACCATGCCAACCCAGAGAGCATGTTGGAGTGCTACCCTGCTCCAGGAAGCTGCTCTGCCAGCTGCCACTTTGGTCCCTGTCCCCTCTGTTGCCCTGTATCTCTCTCCCCAGTCCCCCCAGGTATTCATCTTTGTAATGCTTATTTCCTGCCAGCCAGCCCCTGAAGAGAGCAGGCTAGGAACTCCTTAGATTTCCCTCCCACCTGCCTTCATAGGTCTGGCATCTGGCTGAGGAAGTTACTATGGATTCGGGAGCACTTGAAAATGAGCATATTTATCCATCACAGCCAGCACAAGGAATGCTGTTGCCAAGGGACGTGTAATAGACTCTGACTCTGGCCATACTTGGCACTCTTTATGGATTCAGGAGATGCAGCCCCATCCCCTCCTCTGTGTGGTAATTCTGGGGACACAGTTGGCTGTTTACAAGTTGGTGCCTTGAAGTTCCTGCTGCCCCAAATGGCATTCATGGTCCCCATTATCAGTGTGGAGCTTTCTAGAATGCAGGACCTCAAGACCACCCCAGATCTGCTGAGTGAGATGTGGATGTCAACAAGATCTCTCGAAGGCCTGTGTGCACGTTAAAATCCCAGAACACTGCTTGAGTAGAGATATTGGGGCCACCTACAATCAGCCAAGGGCACAGGCTTGAATAGAGATAGTGGAGGTCACCTGCCATGTGTCAATCAAACTAACGAGCTTATGAACCAACCGTGCGTGCATGACTCCTGGCTCTTGAACCTCATAGCCTTGTGGAGAGAGTTTTTCCACATATCAGGCCCTGGTGTTTATGTTCCAGATGGTAGAGGGGTGCTAGGCATGAAGCCTGTACCCCTGGGCATCTGGGCTCTGTGGAGAACAGGTATGCCAATAGATTTGTGACTGTGGAACTCTCAATGAAGCAGCAGATCCAGAAAGAGAGCTTAGCTAGTATGCCAGGAAGCTCTGAGCCCAGACTCCAGCCCCACGTGTACTGGCTGCCCTAGTTTGCTCTCAGTTGCTGAGATAAAGGGTGTTACCAAAAGTAACACGTGGCGGAAAGGGTTAATTTGGCTTTCATGTCCATGTCATGGTCCATCACTGAGGGAAGTCAGGACAGAAGTTCAAGTGGAACCAGGGAGTAAGGACTGAAGCAGAGACCATGACTGCTTACTGGCTTGTTCCCCTGGCTCGTCCAATCTGCAACCCATGACCACCTCCCAAGTGGGTGGGGCCTTCTTCTTGATGAAGCGTCTTCTTCATCAAGTGTCAGAAACTGCTGCAAGATAAAGTGTGCTGAGATGTCCTCATGGGATGTGGCAGCCAAGGGTCACCCCTGACTCTGGTGTTGGTGAATGTACTGAAGCCAGGGAAGATAGCAGGGGGGCAGGTGGGGTGAAGGAAGGGTCAGGCAAGTCCCGACTTTGAAACAATTCCCTGGGGGAGGGCGTGACGCAGAGGGAAAGTAAGCCTCGCTCTCTCTTTGGAGCTGAGGAGGACACTTTAGATCTTACTAGGTGACCTTGGTATGCTGGCTATCATCTCTGGGGCCAGTTTTTTTGTCCTCTGTAAGTAGAGGACAGCAACTTGCAATATAGCCTAACAATGTAGCAAGGCACATTGGATGTGCTAGGATGCTCTTCCATGGCAGAAGGCCCTGGTTAGAACCCTTCTATGTTTCCAGAACCCTAGCTATACTGGGCAGTGCTAAATCCACCCACTGAGGCCAAGAGCTGGAGGACCAGTACTAGGGTGGATGTTCCCAGCCCTCTCCTGGGGCCTCAGTGGTCTCTGTTCAGGATCCACAGCCACTAGACACCATGTGTGGTTCCCAGGGCCTGCAGATATCTCTGTCTGATCTGAGGCTGATCAGTCAAACTGAGGCAGACGGCCAGGTGTGGCCAGTAGCAAGTAGAAGGCAGCCTTCAGCTCCTTTGTAGGCTTGGCTAGTTTTTGTGTGTGTGTGTGTGTGTGTGTGTGTGTGTGTTTGTGTGTGTGTGTGTGTGTGTGTGTGTGTGTGTGTGTGTGTGTGTCATGGGTAAAGAAGCCATGAGATCCTGATCAGTTTTTCCAAGCTCTCCAGCAACAGAGAGGCCCACTCTGGTCACAGGCATGCTGTCAGCCGTGAGAGAGAGGAGGCTTCTGCAAAGCTACCTTATAGGAAATGACACAGCACAACTGCGTTACCGCCCTTCAGTCCCTTCATTCCGCTAGATTAACAGCCACAGATTAGGCGCCTGCTGTGTCCCTTACGCCCCGTGGCGGCCATTAGTTACAACACTGAAGGAATGGACATGAATCTTTGCTCTGTGGAGTTTGCCTCCTAGCAGAGTGAGATACCACAGACAAATGAAAACACATATTACGGTATCTGGAAATACGAGCTAGTGAGGAAAATTGGAAGGATTCTGGCATGCTGTTGTGAAGGTAGGGTGAGGAACACCCCGGAGCATGGGGAGTAGGTGGGTGGGAAAAGATCTGAAGGAGGTAAGGGAGTGACCCCTAAGGACCTTTGGGGTGAGGCTGTCCCAGAAGGAGGAGACTTATCAAAGGATTTTCCATTGAGTAGGACTTAATTTAAAAGCACTAATCCCCCGTAGACTCTTGGGAGCCTTCCCCTTCCCATCTCAAGCCCTCCCCTTGCCCCTACTCATTTCTGTTTTCTCCCCCATTCCCCTTCCCACCCCATCTCTCACCCAGTTCCCTTCCTCTGTTCACCTCCAATGTCTATTTTATTTCCTCTTTTGAGTGAGATTCACGCATGCTCCCTTGGGACCTCCTTATTAGTTTCTTTGGGTCTGTGGATTGTAGCATAGTTGTCCTGAACTATATTGCTAATGTCCACAAATAAGTAAGTACATACCACATGTGTCTTTCTGGGTCTGGGTGACCCTAGCTGAGACTTATAGCAGAAGGGGATATTGAGACTGAAGTGGGACCACCCACAAAACCTTCACTCCCAAAATTTGTCCTGCTTGCAAGATGTTCAGGGATAAAGATGGAACAGAGATAAAGGGAACAGCCAACCTATGATTGGCTCAACTTGAGACCCATCCTATGGGAGAAAGCCTACCCCTGACATTATTAATGATACTCTGCTATGCTTGCAGGCAGGAGCCTAACATAACTGTCTCCTGAGAGGTTCCACCCAGAAGCAGATAAAAGACACATTCAGAGACCCAGAACCAAACATCAAGTGCAGCTTAGGGAGTCTGGGGGATAGGATGAGTGAGCCAGAGGGGTCAAGAACACCATAAGACCTACAAAGTCAACTAACCTGGGTCCATGGGAGCTCACAGAGACTAAACCACCAACCAGAGAGCATGCAGGGACTGGATCTAGGCTGCCTACACATTTGTAACAAATGTGCAGCTTGGTCTTCATGTGGATCCTCTAACAACTGGAACGGGGGCTGTCTTGACTCTGTTGCCTGCCATTGGATCTCCTTCTCCTATCAGGACTGCCTGGGGGGCCTCAGTGGAGAGGAGGTACTTAGTCCTGCTGCAACTTGATGTCCCAGGGATGGCTGGTACCCAAGTGGAGGGCTTCCCCTTCTCCTCAGAGAAGGGGAGGGAGTAATGGGCTTTGTGAGGTGAGAGTGGGGGGAGAGGACTTGTGATGGGGGTGTAATGTGAATAAATAAATTAGTTTTAAAAAGATCAAACCTCCCCCCAAAGGAGCCCCCAAAGTACAGCATGTGCCTTGTCACAACTGAGCTGACTCAGTAGGGAAAAGTTTATACACAAAGGAGAAAAGTTGGGGGGCTCTATGGCAGGGAGGAAGGTGAAGCCAGGGACAGAGAGTCACGTGACAGCTCGCCTTAAGGTGACACCAACATCTTGCCTGAGAAGCCTCCCTGGATCCCCCTCCTGCCACCAAAGCCTGCACGGCCTTCTCTGTACTTGGGGCTCTACCAGCACCCTTGTTTGCCTCTCCGTGTTCCTTTCTTTGCTTTTATATCCATCCATCTACTCCTGGAGGCTGTGCCCTTCCCTCACACTTGGCTACATGGTGTATTTAATATGCCCGGTGCTCAGCACAGGACTGCCACCTAGAGAGAGGGCACGGAAGGAAGGTTGAAGAAAGGGTCGGAGACCAGAGCGGAGGAGGGGGATCGGAGGAAGATCATGGCTAGGATTCGAATGGAGACCTGGCAGACGGGACCCACGGTACTGGGGCCGGACACTCATTCTAAACTTAGCAAATAGAACAAAGAAGAGATGGGAGAGAAAAGAGACCTCTTTGAGAAGTTGGTCCTTAACCAGTGTGATGGGTGACTGGGTTCCACTTTAAGATGACCCCAAGTTAGGATGCTTGGAGGTGAAAGGAAGAACCAGCCTGTAGAGGGCGCTGTGGCGATCAGGCTCCATGATGAGTGGGCACTGTGTACAGTTCACCTCGTCCCCCATCTCCCCCACGCCTTCATTTCCTCCCCAAGGGAGGGGGGCTATTCGATGATGTTCTAGACACTGGAATTTGAATAATGACATTAATAACAGGCAAGGCCAGCGGCGATGGGTGTCCCTGAATGTCCGTGCTGGATGCCTCTAATGAAACCTGGAAATTTGTGCCCAGATACTGAATGAGGAAAATGCACCTGGTAAACAGGAGCTCAGTGGCTGTAATGTGAGGCTGAATTCAGAGAGCTATAAAGTAATGATCATGATGGCGACGAGGCTGCATCGTGAGAGCACATTAAAATCAGATTAATTAGTTAATTTAAAATAACAATACCCATTAAGATCATTAGCGACGCCTTAACTCCATTCAGTATCCAGCTGTAAACACGCAGCTTTTTCTCAGGCAACTCTAATTTAGGTTCCTAAAGCAGAAATGAGGCTCCCTGTTTCTTTCCTTCATGTGACAAGCATTTATTGAGCACCTACTGGATGCTACCCACACATCTGAGCCTGGAGGTGGAAAGTGGAGAGAGGTCTTTGAGGAGCTGGTCCTTTGGGGGAGGGGGAAGGGCCCTAGGAGGAGCCAGTGATGGCTCAGGGTGTCAAGTAGGGAGATGGAGAGACTGACAGACTGGGTCAGCCAGGGAAGCAGATAAAAGAGTAGCTTTCCCAGTGATTGCACTGTCTTTGTTTCTTATCCTGCCCCAAGAGTGCTGGGGGCACTGCTACAGCTGGATTTCTATAGGGGCTCTATGGATCCAAACTCAGGGTTCCGGGGTGTCTGAGATGGTGATAGCAAGGTGGCTATGACGTCCAAGCCTGTCCACTTGTGCTTCCCATGGGGCAGGAATCTCAGAAGTGCTTGTGGTAAGGGGATGGACCAGGATGCAGGTCTGGGCTCTCATCCGATGCCGTACACACTGTTCTCCAAGCTCTAGAGCTGGCTTTCCACCTGGCTTCCTGTCTGTGAGGAAAGGCCGGGAGGAGCCCTCTGAGGCCCTGGATTGCTAGAGGAAGTGCACAGAAGAGGCTGTGGTGAGGCCCAAGAGGCCCTGGTCTTTGTCAGTGTCTAGTTAGCTAGCTTTGTTCCTAAGCCTATTTTTTTCAGATCAGCAGCTATGTCTTAGAAGGGGGAGGGGTGATCTGTGCGAAGGACCTGAAGTTGGAAAGGATTGTAATATGCTGGGTTCCAACAGTTCAGTCCTGCTGAGATCTGCTAAGATAAAGATTGGCTCAAGGGGAGGCCGGAAAGGCTCATGGGAAGACTTCAAATCTCACTATGGGGACACTGTGAAAGTCCCAAAGGGTTTCAGCATGACGTGACAACACTTCTGTTTTCCTCTTATGTTTGAATTTTTAAGATGTCTTTGTGTGTGTTTGCTGCCTGTGCCCTGGACCCTCCCTGCCCTTGTGGGTTGGAGGTGAGGCGGTGCAGAGTCAATGACAAGAAGTCCAGGGAGCAGCAAGCTCATCTGAACTCTGCTGCAAACTCCTTTAACACCTGCCACCCGCACCCCATTGGTCCCAAGAAAGCATCTCTTCTAAACAGCAGTTCCTGATTGGCTGGCACTGCCTGCACCAGCAATCCCTGGTCTCTCAGGCAGTCCTCTATTAGGTCCTCTTGCAAGAATGCTGGTGTCACAGGCAGTCCTCAGTAAGGTCCTCCTGTAGGAGATGCTCTTGTGGCTGCACAGCCTCCTGGTTTTTATATAGAGGTAGCCCTACATTTCCTGTTATATGTGTTATGTGTGTGTCTGTGTGTGTGGTGTGTCTGTGTGTGATATGGTATGTGTGTTATGTGTGTCTGTGTGTGCTATGTATGTATGGTGTTGTGTCTGTGTGGTGTATGGGCGTGTATGTGTGGTGTGAGTGTGAGTGATGTGTGTTATATTGTGTGTGTTGTATGTGTGTGTGCGCTGTGTGGTCTGCATATGTTTGTGTGTGTGTGTGTGTGTGTGTGTGTGTGCTATGTGCTGTGTATGTGTGTTGGTGTGTTGTGTGGTCTGCATGTGTTTGTGTGTGTGTGTGTGTGTGTGTGGTGTATGTTTAGGTATGCATGCCATGAGTGCATGTGGATGTCAGCAGACAACTTTCAGGATGTGAGTCCCACCTTTTATTTGAGGCAGGGTGTCTCTTGGTTTTCTGCCACTGTTCTTCATTCTCTGGGCTAGTTGACCAAAGAACTCACAAGCCATTCTCTTTCCTGCTATCTCACAGTAGGAGTGCAGGGATTATAGATGTGTGCTATCCATAGGGCTTTCTATGTGGGTCCTGGGAATTCAAACTCAGGTCAAGGCTTATTCAGTAAACACCCACTGAGCATTTATATTTCCCAACCTATAACTGGCAGCTGAGTGAGAGTAGGTTAGAAATGGCTTTCCATTGAGTGGGATTCAATAGAACTTAAAAAAATGCATTCTTGCTTTTGTGTGTGCTTATTAATTTGTTCATTTACTTAATGTGTGTGATATTTGTATGTATTGTGTAGATGTGTAAACGTGTACAGATGTATTTGTGTGCACATGCATGTGGAGGTCACTGCGTGTCTTTGTCAGTCTCTCACCATCTGGGTTTTTGATACAGGGTCGCTCAGTGACACTGGATCTCACCCATTCAGACACATTGATTGGCTCACAAGCAAAAGGGATCCACCTGTCTCTGTCCCCCTGGCGCTGGGATTGCAGGCTTGTGCCGTTACCCCTAGCTGTTTTCATGAGTTCTAGGGTTGCAGACTCAGGTCCACAAGCTTTCAAGGCTAGCATTTTACCAACTGAGCCATCTCCCAACTCCAAAGGGAATTTTGTGATGTCTGAAAATCTACAACTTCACTGTTCACCGTGGCAGCCGCACATCTCACACCACTCACAAGCGAGCTGCCATCGCAAAGGGTGCTGGGTTCAGCTAACTGTTTTCTGCTAATGTAACCTCCACATGGCAAGTGACCAGTGCCTTCTCTAGTAACAGGGCAGCCAGGGTCCTTGACCCCAAATCCTTGTGGACAACAGTCGCAAGTGGCTTCATCTCACTCACCAGGACACACACATTCTGAGACATGGAATTGCTGGAAAGGAAGGCATGCATTTAAGACGTTTCAGTTCCTATTTTTAACTGCTTTTTGTAGAAGGTTTCCAACTTATTCCATCCCTGTGGTGGCTGAGCTGGAGGGTCACTGTTCCCTATTGGGTCTGCCTGTGCCTATTAGTATGATTTTTTCTGTAGCGTTCTCCATCCTAAGGGATGGGAGTAGTTGATGAAGGAGCTGACTTCAAAGACAGCCTCAGGCCTCCTGCCTGTCCCTGGCCCTCCTCAGGACATCCATCCCAAACCCAATATGCCACACACACTTTCCAAAACAACTCTATTATCAATATGTTGTGTGTGCACATGCAGAAGTATGTAGGTGCATGTGCGTGCAGCACACAGGCATACCGATGCCAGAGTCCAAACCTCAAGGGTCATCTCGTAGGAGGCATCCCCTTGTGTTTTGAAACAGATATGGTCCCTTGATCCCCAGAAATCCACCCACTTCTGCCTGTCCAGCCCTGTGGTTACAAGCACGCACCACCGCATTCGTCAATATTATTCGTGTTAATAATAAAATCCACGGCGTTCCCTCAGATTCCCTGGGCTCTGGTCAGCTCTCTAGGAGAGCAGAAAGGGCCTCAGTGTGGTGGGAGGAGGTGAGCGCTCATTTCCTGTTCCCCTCAGTTCCATCTATCTCAACCTATCTTTGCCCAGCATTATTTTTCAATTAACCACCCCAATCCTCTGGATTACAGTTCCTCATTTACTGGGATCGCTGCTGGCGAAAATATTAACGGTAATGAAAAATACTGGGCGGCTGCGGTTCCCCCCCCTGCTGAGAGCCTCTGCTCCCCACCCCACCCCGGTGTAATTAAAAAGCAAGCCAAATGGGCAAATAAAAACTGCGCGTGCCCCCTCCTGCCTCGGTGAGGACACGGGAGGACTGTGAACCCCAAATAGGCCATTAACGCCATACAGGAGCCACTAGCATTGTGGAACAAAACAAATGAAGCTTAGCAGTGAAGGCAGAAGCTTAATAAATCCTGCTCAAAGTGGCTTTCACTTTGGGTGCTGAGCTGTGATTAGCAGGGGCGATAGCATAAGCTTCGGGGTAGTGGGTAGCCAGGAGCCAGGCTTTAGAGGAAACAGGTGACTCTGCTCTTTTTCCCAAGGGGTCGTGAGTACCTCTGTCCCAGCAAGCAGGCAATATATAAAAATGCTAACCATTTCTAACTCCTCCTGTCTGCCTTTAGGGTCCATGGGACAGTCTGGCCTGGTCCCCTGTCTAGTGAGCTTTGACTGTCAACTTGACCCAGCAAAGAGTCATCTGAGAAGGCAGCTTTAACTGAGATTACCTAGATCAGGTTGGCCTGCGGGCATGCCTGTGTGGGGCTGTCATCGTGTTAATTGGTGCAGGAAGGAGAGGCATCATCCCTGGGCAGGTGGTCCTGGTCTGTATAAGAAGCTCGCTGAGCGGCTGGAGAGATGGTTCAGCGGTTAAAGCGGCTGGAGAGATGGTTCAGCGGTTACGAGCACTGTTGCTCTTGTAGAGGAAGCTAGCAAATCATGGGTGGCTCACAACCATCCATGACTGGTTCCAGGGGCTCCAGTGCCTTCTTCTGACCTCTGCAGGTACCAGGCACACGGGCAAAGTACATACATACATACATACATACATATATACATACATGTAAGTAAGCATTAGAGCATCCTCCTTGAGACCCCATGGATGCATTCTGAGATCTTTCTGACTTTTACTCTTAGGGGCTAACTTCTGCCACAGTCCCTTCTCACCTGGAGAAGGCAGACTTCTCTTGCTTGTCTTCTGTGTCCCTGTCTTTCTGCAAAGCCAGTCTCCTCCATCCTGTCCCTGCAGGCCATTCTCCGGAGGCTCTTTTCATCACACGAAGACTCTCTGGGGTCTTCACAAAACAAACAACCACAACACACAGAGTCTTATGTAGCCCAGGCTAGCCTTGAACCAAGGACAACATTGAATTTCTGATCCTCCTGCTTTCCCCTTTCCAAATGCTGAGAATATAGACATGCACTACCTTGCTGCTCTGTTTGTATCGTGCTTAGAGTAGATGCTAGGTCCTCCTGCATGCTAAGCATGATATCTGCCAATGGAACTACACTTCACCCTTTATCTTGGGTCTAGAAGCAGTTACATTCACTTTATGTGATCTGTTGGCGCTAGGAAAGCTAAGCCCCCTCTCTGGTCCTTGGTTGTCTCCCTCTGCAGAAGGATGGATTCCTGGTAGGAATAAAGCCGTCACTATCTACAAAACCACCTAGGTTGGGAATATAGTAGGTATGTGTGTTATTTTCCCTCTTTGTGACAAAATGCCAGTTGTGACAAAATGCCCAATGAGGGGCAACTTAAAGGACAAAAGTTTCATGTCAGCTCCTGTTTTGAAGGCATGATAAAGGCGTCACTGCAGGAATGTAAGGCAGCCCGTCACACTGTGTCCACGGTCAGGACAGAGAGAGAGAGAGGGAGGGAGAGAGAGAGAGAGAGAGAGAGAGAGAGAGAGAGAGAGAGAGAGAGAGAGAGAGAGACTCACATTCTCCCTTCCCCTTTGTATTCTGCCTGGGACCCTGTCCATGGATGGGATGGGACCACCTGCATTCAGGGTGGGCCTTCCCTTCTCAAACAGGCCTCTTTAGAATCACCTTCATAGATACACCCACTGGTGTGTCTCCCAGGTGACTCCAAATCCAGCCAAGTGGGCAACAAAGATGAACCTTCATGGTAGGCCTCATAGGGTGATGTTCATGGCACACAGGTACACATGGGGGAGGCCCACAAAGCTGGTCAAACCCTGGGTAGTCAGGTGAAGTCAGTGGAATGGCTGACTCTATCTTTTCCCCACTGGAACACGCCGCTTGCAAGGAATGTTTTGGTTCTCAATATTGTGCCTGATATCTTCGCTGTCCTTGAGTATCTCTCTGTCAACCCCGTGCTGATCTTGGCTTCTCTTCATCCTTCCTTCTGATAGCTGATTTTGGGCACTAGAGCCAAAGCTGCCAAGTCCTTAAAGCAGAGAGAGAAGATGGGTGGGTTACTGGGATGTGTTTCTTTCTCCTGCTCCTTGGGGCACTGACTAATTCTCCTTCCAGCTGGCAAAGACTTCCAGAGGGCCCTGGGGCCTTTTGCAAGGACAGCAGCAAGGCCTCTATGTCACTTGCTCTGGTCTGTAGGTCTGCTATCCAAGGAACACCCCCCCCCACCCCTGTCTCTCCATCTGGTGCCACAGAATTATAGTTTGAGCTTCGTCCGCTCCTCCAGATCCATGCCACACACCTGCCCCCAGCCCCATATGGGCAGGACTCATCTGCACCTCAATTTCTTCCATTTGCCTTCCCAGTTACATCACGGGGGTGGGGTGGTCTCTAACCTTGGCTAGGAAAACTAGATCCCACCCGAGTTTCTAAAAGTGGGGATTCCACTGGATGTATAAGAGAGCCCCACACTCATTTATAATATATTTCAAATGCAAAAAAGAGCAGGTTGCAAAACAGCATGTAAAGTAAGAACTTATTTTGGTTTGGGGAAAAGGAACTATATATGTATGAGCTGGAAATTGTCTGGGAGACTATACACCAAGATGTTAGCAATAGAGTTTTGCGTCTCTCTCTCTCCTTTTTTTTTTCTGGGTGGAGGGGCTAACAAAAGATTCTGATTTTATTTTATTTTTTCTTCATTGCTTTCTGTAATTTCCCGATTTGTTTACAGTGAGCATATAGTTCTTTTGTTTCGACTAAATAAACAAATAAAGCACCACGGGTCTCAGATGCCTCGTTTGCATACATTTGCATGTCATCCCACCATATGCCATCTATCAAATCTCTCCGCCATCAGCCTTCAAGAATTGAAGAGGCCCTAGGCGCCCACCCTTAACTTGTGGTTAGGAGGCCAGCATGGACAGTAGCCAGTCTCTCAAGGGAGGGAAGCCTTTGACAAAGCCCACCCGAGATCTGAAGCTCAGCCCCCCCTCCACATCCTTCACACACCAACCCCCCCCCCCCGCCCCGTCTCTGGGACAGTGACACCAGCCCCCAGGCAACGACAGCTCTGTTGTCACATCTCCAACCTCGAAGGCGGCTTGCTTCCCCTCGCTTGGCAGCCGCTCGACTCTGTGTTATTCTCAAGGCTCTGACCTTAAGTAGCTGATTTTCCTTTTCTCTCCCCCTTTACAGAGCTCCCCCTCCCCCTCCCTTCCTCTCCCTTGGCTGAGCTCCTCTGAGCTAGGCATTGGAGCTGTCTCGAGCATGCCTCCTATTTTTGTATTTTGTGAAACTGGGAGCTACAAAGGACCAGGAGTACGACGCAGCTCTCAGTGCCATGCTGACGTGTGTCTCCTTGCCTGGATTGGGAGCGCATCAAGTCTCTAACAGTTACACGTTTTCATCTGGGTGAAGACTGAGCTTGCTGGTAGGAGGATGTTTTACCTAACTCTTCATCATGGAAAAGCCAGTAGAATGAAGAACTCACACACAAACACATATACACACATATATACACACATACATACAGATGCACATACACACACACACACACATATATATATATATATATATATATATATATATACATACACACTCATACAACACAGGTACACATGCACAGACACATATACACACATACACAGACATGTATAAATAAATAATACAGACACACATACAAAACCACACATATGTACAGACACACAGACATGGACACATACATGTATACACATATATACAACACAGACACATATACACACACAGGCACATATATGCACATAGACACACATGTACATACACTATATACACACACATACATACACAAATACACTCAAAAATACATACATATTTACATACATACATATACCCCACACATAATTATCTCATCAGAATCACCTGTTCGTGCGTCAAATGAAAGAAGACCATCCTTGCTCCGAATGACATCTGGCAAGATGGAATCTCCAAATTTCAGGGTGGCCCTTCATTACATAATCCTAGAGTATTTGTCCTTCAGTCGACTGACAGCTACTATTGGGTTCAGGTGACAGTTTGGCTTTGTGTTTGGCAGCTGTGGCTCACACTGAGTCCCCAACACAGTCATCAGAAGAGTGCATCGTGCAAACACTCCATCCTCCACAAGCAAGCTGCACAGAGACCCTCTGGCTTCAGTGCCTCCTCCCTGCCTCCTGGGCTTCCGGGGCAGGTTAGAAACACTAGCCAGCTAGAATTGCTGGAAGAATGCTTGGTATTTGCAAGTATTCAATGAATCATTGTCCATGCAATCTTCTAGCAAGCCTGGAAAGGGGGTTTAACTAGTTACTCTAAGCATCACTATGACCACATCCTTGGCACGACACACCGTAATGGAGAAGAGACTTAATCTGGCTCATGGTTTGAGAGGGTGAAGCGAGTCTTGGTGGAGAACCTACGACATGAAACGGTGTGCCTGAGACTCCTCACATCTTGGTGGATGAGCAAGTAGAGACAGAAGAATTCTGGTACTCAGCTTGCCCTCTCCTGTTCCGTCTTTCTTTGCTCTGTGATCCCAGCCAATGGGATTCAGGGTGGGTCTTCCCTTTGGTTCAATGGGGTGGGAAGGCATAGAGGCAGGAGTTTGAGGCAGCTGGTCACATTGCACCCATGGTCGGGAAGCAGAGAGAGTGTTCTGTTTCTCAACTTACTTTCCTCTTTTTGATCTAGTCCATAGGCTGTGCTTTCCAAGGTTAAGATGTCTTCGCTAATTCATGGAATCTAGTAACTCTTCCATAGACTCATCTAGAGGTGTGTGTCCTCAGTTGCAGATCCTGTCAAGTTATGTTATATTATATATATATTATATTATTCATTTCCTTATATCATTCAATATACCCATATGTTATTCACTGCATCTTAGCTCTGGGAGCACAGGAGTAGGGCCCAGTCTTCCCTTGGTCTCTGTGGGGCAGCTGGTGACCAGTGGGGGCCAAAGCTGCAGGCCTTTCTCATTAGTTCCAAAACCCATGGGAAGTTCCCCTGTGGACCTGGCCTGTGCCCCACCTGGTCCTCTGTGCATACAGAACTCTGAGTGTCTGTCATCCTTGCCCCATTCCCCATCCCGTGTTGGGATCTAATCTCCATGGTGATGGAATTTCGAGATGGACTCTTCGTAGGTGGTCAGGTCAGAGTCTTCCTTGCAAAAGGCATTTAGATGGGGATGAGGCCCAGAGAACTCCCCAGCCTCATCCACCATGTAAGCACATGGCCGTTGGGCATCATCTATGAACCAAGAAGGCACCCTTACCTTCACCAGACCTTAAGTCTGCTGTCATTTTGGTTTGGAACTTCCAGTCTCCTGAACTGTTAAGACATGTCTGTCATGTATAAGTATGCTCTGATCCTGTCTCAAGTAACATTTCCTGATACAGGACCACAGGCTAGCCCCTCTCTCACCTCCTAGAGTACTGTCTCTTGAGTTGCTTTTCTGAGGGTGTGAGTGTGAAGCTTTTTCTCCTGAAGTCTGAAAGTACTGAAGGGAAGCCACATGATGGGAATCAGGGACACCAGTGTTTGTGATAGAAGAGAGGAGTGGGATTTCTCAGCTTTGAGCTACCCCTCCATCCATGCCTGCCTGCCTTGGCTGGGGTTTGAACCAGTGGTGTGGCTTGCTTTCCTTTCCTTTCTTTTATTATTTGACATTTGTGGAAGGAGTAATTTCTGGGGCCTTACTGAATGCTGATTCCACCAGAATCGATTTGTCCCTGGAAGCCAAAGCTCACCAGAAGCAGTAGAAAGACGCTCTCTTTTCTCATGCCCTAGCTCATGCCAGAGCAAAACAAACAGCATCCAACCACCCTGGAGACAATATTAGGTGACATGGGGGAGGGAGAGGGGCCTTAGGGGGTCCCCTTGCCTCTGATTTCCAAAGGTGGAGACAGGAGGGAGCAATTCTATAGGGCTTTATTTTTGGGCCATGAAGCACACAGGTGCCTGGCTGGGTCAGCAGCTAGCAGACATAATCCTTTGCTTTGCATATATATATTGGGTCAGTGATAAGAAATGTCCCTGAAGCAGTATCTCTAGCCTCTCGCTAGTTTTGTGTTGTATGTTGGGCCCACCCGGTACACCCTGTCCGCAGCTTGGAGACTCATGGAGATAAGAGTTAAGCAAGGGACTGAGGCTGGCACCCTTTGCTGGTACCCACAGCCAAATTGGGCTGGGCACTACCCTGACCCTTAGTCTTGACTTCTGGATGGCACATTCTCCCTTCCCAGGTTCCAACTGAATAGTAGAGCATGCCTACCTCAGAGGTCCCAGGAATGCAATGTGGTGGCTCCTGTCACTGATGGCTGCCCACCCCCACAGGATGCCCAGACAGCCTCTGGCAGGAGCTGGTGGTGCTTGAACCAGATTCCCTCATCAGGCAATCCCATTTGTCTGGTTTCTGGAACATTGTTCTGTCCTTGGGAATGAGCCATAGGCTGAGGGTAGAATGACCCAAGCCCCTTGTCCCTGGAGCAGAGGTCCCTGTGGGGTAGTCTGAAGCTAGACTCCCTGGAAAGTATCTTTGCTTGGCTTCCCTCCTGTCTTAACCCCACCCCCCACCCCCATACCTTTACAAGTTTTAAAGGCTTATTTCCTTTCTATCATATTTGAAGAAGGATCCCTCTGTCAGGTGCCAAGCCCAGGAGCTTGTTCAGGATGGTGTCCCATAGGCCCTGAAACTCATAGATAAACCAAGTAACTAGGCCCTCAGGCCTGCCCTCCACTGTCTGCAGGATCTGGGAGTCTGTGGAGTCACAAGCACGGTACCATGTGTATACTCACCAAACAATCGTGCTCAAATGTGAGCACATAATCACACATACACGTTTATGAACACACACAACATCACACTCACGCACATGAATACACAGAACCACACAAAAGTGGATGGATATCCATAGGCATACATAACTACAGAACTCACACACATAAGAACATACAACCATAAATGTGTGCACACATAATCACAAGATGCATGTACATGAGCACACACAGTCATGCATGCATGCACATGTCCATGAGTACAAGCACACATGCATTAACATATATGTACATGGACACACACATACAATTGCACATGCATGCCTAAGCACACATAAGTCTACAGGGCTATGATCGAATGCACACACAATCACACATATGTGCACATATTTTTAGGATGAACCCACACAGCCGGACATGATAATAACACAGAACTACAGAGTCATAATCACCTATACACACCTAAAAGCTACGAGCACTTTACATCCTTCATGGGCTTCGACATGCTATGAGCCCTGCCTCCAGTGCTCCAACCTTGCAGCCTCTGAAGCGCTCTGGTATTTGATGAGTGAGAGGAGCTGATTGTTAAACCTATCAGCTTGGCCTCAAGGCCAAGGTCGGTCACGCTGAGGGCCGGGCACCACCCGCTTCCCTTCATTTTCACTTTCTAGAGAGAGGAATGGTCTCCCAGGAAGGCTCTAAGGTTGGGAATTGATTTCTCTATTTCCACATGCATTTTGCCTCCGATACAGGGTGCAGAGAACGCAGCCTTTCCCTCATTGATCCTGTGCACTGCAGCCTCTGGGATCAAAGCGGGCAGGGTTGCTGGGGAGCCCCAGCATCCTCAGGGCCCAGGGAGAAGCCGGCTTCAGATGCTCGGTTCTCCTTGTTACTGTTTAAGATCTGTAAGCTGTTTTGTTTGGTTTTCCCTCCCCTCACAGCAAACCACTCAGGCACAGGGGGCTCAGACTTGCTGTCTTTGAACTCAAATTCTTTCTGATGAGAGGTTCGAGGTTCATTCTTTGTGAATAACTGATTGAGCATTGTGCTCTTGCACGGAACCCGAGGGACAGACTGCATCCAGCATCCCCGCCCTAGGCCCCACCTGCCAGCATCATCAGCACAAAATCATGATGCCTGAATGTGCTTCCCAAAGTGGAGGTGTGGTAAACTCCCAGGGGGGAACCTTTAAGGGGTGACTAGGTCACAGGGTCTGTTACAGTAAACGAATGAACGCCGCTTTTAAGGGGGCAGGGTTAGCTATCACAGGAGAGGGATTGTAATAGAATCTAGTTTCTGGCACTTTGTCACAGTGACATAGAACAAAACAAAGATCATATCCCACATGGTATCTTCTGTCTGTAGACTGCCCACGGAGACCTGAGCTCTAGATTTGACTATTCATGGGCAGGAGGGCGGAGGGAGTGTGAGGTCTCACTGACGTGGGAGCTTAAGGAGGTGGAGCAAGGTTAGCCTGCAGGCGTTTCCTGTCACTTGATGCACGAAGTCTCCAGAGATGATCTCCGCAGGCCGGTATCCCATGCCCAAGTGTACCTTGGAGTTCCCAGACCCTCCCTTGAGAATCTCTTGCAGGGTTCTCCCAGCAGGGCTGCTTTGCTCCCAGCCGGTTGTCTAGGTACCATCTCAAACTTGTCCCTGCCCCTTGCCAGTGTCCTTGAGGCACATCTGCTTTCTCTGCCCTTCTTCATAGGAAGAGGAAATCCTACTGCAGCTTTGAGGAGACAAAAGAGTTCTGTGCTATTTCAGTGTCTCTCCCCCCAGCCCCAGCCCTGGCCACACCCCAGAAAGTAACATTCTTAAGTGTTATGGTTTAAATTGTGTTCCTCCCTTCCAAAGTCACATTAATCAACCTGGAAGTCCAGACCCCAGTACCTCAGAGTCTGATGGTGCACCTGGTGGTGAGGACATCAAATTGAAGAGCATCAGGATCCGCCCTGATCCAGTGGAACGTTTTTTGATGAGGCACAGAGAATAAAAACCCCCAGGACTTGCACATGACTGGTGACCACTGCTCCTTTGAGGTAAATGCAAAGTGTTTTATTTTATCTTGAAATGGGGGTGTTACTGTATAGCTCATGCTGACCTTGAACTCACAGTGATGCTTCTGCCTCAGCCTCCTGAATGCTGTGATTACAGGTGTGATCTACCATGCTTGGCCTGGCTGTTGCTCTTATAAGAAAGGGGAATCAAGATGCAGAGAGGAGGGCCCTGTGGTAATGCAGGAGTCAAGGTGAGGCTGGGATGTGGGGGTAGGGTGGGGGAAGCACAGCCATTCGCAGCCTGGGAGAGAGGCCTCAGGAAAAGACAACCCATGGACTCCTGGTATTTGGCTTCTGATCTCTGCTGTGGAAGACAACAAGGCTCCCATTGACAAGCAAACAGGGTTCTGTTGTCCATTCCCAGACTCCATGATGCTTGGCTTCAGAGGCCCAGGGGAACTGGGGAGCCTTGAACCAAGTTACCTGTTACAAAGAGGCACACCTTAGGCACTGGCAAGGCTGGAGTCAAGCCTATACTCTAACTGTGGGCCTTGGGCAGTCTTCATTGCCTTCCTTGTTCCTCCATTGCTTCCTCTATAATGTGGATGGCAGGACCAGCTTCCCGTGGTGGTTGGCAAGGTGTGGAAGCCTTAAAGAGCCCTAGAACAGTCCTGTGTGCCTCCAGGCAGCCCCCTCTCCCTCTTGAAAAGCTGATTGCCAGTGTTGCTGAGCATAAGCTGAGGGGCCCTCAGAAACGAAGGAACTTGAAAGGACTACAGACTGCGTTTGCCCTTGGTCCAGCCATGGCAGGGACACTCCAGCCACTTAATAGTACGCGGGGTGCATTATGTGTATTCCACTCTGAACAGCATCCCCAGGACTGTTGCGGGAATACACTTGGCTGGAGGCCACCACGCCAAGTCTCAGCTTTGGCTCACAGACCTGGGCTCTGGTGTCTTTCTATCATGTATCAGTAATGGTTCCTGCAGCTGACCATTGTGCCTCTCTGCCTTTCGGTATCTTCATGCACATGGGGGTGGGAGTGTGTGTGTGTGTGGGGGGGTACAGCTGAACCCCTCTAGCAGAACAGTAAAGATGAAATCCCAGGCTGAGTATCTCACAGATGAGATGAGAGCCTGCAGGACATGTTCGGGAGGGGAAGGCGCGTTCTGGAAAAGAAGGATATGTGATTTAGATACTTGCTCTATAGTCTGAGACCTTTCGGGAGAATGACACTTCGTTATTGATGGGCAACGTTCCTGGATGTTTGGGAGTCTCACCAGATCACAGCTTGTTCCACTCTGGCTAATGTATCCAGGATGGTTCCCGTTGGGTAATTGTATTCAGTGAGGGCCTGTCAATAGAGTGTTCTGTCGATTGCCTTTTTGTATGCTGAGAGGACTAATGGCCTCAGGGGCTGGAGGGGGCCTGCGGGCTGTGAGGGGCACAGGTGTGTGGGTAAATGACGGAGCAAGAGCTGAGAATTCTTGACCTCCTTGACAAGCTGGCTCCCCGGACACACTGAGTTCCTGTGTTCTACGTGCCAGGCTAGTCCAGGGGGCAGATTGTACCTATGAATCTGTCCCTACCAGGCACACACTGCACAGGAGTGAGGATAGTGAGGCCGAGGTGAGAGACCACTCAGTGCTGAGCTTCTCGTGTGCTGTGTGCGCCATCCCTCCAGCAAGAAGGACGACTCCCGGAGTTGATTGAAGTTTTATTAACCTGCCACCCACCAAGGAGAGTAAATCAGAGAAGTCCACGTTATTGAATCATTCGCTTTAGGGACACAGACGCTGTCTGTGCCCCAAGTGCCCTCGGCTGCGTGACACAGCATAAAACAGAGTCACCTCTCTGCAGCGACAGACGCAAAATCAGGAGGCCAAGGTAATTAAATTATATTTCTTCTGGGCTTCGAAACACACGGTGTGAGCTTGGCTCTGCCATCGTCTTTGTTTCTCCTTGGCACAGTTTTCTCTGCCTGACACCGGAATGGGCTGGTCTCTGCGTCCACACCCACAAGTAGACAATCAGAGTCCCCCAAAGCTGTCCAGCGGGGACTGCAGGAAAGCCACATCAGGAGGACAAGGAAAGTCAAAAATCAAAGACAGCTAGCACCCCACAGTGCTCACACCTCAATTACACCTGTGCTCTAATCACATGGCCTTCCAAGACTACTTCTGTGTGCCTTCCCTGTCTCTCTTCCTTCCCACTTAGACTTCCTTCCTTCATCCTTTCTTATCTTTTCACTTTTGCTCCCTCTTCCCTCCCTTCGTCCTTGATCTCCTGTGTCTACCTATATTTGTGTGGGATTTATCCATCTATCTGCCCGACTGTCCAATAGTCATTTCATTCATGTTCTGGCTAACAGGAGTTCAGTGGAAGAAGAAAGGATAGCCCATCCGTGATTGTGAACCTTCACTTTTCCCTTGATCAAATCTGAACCTCCGAGGAGACAGAGCTCTGGGCTTGTTTGTGAGGAGGACCAGTCCTGAATGAAAGTGGCAGCATCCCAGGGGCTGGGGGCCTGGACTGGATTTTAAAAGGGGGAGGATGGAGACAGTGAGCTGAGCACTAGCATTCGTCTCTCTCAGCTTCCTGACTGTAGAGTGGATGTGAACAGCTGCCTACAGCTCCTGCCTGCATCCCTTCCCAATTATGGTACACGGTACTCTCAAACTGTCAGCCAAAATATTGACTATTTTGTCATAGCAAAGAGACCAGTAGCTGATATAGCACATATCAAAGATGGCTGCTGTGGGGGTTTAAAGGAGAAAGGCTTCCACAGGCTCATGCTTAGTCCCCAGTTGAGCTTTTAGAAAGGATTAGGAGGCGTGTACTTGTTGGAAGATATGTGCCACTCTGGGGAGAGCTTTGAGGTTTCAAAAGCCCACACCAGCCCCAGTCTCTTTGTCTCTCTGTCTCTCTGTGTGTGTCTCTCTCTGTCTTTTTGTCTCTCTGTGTCTCTCTTTCTCTCAGTCTCTGTCTTTCTCTCTGTCTTTGTCTCTCTGTCTCTCTCTGTCTCTCTGTCTCTGTCTCTATCTCTGTCTCTGTCTCTCTCCCTGGTCTCTGCAGATCAGAATGTAAAGTGCTAAGCTACTTCTCTAGCACCCTGGAGAACAGGGTCAGGAAACTATGTTCAGCTCAGGAGGACATGGTCTCCTGAACAAAACAGATACCATGTTTAACAGATCAACTGGGTGCCTGCCTGAGTGCCACCATGATGATCCTAGACTAACCCTCTCAAGCCATAAGCAAGGCCTCCAGTTAAATGCTTTCTTTTATCAGAGTCAGCTTGGTCATGGTGTCTCTTCACAGCAGGAGAGCAGTGACTAAGACATGTCAAGAGACTTCTTCTTTCTCACATTCTTGCAATGTGGCCCTGTCGTTCCTCAGCAAGGGATGGAGCTTGTGTGCTTCTCCCAGAGTCTTAGCTGGATATAGATGACAATGTAACTACGTTATAACCAGTGTGCTACAGGACACAGTGGCCCCCAAGGTCAGATCAGAAAAAGCCACTGGAGCTCATGTCAGGGCTGTTAGAATTTGAGGTGCCCTGAGATGCCCGTCCTGGTAGGGCATATGCAATTGTGACCCACAGCTCACCTGATGGAGATGGCAGCCCACTGAAGGTACCATCTTGGTTGCCTAGACACACTGAACCTTTGAGTAGGTTATAGAACATGCTCTCCTGAGCAAAACAGCCTCCATCTTTAGCAGATCAGCTGGGTGTGTTTGCAAGAGACCATCTCAATGGTGCTTGTAGACTGCTGGCCTTCCCTCTTAGTAGGAGGGGGCAGGAGGATCACTGGATCCTCCCCTGAGTCTCTAGCCACACCTCTCAGCCATTTAAATGCAAGTCTTCTCATTTACTCCTGGCCTAAGGCAATCTAGGTTAGAAGACTAGAAGAGGACTCTGTCTCCAGGGTGGTAAGGAAGACATCATCCTGACCTTCCAGTGTGGCTACTTAAGGATCACGCCATTCCTGCCAGCAGCCCATCTCACCCATGCTCTGAGTGTGCCTAATAAACTCACAGTGAACTAGGATGGAACTGCACATTGGTTTGTCATTGGGACCTATGAAGAATAGGTTGCTATTCCTTACATCTCCCCAGGGAAGAACTTTTCCCAATAGGATGACCATGACCCTAGTTGCCATCAGAGCAGACATGAGTATGGGATCCAGTGACAGCTCCTAGTTGGCCTTTCCCCAACTTCCTGACCCTCACACTCATGAACGAGAGGTGATGACTATCTTACACCATCAAGCCTGAGATCATACATTACCTGGCCATCGGTGACTTGATGATGCTATCGAGGGATGCACTATTCAACTGGGGAGACAGACATTAGACTCTCTAGTCAAACTTCATACTTCATAGCAACAGTGAAGAACTCTCTTGAACTAGCAGACAGGCCCTGAGAGGTTGGGAGAGATGGCCTGGCAATGGTGACTCACTGATCTCTGAGGGAAAGATAGGCATTTGTCAGCAGGGCATCCAAAGAGTCTTCTGGCATGAGCAAAGGTCCTGTGGCAGGAAGGAAAGAATAGCAAAAGTCCATGCAGAGGATTGGTGCTACCAGGGACTGCAGCAGGGATCAGCTGCTGCAGATCAAGTGGGGTGGTTGCTGGGCATGGAACTGGCCCTGAGAGTTAAAATGGATTTTATGAAATCCACTCATTTACAAGGACCCAGGCTCTTGTGGGAGCCACCTTCCTGCTGAGGGTCCAAATGCTAATCTCTCCTAGGAAAAACAAAAGACCACATCTACAGAGTTAATTGCACAACCTTGGGTAGGTCATTTCACCTCTTGGGGATTGGACTGGGGAAGATGATTTATGAGGCCTGCCAATGAATCTAAGACTCAGTCTTCAATGACTTTGCCATCATGAATGTAGTGGGGGCTAAGACTTACATAAATGGACTCAGCAGGCCAATGACTTGGAATTATATTTAATGTGATTCATTATCGTAATGGGCTGTGTACAGAGCCATCTCTCCTCCTCCGATGCTGGCCTTAGTTCAATGTTAAAATGGGAGTTGGAAAGAAAGATGCCATGCAGAGGGACAATGACTTCCTGAGGGATATCTGGCTGCGTCCAACTGCACGCAAGAAACAGATACTTGTGTATGTGGCCTGGATGAGGGAGTCGTGTTCTTGGTAGGCCTCTCACTCTTGGGTACAGACGTTGTATGTATGTCTGTGTGTGTGAACGTGAATGGTGTGTGTGTGTGTGCGTGTGTGCCTATACAGGATGACTTGAGTCTCTTTCTGGATCATTCCACACTTTGTATTTTGAGACAGATGTTCTCACTGAACACAAAGCTCACTGATTCAGCTGTGATAGCTGACCAGTAAGCTCTGGAGATCCTCTTGTCTCTGCCTCTCCAGTGTTGGGGTTCCAGGCAGGTTTATATGGGTACTAATGATCTGAACTCAGTTCCTCACGATTGACTGAGCCATCTCCTTGCCCTCGTGACTGTAAATACTGGTTGTCACAACTTAGTAGGGTTTGCAATCACGGAGACAACATCTGGGCTTGTCTGTGAGAGTGTCTCCTAAGAGGTTGAGAAGGGAAGACCTGTCCTAAATATGATCAGGACCAATATATGGAGCTCAGGAAGTAGAGGAGGGAAGATCAGGTGTTCAAAGCCATCCTTGGCTACATAGTGAACTTAAGGTTAGCTTACATGAGACCCTGCCTGAACAGAAATTTTTAAAGGAAGCAAGCTGAGCCCCATACCCAGTTCCTCTTGATTACAGATACGAGGTGAGCAGCCCCTGCTACAGTAGACTGTATGCTCATACTGTGAGCCTAAGTAAACCCTTCCTTTCTTACGTTGTTTCTGCTGAGCATTTTGTCACAGCTGAAGAGGGCAGTAACTAACAAATTCAGAGAACAGTGGCACACCTGGGTTCAAGGTCCTCTGCTCGTCCCCTGTTACTGTCTCCTGGTAGACGTTATATCTAGGGTGGAGACAAAGCTACCCCACCTCCCCCTTTGAAATAGTGATTTGAGGATGAGACATGATAATTCCTGCAAATTGGTGTGGTCTGCTTGCCCGGCACATCGTGTGTGCAGAGGAAATGTTGATGGTTATTATTCCTGTCTGTTCTTCAGCCCTCTTCTCCAATAATTGAAGCTCCACATAGCTGAGATTAGAAATGTCAAACCTGCAAATACAAGGGCCCGTTGGATGTATTTATGCTTAAACGAACTGTTCAGAACACATGAGGGTATATTTGGGCTCATCCTGCTAATCCTTTTTACTGTTTTTATTCAGTCCCTGGGTAAAAAAGAAAAAGAAAGAAAGAAAAAAAAAACCAACAAAAAACAGCAGTGTAAGTCATGTTAAAGAAAGGTGGCCCAGCCCAGGGGTCCAAATGACATTTGAAGTTACTCTCTAAATTGCCCAAAGGACCCCCTTTCTGTTTCTGGATCTGGGCTTGTGGCTGAGTGGCAAGCATGTGTATGCACACACACACACACACACACACACACACACACACACACGCACAAGCACAAGCACACGCACACGCACACGCACAGGCACAGGCACACGCACACGCACAGGCACAGGCACAGGCACAGGTATTGCATGAAGTTGCCTGGAAATCAAACTCCCCATTTCCTTGACAGAGTCCTGCTCTGAGATGGAAACCCTCAACACCTCCTCAGCCACAGTCTGGCTCCTGGCTGATGAGGGCCAGGGATGAAGCCAGAGCAGCAGGCTGCTGGACCTCCAGCAGAGCCCAGCCTCTGGCTGCAAGGCTTCCTATAGGCCAGGGCTAGAACCACCAATCTTTAGGGCAGGAGAGATAAAATGGTTGCGTCTTTGATGCATCTAGACAGTAAATTTTTTGAGTCCCTATAAGCTAAAATCAATATTGGCACAACTGTGTGTCATTAACAACCACATGGGCATGACAAAGCCGAGCCGCTGCCTATTAAACAAATGAGTCTTCTCTCTGCACAGGCACAGTGGGTTATTAAATCCTTTATTACAGGGATGTTGCCATTGGAAAGAGGTGAAAGAACCATCTTTAGGACTCATCTGTATGTGAGGAGCCCTGTTCCCTTCCCATCTCTCCTAATGACAGTCCAGGAGGCAACAATCTTCTCCTCCATGAGGACATGGGGCAGCTGAGCACAGGAAGTGAGGGATGGAGGGTACCCTGGCACCCGCATCCATGTTCAGGTTCTGACCCTCCCCATTGCTAATGATTCGTCACAAGAACTTACTGATCGCCAATGAGGAGTCAGGCATTCTGTTGGGCCCTAGGATGGCCCACTGCTTCAAACAATGGTGTCTGAGACTGTATCTCAGAAGTCCTGTCTTGTGGGTGTTTTGTTTGTTTGTCTTCAGGGTTTGGGACACCTACCCTGTCATCGGTACTTTAGTCTCATGTAAAACAGAAAAAAAAACTTAACATTTTAGATACTTAGTTCTAGTACCTCAGTTGCTCAGTGTTCTGCATCAATTATCAGTCCTCTGTGCTCCTCTATGCTCTGGACCAGGTGATAGCCTGTGTCCAGGTTTTTTAGATCATGGTTGATTTGAACATTTCAACGTCTAACCAAATGGTTCCCCAGAATTCAGTGCCAAGAAGATGGGTTATGTGTGTGTGGGCTTGGTAGAGAAAAGAACCAGAATCTATTAGTTATGCCTGCCCCAGCACAGAAATCTTAGTTATGCCTGCCCCAGCACAGAAATCTATTAGTTATGCCTGCCCCAGCACAGAAATGGGGCTAGTTGACATGTTGACCATTATTTAAACATCCAGCCCAGATGTAGCCCCTCAGCAGAAGAGCAAAGCTGAATTTAACCTGAGGTGGTCTTGATGTCTTGCAAAATGATAAAGGTGAAAGATAGAGGTCTAGATGACCTCATTGGCCCTGCCTGTACTGGGCATTAGAGAGGACCAGAGGATGCAATTTCAGCATGCTTTTGAATGGCCTTGACAATGACCAGCTTGTATCCACAGACCTTGAGTACTCATAGGGCAGTACCTTGGCATGTGTGAAGAAAACATGGCTGGTGGAGGCTGTTAGCTAGCTGTCTTCCTTTCTGAAAAGCACAGATCTCTATGACATTGACAGCTGTGGGTAGGCTGGAGAGGAAAGGGCTGTTTGCCACTGTCCATAGGGAGATGAAAATAGGGGTGAAATACCCCATGGAAGTGGAAGAGCACATGATGCCACACTTCCTACTGGCCAAGAGAAGAAGGATGTGGGCTCACAGATAATTCTGACTGGATTTAGGTGAAGGATGGGGGTGAGGGGGTCAGAAGTGGACCGATTATGGAGACCCTCTAGTGACTTGAATTTCTAGTCAACCCTCCCCCCTCCCCAGATACACACATACAGTGTCCCAGCCCTTGGAGGAAGGAGAAAAAAGTGTGTAGGCAGTAAGTCCATGAGCTTGATGTGGAACATTGTCAAGGCCTATGGCACAAGGGAAAGAAGGCAATGAGTAGTGAGAGCCTGCCCTAGGAGCCTCGGGGACAATGGGAAATGAATGCAAAGACCTTGGGGAAGAATCACAACATGTGTGTCTTCAGGCTTGTCACAGGGCTCAGCAGCCCTCTCTCGGAACTCCATTGCCAGTGATGGACCTCTGGGGACTATCTCTGACATCTTTGGGACAGTGGCTGTTGTGTTTTATAAAACAGCAGGAGTACCCTGCCAAGATGTCCCCCAAACAATCAAGCCACATGACAGGACTAGTGCAAAAGTAAGTTTACTGGGAGAAGGGAGCCAGGGAGCAGAGCAGGGACCCAGAAAGGGGTAGAGGCAGAGAAAAGGGGGCAGAAAAGGACAGAAAGGGAGAGGAGAGAGGATGAAGGAAAGAGGCCAGCCAGGGAGAAGAGTGGGGGGAGATGAAGGGGGGCATCAGTCCTTCTTATATGCCTGGCTCCTGACTCCTACCTGGGCCCCTAGGACAGAGATGCAGGCTGTTGCTAGGTAACTGATGGGTGGAACCTAGAGGAATTATTAACAGTCATTAGGTATTGGTCTTGATTATTATTATTTTTTGTCAACTTGACACAAGCTAGAGTTATTTGGGAAGAACCTCAGCTGAGAAAATGCTTTCATTAAGATTATCTGTAGGTGAGTTTATAGAGCATTGTCTTGGTTGATATGGGGTGAGGCAAATCATGAGAATAGAACCACCCACCCCTGGGCAGGTGGCTTTGAGTTGTATAAGAAAGTAGGCTGAACAAGCCATGGAGAGCAAGCCAGTAAGCAGTGTCCCTCCATGCCCTCTGCATGAGCTCCCGCCTCGACGTTCTTTGAGTTTCTTCCATGAGTTTCAGTGATGGAGTGTGATCTGAGAATTGTTAAGTTAAAACAAAGTCATTCCTTCTCAAGTTGCTTCTGTCATGTGTTTTATCACAGAAACCTTAACTAAGACGGTGGTAATTGCAGTGTCATTAAAGGAAAAAATTCTGGAAGCTGGTATAGAACAAAACCCTCTCACTGGCCAGCCTCCTTCTGGGTTCATTTACCTCTCATTCCTAATTGGTTAGCAAGCTATCTTTGCAACCTCCTATCCACATCTTGGTACATCACACATCATTTGATACCCAAATAACTATTGATCCCTAGATGGCCATTTCTTTCTTCTCTTAGCCATCTGGTCTACCTCGTCTACTTGATCATATCTATTTCATCCTTCACAGATTGGCTCAGAGTTTCTCCAGACTGTCATCTAGCCCTTATACTAAACAAGTCACTTTTTCCCTCTTTGCTTCTACCGTTCTATAGATATTCTGAGCACATTGTGTTAAGGTTATTTATTTGTATAATAATATCAATACATTGAAAATAAAAGAAGTCAAGAATGGCTTGGTCACATCCTCTGGGAGAGTTCTGAGTGAAGGCAACAGTGTAGACATGTTTATTACTCTATATAATGATATGAAAGTGAAAGTTAAAGAAGAGAGAATAACACCAAGCCAGGCGTGGTGGCACACATCTTTAATCCCAGCACTCGGGAGGCAGAGGCAGGCAGATTTCTGAGTTCGAGACCAGCCTGGTCTACAAAGTGAGTTCCAGGACAGCCAGGGCTATACAGAGCAACCCTGTCTCAAAAAAACCAGAGAGAGAGAGAGAGAGAGAGAGAGAGAGAGAGAGAGAGAGAGAGAGAGAGAGAGAGAGAGAAAGAGAGAGAGAGAGAGAGAGAATGAATCACACCACTGCAGAGTCCCCCCAAAAGATTTGTTACTGTTGCCAATTTTCATGAAAGAAATGTCCCAACAATGACAATCTCAGGCAACTAATGTGTTAATGAGTTCATAGCCTTCCTGAACATTTTGTCTCTGGCTTTGAGCAGGACCATGACTGGCTTCCTTATGTTAGCAGCCTCCACTTTCAGGAAGCAGAGGGTGGGCCATTTCAAGAGTAGAGATTTTGTTTTTCATCACCTGCCTGAACAGTGACTGGAAACTAGTAAGTGTTAAGTTAACATTTGCTGAAATCATATAGACCTGTGAGCAGAGTGGGCCAAGGGCAGATAACAGTAGACAGAGGGCCTCAGCAGGATACTGTTTTCCTTCTTAACTTTGGTAGACATTGTCTGAGAGGTAAAAGCCTCTTTCCCAGGTCTAGAGAGAAAAGGAGGGAATAGAAGCCTGGGCAGGATGTTCCAGGTCTCAGTCCACTGAAGAGGTTATGAACTGTAGCCACTCAGGGTAGCAGAAGTCCTAAGTGAGGGTCAGATATCACCTCTGGGCACATGCCAGGATGGGGAACCAGGAGAGGTACAGATTCTGTCTTGGGTGACCTGCTGTTGCGATCTCTGTTAACAGGTAGGGCTCAGTTGTCATAGAATAACCAGAGGGGCTTCTGCAATACAGACAGGGACTAATGGTCATGTCAGCATGACCAAAGAGGAGGGGGGGGATCAAACAGGTAGATAAGATACATACACTTGGACCATGTGGGAGGCCTGAGGGGACACAAGCCTTCATCCCTACAGATAATGTGAACCTGAGGTATTCCAAAGGCTGAGAAGGAACTGAATCTGAAGGGGGCTGAGACTTTGAGTCAAATCCAGGGAAGATGAATCAAGGAAGCCATGCACTTAAGTTGCCCATCACCTAAGTGTTCAATAAGCACTTCCTGAACTTGAGAAAGGAGGGCCCATCTTTGGAGAGTTTGTAGTATCTATAGGATGTTATGAACTAGGAGGATGGTGGTTAGAATGTTCTACTAGACTCCAAGGATGAGGGATAGTGTAGCCCCAGACTTCTCTGTTGGCCCTAAGGGTTATCTGTGAGATCCTTGGCTTGGAGACTACTCTTAGCAATTTTTCCTCTCCAATGTGGCTGCTCACTGATCTGTGTTGAAGTCTATCCTTAGGCATCTGCACTGTTCCTCTTGAATGACTTTATCCAGGGAAGACAGGGCCCTCTTCACAGAGTTCACAGAAGGTTTTGGAAGGTTCAGGGGCTCCTTAAGACTGTGTGTGAAATTTAGCGTATATAAAGTGTACACATCCCCCAAACTAGGGAGATCTGTATCCTTCATCAAGTTCTCAAAGATGCCGTGAAACCCTCAAAAAGGATTTATCAAAAGGATTTGTCTGATGGGGGGATTATCCAGTAAGTGGTTTGGGATATCTGACTAACTCTTTGGGAAAAAAAAATAAAGCCGGATTCCCACCTAACTCTTCCTACCAAAATACACCCCAGATGGTTCAAGGATCTAAAAGTTTTTAAAAATGAAGCAATAAGAATTATGGGAGAAATCTGGGTAAATATATTTATAACATGAGAGGTGAAAACTAGTTTGCAAATTGGGAAACAGAATCCAGAAACTGTCTAGAAAAATACAGATTAGTTGACTTGAGGAACATCCAAATTTTAGTAGGGTCATAAAGACAAAAAAGGGTGAATGGAAAAATACAGAAGCAATCACAGACAGGAAGTCCATTCATTAACTTGTGAAGTATTCAGAGAACCCATGAGGGAAAAAAGTGGAATAATCAATATTTCCAGGGGCTGGGGAGATGGCTCAGTGAGTAAGAATGCTTGGTGAACAAGCCTGAGGATCTAAGCTCAAATTCCCAGCACCCAAGTACAAAGCTGGGTGAAGCCTGTTTATAACCCTGATATTACTTGGAGAAGAGACAGAAGGCAGCTAGTTAGACTAGCTGCCAGGTTAACTTTGGATTCAGTGAGACCCTGTCATAAGGGTGCTGCTTGATACATCAGGGCATCTAACATCCTTCTCTAATACCTGGATATACATGTATGTGTATAATGCACATGGGTGTATGTACACACACACACACACCATTCTTGCACAGCATACAGGCATTAAATATAACAACTGAAATAAAGATGAGTCTACCATATTACTGGAGTAGTTACACTAAACTACTGAATGAAAAGAACAGACATTGTATATAACAAGATGGCCAGCTATCCCTGAATCATTAAAGGAAAGCAAAACCCCTCAGGCCGACAGAAATTTATATTGGTAGCCATTTGTCCTGCACAGATTTGATATTTTATTTATTCCTCTGCAGCTGGGTACCTGACTTGCATTTGTTTCTCAGATATTATAAACAACACCATCAAGATCCATTTGGCAACTAAGTCCCAGGTTGTTTATTTAAGTGAAAAGTGCAAAATCTCATCAATGTTTAGCTTCACCTAGCCAATCTGAACTTTTTCAAAGTGACCATCCAGGGGTTCTTGGTGTCAGGATTAGCCCTCCTGGGAGTGACAGCTTGGATCAGTAGACAGGGAAAACAGAAAAATAACACTAATGGGCCTCTGTTGTGTGTTTCTGTTGGTGTGCTAGGCTATGTCAGCATCTGTTAGAGCTTGTTTATATTCATGTGGAGAAGAATGAGCAATATTATCTGTTATGGTTTGTATATGCTCCACCCAGGGAGTGGCACTATTAGAAGGTGTGGCCCTGTTGGAGTAGGTGTGTCACTGTAGGCGTGAGAGTGTAGACTCTCATGCTAGCTGCCTGGAGGTCAGTATTCTGCTTGCTGCCTTCAGATGAAGATGTAGAACTCTCAGCTCCTCCTGCACCATGCCTGCCTGGGTGCTGGCCATGCTCCCTCCTTGATGGTAACGGACTGAACCTCTGAACCTGTAAGCCAGCCCCAATTAAATGTTGTCCTTTGCAAGACTTGCCTTGGTCATGGTATCTATTCACAGCAGTAAAACCCTAACTAAGACATTGTCTTTGACTCATTACACAGTGAGAAAACAGGACCAGAGATGTTTACTGACTCTCTTGACTCTACACAGTGAGGTAAGTGTTGGGATGGAAGGTGCTTCTGTTTCTTTTGTTTGCCTGAAGACAAAAAGCAGCAGGTGGTTGGAGCTGTGCCTCTGGAAGTTTGGGCCAAAGAAAGAAAAGATGTTGTCAAGGAGGTTGTGGACATTGACCTTAAACCTTCATCCTGATTTGTGATGTTCTCTGAGGTGTCTCTGCTTTGGGGTGCTCTGCTGAGCATCCTTGGTGGTGGTGGTGGTGGTGGTGGTGGTGGTGGTGGTGGTGGTGGTGGTGGTGGTGGTTGTGTGGTGGTGGTAGTGGTGGTGTGGTGAGCATCCTTATCTCTGTGATACCCCTAGTGGGATACTGTCCACGTGGCAGTGAGTGAGAAGTTACCAACCTTCTTCTGCTCCCTTCCTCTACTTTCTGTAAGTATTTAAATGCTCCAGTCTGTTCAGGGATGTGTTTTCCATTGCCCCTTCTGCACATATGCTTTTATGCAGCTCTGTAGTAGGAAAACAGCTTTCATGCCAGAGAGATGGCTTGCCATACAAGCATGAGAACCCGAGTTTAATCCCCTAGAATCCACATTTAAAAGGGCAAACACGGTTCCATCTAACTATAACCCCAACACTGAGGAAGGGGAGACAGGATCCTGGGCCTCATTGGCCAAATGGCCTCATTACACTGATAAACTCTGGGTTCCGTGAGACACTCTGTCTTGATGACACCAGATGTTGGCCTCTGGCCCCCACAAGTGTTTGTTCTCTTGTACACGCAGCATATATGTGCAAGCGTGACATAGACCACTGTGCACAGGTATCCGTGGAAGCTAAAAAAGTTGGATCGCCTGGAATCTAGTTACAAGCTGCTGTGTGTGCTGGGAACCAAACCCCAGTCCTCTGCAAGAGTGGGTAAGTATTCTTTACTGCTAAGCCAGTTCTCCAGCCTCAAACACTGTATCCTTTATGGCCCTATAGAACTAACAATGTTTCTTCCTCCAATTGCTCCTCTTGACTTTACTACTTGCTTCTTCCTTATTGTTCTTCTCACCTAAGCCCCTCCCTTCCCACCTAAGCATGCCCCCTCCCTTCACCTTGACAAGATGGCTCCTGCCTTCCAACTAACTACATACGTTCAGGTCAATATCTTGAACAGCAAGCAGCAGGTTTGATGTTACCTTGAAACAAATTCTAAAGCACCACCAAGCTAGAAAAAATTTAGGGACTCAGAGATCCTTTCCTAAGATGATTCACTACCCCAAACCAAAAGCATATCTCCAATCTGTTGTAGGTTCCCAAACAAATAAACTATAGCTCTGAAAATACCCCAAACAAGCACAGAAATGAGCTGCCTCACCTACACAAGGATAAACAGTAAGTAGTTTTTCCTCCAATGCTGTTACTCAAGTGTGGTCCCAAGTTAGAATTATGGCCCCAGTATGTGGCTCTTTATAATGACACACGGGAGAAGAGACAGTATAATACCAAAAAGGCTTCTAAAAATATCTATATTCTTTGACCTGGCACAAAATCATCCTCCCACAAATTTATCTCAGGGAAATGATCACATTTTGTACAAAAAAAAAATTTCTGCAATGTGTGCTAACCGGCATCTTTTATGCTGTAAGAAAAATGGATATAAACCAACTACTCAATAAGATGGACTGGCCAAGAAAATTAATGTGGCTATTAACAATTAAAATTTATGCTGTAGGAAAGATAGCAATGTGGACCAATGGCCAGAAAATTAGAGCTAGTGTGGTGGGTGGGGTGTGGGAGCAAGGAGACGTTTATGTGATGATGCTATGTATTTACCAAATGAAGCATGGAGAAGAGCAAGAAAGAAGATGGCAGATCTACTCCAGGTTCCAAAAATATTACAGAGAGCCAAGGGGACAGCCGAGAGGATAAAGTACTCGTCATATAAGAATGAGGACCTGGGTTCAGATTCCTAGCACACACATAAAAGCTGGGTGTGGTGGCTGCCATCTGTAGCCCTAGCATTGGGGAAGGGAAGAGAAGACAGGCAGATTCTTGGAACTCAGTGCCTAGTCAATCTAGCCAAGTGGTGAGCTCTGGGTTCAAGGAGAGACCCTGCCTCAAAATGTAAGGTGGAGAGTGGCAGAGGAAGACACATCCAACATTGACCTCTGGTGTCCGTGCCATGCACACACTTATGTATGTGCACCTGCATACACACATGCACACACAGCACACACACACACACACACACACACACACACACACACACACACTGCGTTAAGGTGCTTTCTTCCAGGTGATGGAAGAATTATGGGTATTTTCCCCATTTCCAGGAACCTCCTTAGCAATTTAGGAACCTTGTTTACTGGTTCCTAAGTATCCCGTGGCTTCCAGTCCCATGACTGCATGTGGTTGTGTTGGGTATCTGCAAATGCCTGTCACTGAGCTCACAGTTACTAGGTGAGGTTCAAGGTGCAGGTTCTTTGTAAGGCCCCTGGCCTGTAAGAGAGCTAAGTGAGGCTCAAGAATTCATCTCCTGTGATCTCTTTCACTTCCTTGATCCCACAGGGGACAATCAGTATCCCAGCCTGTTAGACACAGTGTCTGATTGAAGAACCAGTTTCTCAGATTAATGCTGGTTTGAAAAATGACCCACGAATCCCCAGAGATGGAGCCGAGCTTGAGCCGAGCATGGTATTTATAACTCAGCCTCCCAACGCAGGCCCAGCCACCATGTGATGTTGACGGATGAGCCTCATGAGAACCTTGCTGTTTCCATTTGATTATGGGCCCATAAACACAGATAGCAATTGAGCGGAGTTAGAGCTCAGTGTGGATTGGACCTGCCATGGTCTGGGAAGCCATTCTCAATGGCTCTGGCCTGCCTGCCCTGGATGGTTCTGAGGACCTGCAGCCATATCAGTTATGTGTATACTATAAGACTATTGCATGCTCTGTATGCATCCTAGGTACAATTGTTGGCCTCTCCTTCATACCCGAGCAAGGATAGATCTTCTTACTGGATCCTACTTCCCTATGGGACTTTAGGAGGTAGATATATCCAGCAGAATGGTTTAGCCATCTTTGATTTGGGTTTACCTCCCCTGTTTCATTTTTCCCCACCCATCTATCAATTCACCTAACCATCCGTTCATCCACTTATCCATCCAACCATTCATCTACCTTCATATCCAAGTAAATATCCCTCCATATCCACTAACTCAACCATCCATCTACTCGTTTACTCGTTCACATCCATCTAACTATCCACCTGTCCATCTGTCCATCCTTCCATCCATCCATCCACACATCATACATTTAACTCCTACACCCACCCATCCACTGATCCACTCTACCTACTTATCTAGTCACTTTATCCACCCATCAAATCATTCACCCATCCTTCCATTCCTTATCCATCCATCTATCCATCTACTAGCACATCCATCCACCCATCGCTATACACATCCATCTGCCACAAATCTACCCATCCATTGATTGATCCATCTACATACCACCAAACCTTATACCATCTGGCTTTCAACAGCACCTGCAGGTGGGAACACAGACCTAGAAGCACCAAGGCGACATAGGAATACAGATAATGAGGCCCTGTTGCTACCCCCACACTTTAAGACGATTTCTGTCAGAACCAACTCAGAGACATACTCAAGGACCATAAAGGCAGCCTGATCTATGAGATACACAGACTGTTCACTCACTTCCAAAGCTCCTGCTCTTGTATAGACCCCAGGAGAGTTTGTTGAAGACATTGAAGAGGTCATGTCCCTATTCTTGTATGGCTTATGATCATTGAACTTCTCTTCTGTCATCATAGGCTCAGGTTACAACCATCTCTCCTGCGAGGGCATTAGGAAATAATATTCATCTTGAATAAGAGGTCAAGAGGAACCCTCAGAATTGTGATACCTAGGTGTGAAAAACCACAGGAGTGAAAACTCATAGAGATCAGGGCAGTATCTTGAGTCTTAGGCTGAATTAATTCAACACACACTGCTCAAAGCCGTGAGGAAGCATGGGAGGCTCAAATGAACCCCATCTCTAAGCACAGGGAACATGTATCAAGAAACAGGGCCAGGGGAGAAGTCAGAGCAGTGGTGGTCTAGGAAAGGCAGGCAGGTGGGATCTGAGTCACACATATGCACAGATATGGCCACAGGGACCCGCTGGTACTAGAGACCAGAGCTGGAGCTGCTGCGTCTCTGGATTCATTTGATAAGCAGGGAAAAGCCTCTTTTGCCTCCACCTTGGGCACTTTGCCTCCTGTTCTATCAGTGCCACATGCCCCCACTTCTGACCCCACAAGCAGGGCTGTGCTAGACACACTGTTTATTTAACTCCAGAGGTCTTCCTTCTTTCCTCTAGTGGGGGTGTCATTCGTTTGCTCTAGACTTGGTCTCCAATGGAGCCACTGCCAATGCCTGCTCTCCCATGGCCTCCCCTCTCACAAGAACCCCCATGCAGTTGGTTTATTGCTGGTTGGGATTACTGCTGATGGGTTTTTTTGTTTGTTTGTTTCCTGTTTTTGTTCTTTTGTTGTTGTTGTTTTTGTTTTGTTTTGTTTTGTTTTGACTGGCTCTAGATCTTTCTGCAATGGAACAGCCCAGCCTACTCTGTGGTGTGTGAGGTCTCCTGCCCCAGGCCTGGCGTGTTTCCCCCAGCCTCTTTTGTGTGTGTACCAGCTGCTCCTGGGTAGCTGCTCTTTTTATTCCTTCTCTTGGGAGGCCCTGGCTCTGCTTCCTGCACAAACACATCTGGACTTCCTCGAAACACATGACAGGAGCATCTGCTGTCACGGAGAGGAGGACTCGACAGAGGCCCCTTTTGTAATCATATCTAATTGTCTCCAGCCCTAGGGCACTTGCAGTTTGGTTATGAACCTCAGGACTTCCAAGATATTTCTAAAATATCATTTCATCGACCCGGAGCCAGCAAGCTTTCTATCTGTCCAGGTACCAGGAGGCAAAAGCACAGAGGGTTACAGAGGCTCCTGGGACCAACCTGCATCTCTCAGGTCCTTTGAGAGCAGGACATGACATGAAGGGAGTTAAGGGGGGGTGAGGGGAGACATGTCACCAATATTGCTATGTCCTGTTGCTTTTTGACTTCCAGGGTCTTTTGTTGATTGCACTTCTTCGTCTCTTTGCCTTAGGACTTTCTTTAAAAATGTCAGAGTTTGATTTGTTTGTCACGAGGGGACTTCCTGGAACAGCCCCAGTGGTGCAACACTCTCCCCTCTGCTGGGAGAACCGGAGACAACTGTTTACAGGTCCCTGGAACCCCTGGGCCATGGACTGATGAATTGTCTTTATTGTGCTGTCTATCCTCCCCAGACTGGTCCTGCATCCTCCAGGGATGTGCTGGGCCCTCCTCTCAAGACCTGCCCTTCTGTGAACCTTCTGAGAACAGACAGAAAACGCCAGCACCTATGGGCTCGTGGGCCGTTCTAAAAACCATTTGTTTTAGTTAGGGTTTCTATTGCTGCTGTGAAACACCAAGACCAAAACGCAAGTTGGGAGGAAAGGGTGTATTTTGCTTACCACTCTTATTCATGGAAGGGAGTCAGTACAGGCACTCAAACAGGGCAGGAACCTGGAGGCAGGAACTGATATAGAGGTGGTGGAGGGGTGCAACTTACTGGCTTGCTCCTCAAGGCTTGCTCTTTCTTATAGAACCCAGGACCATCAGGCCAGGGGTGGGGACACTCACAATGGGCTGGGTCCTCCCTCAACAATCACTAACTAAGAAAAGGCCTTACAGGCTCGCCTATAACCAGATCCGATGGAGGCATTTTCCCATTTGAGGCCCTGCTGTCAGAAGACTTTAACAAGTTGATATAAAACTGCTCAGCACACTGTTCAAACAGACACAAGAGGCTTTAGGGGCTGGGAAGCCTCAGGACAGAAAAGGAGGAAGATGAAGGCACAGGAAGTGTGTGTACCTGTTGGGGTGGTGGTGTGCTGAATCAGCTTTGGATATTGTTCCACCCAGAAAAGGTGTGTATGACCCACCTTGAGTAAGACAGTCCAGAGTCCCCCAGAGGAATTGTTCCTCTGTCCCCTCTACCCACCCCCAAGCAAAAAAATATATAAATATGCATTCTTGTCAGGATCTAAGCCATTCAAACTTCCCTCCTTAGCCAGAGATCTAGGCAAAGTGTAAACAGATAGCTTTGACATCCTTTAAGGCTGTATTAACAGAGTCTGAAGGAAAGGCTCGACAGGTTTAACCCCAGACTGCTCCCTGGACGTGGTTCATCCACTTGCTGTGGCTGTTGGTGACACAGGTCTGTGGGGTTAGCATCCCAGCTCAGCTAGTATGTTTATATCTGCATGCAAGGGCAGCAGTCACCACTCAGCCTATGGGATCACGGAAGTCGCCTTCCCATCAACAGCGTGGGAGCCCAGCTCCCTGTGATTCAGTCACCACTCTGCAGGGTTCACCCTAACCTCATGATCCTCGGTGATGAAACCTTGGAAATACAAATTCAGGTGATTAACACTTCACCGTGCCTGTTCTACACATCATAGATACAACAGACCGTGGGTGGAAAATGTGTGTGTGTGTGTGGGGGGGGAATCGTATCTGCTCAATATGACAGATATTTTTGTTTGTCATTATTCTTTAAATGATAAGGTCTAGTACTACTTACATAGCATTTAGACTGTATTAGGTATGAGAATTGGAGATATGGCTCTTGGTAAAGAGCAATTGTTGCCCTTGCATAGGACTAGCGTTCAGTAGCCAGCACCCACATTGGGCAGTCTCCACCTTCCTAAAACTCCAGTTCCAGGAAATCTGATGCTCCCTTCTGGACTTGATGGGCATTACACTCATATGCATGTTCCCACACAGACCCATACATATATGCACAAATAAAAAAATAAAATGAACATACAATATATCTTATCTATATTTTCTGTATTATTATCTATTAAACTATTGTTATATCAATAATAATTTAATACATTAAATATATCTGTATTAAATACATAATATATAATATATTAAATATGTGTATATATGTATTATATAATATAATATTATATAGTTAATGTATTGCTTATATTAAATATCATATGTATATAAATAAATGTATGTACTTATATGTGCACATAATTATATATTTAATATATTATATATATATATATATATATATATATATATATATATATATATATATAAACAAGAGGAGGTAGCTGTGGTTATTTGTATAAGATCAAGCCGGTTGATAGTTCAGTTCTGTTGGGGAGGGACTCACAAGGCTTAGCTTTCGCTGAGGAACCCCTGGAAATTGATGTCTGCTGGGCGAGAGGATTAAGGCTACTGGCAGGTTGCCATGCTCCTGTGGATATCCCACATCCATAGGCACATGGGCAACATTACCTGGACTCAGCAGGCTATAGGACATGTCAGTTTGTCTCTTTAATCCCAGGGCTTAGGAGGCAGAGGCAGGAAGATCTCTGAGAGGTTGAGGCCAGCCTGGTCTACACATTGAGTTCCAGGCCAGTCAGGGCTACATAGTAAAACTATATCTTTAAAAAAAAACAAAACTAAATAAAGGAATACTTTAAAATAAGTGAGATGATGTGTTTAGGTTATACACAAACACTGAGTTTGAACACCTGGGAACTTTGGTATCAGCCAGGGATATTAACTAGTAGCTAACTCTCATGGATATAAAGGGGTGACTGTAATTCACCCCCAATTGTACCCATCTCACATGACCTGCATGGTGTGTACCAGGCCTGGCCAACGTATGGACTCCGCTCAAGTTCAAGGGCAGCTTGAAGTTGAAAGAGGGTTGAGATGGAGCCCAGGTGTGTGCTCTCCCATTTGCAGTTGGAAGGACAGGTAATAAGCCATTTAGACTGAGCTTCTGTCATCTTCAGCTCGGTGATATTGTAGGGACTCAGGAGGGGAAGTCTGTTCTCATGGGTGACAGATGGGCCTGCTCCCAAAGACTTCCTTGGAGACCCCACAGCATACATTCCCTCTGGGACTGGATGGTTGGAATTGAAGAGACTGCAATAGCCTCAAGGACACACCTGTCACAGCAGAAGCCCTTTGCATTGCTGTCTCTGTCTCCTGGGGGAATTTCTTCACTAGCAGGCTGGGTCTGAGGTTCTGAGGGTGGAGGCGGAGCCAGTGCACCTGCGGTCCTGATTTAGATGGAAGCTGCTTCATGCGAAGACCTAGAGGGAGGAGGAAGAGATTCGAATGGGCATGTGCCACAGCATCCCATTCTGGATGTGTCACAGCCCTGTTTGGGACCAGGCTGGTGCTGACAGTTTCCCAAGAGCCTTGCTAATTTGAGAAGGCATCTTGCCCATGCAGGTTAGCTCCTGGTCACAGGCCTGCCAACACAATGCTGTCTGCATAAGGTCGCACTGCAGCTGGAAAAGGAGCCCGGTAGGCATTGCTGAGTCCCCAGGGTCATTTGTGAACCTTCACCAAACATAGCGTTTGGGTTGGGGCTCTGAACAGAAAGATTCTGAGACAGCTACTACCTCCTGAGACAGGAGTGACAAACGGATCTCAGCCACCTGCCTCCCCAGGCAGAAGTCGTTTACAGCATTCTGTGGTTGACTTGAGCCATAGCTTTAGAATGTTTCTTGGCACTATGATCCAGCAGGCAGCTACTAACACCAAAATCCAGAGCTGACTACTTCATGCATCCTCCCTGGAGATGTCCATCTGAAAATGGATTCACGGATACAGGTAAGCATTGTTGGAGCTATGAGGTCTCAACAGGAAACGTCTCGTGATTTCTAACAGTCCAGGTGATCGCTGCCTTAGTTCAAAGTAAAGGGAACTTAGCACACTGTAGGGGTCTCGAATCAGAGGCCACGTGGGTGATCCTTGTCCCTGAGTTTGAATAAAAACCGTTCTTACATGAGACCGGAGAACAGAGTGCAGGATTTGGACTGAGACGGGACATCGGTGAGCCTGGCAGGATTTGCAGCCCTGTACTGGAGAGTTCCCACTCTCGGAAGCATCTCCCAGGTTTCCTCCTACCTCACTGTCTGCTTAGCTCCTCAGGGAAGAGTTCATGCACACTATAAGGAGGCATCATGGTCTTACGCAACAGGATACCCAGCAAGCATCCCGGGCACAGGATGTCGGTACCCTGGCCATACCACAAACCTTCGGTGTTTTATTGGAAGGGGCAGGAGATGGGAGATGGCTCAATGGCTCAGTAGTTAGATGCTTCCCACACAAGTGGGCAGACCAGGACTAGAGTTTGGATTCCTGGAAATTCACATCCATGGCAGGTTGTTGGGGCAGCCTGCCTGTTACTGCCTGGAAGACAGAGATAGGGATCCCTTTAGGAGGCTGGCTAGCAAGACTAGACACATGATGTAGCTCTGGATTTGATTGAGAGACTTCAATGGATGAATAGGTAAAGGAGAAATTGAGGATGATTCCCGACATCAGCCTTGGTCCTCCATCCATTTGTACACGCTCACAAACAAAACAAGCATGGATACCGCACGCATGCATGAAAAAGAAATGGAAAGGAAGAGAAGAAAAATGAAAAGAAGAGGCGCATCATGGGACAGGAAATGAAACCAATTCCTCCCCTTTTACCCCCCTTGACTTGATTAGTCATTTCCTCAGCCCTGGGTCTCTGTGGCTCCACCCAGCCTTGCTCATTGGTGAATGCAGTCCTCTGGACAAGTGGCTCAGCCAATAAAGGCATTGGGGCTGGACTAGTGAAGGAGACCGCCTCTGCTTCCAAGTCCCCAGAAGACGTGGTCCAACCGAGTGCTTCTATTTGTGCAGTTCTCACTAAATTGCCCAGGTGGGCTTTGAACTCTATAGACCGAAAGTGCCCTGGACTTGAGGTCCTCCAGCCGCAGTATCTTGCATAGCTAGGATTTTAAAATCCCACCTATGTCCAGCTTTTATGCTGAACTGGTTTTGGTTTTGTTCTTGGGATCCTGTTTATTTGATTGGTTTGATTGGTTTGCAGCGTTGCAGTCCAATCAAATAAACTGGCTTCCAATTCATGATCCTCCTGTATCAGCTTCCTGAATGCTGTGGTTACAACCATTCGCCACCACGTCTGGCTTTTTGATTGGCTGGTCATGTGAGGGCGGGGCTTCTGCCTCCTCTCTATGTATAGATCCAGCTCCGAGTCCAGGACTAGAGGCACTATGTTGTCCAGGGGGCCCTACTGTCTAGTGGGCCCTGGGCAACACCCCTTCCAGCTGTGGCTTCCTTTACATGGCCACTCAGGGACCTTATTTGGGAGCAGTGACAGAATCTAGATAGACACGGAAGGCACTTCTGAGACCACAGAATCAGGCTAGAACTTTAGAGGGGAAGGGATTTGAGGAACCTCAGGTTCCCAGGAGGGGGGTAGATGTCTCAATCTTGATCCTGGCAATGCCACCAGAAGTAGAATAGGAGCTGCTGAATAGGGGCTGGACACTCTTGGCTCTGGCTAGGCTTGCAGCCCTACGTGGATGTCTTAGCTGACAAACCAAACAACAGGCAGAAGATGCCCAGCATACAATGGGTGGAGCCCAAAGGGCTGAGAACTGAACTGCATCAAAAAGCATTAGTCTAGAACCCAGGAGTATCAAGTCCCAGGAAGACAGGACAAAGGACATCAGGCCCAGGAGTACAGGGACAGCAGCATTAGGGGACAGGATCATAGGGCCAGGAACAACAGAAACAGAACCTAGGAGTGTCAGGCTTCTGGAACAGCCAGGAGTATCAGACCTGGAACAACATAGACATGAAAGAATGGGGTGAGAGCATCTCGGGACCCAGGGGTATGAATCTAAAAGTGTTAGAGCCAGGTGCATAGAGCTAGGAGAACAGGGCCAAGAGCATTAGGATCTAGGAACATGAAGACCAGAAGCATAAGACCCTGAGAGTAAAGGGTTTGCAGCGTCAGGGCTTGGGAACACAAGGCCAAGAGTGCTAGTCCCTGAGAACATGGGACCAAGAGCGTCAGGCTGACCTTCAGAACAGCCAGGGATGAGGGGATCTAGAAATACTGTTCCCCGCTAAAATCCGGAACGGTGACTCCGAAGAACTGAAACCCATCGTTGACGCCTCCTCAACTACACCCTCGCCCTCACTCCACCACAGAGGAGGTGACAGCGAGACTCTGCCCACAGCCAACACTGCAAACACCACTTCTCCTTGGAATGCATTCGGATTCCAATTTGCAACTTATTTCCCTTCCAAAACCCAGTCAGCTTGGCAGGCTTTCGAATGCTGGCAGCAGTGGGAGGGTGGAGCCCCAGCGTGCCGGGCCAGGAAGAAGTGCCTGGTTATTTATGCATCTTCAGGTGAGAGCTTATTCTAGGAGAAATAGGAATGAGTGTTGATATTAAGATGGTGTGCATGTGTGTGTGTGCATGTGTGTGTGTATGTGTGTGTGTGTGTGTGGAGAGAGAGAGAGAGAGAGAGAGAGAGAGAGAGAGAGAGAGAGAGAGAGAGAGAGACCTATGCATGCTGTGGAGATAGTGCTTCTGATGGTGCCAAGGGATGAAGTCTTGCTGACAGTCAGGGAGCAGCCCTTGGTTCCTGTCCTGTGTCATCTCTATTCCTTAGGTATTACTATGGCCCCATCTCACAGATGAGGATGCTCAAGACCACAGAGGCCTTATTTATAAGGTAAATAAAGTCCCTAGAAGCTGGGAAGATAGCTCAGTTGGTAAAATGTTCAGCACACAAGCACGAGGACCTGAGTTTAGTATTCCAGCACGTGTGTAAAAATGGGCGGGTGGCACACACTTGTAATCCCAGAGCTGGGGAGTTAGAGACTCCAGATCCCTGGAGCTCATTAGCCAGCCAACTTAGCTCAACCAGCGAGCCATGACATGGGCCAGTGAGAGTCCCTGATGCAAAGTAAGTGGATGGGTTCTGAGTAGTGTCACTCTTGGTTTTCCTCTGCCTGCTGCTGGACATTTGCACTGGTATCTATACACACCGGTGCATGTATATGCACGTGCAAGCATGCGCGCGTGCACACACACACACACTCCCAGTTAGCTAGTGGCAAGCCAGAAGCAGAGTGTTAGGAGACTGCCCCATGTTTTTCAAAGTCTTATGCTGACTTCCCATGAATTCGTACTCAGGAAGAGTTGGACGGGCTAGCAAAACTTGCAGAAGATGTGATCTCAGCCTTGATGAGGCTAGGAAGGGTGAGCGATGTGATGATGGTGTCCCCTGTGCCTCCTGCTACCACGGGGTGTTATTCCCTTTTCAGGCTACATACAGGGATGTAGAGCAGCCTCCAGTCCTGGTCCAGCTTTGGATCTGCCTGTGCTTCTGACTCTTGTCTCCCAGAAGGCAGCAGGCTCTATTCCTTTGTCATCTGAAGGACTTTGATAGACATCCCAGTACTGTCGTGGCTCTGTTCATAAAGATCTCAGCCAGCAGTCGGGAGCAGTATGCTGAATGCCTCAGGCCCTAGAGTCACAGTTTTGTGACAGAAGCTTCCCCAGGGACCCAATGTGAGCCGGAGCTGCTGGGCAGGCTGGGCTAGGGGCAGTCATATGGAGGGATGTGGGTCTTGCTTCCTCTCTGAAGATAACAGTCGCTTGAGCTTCTGGTGGCAGGTGGCCATGTCTGGCCTGGACTGAGGGGAGAGCAGATGAACCTCAGGCACTCCCTTCCCTAGCACCCATACAGTCGGGGCTCTCATTGGCTTGTGTCTCATTGGTTGGACTCTAGGGTGTTACTGGGCAGGCTGCTTCTCTGCATGGAGTCCAGGCTAGTGTGGGGTGCCAGGGTGGGTCATTTGGGGTTAGGAGGGGAGCTAGCAGATACCCAGGGGCAAAGAATGCTAACCCATCCTCTTGGTCAGAGGTGACAGAAGATGCACCTCTAGGTGGCTTTAGCCAAGCCAAAAAGTAGGGCATCTCTTACAGGCTTCATTTACTATGAGAATGCTTACCCTTGGCATGTGGTAGGGGCCAACAGTGCCATTAGGATTTGACCGCTCTGTGTCTCACTATGCCTCTCTGACTACAGGTCCTTGAAGGGACACGTGAGACAAGATGGACTTGTGACTTGGGCCTGCAGAGAAGAGGGACTTCTTTCCTGGCCAATGAAAGTCATGTCTCGAGCATGAACTGTATCTCTTGGGCATCTTTCTGCCAGTCCTGTGCCCACCTGCAGTTGCCTAGGCATAGGCAAGGCATAGGGTAATGGGAAGGGCAATATACCTCCAATTCCAAGAATGGAAAGGGACTCTGTGTGGCCCCAGGGATAACCGCTGCTCATTAAGAGGTACAGTATCTAATTATAGAAGCCAAGAGTCAGTAATTCTTGGGCAGAGAAGTGTATGTCTGCAGGAAGGGGAAGCAGGTGTGTGTGTGCGTGTGCGCATGCTCGTGCATGTGCGTGTGCATGTGTGTAGACAGGTGAATGCTGGAGGTTTCACTTAGAACAGCAAGTCTCAGCCTGTGGGTTGTGACCCCTTTAGAGTCAAACATTCTTTTCATGAAAGTCACCTAGGACCATCAGGGAAAAAAAACCCACAGATATTTACATCACAATTCATAACAGTAGCAAAATTATAGTTATGAAGTAGCAACAAAACTATTTTTATGGTTGGAGGTCAGCACAGCATGAGGAACTCTTATTAAAGGACTGGAGCTTTAGGGAGGTTGAGAACCACTGCCCTAAGGGGAGATTTACTGCTCCCTAAGCAGAAGGCAGCTATGATTCATCAACTTGCAAGTCCTGGACTTGAGAAGGCATTGGGAAGCCAATGGAGGTACAGCTACTACACCTGGTGTGGTGTGTGTGTGTGTGTGTGTGTGTGTGTGTGTGTGTCCACTAGCACCCTGGGATGCCTGGGGAGACACGTTATCCACATGCCTAAACACACAATAACTGAGGGACACAAGTCATACATCTTATCTGTTCTTAGACTGTCCTCCATCCTTTCAGCAGCAGCTAACACTGCCATGCTGGCGACCTCCATTAAACAGGAAAGGTGGCGATGTCCAGTGCCATACATCAGGGAAGTGGGTAGCCTCTGGGCCCAGGCCTTGTGGGCTGGGCTCTAGGCTCTACTGTACAGCTGTGGAGATGCTTGGTCTCCTGATGCCTCGGTCCCCTCATGGCTAACAGGAATAGATACAGCACCTACCGCACAACCTGTGGTAAAGATGAGCTGGTTGGTGTAGGGGATACAGCTCTTGAGGCTGCAGTTGTGGTGTGAAGGGAAACCTTTGAGTCTGCTATCTTGGCCTTTGGGTCTCTATCCTCTGACTGGACCAGAAATTTCTGGAGTTGATGGCCACACCTTAGTCGCTTTCAATCAGTTTCCCAGTGGAAGGCTCCATGGCTCTCCTCTGGGCACTCTCCTGCAACCAGGAATAGAAGCAGGCCCCACGTCCTGTGGGATTCTGGCTGGCACTGAGATGATTCGTTATTAAGTAGCTGAGCTGATGCTGCAAGTCTGAGCTGGGTCAGGCCTGGGGCTCTTCTTCCATCTGGGTAGCCTGGCCAAGGCTTCTGGAGGACAGGGGAAAGGGCTTGGCACTTCTCTTCCTTGAGAAGGGCAGAGAGAATAGGGAGACAGTCGTGTGGGCCACTGGAAGAAATGGAGACAAGGAGAAGGTGGATTTTCATCTGCATGAGAAAGAAGGGAGACTTAGTGCCCACTACAGAGGGAGGGCTGTGGACTAGAGGCCTCCTTCCAAAACAACTGGAAACCTCCTTAGAAATTTAGCCTCTCAGATGTGCTATAGCCTTATGACTCAGAGTACTGTATGTGAGTACACACACATATGCACACACATACTCACACACACATATGGGATGGGGGTGGGGCTCATGTGTACGGTAATGTGTCTGTGTGTGTCTCACCAAAAGCCAAGTATGGATGTCATTCTTCAGGAGCTAGCCACTTTATTTTTATTTATTTATTTTTGAAACAGGGTCTCTTACTGGCCTGGTGCTTGCTGATTTAACTAGGCCAGCTGGCCAAAGAGCCGAAGAGCTCTGCCCTGTGAGCACGTCCCCAGGCCTGGGGTTACACGTGTGTACTGTCACACCTGGCATTTTACACGAGTGCTGGAGATCCAACCAGAGCCTTTGAATTGCTCAGGCAGCATCGCACCTGTGAGCCACCTCATCAGCCCCTCAGTCTGCTTTCCATGATCGGTATGCAAGTACGTTTGCTGCCCGTTGTCATCTGGGGAGGGTTCGCTTCCCACAGTCATGATGAACAGCTTCTGGGGGGTCCAGAGAATAAGAGAAAGGCTCTCTGTACCAGGTAGAGGGTGAGGCTCCACCCCAACTTCCTGTATCACCTGTCTCCTATGCCCTGTGTGGTCAGCAAAATCAAATGCAAATTAAGGGAAATGATACAAAGAAGCCCATTTGTCCCTGAGCTCACACAAGCCCCGTGTCAGGTATCCAACAGCTACAGGAGGCTCCTGGCTCTGATGCTCTTAATCACTGAGCCATCTCTCCAGCTGAGCACGATAGGATTTAGAAGAACTGAGAAGATACACCCCTGGGTGTATCTGGGAGGGCAATTACAGAGAAGTTTACTTGAGGCAGGAAGAGCCACTCTGAAAGCAAACAGCATCATCCCATTATCCTTGGGTAAATGGAAAGGGGAAAGCCTGCAGATGACTAAAATACTCCTTTCTCAGCTTCCCTACTACAGATGTAGTGTGCCCAGCTGCCACGCACACCTGTTACCATGGCTAGAATTCCTTCCGTGCCACGCCTCCCCCTGCCATGATGGTCTGTAGCTCTCCAAACCATGAGCCCAAACAAACCCTTCCTTCCCTAAGTTGTTTTTGTCCAGCATCTTATCACTGGAGCAGGAGAAGTTAGTTAATAAACGCAGGGGTCCGGAGATGACCCGACAGACAGCCTCCACGGACTTTGGGGTTGGAGGCAGGGCAGAAATGGCCCTGGCCATTGTAGATTAGTGAGCCTCAGGTGGATGACAGTTCTCTAAAGCCTTTTATTCCCAAGACTGACAAATTCCCACACTCCATATTCTGTCCACGCAACTATAAATATTAAAGTGCACCAGAGGAGAGATTGCAAAATTGGACTGTGGGCGAGAGCCGACGACGCTGAGCTTGGGAGACGAAAAGCGGGTGAATATTCTCTTCCGCTCCTTCCCACTTCAGTGCACTGATTGCAGAAGGTATCGTGGGTGCCAAAGGGCAGGAAGCTGGACCTCCACAGGCTGCGAGAGAAGATGGCCCCTGAGGGTCTCCTGAGTTAAAAAGGATACTCCCTTATCCCAAAGCCTCTAAGAGGTAGGAGCTGCACCCTAGCAGCTCCCAGTTGCTACTGCTAAGCATAGCAGTGAAGCCTTGATTACTTTGGGAAATTTCTACAGCTGTGGTAAAAACACCATGATCAAGGCAACTTACAGAAGAAAGGGTTGACTTGGGCTTCTGGTTCCAGAGGGGCAAAAGCCCAATATGGCAGGGAGCTGTGGTAGCAGATAGCAGACATGAGTGCAGGCACAGCCGAGAGACCTCATCTCAAAACGAAAAGCAGGAAGCAGAGAGAACTGGAGTTGATGTGGACTTTTACATCCTCAAAGCTGCACCCCAGTGACAAACTCCCTCCAGCAAGGCCACACCTCTTAAATCTACCCAAACCACACCACCAACTGGGGACCAGCTATTCAAATATCCACGACTATGGGGGACATTTTATTCAAACTACCTCAGGCCCCAACCTGCTTGTTACCACATTGGAGGCAACCCTTCACACACATAGAGGAGATAAGACCATAGTAAACAGAGTGGGTCCTGTTCAGTGGACAGGGGTAGGGGCTGAGTGCCCTGGCAGCTGGTAGAGACCAGCTGGCATTTCCCTTCCTCTGTGTGCAGACCTCAGTCACTCCAGAAATTATCGCATCAGTAGGCTGGCACCTTCATATGTGTACAGTCCATCACCTTTCCCTGCAATGATTGCTGTGATTCTCCCAAGATCCTGCCCACTCCTTCCCTCCAGCCCCTCTAATCCATCCCCACAGTGGGGTAGCTTTGGGATACAGTTTCAGATCCATACCATCCCCGTTTTAAAAGAAAGAAAGAAAGAAAGAAAGAAAGAAAGAAAGAAAGAAAGGAAGAAAAGAAGAGAAGAGAAGAGAAGAGAAGAGAAGAGAAGAGAAGAGAAGAGAAGAGAAGAGAAGAGAAGAGAAGAGAAGAGAAGAGAAAAGAAAAGAAAAGTCTTCTATTTGGACCTGGCAAGATGGCTCAGCAGATAGAGGCACTTGCTGAGTAGCCCTGACCATCTCCCGCCCACACCCTTCCCTATACAGAGGCGTCTGCCCCTCCTTCTTAGAAACCCGGGTCTAATCTTATTGCTCAGCAAACCATCCCTAACAATGGAAGCCCTAGGTGCTCTTTTTGTCCTCTGAACCCTATACAATTTTAGCCTGTGCAATTCATTTGTTAATTAGTTGTGTGCACTGTGATGCCTGGAGATATTTTTGAGTTATTTATTTATTTATTTTCTTAGTTGCACACTGGGAATTAACCCTTCAGGAACCATTCAGCTTTCCTGGTTTATATCTGGGACTTGTGTTTCGTATCTCAGGGTAGAGCATGGTTCTCACCGTGCAAGGTGCTTTTATGCATTTTATTCTTTTTCATTTTTCTTTTTATAATTTCATACATATGTGCATTGTACTGGGATCATAGTTACCCCCACCTCGTCACTCTCTCTTACTTTTATCTCCCTCTCACCTGCTAATACCCTTCTCCACCCCCTTCACACACACCCAGGGCAAGAAGACCTCTGGTGCTTACAGCTCTCATGTAGGTAGCCACTGCTGCTGTTCATAGCTTCAGTGGCCATGTTAGACGCAGAAGACAGCATATGTAGCACTCTCCCATGGTAATTCAGCAAAACAGCAGTAAGAGTTTACCCTCTAGGACTTAAGACCTCCACAACTGTTGTTGCTGTTGTTTGTTTGTTTGTTTGTTTCACTAGGTTTATAGTTTCAGGCATGTATTTCATCCTGTAGAGTGACTTCAAATCCAAGCACAAAGCAGTTGGTTATTCCACAAAGAATCCGCTACTGTGTCTGTGGATATGTCTTCCCTGACAGGTATGCAGGGTCCACAGCTGGGTAATACTGATGGCTTTTCTCCTTCAACAGGCAGGGTAGCAATTCTGTCACTGTGAATATTACCTGACACAGAGGAATCTTCTAGCCCAGTTCCTGGATTTTTCTGCGTCCTGTCTTCAGTGTCTTCAGAAATAGAGACTAGTGAACAACTAAGAGGAATTGTAATAGCTTGTATTCTCATTCTGTAAGTCTGAGCCACTGTTCTCTCTAGGTTCCTCATTCATTCATTTATTCACTGGCATCTTCCTTGGGAAGTTCTTTAGTTTTTGTTTTCTTCCAGATTCATGGCACTTCTTTGGGGTCAACCCTGAGTTCTTGGCATTTTTTTAAGGACTAGTCTTACCAGAAGTGCCTCAATCTTGGCTAGACTTTCCTGTAGGCACAAATTTTTCCAACCTACTTTAATAAGGATTCAAACTCTCCTGTAGCCCACCACCCACCAGAGGTAGTGGAAAAGAAAAGTTATTAGGACACGGAGGAAGTAGAGCTGTTCTTTGGGGGCAAATCCAATTTCGGTTATCAGGATATCAGCAGTTCAGTCCAGGAGCAAACACCACACATGAACCAGCAACCACAGTCCAGTCCTCTCAGTAGATATCACACATGAACCAGCAAGAGCAGTTCAATCCAGAAGAAACTGCAAGGCTCACCAACTGGGCCAAGCCCAGGGAAGTAGCATGAAGCTATGGGAACCTCACAAGAAGTTCTTTGGTGAGTTTCCATCTATGGTGTCACCACAAGTGAAGCCAGCAGCACAATGTAAGGTGAACCAATATATGCATGTTGGTAGTGAAGAACAGCAAGGTGGAGCAAAGCAAACCAATGCTTGAGCTCCCACTGTCTGTGGGGGTCATATTTATATTCCTTCATCATGTGTCCTTTCATGTGCTTGCTATAACAAAACATCTTTTCTCCTGTGTCTGCTTCAGGAAAAATTCTTTCATGTGTCTGCTTTAGCAAAACATTCTTCAACCTGTGTGCACCTGCAAAACATCATTTGACATAACTGACTCCCAAAGAAACCAGAAGCTTCAGACATATATCCAGAAGATGTTCCAACCGGTAAGAAGAACACATGCTCCACTATGTTCATAGCAGCCTTATTTATAATAGCCAGAAGCTGGAAAGAACCCAGATGCCCCTCAACAGAGGAATGGATACAGAAAATGTGGTACATTTACACAATGGAGTACTACTCAGCTATTAAAAAGAATGAATTTATGAAATTCCTAGGCAAATGTATGGACCTGGAGGGCATCATCCTGAGTGAGGTAACCCAATCACAAAAGAACTCACATGATATGTACTCACTGATAAGTGGATATTAGCCCAGAAACTTAGAATACCCAAGATACAAGTTGCAAAACACATGAAACTCAAGAAGAACGAAGACCAAAGTGTGGTCACTTTTCCCCTTCTTAGAATTGGGAACAAAACACTCATGGAAGGAGTTACAGGGAAAAACAAACAAACAAACAAACAAACAAAACCCCAGAAGTTTCTATTTTACTTTCCACTGCAGCCTGCATGGTGGTGAATGTCTCTGGTCCCCACTATACCTCCAGCTGCAGGTTCCTACAGCTAGCTCTCTGGAGGACCTCTCAGCAACATATCTCATAGGCCCCTGTATGCTAATTTATCTCAAAGCCCCTGAGAGGTTGGAGCTGCACCCTTGCATTCCCTCTCCCCAGCCGGTTGCTACTGCTAAGTGTGGCAGTGACGTTTTGTAGTAATTACTTTGAGTAACTTCTATGGCTATGATAAAACACCAAGACCAAGGCAACTTATAGAAGGAAGGGTTTATTTGGGCTTTATATTGTAACCTGAGACCATGCATAACTCCAATAGATCCCATACATCAGCCATCTGGGATGGCCAAGGCCAAGTACCACAAGTCACAAGCTGGTGTCTAAAACCAGTCCATGGATTCTCCCACAGATTTGAGGCTACAAGTCTAAAATCAAGGTTCTGCACGGTCATACGCCTTCTGGAGGGGTGGGGTGGGGTGGGGCTGTAGCAGACCTTCCTTGTTCCTTCCTAGCTTCTGGCTGTCCTTCACATTCTTTACCTTATGAGTGTAACCTCTGCCTCTGTCTCTTTAATGGCTATTAGTGTATACTCACTGCACAGAAAGGAAAGGGCTCACTGTGGAATTTTCATACATGAATATTGTGGACTTTGATCATAGTCACACACGCCCCTTTATGGCCTCTTGTTCCTCTCTTTTCTCTCAGTGGTCCGCCTCTACTTTCATCTCTTTCTCTCTCTCTTTCTTTAGAAAAGAAAATCTAGATTCTGCATATGAGAGAAGGCATTCTGCTCTGTTTCCACAAGACACCCTTCCCCATGTCTTCATGTGTCTTTTTTTTTTCTTTAACAAAGTCATCAGACTCCCTGGGTTCCACTCTGTTCCTGTGACCTGGCTGTCCTTCTCCTCCACTCCACTCTCTGTATTCCAACAGAGCTCTGGAAACCTCCCTTGAGGTCCTCCAGACCAACCCCTTCACTCACTTCTTTCCCCAGCCACTGACGCTGTCTTTAGTGCTGGTTCCAGGAGGAGGGCTCTGTCCACTTCCTCCCCTATGCCCTCCTCGTGGTATCCATCTGTTTCACCCCCTTCTTAGCTTTCCCTGGTCTCTGAGTAACCATGGGCTTTCCTTGGTTTGTGGCTCTGCTTCTGTTGGCTCACGGTATTCATCTCTACTGTCTCAGGTTAGCGGTCTTCTCTCTCTCTCTCTCTCTCTCTCTCTCTCTCTCTCTCTCTTGAATCCATTTAGGTTATGCTCAGAACCCCCATTTTACTGGTCTCCCCATTTTATTTGTTTGTTTGTTTGCATGTGCTGTCGTACTGGGGATTTAACCTAGGACCTCACATATGCTAGGCAAGCACCTTACCACTGAGCTACATGCTCAGCCCGAGTCTCCTCATTTTAACCCCATGTGATGGTTGGCTTTAATCATCAACTTGATTCAAGCAAGAATTACCCATAAAAGAGTCTCAGTGAGAGGTTGTTCGTATTGGCTTGGCCTGTTGGCATGTCTGTGTAGAACTGACTGAATTAGGTTAATTGATGTAGGAAAACTCTGCCCACTGTGTGAGGCACCATTCCTTAGGCAGGGTCTCTGAATATCATGAAAGAGAAGTCAAGCTGAGCACAAGCAAGCCAATGAGCATGCACACATTGGTTTCTTTTTGCCCTTGGCTGTGGATGTGACTCAGTGTCTGAGGTTCCTGCCTCAGCTTCCCCATTGTAATAATGGGCTGTAGGATGGAATGAGTCTGTTTCCTTTCAAAAGCTGCCTTTTGTCTGAGCTCTTTATCACAGCCTGGAAATGAAATTAAGATACCACACTTGGCAACATCTTTTTATAAACCATGTAAAGCCAGATGCACAGTTTCTAGGGACGGGGGTACACTTACCTTTCAGGAGCTGTTCTATCTATCACATCCTCTTCTGTTCCTATGGTCCATGGCTGATGATGGAGATGTTCCTACTATTCTGATGCCCTCTGCTCATCACCCAAGGTTTCAGGGAAAGCCCCCCAACTTTACTCCTACTTCTTTTTGGGGTCCACAGTACCATGGAGTGTGGAGACTGTTTTTCTTATAATAGGATAAGCAAAGCAGACCCCAGCTTTCCCGCCACTACACCCTAAGATTGCCATGGAGACAGCTGTGTGTCCTCAGACAGCTGTGTCCTGGTGTGTCAGGTCTCAGATCTCTGCATCTTGGTTGGGGTTGATGGATGCACTGGGCTCCTGGACTCATTATCACAGAGAAGGGACCTAGGCTGGCTTGAGCTTCTGAACTTATCAGACCAAAGATGGGCCAGTGTCCCTGACAGAATCCCCTGGGGAGCTACACTCACTGATCTCAGCTGGTGTCATTCGGAGAGGAGGAGGGCAGGCCGATGACAACCAGTGTCCTTCTGCAGATGAGCAAGGGCAGTGACAGAGTCGAACAGCTCCACACTCCATGTGGAGAGTGACAGACAGCCAAGAAGGAGCATGCTGAATAGAAAGGAGTCTGGGGAAGAGTGAACTTAAGGAGAAAGAGTTTGTGAATCTGGAGTCAAAAGAACAGGCAGACTGTAAACTGACACGAGGGCCTGAATTCAGATTCCCAACACTCAGGGGAAAAGCCAGGTGTAGTGGCTGCTTGTAGCCCTAGAACTGGGGAAGCAGAGACAGGAGGATCCCTGGGCCTCACTGACAAGTAGGTCTAGCTGAATTAGTGAGTTCCATGTTCAGTGAGAGAGCCTGTCTTTAAAAAATAAGGTGGACAAATATATAGACACACAACCTGCTCAGTCCTCAGTGTGTATATCACTCCAGAGCTGGCCACTCTGTACTGGACAACCAATAATGAGAATGACCCTGGGAAAGACTAATTCTTCTTGGGCAGCCACTAGTTGCCCGTGGTTCTCTGTCTCAGAGCAGGAGTCCGTGGAATTTCCCCCTTCTATGTTAACATGCCTATTGATATTGCCATCATCCTGCTCTTGTTTATGCAGCCACGTACAGGCATACGTGTATATATATGCATGGAACAAAAATAAAGAGAAGGCAGCAATCAATTTAAGAATGGGGGATGTTGTGCCGGGCGTGGTGGCGCACGCCTTTAATCCCAGCACTCGGGAGGCAGAGGCAGGTGGATTTCTGAGTTCGAGGCCAGCCTGGCCTACAGAGTGAGTTCCAGGACAGCCAGGGCTATACAGAGAAACCCTGTCTTGAAAAACCAAAACCAAAAAAAAAAAAAAAAAAAAAATGGGGGCTGTTGGAAGGGTTTGAGAGAGGGTAGTTGGGAGGAACTGGAGGGAGGGAAGTGAGGGAGCAGTGGGGTAATTTTATTGCACTTAAAAACACTAATAAAAATAAAATTTAGATACAAAAAATAAAATCATTTAGAAAACATAAGGTGGAGAATGATTGAAACATTCACTTGTGACCTCCACATGACCATATGCACACATGCCATGGAACGCACACAAGTATACACACATGACATGTTTACATATAATACACACATATGAACACTAACAAAATAAAACCCTGGAGAAGTTATTTAACCTCTATGAGCCCAACTCAGCCCATCTGCCAATCAGAAAACAATAACATGACCCCCCCCCCTCACAGTGGTGGTTACAATCAGTGGGGGAAAGTAGTCATATGTATTTTACACATGCTTTCTACATGCAAAGAACTCTTGACCTCACATCTGTATTCTACCTGATTAGGGTTTTGTAAATCCACAGTGATATTGAGAGACTTCTAGAACTATAGAAGGGCTGGCGAGTAACTCCAGACTCTAAAGAGATAGAGTGGGGAGACACCCAGGGGGTGGGACTAAACTCATTCACCTGTAAGGAAGGCATAGGGTGGGACAAAGGCCCCTCCAACTGGGGCTGTTTTGTTATTCTTGGGCAGAAAATCCCTGGCCTGATGGGGCTTGAAGAGGCTGTCTGCAGTGATGTTTGACAGGATGATGGATGGCGACAGGGCTGGGTTTCTGACGCACAGCGCAGACTCCGCATTCTTTATCTGGGACCGCTGGCGGCGCAGGCTGCAAATAAGCAATCCAGTTACAGAGATCCCTGATAAAATTCCATTAGAGGCCCGGGAGACAATCACGCTGGATCCAATAACGGAGGCAGGCTGGGGAGGCGAGGGGCATGTTGGGAACGGAGCGCTGCCACTGGGGAAATTTTCCTTGGGCCTGGAGGCTCCCGCATCGGGAATTCCATGAAAATCCCTAGTCTGATCCGCAGACCCAAACCAGCTCTGACATCCAATTGTCTTTGCCATTTGAAATACCACGGAAATAGCCTGGGGAGGTAGGGCTGCGCAGCAGAGGCAGTCGGGAGGGAGGCTGGGTACTGGGTGTTGAGAGTTTAATTCTTGTGGTACTGTGTTCCACCTTTGGGGGACTTGTCATCAGGGACCCTGGTTGACTTCACTTTTGACCTTCTGTTGATGGATGGGGACCTATAACGTCCAGTGTGGCCTGGGTAGCTTTTGCGCCCTGGTAGAAAAGCTCGCTTCATACTTTCTGTGTCCTGTCTATGGACCCGCGAACACCATTTGGGTATATAAGGTGATGAAATGAAATTTACCTTTCTGTAAAGCAGCTCTCTGGAGTGACGTGAAGTTTGACAAAACACAAAGACACGGAAGAGCCATTTGCCAGCCCTCCGTGCTCCTCAGCACCTGCCCATCCTCCCTCTATACCCCGTTCTGGCCCCTCCCCTTCCAGGCAGCCTGGGCATCCCGCCTCATCTCCTTCTTGCTTCTTGACACCGCCAATCCCAGGCTCTGAAGCCCCAGCTTCTACTGCAAGTGACCTTATCAAGGAATTCCCACTTTTTATTAGCATATGTTAATTATATTATAGAAAGTAAGGGGTTTTTTAATATAAAAAGATTTACTTATTTTGTTTATATGAGTTCACTGTAGCTGTCTTCAGACACAACAGAAGAGAGCGTCAGATCCCATTACATATGGTTGTGAGACACCATGTGGTTGCTGGGAATTGAACTCAGGACCTTTGGAAGAATAGTCAGAATAATCAGTGCTCTTAACCACTGAGCCATCTCTCCAGCCCCAAAGGTAAGTTTGTTGTTTGTTTTTTTTTTTTTTAAGGTCATTTCAATGTAGCAACATTCCTGTTACTATCTCCTCTCCTGTTTTTTTCTGTTTCTGTTCTACATCCCCTAATGTTTCCCTTTTTAGTTTCAGTCCTCAGAGCAAGGCACTTCCTTGTCTAATAGGAATCTTCTAGAAGCTTCCCATCATGCATGCTAACACCCTGAACTCTCAGAACCTTGGCACAGCCCACCCAGGCCTTCTTGAATGTCTTAAATGCTGATTCCTTTGTGTCTCTGAGACTTAGGCCCTTGGAGACGGTCACATAGTGACTCCTGGAGTTTATCTCCTGTCTTACTGTTTTGAATGAAGATGGCTTACCACCCACCAGAGGCCCTCCAAAGCAATCCTGTGACTGTCTCCTACCCCAGCTTCTCCCAGTTCCTAGTAAGACCTTCTCTCCCCATCACCCCAATATTGTGTCCCTCCCAGGGCACTCTCACAGACTGGCTGGGGTTATGTGAAATGAATGTCCACCCTCACCTAGCTATTAGTATTCACCATGATCTTAGAGAATCTCTTTCCTGGGGAGCTTGTCTTCCTCTTCCTCTATACAGATTCGGAGACCTCCAGACTCACATACATGTCCCATACTCCCATCCCCTAACATCTAGAAGGAGACTAAGCAGCCAGCATGTCCTTGACATTGTCTGCCTGGCTCTTGGAGCCTGTGTACAGCTCTGTTAGGGCAGAGTCTCCTCGGATAAGGCTCAAGAGCTCACTTCTTCAGGGGTTCAGTTACACCACCTTTCTGGAGGCCATCAGTGTATCTAAAGATCCAGTCATCCTGGATTCCAGGCTGGGGGGGCTAATGTCAGACTCAGAGCTTGTGCTCTTCTCAGCCTTCCCCCACATCCCTCACACCCCCTAGCTTCCTGTCATCAGGGCTGAGGTTGACTTGCACAGCAAGAGGACCAAACCTGGAGTGACAGCAGGGAGGGAGCCAGCTAGGCAGACTCTACCACGGAAAACCTCCAGGCCTCATCTTTGCTAGTTACCTCTATGAGAGTTTCTTCTTCCTTCATGGTCTAGAACTGCTGAAAACCTGTGGAGCCCTACACAGCTAGCTGAGGCTATAGGTGACTTCCATGTCCCCTCTGTGGAACGGGTGGCTCTCCTGGCCACCTCTTCTTCCTCTGCTCTTTGCTACCATAGCTGAACCTGAGTACGCAGGTGGAGCCCTGTCATCAAAATTAAAGTGCCCCACCTCCCTCTCGGAGCTCTGATGTCTGAGGAGGAGACAGGCAGAAGGGAGTTGTGACAACAACCTGGCTGCTTCTTCTGGGGCTCCTGGGTCACTTCCTGTGGAGGGCGTAGGGTGACAGGACACAGCTGTCCCTGTCAGTGCAGGAGTGAAGTAGACACAGCCGGGGAAGTACACACGGAGAGCTGACGACTTTGAGCCCCGATGACCAGGCCACCGTTCAACGGGGCTCGAAGGAGGGATTCTCCACACTCAGAGTGGGAAGTGGTGCCTCTCACTCCCACACACGATCCAGCCTTGAGCACCGCTCTCTGCGTCCTATAACAGATTCAATTACATCACCTCAAATTCACATGTTAGAGTCCTAACCCCCAATACTGCAAAGTGCTTCTGTGTTTGGAGACACAGACATTAAAGGGGTAATTAATTTTAATTGAGGCCACTAGGGTGGGCCCTAATCCAACATGAGTGTGATGACTGTGTCCTTATAACAAGAAGAGATTAATTCACACACACACACACACACACACACACACACACACACACACACACACAGAGGAGATGGCTGTCTATAAGCCAGGAGAGAGATGGCAGAAGGAACCAGTCCTGCGGACACCCTGCTCTGGAACTTCCCCACTCCGGAGGCACAAAGAACATTTCTGCTGTATAAGCCACCTCAGCGTGTGGTACTTTGTTACAGTAGCCATGGCCAACAAAATCCATGTATGGACCCCAATGCCCCACTCAGGTGACCTGTAGGCCTTTGCAGGTGGACACAGCTGTGTCTGTTGCCAGGCGCCCAGGTAGCCATTGAAGGCAGAGCGTCTGTCTCGGAGGAGAGAGATAGAAAAGTGCTTCCAGGTGGCTGTTGCTTCCCTTTCATTAGGACAGAAACCCAAAGGCTGATCAGGGAAGAACAGTTAATTTAGCAGAAACTTCATGGGCTGGAAAACTGTCCAGTGACAGACCTGGCCTTAGCTAGGTGCTCTGTTGTCCCCAGGAGGTCCCGGCCCTCACTCTCAGACCCTCCAGAGTAAAGCAAGCAGCCTGTTACAGTGTTTATCACGTGGCTCCCAAAACGAGGCCCTTTCTATGGGCTTCTCTCCTACGCCCCAGCTCCTGTCATTGCCATTCCTATCGTGAGAACCTCGCTGTGCTTCTTCCATGGTGGCTTCGTCCCCAGCCGTGGCCTTTCCAGCCTCCACTGTTTAGCTCTTTAGTTGGAGGTCCCAGTTCCCTTCTGCTGCTCCTCTGCGCCCTCCCTAGCTTCAACTTGACTGTGGGCGTTCGGCTCCTGGAGTTGATGTCTACCAGCCCACTCCCTGCTTCCTCCCTCGAGGTCCCTGAGGAGCAACAAACTCAACTGGGAGCACTTAAGAATTAGCTCTTGTAGGGCTTGCATCTGATTTTACTTCTCCGTGTTTTTATTTTTGAAGAAACACATGTTCAACACCGTTCACACCGCTTTGTTCTCCCGAGGAGTATGAAAGAATCAAACGTTGTCTTGCGTTCGCTAGCAGATACAAGTTTAGTGCAAATTGCTTTTCAACACTGCCTCCTCCTCTCCCTCCTCCTCCCCCTCCTCCCCCTCCTCCCCCTCCTCTCCTTCCTCTTCCCTTTCCCTCCTTCCTCCCTCATCCTCTACTTCCTTCTCCCCTCTCTCTTCCTCTTTCTTCTCCTTCTTCCCTACCTCTTCCTCCTACCCCTCCCCTTCTTCACCTCCCACCTTTCTCTTTATTTAGAGATGTGCCCCCATCAGCCATATCTTTCAAGAGATCAGCAGTTCCCAGGTTTAAAAAAAAAAGCTGCCCAACTTGACAGGACACATTCATTTCCACTTGGCATCGTCCCTAAACTTCTGCAGCATCAGTGACTCTGGCATTTCCTGCCGGGGGGTGGGGTGTAGAACTGGGTGTCTGGGTGGGCTGGGGTCAGGGGGTACCATACCTGTGTAACTCTGGGAGTTTCCATGGGCAGCTCTTCCCCAGTGGAGGTTACTTCCTTCAAAGTCAGACTCTGTTTCCCTACATTGCCTCATGTACTGTGTGAGTTCAAGGCACTTCCCACACACATGGAATCTGTCTCTCATATGCTACTGGCCAATGCTCTCCCTCTGAGACCAGCCTCTCCAACTCTGTGAGCCTAGTCCACTTAGAGTTGTTTCTGATGACTTCTAGTGTGGCACAGCCATCTCCATCACCCAACCGTCCCTTGGACAATCAGACCACCTGCCTATACTTCTGTGTTTCCCCTGGCATCCCCAGCCTCGTCTTAGTCTGTTTTCTGTGGCCCAAAGAAAATCCAGAGCTATGGGTGATTTATAAAGAATAGAGTTGGGTGTGGTGGCTTACCCTATAGCCTCATCACTCAAGAGGCAGAGGCTTTGAAAAGCTAGCCAGGGCTAGGTAGTAGGTTCAACAAGGAGAAGAGAAGGAGGGAGGAAAGGGAGAAAGAAGAGGAGGAGAGGAGGGAAGAGGAGGAGGGACGGGCGAGGAGGAGCAGGAAGGAGAGGAGGGGGAGGAGGTAATTGTTCATATGGCTTACAGCTTGCAGCTCAGGAGTCAGAGAAGTAAAGAGCACACAGTCCTTACATCTGTTCAGCATCTGGAGAGAGCATCAGTCTTGTCTGTCTCTCTTCCTCCTCTTTGTAAAGCCATGAGTGGACTAATGTCCTCGTGATGGTTAGTTTTAACTGTTGACTTGACATAAAGAATCACCAGGGAAGGGGGTCTTAGTTCAGACTCAGCTAGGTCGGGTTGACCTGTGGGCATGCCTGTGAGAAGTTTTCTTACCTAGGTTAACTGAGGTCGGACCCATCTTGTAGCTGGGCACCATTGTATGAGTGGAGCCCTGGACTGAACGAAAGTGGGAGAGTGAGCCGGTGCTGGCGTGGTGAGGCGGGCGCTGGTGTGGGTGAGCCAGGCACTGGTGTGCTGATCTCAGGTCAGCCCATGGGCATCTCCACCCTCTCCTTTGCGTTCCTCACTGCTCTTGCCAGTGGTTTCCGTTTGACCAGTTTCCCCCAAGCCCCAGCTGCTGTGATGTCCCTGCAATGACGGGTTGTAACCAGGAATTGGGAGCTAAAAATAAACCCTTTCTCCCCTGAAATTCATGTTGTTGGGATATTTCATCACGGCAACAGGAACTAAAACCAGAACAATCCTCGTGACAAAGGATTCTCCTTACCGCAACCCCCCCACACCCCCCCAGAACCAGACCTTCAAATACAACTAGCATGTGAATAAATTTAAGGGATGCTTTCCCAGTGTGTGAACTCTGAGGTAGGGAGAATTAGCGACAGCAATTCTCCCCATTTTCTACTGTAAGAATTCCCCCTCCCCCAGAACCAGTTAGAGTCTCCCACCTTGGAGAGAGACAGAGGCGGAGAAGGGCAGCAAAGGATGTCAGCTCTGCTAGACATCAGCAAAGGATGTCTAGCCAGTGCTAGTGACAGAACTCAGTCAGTGAGTGTGTTACAGTGGGGTGATCTCAGATCAGCCCATGGGCATCTCCACCCTCTCCGTGCTCACCCGTTTCTTCTGTCACCAGAACATGTAGAGCGCTGTCCCACCAGCTCTGGAGCAGGGGATTTAATCAGCTCTCAGCTATTAGTCCCCAAACTGTAATTGAAGTGGGCTGATTGGACCTATCTATTAGGCCGAGGGAACTGCACTCTGAGTACTTCCTCCGCCTGCTAATCTATCTGTCTGGCATTTTATGTGGAGCCTGCAGCTCATGCTTGAGCACTGAGGCATTTTACAGTATTATTATTACTTAGCACTTATAATGTACTTCATCAATGAGAGGGCCGGGCGGCCATAGCCACAGCTGCGGAACACCAAAGATGGAGTGATAGGGACCTGGAGCCACTGTGTAATATTTGATGCTCCTGTCTGTGAGTTCCTGTAATCTGGTTATTAGTTCTGTCTCTCACAGAAATCGGTCTGCTTTCTACTGATAACAGGAACTAAAAAGGTCAGGGGGTGCAGGGAAGGCACAGGGTGTGGCTTAGCTTGGGAGAAACATATACAGAGAGGGGATGGCAGATCATAGGGTGGGGTTGTTTGTTTCTGGGGTGCTGGGGATCAAGCCCTGGGCCTTGTGTACCCTGCCCGTGAGATGCACCCCCAGTTAAAACCAGGAGGTCTTACCCTCCAAGAGCAAGGCTTCTACCATGGCTGAGAGAAGCCCCCAGTTAGACAATTGTAGGTGCTGTGCTGGAGCAGGTGACAGTAGTTATAGACACTGGCCAAAGGAGAGGCCTTGGATAATAGTGCTTTTCAGATTTCAGTCTCTGCCAGCTCAGGCAGCCCGATGTATCCATCTCAGGGCTCAAAGCCATCCTACAAAGTCCATGACCAACTGAGGACTCTGTCTGGCAACCCCACCCTTCCTAGACCTAGGGGGCTACTGAGGAAAGAAAGCAACAGTGTGGATTTTCATGCCTACTGGGCTCCTTCTGGTTGCACGGCCTTGGGTAAGTGATTCCTCATCTATGAAATGGCAAAGCAACGGTGGAGAGTTGAACAGAACAGCGTCATTCAGTGCCCAGTCCAGGACCGCCATAAAACAGCTCGGTATAGTTATAGCTAGTACTGTCAAGTAGACGGGGTGGAGACCTAGATGGCAAACCTCTGTGCACATCTGTGAAGAGTTTCGAGCCTAGTTTAGCTGAGGTGGGAAGGACCCTCCTTCCTAAACCTGGCTGCACTCGGGGAGTGACTAAAGAGGAGAAAGCCAGCTGACCAAGTTAGCCATCTGTCTGTCTCTCCCCACTTCCTGACTGGATACAATGTGATCTGCCACCACACCTTCCTGCCACCATGCCTTCCCAGTCACTGTAGACTGTACCATCAAACAGTGAGCCAAAGTAAGGTCCCTTCCTCTTCTAAGGGCTTTCACTAGGAACTTAGCCTCCACAGAAAATGAGTATTACTGAACATATTCGCCTCTTCCCCTCTCTCCACTGATGGTCCCCACGGAGGACACACTTCTTTTTGGGAGGGAGGCTTTGAGTGATGAGCTTCTCTGAGCCTTCCATTCCAGGTGTGTTGGAGAGTGGGACTCTGATTCTAGGACATTCTGCACCTGTCCTAGGCCCAGGACGGGAAGCCTCCTTCCTCATTAGCCATTCCTGGAACCTTCTACCCAAAGCCTGGGGTAGAGAAAGTATTCCTGTAGCCACTGGGCTGAGGCAGAACTGAGTGCATCCCCTGAGGGGCCAATTTATGCAGCAGCTTAAATATCTTTTAAAACTCCTTCCCATCCCTGAAGTTGTGAGAGGCAGTTGCCGCTGCTCGGGGCAGAAGGCCTTGCTTCTAAGGGTGTCCCCTTGGGCGGTTGGAAAACTTGCTAGGAAAAGCTCTTTTTTTTTTTTTTTTTTTCTTTTCCTTACATATTTTTTTTTCTTGATGGCAGAATTCTTACTCTTACTGCATCCCCTGACTTCCACAGTTAATCAAGGAGTCATGGGAATTGGAGACCTCCAGTCCCTAGGGCCTCCCAAGGCCTCTTGTAGGGAGGATTCCTAATCACCCTGTGGGCTCCAGATTTTTTTCTCTGCCCCTCCTTTCATCTCCCCTTAGTGTGATTTTTTTCCCTCCTTGGCCATCAGTCTGCTTAATACAGGAGACTTGTCTCAGTGATTCAACAAGTGCCTGTATCCTCTCTCCAGAGGGGTGACAGCAACCAGAGAGCAACCTTCTAGAATCATTTCTCAGCCTGCCCTAAGACCTGGGTTGGAGGCTGCTTCTTCCTGGCTGGGGGAGAGGTGGTATCTGAACTCATGATTAGCTGACCTGACCAGCCCAGGAAGACTCTAAGGAGTGTGTGGTAGAAAGGAGATATACCAGAGGGGGGTGGTTGGGAAGCCCTATATCATATTAAAGGATGATTCAATGAAAAATAAGAGGACACAGCACCCATCTTCTTAAGCCCCAAGGCTATTCATCCTCTGGGTAGGCAGGATGGGAGGAGGGAGTTGGGGTGGAGACTTCTGAGGAACAGCCACTGGGAGAAGCCTTGTCAGAACCCTTGCAGCGAGACCCCCACGTGCCTGCAGGGTTCCGCCATCTTTGTGGGTCTGGTCTCCCCAGTGCTCAGAATTCTGTCTCCTGGGACCAGCAACCAGGTCTCAAGGATGCTCAGGATCTTTGCTGTTTCACCCCGTTTCCCCCGTGTGTGTGTGTGTGTGTGTGTGTGTGTGTGTGTGTGTGTGTGTACATGCACACATAACTCTACCAGATAGGATATCAATGCTCACACTTGTGAGTACGTGTGTGATGTCAATAGTTTCTCTCTGTTTCTTTCTTTTTTTTTTTTATCAGAGTTAGGAAGGATTGTCTGGTGGTAAAAATACCAACAGTCTTTTTTTTTTTTTCCTTTAGAACTTTTTTTTTAATTTTTAATATTTTTATTACATATTTTCCTCAGTTACATTTCCAATGCTATCCCAAAAGTCCCCCATAGCGCCCCCCACTTCCCTACCCACCCATTCCCATTCTTTTGGCCCTGGCATTCCCCTATATTGGGGCATATAAAGTTTGCAAGTCCAATGGGCCTCTCTTTCCAATGATGGCCGACTAGGCCATCTTTCGATACATATGCAGCTAGAGACAAGAGCTCCGGGGTTCTGGTTAGTACATCATGTTGTTCCAACAATAGGGTTGCAGATCCCTTTAGCTCCTTGGGTACTTTCTCTAGCTTCTCCATTGGGAGCCCTGTGATACATCCAATAGCTGACTGTGAACATCCACTCCTGTGTTTGCTAGGCCCCGGCATTGTCTCACAAGAGACAGCTATATTTGGGTCCTTTCAGCAAAATCTTGCTAGTGTATGCAATGGTGTCAGCGTTTAGAAGCTGCTTATGGGAAGGATCCCTGGATACGGCAGTCTCTAAATGGTCCATCCTTTCATCACAGCTACGAACTTGGTCTCTGTAACTCCTTCCCTGGGTGTTTTGTTCCCAATTCTAGGAAGGGGCACAGTGTCCACACTTTGGTCTTCATTCTTCTTGAGTTTCATGCGTTTAGTAAATTGTATCTTATATCTTGGGTATCCTAAGTTTTGGGCTAATATCCACTTATCAGTGAATACATATTGTGTGAGTTCTTTTGTGATTGTGTTACTTCACTCAAGATGATGCCCTCCAGGTCCATCCATTTGGCTAGGAATTTCATAAATTCATTCTTTTTAATAGCTGAGTAGTACTCCATTGTGTAAATGTACCATAATTTCTGTATCCATTCCTCTGTTGAGGGACATCTGGGTTCTTTCCAGCTTCTGGCTATTATAAATAGGGCTGCTATGAACATAGTGGAGCATGTGTCCTTTTTACCGGTTGGGACATCTTCTGGATATATGCCCAGGAGAGGTATTGCTGGATCCTCCGGTAGTACTATGTCCAATTTTCTGAGGAACCGCCAGACTGATTTCCAGAGTGGTTGTACAAGCTTGCAATCCCACCAACAATGGAGGAGTGTTCCTCTTTCTCCACATCCTCGCCAGCATCTGCTGTCACCTGAATTTTTGATCTTAGCCATTCTGACTGGTGTGAGGTGGAATCTCAGGGTTGTTTTGATTTGCATTTCCCTGATAATTAAGGATGTTGAACATTTTTTCAGGTGCTTCTCTGCCATTCGGTATTCCTCAGGTGAGAATTCTTTGTTCAGTTCTGAGCCCCATTTTTTAATGGGGTTATTTGACTTTCTGGAGTCCACCTTCTTGAGTTCTTTATATATATTGGATATTAGTCCCTTATCTGATTTAGGATAGGTGAAGATCCTTTCCCAATCTGTTGGTGGTTTTTTTGTCTTATTGATGGTGTCTTTAGCCTTGCAGAAGCTTTGTAGTTTCATGAGGTCCCACTTGTCAATTCTCGATCTTACAGCACAAGCCATTACTGTTCTATTCAAGAATTTTTCCCCTGTGCCCATATCTTCAAGGCTTTTCTCCACTTTCTCCTCTATAAGTTTCAGTGTCTCTGGTTTTATGTGAAGTTCCTTGATCCACTTAGACTTGACCTTAGTACAAGGAGATAGGAATGGATCGATTCGCATTCTTCTACATGTTAACAACCAGTTGTGCCAGCACCATTTGTTGAAAATGCTGTCTTTCTTCCACTGGATGGTTTTAGCTCCCTTGTCGAAGATCAAGTGACCGTAGGTGTGTGGGTTCATTTCTGGGTCTTCAATTCTATTCCATTGGTCTATTTGTCTGTCACTATACCAGTACCATGCAGTTTTTATCACAATTGCTCTGTAGTAGAGCTTTAGGTCCGGCATGGTGATTCCACCAGAGGTTCTTTTATCCTTGAGAAGAGTTTTTGCTATCCTAGGTTTTTTGTTATTCCAGATGAATTTGCAGATTGCACTTTCTAATTCGTTGAAGAATTGATTTGGAATTTTGATGGGGATTGCATTGAATCTGTAGATTGCTTTTGGCAAGATAGCCATTTTTACAATGTTGATCCTGCCAATCCATGAGCATGGGAGATCTTTCCATCTTCTGAGATCTTCTAGAATTTCTTTCTTCAGAGACTTGAAGTTTTTATTATACAGATCTTTCACTTCCTTAGTTAGAGTCACGCCAAGATATTTTATATTATTTGTGACTATTGAGAAGGGTGTTGTTTCCCTAATTTCTTTCTCAGCCTGTTTATTCTTTGTGTAGAGAAAGGCCATTGATTTGTTTGAGTTAATTTTATATCCAGCTACTTCACCGAAGCTGTTTATCAGGCTTAGGAGTTCTCTGGTGGAATTTTTAGGGTCACTTATATATACTATCATATCATCTGCAAAGAGTGATATTTTGACTTCATCTTTTCCAATTTGTATCCCTTTGATCTCCTTTTGTTGTCGAATTGCTCTGGCTAGGACTTCAAGTACAATGTTGAATAGGTATGGAGAAAGTGGACAGCCTTGTCTAGTCCCTGATTTTAGAGGGATTGCTTCAAGCTTCTCACCATTTACTTTGATGTTGGCTACTGGTTTGCTGTAGATTGCTTTTATCATGTTTAGGTATGGGCCTTGAATTCCTGATCTTTCCAAGACTTTTATCATGAATGGGTGTTGGATCTTGTCAAATGCTTTTTCCGCATCTAAGGAGATGACCATGTGGTTTTTGTCTTTGAGTTTGTTTATATACTGGATTACGTTGATGGATTTCCGTATATTGAACCATCCCTGCATCCCTGGGATGAAACCTACTTGGTCAGGATGGATGATTGTTTTGATGTGTTCTTGGATTCGGTTAGCAAGAACTTTATTGAGGATTTTTGCATCAATATTCATAAGGGATATTGGTCTGAAGTTTTCTATCTTTGTTGGGTCTTTTTGTGGTTTAGGTATCAGAGTAATTGTGGCTTCATAGAATGAGTTGGGTAGAGTACCTTCTGTTTCTATTTTGTGGAATAGTTTGTGAAGAACTGGGATTAGATCTTCTTTGAAGGTCTGATAGAACTCTGCACTAAACCCATCTGGTCCTGGGTTTTTTTTAGTTGGGAGACTATCAATGACTGCTTCTATTTCTTTGGGGGATATAGGGCTGTTTAGATCATTAACCTGATCTTGATTCAACTTTGATACCTGGTATCTGTCTAGGAACTTCTCCATTTCATCCAGGTTCTCCAGTTTTGTTGAGTATAGCCTTTGGTAGAAGTATCTGATGGTGTTTTGGATGTCTTCAGGATCTGTTGTTATGTCTCCTTTTTCATTTCTGATTTTGTTAATTAGGATGCTTTCCCTGTGCCCTCTAGTGAGTCTGGCTAAGGGTTTATCTATCTTGTTGATTTTCTCAAAGAACCAGCTCCTTGATTGGTTGATTCTTTGAATAGTTCTTTTTGTTTCCACTTGGTTGATTTCGCCCCTGAGTTTGATTATTTCCTGCCGTCTACTCCTCTTGGGTGAATTTGCTTCCTTTTGTTCTAGTGCTTTTAGGTATGTTGTCAAGCTGCTAATGTGTGCTCTCTCTAGTTTCCTTTTGGAGGCACTCAGAGCTATGAGTTTTCCTCTTAGAAATGCTTTCATTGCGTCCCATAAGTTTGGGTATGTTGTGGCTTCATTTTCATTGAACTCTAAAAAGTCCTTAATTTCTTTCTTCATTCCTTCCTTGACCCAGGTATCATTGAGAAGAGTGTTGTTCAGTTTCCACGTGAAGGTTGGCTTTCTATTATTTATTTTGTTATTGAAGATCAGCCTTAGTCCATGGTGATCTGATAGGATGCATGGGACAATTTCAATATTTTTGTATCTGTTGAGGCCTGTTTTGTGACCAATTATGTGGTCAATTTTGGAGAAGGTACCATGAGGTGCTGAAAAGAAGGTATATCCTTTTGTTTTAGGATAGAATGTTCTGTAGATATCTGCCAGATCCATTTGATTCATAATTTCTGTTAGTTTCACTGTGTCCCTGTTTAGTTTCTGTTTCCATGATCTGTCCATTGGTGAAAGTGGTGTGTTGAAGTCTCCCACTATTATTGTATGAGGTGCAATGTGTGCTTTGAGATTTACTAAAGTTTCTTTAATGAATGTGACTGCCTTTGTATTTGGAGCATAGATATTCAGGATTGATAGTTCCTCTTGGAGGATTTTACCTTTGATGAGTATGAAGTGTCCCTCCCTGTCTTTTTTAATGACTTTGGGTTGGAAATCAATCTTATCAGATATTAGAATGGCTACTCCAGCTTGTTTCTTCATACCATTTGCTTGGAAAATTGTTTTCCAGCCTTTCATTCTGAGGTAGTGTCTATCTTTTTCTCTGAGATGAGTTTCCTGTAAGCAGCAAAATGTTGGGTCTTGTTTGTGTAGCCAGTTTGTTAGTCTATGTCTTTTTATCGGGGAGTTGAGTCCATTGATATTAAGAGATATTAAGGAAAAGTAATTGTTGTTTCCTGTTATTTTTGTTGTTAAAGTTGGCATTCTGTTCTTGTGGCTGTCTTCTTTTAGGTTTGTTGAGGGATTACCTTCTTGTTGTTTCTAGGGCGTGGTTCCTGTCCTTGTATTGGTTTTTTTCTGTTATTATCCTTTGAAGGGCTGGATTCGTGGAGAGATAATGTGTGAATTTGGTTTTGTCGTGGAATACTTTGGTTTCTCCATCTATGTTAATTGAGAGTTTGGCTGGGTATAGTAGCCTGGGCTGGAGTTTGTGTTCTTTTAGTGTCTGTATAACATCCGTCCAGGATCTTCTGGCTTTCATAGTCTCTGGTGAGAAATCTGGTGTAATTCTGATAGGCTTGCCTTTATATGTTACTTGGCCTTTTTCTCTTACTGCTTTTAGTATTCTGTCTTTATTTAGAGCATTTGTTGCTCTGATTATTATGTGTCAGGAGATATTTCTTTTCTGGTCCAGTCTATTTGGAGTTCTGTAGGCTTCTTGTATGTTCATGGGCATCTCTTTCTTTAGATTTGGGAAGTTTTCTTCTATAATTTTGTTGAAGATGTTTGCTGGTCCTTTGAGTTGAAAATCTTCATTCTCATCCACTCCTATTATCCGTAGGTTTGGTCTTCTCATTGTGTCCTGTATTTCTTGGAAGTTTTGAGTTAGGATCTTTTTGCATTTTACATTTTCCTTGATTGTTGTGCCGATGTTCTCTATGGAATCTTCTGCACCTGAGATTCTCTCTTCCATCTCTTGTATTCTGTTGCTGATGCTCGTATCTATGGTTCCAGATTTCTTTCCTAGGGTTTCTATCTCCAGTGTTGCCTCATTTTGGGTTTTCTTTATTGTGTCTACTTCCCTTTTTAGGTCTAGTATGGTTTTGTTCAATTCCATCATCTGTTTGGATATGTTTTCCTGTTTTTCTGTAAGGACTTCTACCCGTTTGATTATGTTATCCTGTTTTTCTTTAAGGATTTGTAACTCTTTAGCAGTGTTCTCCTGCAATTCTTTAAGGGATTTTTGTGCTTCCTCTTTAATGTCTTCTACCTGTTTACCAGTGTTCCTCTGTATTTCTTTAAGTGTGTTATTAAAGTCCTTCTTGAAGTCCTCTACCATCATCATGAGATATGCTTTTAGATTCGTGTCTAGCTTTTCCGGTGTGTTGGGGTGCCCTGGACTGGGCGAAGTGGGAGTGCTGGGTCCTGATGATGGTGAGTGGTCTTGGTTTCTGTTAGTAAGATTATTACGTTTACCTTTCGCCATCTGGTAATCTCTGGGGTTAGTTGTTGTCGTTGTCACTGTTTAAAGATTGGAGCAGAAGCTGTGTTCCACTCACCAGCAGTCTCAAAATCCTGTGGTGGGGGTCCTGGGTAGCTGGCGGGTGTCAGCCGACCCTGCGCTCTAGCTACCCTGGTGCTGGTCCAGCCGGAAGTCCACCAACAGTCTCTTCTCTCTGTTTCTGTCTCTCTCTGTCTCGGTCTATCTGTCTTCGATTTTGAGATAGGGCCTCTCACTAACCTGGATGCTTGCCCTTTCAGATAGACTGGCTGCCCAACAGACTCCTGGGATCCACCCGTTCCCTCCCACACCTACAGATGCCAGGGTTGCCTGGCTTCCACATAGGGACCCGGGATTTGAACTCGGGCCCTCTTGATTTCCCAATAAGCACACTTACCGCTGAGCCATTTTCCCAGCCCTAACGGACTCTTGCATTTTCCAGAAATCAACTCATCTAACATCCCTGGAGACCAGAAACCTTTACTGTGTGCGTCAGCAGCCTCCTTTCCCTCTGGGCATGCGCTTGGCAGCATCACAGTCTGGGACAATCAGGGGGTAACCTGACAGAGGTGGAAGTGACATCTGTCCCTGGTAGACTTCGGCTGACCAAGAGTTAAGACCGAGGGACTGAAGAGGGGACAAGGATCTGCTCTATTTATACTTCACCTTGTGGGGGACATTTTGAAGCCTGGGTTTCTGGATGCTTCCCAGGTACTGGAGCCAGGATGGAGGGCAGGATATGTCCACTGAAGGACAGGGACACAGAAATGGGCATTTATCGATTTCCTCTTGAATGGCAGGCACCAGGCCAGGCTCCCTGGGTTTGTTACCATAATGTAAGTGGAGCATGGTGGTCGTGGGATCTGGTGCTGGAGTCCACAGAACTGGGTGGGAATCTTGGTTGGGTGGCCTTGGCCAAGGGCATTAACCCACCTGAGCCTTGAAGTATGACCAGTCTCCAGCCTTTCTTCATGAGCAACCTTGACAATGCTGGCTAGCCCCTCTATTATTAAGGACTATGTGACACTGAGACTGTGTCTTTATTTAGGGTAAACACAGCAGCCCAGGCTCTGACACTTGACAGGATTTGCTCAGGCCACCATAGAACAGTGGTGTTTTGGGGGTGGGGGGTTATGTGGGGGTGTGGAGATGTGGCTGGGGTGCTGTGGTGAGAGGTGCCGTGGTGGGGGGCAGAGAACTGGTACGGCTCCAGCTCATCTCAGACATCCTTTGGGGAAGAAAACAAATGAGCCCAGGACCAGAGAGATGCCTTCCTGCTCAACCACACCGGCAAGGGCAGAGAGGCCTGGCTGCCAAGTGTCTGCCAACCGGCAGGCAGTCGGGTGGGGCTATTCTTTGTAGCTGGGGAAGGAGTCCGAGATGAATCTCCCAGCAAAAGTCTGCTGTGCCTGGATATCTTGGCATCTTTAACCTTGCAGGGCTTTGTCCTTCAGTCTCCTGGAAAGGTTGGGGCCGGGGATGGTGAGAAGCCGTTGAAAGTTCTGCGGGCCCCCACCGGCACTCACTCACTCACGGAAGAATTGACTCTGGATAAACAATTACAGTCTATTTACCTCGGACCATATGGTGTTGGGGAACAGGTGTGCGGTAATGAAGAGCCCAGCTCCAATTAAGCGTCTGGGAACCCGGCCGGATTCCCGCTGAATCTTTTGCTTGGGTTGAGGCCCATTTACAAATTCGAGCTAAAAGGAATGAGGTGCAGGGCAGGCAGAAGTGGTACAGTCAGGCTCCTGAGATGCTGGGCTGGGCTGAACTGCCGAGCCCAAAATGAGGTCTGGGATAAAGGCAAGTCTTTCTATTCCTGCTGGCGAGGTGGACAGAGCCCAGAGATCTCACTGGTTTTTTGTTTTGTTTTGTTTTGTTTTGTTTGTTTTGGTTTGTTTTGGGTTTGGTTTTTTGGTGGCAACATTGGATGCATCTATCTAGGAGCTATGGAGGGAAACTTTATAGCCCTTGCTCTCTTGGCAAGACTACCCTTCTGTCTGGGGAGGGACCTTTGGAGAATTCTGGAAGCCTGGAGCTTGGTATGTGTTCCCCTGGGCCCTGTCCCTGGTCCTCTCTCCCCTTGTCTTGATTCCCAAAGCATCTAGCCCACAGTTCTGTGTATCCACTATGTGCTGAGAAGACACCAGGACCATCTGGTGAGCTGAAGGGGCCACACTGTTTATATTTCAAGGATGTAGAAATTTAGATGTTTTAGTGAGGGTGAAGAACTAATGCTCACCTCGTGAGAGTGTCATTTCAGGTCCCTGAAAGGCAAGCAAACCTGATGAACTTCCCAGGCATCCCTGCAGACCCCCTCAAGTCAAGTCTCCTTCTCTTTGGACCTTTCCCAAATGACTCCAGGAGTCTGTAGCCATCTCCTTGGAGGCTGCAGGTTATTCTTGTCTATGCCTCTATTACTGGAATCAGGTGGTTTTGTAAACAGCTGCTTCTGTCCCTTCCCCCCCAGGACATTGACCTTGTCCAGGGCAAGGATCATGGGCTGTCTCATCTGCTGTTTGCAGCCCACAGCTCAGGGTCAGTGGCAGCGTGGAGGAGGTTTGCAGAGAGATGGAACAGATGGGCCTGAACCTCTGCAACCAAGGCCTCCTGGGAACTTCATTCTGTGGCCTGCAGTGAAGACATTGTCCACTCTGGCCTGGCCCAGCCAGGAGACACTGTCCACTCTGGCCTCTGAAGGGAGATGAACAGACAAAATGCAACTTGGGAGAGTGCCAAGGATTCAGAAGGGCCCCGGTGCCTCGTCAGATCTCGGAGCTGGGCAAGGTGCCCCTCGCAAGTGTTCTGGAGGCTGCAAACTGAGCCAAAAAGAAGATGAACAGCTCATGTCCCTGTGGTGGGTGGATGTGGGAGGGGGGATGGAGGCACATGTCCGATGAATCTCTGTGTCAGATTTTACTGCACAGAGATGAGGCCGTATGCATACGGAGGACGTGGGGAGCATTGCCCGCCCCTTAGATGCCCCAGGGTTGGCGTCTGCGGCTGGTGAGGAGAGAAGGATAAGTGAGGTGAATTTTTTTGAATGCTCTTTTGTTTTTCTTTGAATCTTGGCTATATGTTGGCTTTGGACTTGGCCAGTCAGAATTGGTACCTTCTGCAAGGACACTCTCTGCCATCCTTCCCTGTGTCTTACTCATGGCCTGGCCTTCCAGGGTATGTCTGTCCTCTCAGCCTTGGGGACACTGACCCACTACCCGGGCTCTCTCCTGCTCTGTCTGTTTATAAACTGGATGCCTCCCAATAGAAACGCCCTGCTGGTTTGCAAGCAAGCAATGGCTACCAGATGAATCCCAGGAAGTAAGGGTCTTAGAGGAAGGGCACACACAGTTTCTAGGGGTACTAAGTTTCTAGGAGGCAAGATTCTGGAAGCCTCCTGCCCTCCCTCCATAACACAGAGAACGGGAAGCAGACGAAATGGATTTCGAAGCAAGAAACAAATTGGATTTTTAAAAAATGCTCTGGTTCTAATGATCAGAGGGGTTATTCATAATCTTGCAGTGGAACGTCTGTCTTGAAATCTATGTTTCATGCTGACAGCTTTCCTCTCATGGGCAAGATCTCACACATGATAGGGCCATAAAACAAGGAGCTCAGCCAGCCCTGCAGCATATCTGATAAAGAAGACCCACTGGGCCACGTGAGACAGGGCAAAGGGTACAGGGGGCCCTATGGTCCTCTCCCCGCCCAGCATGCCTTAGGCTTCTGGTGCTTTGCCCATCCTCCCAGCCTGCTAGAAGTTTCCAGAATGTCTGAGGACTATAAATTCCATGCTTTGCAATGGAAGGGGTCCATGACAAGCAAGTATAGAAAACACACAGAGCCCATGAGTGTGTCCCAGCTGGGAGGAGTCTTGCACCGAGTCCATTCCCCTGGGCCTCTCTCTGCACACTGGTTTTCACTTGGCTTTTCCTTGCAGCTATAAAATGCTGGCCTCTTGTCAGTATTTCCCAAACACAGGGTTGTCATGTAACCACACTCACTCACTAGTGTTACCAAAGACTTAATAACAGGAATGTATTCTGCCCAGGATCCGGAGATGACATGCTCACAATTCAAGCAACTGCAGGTCCCCCTCCCCCACCTCTAATCCCCTCCCCCTTCTCCAACTCCTCCCCCCCAACCCCCCCCCCCCCCCCCCGCTCTGAGCTCCCCTTCCCCCAACCTCTCCCCACTCATATAACACCACAGGCCACTACCAAGCCTCCAACACAAGAGATTTTGAGGGTCATTTAAAATCCAAACCCTAAGCCTAATAGAGGAGTGTGTCCACCCCAGGAAGGTTGAGCAATGGATCGGTCAATAAATAACACATTCAAGAACTAAATTCATACAGACTAAAAAGTCAGGTCTGAGGACAACTGGTAGGGCTTCCTGTCCCCTTTGGGATGGGTACCACTGAATTTCAGGCCAATGTCTCAAAAGCAAGGTGATGGGGCTGGAGACATGCACAAATGAGAGCCTGTGCTGCTCTTGCAGAGGACACGGGTTCGATTCTCAGCATCCATATGGAAGGAGGGGCAAAGACCATTTTGAGCAGCAAAGGGATGCACTGGCTGGAGCCTGAGTACCTACAGGTGGTACTTGTCCCCTTGAACCTCGCCAGCTCAGATGGAGAACTGTCATTTGGAGCAACTCGAGTGCTTTGGGTAAGCAGCTCCCATCCAAGGCTGCAGGCACCTGCCTGTTATAGCTGGAAACTAATGGAGGGCCAGGGTGGGGAGGGGTTCTCGCCACAGGAGTCTGATCTGGACTGCAAAGGCAGACGGTGTGGGGGGGGGGGTGGGTGGGGTGTGGGGAGGGGGGAGGGAGACACAGAACACAGCCATTCTGGCTCCCCAGTCCTGACTAGGAAGCAGAGCCACTTGGAAGCATGGGCAGGAGAGAGCAATCCAGCCAAGCAGTGGTGACTGAAGCCAGACATTCCCTGCTTCAAAGGCAGGAGAGGGTGGTGGCTGATTTAGCAGTCCCTGGAGAAAAGCACACACTGGCTTTTTTGGCCCTGTCCTAGCCTGGCCACCTGCTGTTGGTTTCTGAGGAGCCTCTTGGCAGATTCAAGGATCAGACAGCAAAGAGCAGAAGGAAATGGCTGGGCCAGTAAAGTATTTGTCTTGAAAACTTGAGGTCCTAAGTTGGATCCCTAGAATCCATGCTCCCATCCCCACCCCATCCCTGAAACACTGCTCATTATAATGGCAAACATAACCCCAGCACTGGATGAAACAAGATAGAGACACGTAGATCCCCTGGGATTCTTCAACCAGCTCATCTAGCCTACTTTCATTTCAGACCAGTGTCAAAAGGAAAATGGGAGAACTGAAGAGATGCACAGGTGAGAACATGGGCTGCTCTTGCAGAGAACACAGGTTCAACTCCCAGCCCCTGTGTGGAAACTCACAACCCTCAGAAACCACAGGTTCAGGGGATCCAATGGGCACACACGCGGTGTGTGTAAAGGTGGGTGATGATACCTGAAGGGCAGCCTCCAAGGTTGACCTCTGACCTCTATCCACAAACAGGTGGCACACAAACTCACAGGAAAGTTAAAAAGAAAAAAAAAAAAAAGTCAAAAGAACCAACAGGTTCCTTTCCTGCCAGTCTGGGAGCTGCTGTTCATTCGTTTTTCTTCTTGGGCAGACGAGAAATGACATTCTAGGTGACTATGCTACACACCCATGGTCCCAAGTCTCCTCTGGACCACTGGACATTGTTGCATGGAGACACTATGTAGCAAGTCTAAGATGCTTGGCCACAAGGAACAACAGTAATAGAAGGGCTGGGTGGGGAACCCCAGGCGTCCAATGCTGGGCTGTTTAGCCCGTGCCAGCTTATTCAGTACCTGAGCCTGAGGCTTAGCCTTGTCAGAAGAGCTAATGGATAAATGCCAAGGGCATTGTAAAGGTCCCGTGAGATTGGTCTGGAGGAATGGTTTGGAAAACAGAAATTCTGGGTAGAGGAAAGAATGTGGCAGGGAGGAGAGAGGCTAGGAAAGCCGTGTGGACCTTTTGACCAGGTGTAGTGACAGTAGGCGACTTCCTGGGAGCTGCTTAGAGGGTTCTGTGCTGAATGAGGCTTAACCCCACCCTCCAGAGGCACTTCAACCTGAATCCCCTGAAAAAGTATCATAGAAGCACATGGCATTCTTAGAAAAATGTCAAACAACCGCGGAGCCTGTCTATGCACGCCACCTGCCATGCCTTGGTGGAGAGAGGGCCTTCTGATTGTTCTAGCCAGAGTTGTCACTAAGTAGGAGCAGGCAGAGAAAGGGTTGTGCCCCTGCTGACCTGGTAGGGAAGCTGTGGGGAGCAGAGGTATGGGAGAGCTCCCTTTCTAGAATGCCCCTTAGAGTAGATTGTTCTAGCCAGAGTTGTCACTAAGTAGGAGCAGGCAGAGAAAGGGTTGTGCCCCTGCTGACCTGGTAGGGAAGCTGTGGGGAGCAGAGGTATGGGAGAGCTCCCTTTCTAGAATGCTCCTTAGAGTAGAATTTGAGTTGTGAACTTAAGTGGCCTTTTTGTTCTGGATTTTGCCATGCCCCACGATGAGCCTGAAGATAACTCTCATGCCTCCGGTATTGCTGGTACTACACTCTGCTCCCATATCTGCTGCAGAGAACCTCTTCTTCTAATTCTCCATCCAGACGACGTGCACTGTTCACCATGGACCGCCCAACATCTTCCCTCCCTCAGAAGGCCAGCACCCTGCTCATGCCCAGTGAACACACCAGTGGGCTCAGGGATCTTGATATTTTGTTTTCCCCGAGGGGGCGGGGGGCGGGGGGGGGGGGGAGATGGCTCAAGAATGTGTCTGTCTGTGTAAATGGGTAGTGTGGTGGTTTCAAAGATGTGTCAAGAGTTTTAACCACCAGAACCTCTTCTTCAGTTTGAGGCAATTTGTAACCACCGCAAAAGGCAAATGGTAAGAAATGTTACCTTAAGATTTGAGGGCGACTTAGTAAGAATTCTTGCTACTAAGCTGTGAGCTGAGTTCATTCTTCTGGTCCCACATGGTATAAAGAGAGAACTGGCTCCATTAAGTTGACCTTTGATGTCCACATGTGTGTCGCGGCCCACTTCCCCCAACACACATACAAAAAACAAATGCTATCATTGCTTTTAAAGAGCTAGGCTGTGCTGTGTGAAACTGGAGACTGAAGAGGGACCTTTGGTTAGGAGTTTTAAGAGGTCATCTTTCAGACCAACAAAGGAAGACATTTCTAGGAAAAAGAAAAAAACCCACCCAGCAACAATGTGGCTGCAACAGACATGCGGGAGTGTGTTTCCTGTATCCGTTGACTAAATGACTCCTGGAGTTAGAGGTGTACTACCGTTTCTCAGAGGAGGGTGGATCTGACAGGTGTCCTTCCTCAGAAGACATATACTGACTGGGTCACCTGGACATGTGTGCCAATTTCTGTGGTGGTTTAAACAGGAAAAGCCCCCAAAGGCTCACAGATTTGAGTGCGTAGTCCTCAGGGAGTGGTGTGATTTGAGAAGGATTAGGAGCTGTGACCCTGTTGGAGGAAGTGTGTCATTGGGGGTGGACTTTGAGGTTTCAAAACTCAGGCAAGAAGATCAAAAGGGCAAGGTCTGCTTGGACTATGAAGTGAGTTCGACCTCTACCTGGATCTTTCGCTGGGAACTTGGCTCAAAATAAAAAGCAAAAAATGGGACAGGGGATGTGACTGCATGGCAGAACGCTTGCTTACTGTGCATAAGGCCGTGGGTTCGATTCCCAGCACTGCAAAAGAAATAATGTCTCCGACACATGCCCTGGGAAGAGAGGGAAGGGGCACACATTCAGGCTGAAGCAACAACCTTCTTTGTTGGGACCACTATTGAACACCCTTGGGGTAGCTAGAATGGGCCTCCTGGAGGATCATGACCAGGGAGACCTGGAGGGTCTCATTCTTTAGAGTCATGTAGGCCCTAACAATTGCTGGACTCATCCTAGCTGGGTCCAAAGGTCTCGATGAGAAGGTACCGAAGGAATCCTAGTCCCCTGTGCCAGATTCTGACATTCACCGTCACCTTCACTGCTCATGACAATCCTGAATAGAATTCAGATATCCCTTCAGTTGTCACTTTGCATTTAAGAAAAGAGACCTGAGCAAGGTCAGGAGTGTCACCCAGGCCAGTGGCCATTCGGCGCTATGAGGAAGCTGAGATTTATGTGAAGCTGGTCTGATTTATGCAGAGCTTCACTGATTGGCACAATGCTATGCAGACCTCAAGAGTCCTACATCACCTTGAGAGGTTGTCCTGTCCTTGCTCAGGACTCCCAACCCTAGCAGGGCAGTGCTGGATTCCCAGCATAGGCTAGGGTCCCTACTCATAGTCACTTTTTAGATTCACCCCCCCACCCTTTACTCCTCTGGCTGGCCCCACACTTCAGAGCTGAGGTCTGATGCTCCAGCTGATGGGTGAATGGACACAGGCTCTTTGTAAGCTTTTAATGCAAAGGGCCAGTTGAGCAGAATGGCTCAGGGGAGAGGAACATTACTGCCTATGCCTGTAGGCTTTTGGGTCAGTACTGGTTGGAAGGAAGAAACCTGTACATGAAAAAAGAGGTTGGGTTCCCGGGAGAGGGAGGAATAGCTCCCCTTTTGGTAGCAGTGAATATACCTTCATGATGGGATCTGCAGTAAACAACAGTGACCCATTTCCATACCATCTGGACTCTAAACGGGTGATCCAGTTTCCCTGAGTCCCTTCTGTAAAGAGGTAGCCTCCTAATCATCCCTGCATCACCTGCATCACCTGTATCACCTGCATCATCTTCTGCTTTCTCATCTCCTTGGAGCCTCCCTCAGCCCTTTCTGGCTACCTGGTATAGAAAACAAGAGTCTTTTTTCTACCTTGGCAAGTCTGTCTCTTCTGGTGCTTTTGGGGTTGCAGCATGCTGTTAGAGTTGAGCATCGTGAGATGGGTGGGCCAAGCAAGGACGGAGGTTCAGATGTAGGAACAACTCGGGTTGATCCAGCTATACTGAGAGGCTCTGAGGAACATGTGTACACATTCAGGCCACTGAATAGGAGGCCAGGGTTTACTCAAGACCCTGTACCCCTAAAACAACATTGTTGTCGATCCCCACCTTCAGAGCACACTGAGGCTGTTTTGGTGCTTTCTGAGAAGGACAATCCCTGCAGTGGTCCAGCCGTAGCTCCATCCCTGGGGAAACTGGACAAATTCCTAGAAAGGTTTATCAGCCAATTAAGAGTGCGGCCAGTCCACTGCTGTGGCTCTAGCAGCAGCGGCTCGCCTCTTGCCAGGCAGCTTGGGCTTCTGGGAAGGTACAGTGTGTCCTAATTACACACTCCGTCGTGACAGGCGGTGTCAAAGATTAAAGGAATCAAACCCAGGGTCTCTCCAGTACCCCCCCCCCCCACCTCAAGAACCAGAGTGCGATTATGGTACCACGGTAGAAGTTAGGAAGATAATTTTCCCTGGGTCCAAGCTGCATGTCAGCATCTTGTCTCAGCTACCTTGTCTGGGCTCCTCAGGTTCATTTGCTTTTTTGTTGGCACAGCTGAGCAGAAGAAAACAAATTAAATCCTTCTCCTGGTGTTGGCTTCCCCAGCTCCCACCCAGTGTTCCTCTAGATCCGGGGCTCTCCCTCTTCTCTCCTCTTTCCTCCCTCCTCCTCTTCCTTCTTTCTTTGTCCCTCCTCCTCTTCCTCCTCTCCCTCCTCCTCCTCTTCCTTCTCCTTTCTTTGTCCCTCCTCCTCTTCCTCCTCTCCCTCCTCCTCTTCCTTCTCCTTTCTTTGTCCCTCCTCCTCTTCCTCCTCTCCCTCCTCTCCTTCCTCCTCTCCCTCCTCCTCTTCCACTCCATTTCTTCTCCTCTCTTACATTGAGCTCCTCCTCTTTCCCCTCCCTCCCTCCACACCCCTTCCTTCCCTTCCTAGCTGTTCCATTCTATCCTTGCTTATTCCTGCATCTCTAGTCTCCCTCTTCTCCTCTCCCTTCTCAAATATTTATCAGGGTGCACAGAGAAGGATGCTACCCTGGGCTGCCATTTCTCTTTCTAACAGCAGCATTGGCAATCACAGCCTGGACAGAGCTCCCTTCTTGCAGCCCTGGGCAGGTGCTTACATTGCATTGGCTACTGACCCCCGTGATGTTATAATTGAATGGGAAAGCCAAGGGTCAAGGGCTCAGTGATGTCTGGGGTCATGTGGTGCACAGGATGAGCTCAGTCATCTGCAGAGTTGCTCTTATCTAGCCTACTCCGCGGGAAGGAGAGCAGATTCTGAGAGCATCTCCACTAACAGATCACTGGGCATCAGTGAAGTAGGACCAGGATGCCAGGCCCACTGCTGATACTGATGGGCCCTAACTGACTTTGCTACCATAGCTGTAGAACATCTTCTCTGACTTGCTTCTACAATGAAAGCCATGCACTTTGGATGCCCTGGGGTAAAACAGTGGCTGGGAAGGAGACCAAACCTATGTATCCAAGGAGAGACTTGTACACTGGCCCCCTAGAGGTCATGTGACTTACCTGGAGTCATCTGGCCTAATGGAGCCAGAGCCCAGCTCTCCTGTCTTCAAGCTTGTGAGTCCTTGGTCACTTCTCTGAACCTTCAGAGTCTCCGGAACGTTTGGCAAAACCCAAACCTTGGGAGCCCGGTGCAGTTCCACGGTACCATGGTAACATAGGCAAGACTGGGGTTCCACTCCAAAACAGCGAAAATAAGCCCAAGCCCCTGAGAGAGGCATCCAGTGGTGACAGAGTCCATTTATGAGGAGAGAGACTCAGAGTGGGTCGGAGGAAGTGGCCGCCAGCCCAGACAGTGACTTCTACTTCTGAGGGTGTGAAGACACACTTTGGAATGGCTGAAGTGACCTCTGCACCTCACTTCTCGGGGATGCTATCCACGTGGGAGGGGCGCAGTAGGGAGGAGGAGCTTCAGACCCCACCCCTTTCTGACCTGCTCCCTCCCATTTCCATTCTGCACATTTACAATAGAGCATCGGGGAGGGATTCAGGGCTGGAAGTGGCCATTAGAGGAAAGCGAGCAGCTGCCCCTGTTAATGTGGAGTATCTCTATTACCCTAATAACTAACCACTTAATAACTGGCTTCCCCGCTAATTCTAATTGAAACACAGAACGATATTTCCTGGTGGAGAGTGGCAAGCTCCAGGCTCAGCAGACATCTCCAGGGGCCCCCTGGCTTCACATGGAGAAAGCTAGGGGCTCCTTGGGTATTCTGTTGGGAGGGACGGAGGCAACAGATAGCAGCTTTTGTACGGCTGCCAGGAACCGCAGTTGATGATAAAAGCTATTAAAGGTCAGCTGGGAATAGAAAACTATTTATGTTAAATGTCACAGATTAAGCTGCAGAATGGGTCTCAGGTGGAGGGCAAAGGGCGAGGTGAGAAGCGGTGGTCACCCAGCTGCCTATTTAGGGGCTTGAAGAAGGTCAGATGTTGGTGGCAGGGAGAGTGGAGGCCGGGTGGGGCAGCACTTGATTTGTGGCTCCCTCTAGCTTCAGGAGGCAGGTGGATATCAGCGGCCAACAGTGACTGGCCAGGCTGTCTGTCTGTCAGGGTTGCTAGGCGACCTGAAGTTAGCCAGAGCCCATCTCTCTCGCATCATTGCTGAAGGGTAACAGGGTGTTGCCAAGAAGGCAAATGAGATAGGACCCCAGGACATTGTGAAGAACCTTGGGCAGATGGTTGTGAGGAGGGAAGGGGGATGAAGGGAGGGGGAAGGGGAGGGGCTCGGGCTCTTCTAGAGCTGTTTAGGAATGTGGATGAGGGGGGAAATGGGCCAAACCGTGTTGATCTGTTCAGTCAGAAGCAGAAGGTTGTAAGGGACTGTCCACCTGTTACCTTATTACCTCCTCATTTTTGAAGCTGGCCATTGAAGGACTCTATTGTCTGGGTTTGGAGGAGCTTTGTGGGCCTGGGTCAGGTTCTCAAGGGTAGCACCAAGAGATGTAGGGACCTTTGTAACATCCCACCTCGCATGAGTGCTCATCTCTTTATCCTGGCATGAGCATCCTGCACAGGGGCCCCCACTGTGCCTCTTGACTGAGTCCGTCCTCAAACTGACAGGTCTAAAATGCCCCCTGAACTTCGATTCCAAAGTCCAAAGCATGTGTACGGTAGGGTGAAGTGGAAACCTTGCTTCTCTGTTCTTCAGCTGCCTGCCCCACTTCCAGGATGCCCAGCCATCGCTGTGTGTACAGGAAATGCAAGCCCATTCTAAAATCCAGACATGAGACAGAAGGTAAATCTAGTCAGGGAGGGAATCGGCTAAAAAAAGAGGATAAAGAAATGCTACCCCATGGTGTTCTGCACCTGTAAGTCAAGTCACAGGAAGGTGACCACAGTCAAAGGTACCCTGTAACCCCTAAGTTAGTGGGGGCCATCTGAAGGGACCTGAAGGAGGAATCCTGTGAATGTCTTCCACCAACAACCTCAGGATGGGGAATGGACCCTCCCCTGCTCACTCTCTTCCCACATGGGATCTGCCAGCAGAGTGGAAGTGGTTTGGCCCAGAAGGGTGACAGGATATAGTCAGATTAATAGATATCCCAGGGGCCCTAAGAGTGTAAGTGCTGTGACAAGATGGTAGAGTGAGTAAGTCAGTAGGAGGTGGAGGAAGGACTCTTAGAGGCAGACGGGCTGGGTGGGGCTGGGTGGGGCTGGGTGGGGCTGGGTGGGGCGGGGCTGTCATCCGTTATGTACTCACAACTGATCTACATCAGCTCAGCGGCCAGCCCTGGAGCTATTGTTCAATTAGACCATGAACGCTACCCTTGATTTGGAGCTTCATTGGGGACAGGAAGGAAAATGTGTCCCCAAACAGTTATGCTATGATAAGGGTAGCCTCGGATCAGTGAGGAGTAGGACCTGGTATTTGGGCACGACTCTCTTGGGAGTTAAAGGGAGGAACAGTTTGATGGGCAAAGAACTGGGCCAGCAGGAGAGGGCAGGAGGCTGTAAAGTGTGTCTCCACCAGATGCACAGGACCTCCACTCCTGCGTTTAAGGAGTTCATTCTGAACAAAGATGGGAGAGGGGAGGGGGCAATAGAGAGAGAGGTGGGGGAAGTGGGAGTAAGGAGGAGGAGAGGAAGGGAGGGGAGGGAAGGGGCACGGAGGGGAGGAGACGAGACCCATGGCTGCTGGGTAGGAGAATTTGAGGACTTGGCTTGGTCTTTGGAAAGAATATTCTTGAAGCTTCTGGGAGGACCTGCTAGGTAACACTTCTCAGCCTTGCCAGCATCAACATCAGCCGAGGGCCTGTACAAACAGATCACTGGCCTCCACCCTGAGAGTGTCTGACTTCTTAGTCTAGCCTGGGGTGAAGAACTTGGATTTCTTACCAATCAGCTCCCAGGTGTTGATGTGAGTCCAAGATCTACTATGTTCAAGACAGAGCAAGACGGGGAGGGGGGGTGTGTGTGGATGAAGGGTGACAGGGTGCAAAGAGACAGGCTTGAGAGAAATGAATGACATTGGGGTGATGAGGAGCTGAGGCCAGGCATGTAGCCTGGTGCCAGCAGCCTGGTGACATAGTGGCAAGGGGTGGGGTATGGCCCAGATGTGACAAGTGGGTGGCAGAAATATGACATGATTTCAGAAGAGCTGAAGCAGCAGATGATGAGAACAGCAAGGAAGGACAAGGCAGGGAATGTGGAGACAGGGTCCTAGGTAAGGCAGCTTTAAGGACACACTGATACAGACAAGGGGTCCTGGGGATTGGAGCTGCAGCTTCAACTGGGCCTGGGTACAAAGGTCAGAAGCACACAGTGGAGGTGGGGAGATGGCTCCAAGTGCCACCCCAGACCCCATGTAAGACAACAAGAATGACAAGCGAGGTGTGTCCCTCTATGACTGTCATCCCAGTGGTGGGAAGACAGAGACAGATGGATCCCTTGGCTCACTCTCCAGGCAGCCTTGCCTTTTTGGTGAGTTCCAGGCCAGTGAAAGATGCTGTGTCCAAAAAGAGATGAATGGTTCTGGAGGAATGATGCCTGGGACTGTCCTCTGGCCTCCACACCCACAGGCACACAAGTCCTGTGCACACACAGACACTCAGAGGCATGTATGTGCATATATATTCTTTCTCTGTCTCTGCCTGTCTGCCTGCCTCTCTGTGTCTCTCTCTCTCTCTGTGTCTCTGTGTGTCTATCTGTCTCTCTCTCTGTCTGTGTCTGTCTGTCTGTCTGACTCTCTCTCTCTCTCTCTCTCACACACACACACACACACACGCACACATCATGCAATGGCTTTATATGTAGCATGCCAGGTCTAAAAACAGCAGAGGTGATGGCTTGAACCTCAGAATCAGGAGGTATAAGCACTTTGATACTGACTTCTGATTTTCAGTCCAGCCTCACTTAGAACCAGAGCCCTGGTAGCCCAGACCCTGCATAGCCTGACCCCTAAACCTGGTTTCTGACCTGCCTGATGTCTGCAGGAGGGGATGACTCTGGGAAGAGTGAGAATCTCCAGGGACAGGACAGCAGGCAGTTTCTCCAACTGCTTTAGGTAGGCACCCAGGAACAGACAATTGGACTAGCAGATAAGGTGTAAGAAACAGTTGGGGGGCATGCAGCCCAAACTCACCACAAGTTCCCCCAGTAAGCAGATAACCTCCCATTGTGACTTCTGTTCCCAGTGCAAAGTTCTGATCTTTTTACTGGCCAGACCAGCTAGACCAGTGTTTCTCAACCTGGAAGGTTGCACCCCCCCCACACACACACACAGTGTCAGATGTCCATATTATGATTCGTAACAGTAGCAAAATTATAGTTATGAAGTAGCAATGGGATAATTTTATCATTGGGGGTCATGACAACATGAGGAACTGTATTAAAGGGTCGCAGCATGAGGAAGGTTGAGCTAGACAGTATTTAAACCACACAGAATATTTGACCGGGGCTTAGGGGCAACCCTATCTAGACCTTATGTTGCTTAGTCATGTCTTAGGTACACACTGCTTGATTCATGCTGGTTTCCTGGGTCTTGGGTCTTGGGCCACTCACTAACACATGAACACAAGCATGACTCTCTACCCTGTTCTTCACTCACACACACCCCTAAATCCTCACTTGAGAATGAGCAGAATAGCCCCAGTTGAAACTACTCTCCCAGTGCAACGCAAACACTTGTTTTGGGCCCACAGTGAGATACCTATTTCCTGAGTGTTCTGAGTCCTGGCATGCAGTTCCCCTGGGACCTGGATCTCGAATAGTTTTTGCTTCCGACTGACTCTGTTTGTGTTCATGCATTCATGTGTGTGCATGCATGCATGTGTGTGTGTGTGTGTGTGTGTGTGTGTGTGTGTGTGTGTGCATGCCTGTAGAGGCCAATGATAGAAGTCAGGTCTCTGCTTCAATCAACTCTCCACTTTACTTTTTGAGATAGGGTCTAACTCTGGGGTCTGGTGATCACCAGCTAGGTACCACTGACAGGCCAGCAAGCTCCAGGAATTCTCCTTTCTCTACCTCCCCAGCCCTGGGGTTACAGGCACACGCTGTACTGCCCAGAGTTTTTATGTGGGTGAGGACCTATGCTAGAGTCTATATCCTTGTGCGGCAAACTGAGCTATCTCCCAGCTCCCTAGCTTCCACTGTTTACACTTGAAGTGCCAGTCTCTCAGGCTCTACTATCTCCAGTTCCTTGTCCTGGTTGGAGTTTCCTTCTTGTCCCCTCTACTCCCCACACTGAGCAGCCTGCTGGCCCTTAAGCATGCACACACCATCTCTCCCAGCATTGATAGTGACATAGATACCTTATCCTAAAGTCCAGCTTCATCGTGCTGCAGCTTTCACAACAAACCTCCTCCCAAGGCCGTGGGACTGGACTTTAGAAGAGGGCGTGCAGGATTCTGGCAGTCAGGGGAGTTGTCTTGGAGTGAGTGACCTGGAAAGTGAGAGTCAGTGGAAAAAGAGGAGAAATGATGAAGGCAAACCCAGATGGGCCTCTTGGGTTTCCCAAGTGGCAAGGCCCCATGCTACTCCCCAGTGAAGGGTTCCTCCCTGCCAGGACAAGTCTCACTGCAAGTCTGGGGCCCGCTGGTCAGAATGGGTACTCAAGAGCATAATTAGAAGGAATAAGGTATGGTAGTAGGCTTGGGGAAAGAAGATATAGACCTTCTTTATGGCTGTCCCACTTTTTGACTTTTCTGGGCCATGCTGTCATCAACAAAGTTCACACTCAAAGACCATGCAGTTGGGCTAGCCAGATGGCTCCACGAGTAAAAGTGTTTACTATGCAGGCCCAATGATCTGATGACAGTCCCCAGAACTCACTTAACAAGCTGGATGTGGTGGCATGCATCTACAACCCCAGCATCCTGTGATGAGACCCAGGGTGAGACAGGAGAGTTCCCCAGGAGCTCTGGGCCAGCTGGAAAGTAGAACAGCAGAAAAGCAAAGGCCCTGTCTCCAAAAGCCAGGTGGATGGAAAGAACTAGCTAAGGCGTTGTCTGAAGTGGAAACTTCTGGCTTCTTTGGAGAGGAAGTTATGTCAAATGATGTTTTGCTGGGGCTCACAGGTGAAAGGAGGTTTTGCTATAGCAGACAGGTGAAAGGACATGTGATGTTTAGAGAGAATATAAATATGACCCCACAGACAGTGGGAGCTGGAGAATTGATTCCCTTTGCTCTGCCTTGCTATTCTTCACCAATGTCATGCATGTATTGGTTCGCCTTACATTGCATTGCTGAGCTTTGCTTGAGGTGACTCCATAGAGAGAAACCAGACAAAGAACTGCTCGTGAAGTTCCTGCAGCTTCTTGTAGCTTAAGCGGTGGACCTGGACAGGGTGGTGAGCCTTGTGGTTTCTTCTGGATTGGACTGATTTGTGAGTGTTGATTGCTGAATGGTCTGGACTGCCACTGCCGGTTCATGTTGGTGTTCTACTATAGGACTGGACTGCTGATATCTGAACAACAAAGATTGGAATCGCTCTAAAGAGCCACTTCTAAACAACTCTACTTCTCCCCCACCTCAGACCATGTCCTAATAACTTTTCCCCCACTACCTCTGGTGGGTGGTAGACTGGAGGAGAGGTCAAAAATGTGTGCCTACAGTTGTCATCTGATTTCCACATGCATTCAGTGGCGCGCGCACACACACATATCTGTACTGACATACTCACCTCATACAGGCATACAATAATAATAATATTTTAAAAAAAAACAACAACACAATTGTCAGGCGGTGGTGGCACACGCCTTTAATCCCAGCACTTGGGAGGCAGAGGCAGGTGGATTTCTGAGTTTGAGGCCAGCCTGGTCTACAAAGTGAGTTCCAGGACAGCCAGGGCTATACAGAGAAACCCTGTCTCAGAAAAAAAAAAAAAAAAAAAAAGAAGAAGAAGAAGAAGAAAAAAGAAAAAAGAAAAAAGAAAAAATTAGAAAAAAACCCAACACAATCAGATTATTAAAAGAGTTGCAAAATAATCAACCTGACACTGGGACAACCAAGTTTATCATTTTATGTTGGGCTGCATTCATAGCTATCCTGGGGTGCATATGGCCCTTGGACTGCTGGTGGGACACCCCCTAAGCTTTCTTACAAAGAGCATTCTTGGAAGTCCCCTCCTCCAAGTCCTGCCCCTGGAGGCCTGTGCCAGCCAGCTCCCACTGCAGAGCACTCCTCATTCCCACACAGTCTGAATTCATTACCTTCGTGACCCTGGCAGGAAGGAGCGATGATTATTATCAATTTGGAGACAGGAAAATGGAAACACTCCGAGTTCAATACCTGGCAGGAGATCACAAGAACTCTGTGTCCCTAAAGCTCATATTCACATCTACAGCCGCCTCAAGGCCAAGCACAGCCCCTGCTGGGAGCCACCTGGGCTAGTGGAGGGCTGGACCGTTCCCAGAAACCCTTACCCATGGCACTGAGGACTCTTGAGCTGACACAGCAGCTGTGTCTCCTAAGTCAGCTTCTAGGCTGGCAAACCCTGATTCTGGGGTCAGCACTGCCCCCCCCCCCATACTTGTTTTTATCAGTTTCCTGGAACACAGCTGTGTCCTCCTGTGGTCGTACTGTTCTGGCCTGCACTCTGCATGGTGCCCAGCTGAGTGGGTACAGCAGGCACCGGGCAGTCCTCAGAGCCAGGGTTTTACCATTCATTCGTTTTCACAATGTTGTCTCAGACTGGGTAGCGGCTTAATAAAATACCGTAGGCTTGGGTCTCAGGTTTAGCAACTGACATTCAAAGCTCAATATTCTAAAGGCTGGAGTGTGATATCAAAGTGCTGGTATCGGGGAGGGGAAGTGGAGGGGAAGGGCAAGGCGCAGCTCTCCCCTCTAATGCTGTTATTGGGAGTGTTTGTCTTGTGCTTCTATGGATGTGTGCATCCGTGCCCGTGTGTGCAGCATGCATGCCAACAGCACACATGTGGAAGTCAGAGGACGACTTGAGGGAATCAGGTCTCTCCTTCCGCCAGACGGAACCTGGAGACGGGACATGCCTGGAGAGGCTTGGTGGCAAGCATCCTTACCTGCTGAGGCACCTAGCCAGCCTGGAGCCTGCCTTTTCTTATAAGGACACTGATCCCACCTTGAGGGGCCCACCCTTTTGATACCATTAAACTCAAATCACCTTCTAATGCTCTACCCTCTAACCATCTCACAGAGCATTGGGGTTTGGACAGGCCTGTGTTTAAAGGGGGAAACTATTTGATCATAACTCGAGTGTTATCTCCCGCCTTTAACAAAAACAGCGGCCTACCAGCTTCTAGCAGAGCTCAGCTAAGCTCGTGGCCAGGGAAATGTGCAGATGCACACATGCTCTGTGTGTGTGTGTGTGTGTGTGTGTGTGTGTGTGTGTGTGTGTGCATGTGTGTGTGGGTGGAAGGCCCCTGACACACAGCTCCTTCTCTCTCCTCTGTCCCCTCTAAGAAGCAGCCATGGGCGTGGTGTGAGCAAAGCTCTTCTCTCGGAGGGAACTGGATTCCAGGCTTTTAGGACCATCAGTGCTGCTGCCTCTGCTGATGCTGCCACTGAAATTTAAGTAATTTTCCCCTAATTAAGCAATTATCTCTAAAATAGCTGTTCTCCCAGCTCCGGGAACTTCTTGTGGAGGTTGGGGAGCAACAAGATGGGGGTGTAGCACTTGGGAAGCCCCAGATATAGACTCACCCTGGCTGTGTGCTAGTTACCCTGTGGAGCCAGGACCACAGCAGCAGCATGTGTGACAGCTGCACAGGTGGGTGTGGAAACTGGCCTCATATGCGCGCGCACACACACACACACACACACACACACACACGGGTGGGAAGCAAGTAAGTTAGCAGGCAGCTGCACAGGGGAGCTGAGTCCACAGGGGACCTGAGAGCTGGACTCTAGGGAAAGGCTGAGGAAGCTTATTTATGGGGGGGATTCTAGAATAGAAGGGACAGGCAACCCCCTGTCCCAGAGGGGACAGCTACCTCCCCATAGTCCTAGGTCACAGCGGGAGGATGATGCCACAATCCTCTTCCATAAGCAGAGTACCCACAGGCCCCACAATCCCTTCTGGAAGACAAATTCATGGCCAGGGCTAGGAAAGTCGGTTGACAACAAGATGGCCAGCAACACTAGAGAGACACAGCACAGCCTGGAGCTTTCTATGCAGACCAGGGTGGCCTTGAACTCACAAAGATCTGCTTGCCTCTGCCTCAAGAGTGTTGGCCACTTTGGTTTTTGAGGAAGCTTCTCTCACTGAGACCTGGAGCGGACAAGTTAGGGCAGGTTGTCTGTCCAGTGTGCCCCAGGGATTTTCCAGTCTTCCTCCCCAGGGCAGGGACTACAAACATAAGCCACCATGCCTGGCTCTTTTTTTTTTTTTTTTTTTTTTCATGATTTCTGGGGATTAAACTCAGGTTTTCATGATCTTATGGAAAACACTTTCCAAACTGAGCCATCTCTCCAGCCCAGAGGCTGCTAAAAAAAAAAAAAAAAAAAAAAAAAAAAAAAAAAAAAAAGACAGCTGTTGGCAGAGGTGTTCTTTGCAATAGGTAGATAGACCTCAAAGGAATCAAGAGCTCACCAAGCTGTGGCTTGTTCTACAGCCGGGTGCCTCCACCCCGCCCACGGAGCAGCGGCCTGACCTGAGCAGGTCTTTCTGTGGGAAACAGGAACACAGAGATATCCTTCCATTGGCCTAACGGAAAACACAGTGCAAGAGACAATGAGCAAGCAGGAACAGAAAGTGGGAACGGAAAATCTGGGTCCCCTCGGGGGCAGAGCTAGACACAAGCAAGATGAGAGTTTGTGCAAAGACTACTGAATTCCAGTAGGAGGCTCACTTCCCTGGGTGCTTATAGACATCAGCATCCCTGTTAGGGGGCAGTCCTAAAGAAATGCTCTCTTAAGCTTGTTCTGGGGTGGAAAGGGAAAAATCGATGCACCATCTCAGTCTCTACCAAAACGGAGCTTGGCGCCATGTTTTACCAAGTGGACACTCCTTTGGGTTGAATCACACCGGGGGCCCTCCTAAGAGAGCAGTGGGTGAGGCAGGAGGAGGGCTAAATAGGTAAAGGGCGTGGCCATGCAAATGAAGAGACCTGAGCTCAATCCCTAGATGCCTTGTAAAACAAAGCATGCTGTGGTGGCTAGTGGATGGAACCCTGGTATTAGGGAGGCAGGCAGATTCCCGCGGCTTGCTGTGGAGCCCGCCTAGCCAATCAACCAAAAGATGTTACCTCAACATCCTGAGGAATGACAGAGGAGGTTGACCTCTGACCCCATGAGTAAATATCTGCATGCGCGGGGGTGGGGGGGTGGAGGAGGAGGAGGAGGAGGAGGAGGAGGAGGAGGAGGAGGAGGAGAGAGAGAGAGAGAGAAAGGAAAGGTTCTGAGAACTCTGCTGAGGACAAGCAGAAGATCTAGGAAGCTTCAAAGCTTCGAAGTCAGATACCCAAAAATCTTCGGGGTACCCTCTCTTTCCCTGCACCTGGCTACAACCGCTGGGCTTCTGTGTAAGGCCAGACCCAGGGAGTCTGCAGCCTGCAGTAAATAAAAGCTGCTCAGAGTTACACTGTATTTATTTATTCTCCAGCAGTGCGGTGGGGCCTGCATAAAAAGAAAGGGCATCACATGCAGAGACCATAAAAAGAGAGTTTGTTTTTATGCAGTGGTAACTTGGGGAATTAATTCCCGGCTGGCAGAGGTCGAATGACAGTAACTGAGTGTTAGGCAGGTGCAGAGAGGCCCCTGGGGAGAGAGGGAAAGAGGGAGAGGCCACTGGGCTGACAGAACTGAGCTGAGTGGAGTCAGGGTGAGACCTGGGCAACAGTAGAGATAGGACCTTGAAGAGGAGTCATCCCAGTTCAGATCTAATGCAGACCACACTTGTTGGCCACCCACTGTATGCAAAGCCTGGCTGGGTGCTCTTATTGGCCACCCACTGTATGTAGTGCCTGGCTGGGAACTGCGGGGATTTTAGCCGTGGATGAACTGGGGCTCCGGTTCACACTACTGTCCTTGAGGAATGTCAGGGACACCACGGCTGTAACTAAGACCCTTGGTCTTCAGGAGAGAGCTGGCCAGAAACTAGATCTAAAGAACCCAAATCCTGCTTTCTCTGCTCTTAAACTCTTCCAATTTGGCGAGATGCTTCATCTATCTGTGCCTCAGTTTCCCCAAATGGAATTAGAAATCATCCCAGCAGCTACCTGTAGTGTTTTGGAGATTTTGCATATATACCAATTTCCCTCAGAGAAGGTCCTTGTCTGTGGTTGAATAACATTTTGACAAATTCTGATGGTCCAGGGTGATGTAAGGTGTTGTGGGAACTGGATAGCACAGTAAGAGCTCATGTTTTGCAGGCATGGGGTCTAAGGACCTGAGTTTGAACCCCCAACACCCACAGACAAAGCTGGATGTGAGAGCTAGAGGGCTCAGTGGTTAAGAGCATTGGCTGCTTTTCCAGAGGACCCCGGTTCAAATCCCAGCACCTACATGGTAGCTCACAACCGTAAACTCCAGTTTGAAGGGATCCGATGCCCTCTTCTGGCCCCTGTGGACACCGGGACAAGCATGTGAACACTCAAACACATAAAATAATATAATACATTTTTAAAAATATATTTTTGAGTTCTATTTGCACAATGCCTGTAATCCCACCATTGTTTAGGGTACATACAGGTAGATCCTGAGGGCTCAGTGGCCAAGCAGTCCAGCTAAAAGGCTAAGTTTCCAGTTCTGCAAGAGACCCTATTCCTGGCAAGGAGCTAGAGAGCTATAAAGGAAGGCACCCAAGTATTGCTCTGACATTTATACACACACAGGGTCACATGCACAAGTACATGTATGTACAGACACAATACAACACACATATACAAAAAGAATCTGGGGAGGCTTCCTGAAGGAGGTGACTTGTTTTTGAAGAATGAGTAAGACTCATGTGAATGGAGGCTTCAGGGCCAGTGAGGAATAGCATGGAATCTAGACAGTAAGGCCGCTAGGTATGGCCTTGACTCCTGGCCTGGCACTCTTGTGGTACCTGGACAACCTTAAGGTTCTCTCCCAAGTATGTGAGGCCAAACTCAGGGTTCTGGATCCCACAGGAAGAGGAACTCAAGCAGTCATACCTGTTCAGCTGCACTGTCCCTTCATGACCCCAGAGCAGGGACGGGTGGCTACTTTGGCAGAAGGCAGCAGCCCTCGTTTTGAAGGCATTATGTTAACTGGGTCAGAACCCAGGCATGGGAAGATCAGTGAACTCTCTTCAGAACTCAGTCAGGCACCAGAATAGAGGCACCCGAGAGGAATCTAACAGGATCCACACATGTGGTTTTAAATCTCTGATAACCAGCTCATAAAAGCAAAAGGAAGCAGGTGAAACCATCGGTAATAGCATCCCTTAGTTGGCTCAACACACGAAAAACATTATCAACTCAACGTATAATGAATCCCAAGGAATTATTCATAAGCTCTCCTGCATTCCCTTTCCCATACAAAATCACCAAAACCCGGTGTGTATCTCGCTGACCCAGTTCCTGGGACTCCGTGGCCACCGCATGGGACACAGAAGCCATGGCTCACCTCTGCCACCGAGTTCAAAGACACAGTCTCCTGTGAACTCTTTCAGCGCACACATCTGGAAATCAGGCAAGGGTTCTGGGTAGGTCCATGGGTGTCTTAGGATGTCGTTGTTGTTTGTCCTGGTAGTAAGATGTTTGATCTCTCTGCCTCCCCCCCCCCTCTCTCTCTCTCTGGGGGGGGGGGGAGAGTTAAGAGAAGAGAGGAGAAGAGAGAGGACAGAGGGACACCTTGGTCTTTGATGGCCAAGCTAGCTCCTGGTTTTGAGACAGCTTCTGTCTGGCCCAGGGCTTGCTGGTTAGCCTAGGCTGGGTGGCCAATGGGCCTCCAGGAGGGTTCTACTTAACTCCATCTCCCCAGTGTTGGGATTAAGAGAACGTGACACTGAGCTGGGTTCTTTGTAGTTTTGTAGGTTCTGGACATTGAACTAAAGTTCTCCTGCTTACATGGCAAGCCTTCACTGCCTGAGCCATTTCTCCAGCCTGCCTCAGTTTCTTCCTATAGAAAATAAGGACAATCCCGGGAACTTCCTTGAGATTGTCTGAGGAGGAAGGTCACTTCCTTCTGTCCAGAGGGTGAGGGCAGGTGGGGCTTGGGCACCTCAGAGCTGCTCCCACCAGTTCCCACCATGCCCCCCTCCCCTGGTTCTTCCAGCGTCTGCTACCGTTCACACCTGCAGTCCCAGCATTCTCGAGGTGGAAGGGTCAGAAGTTCCAGGTCATCCTTGGCTACATAGCAAGAAATGTGTCAAGGAGACTGAGATGGCTCCCTGGCTCCAGACATGAACACCACAGAGAAGACCGCAGTCACAGAGCAGAAAACATACAAAACTAGGCACTTGTGGAAATGTGGTTCATATGATGGGCCTGTCCGGTGTATGGACACTTCAAGCTCTGTGAGCCCACGGAAGACTTAGGCAGTCCTGGGATGGCTTTCTTTACTGTCTTCAGTTTAAAGATGAGAAAACAGAGTCACAGAGAGGTGAGGTATTTTGTCTGATGTCACACAGCTGGAGAAGCTTGTGTAGAGCACCATCAAGATGCCAACCTTTCTCTGCCACCCTTGAAACTTAAAAGTCTGTTGTTACCTGGAAACAATATCCAAGGAGATGGCAAAGTTGGGAGGCGGCTCAGTAACTGACAATGGGGAGACAAGATGCTGTCTGGCACCATCACAGTGAGTTGGTCCAGATGGTGGAGAGCTTGTATCCAATACCTGGCGGGGTGGGAACAGGAAGAGGTGAGGACAGACAGGCGAAATTTCTCAGTAATGGTTCTGTGAAGGGGGAAGAAGGGGTGTCTCACTCCACCCAAAGGGAGGGCTCAGGGAAGGGAAGCCTATGACTTCATCACTGGGCCCACGCCAATGACATCACCAGAAGGGCAAGGAGCCAGGCTCAGCAAGTTATTTATGGAAACGGCTGGCGGCCAGGCACAGCTCCTGAGCTGTTTCAGATGTGGTTGGATAAAGCTTCCAGCTGGCCCAGTGGGGCCTCCAAGGCCTGCAGGCAGGCGGAGGAGGAAGGCTGGAGGAATCCAGCAGTTGGGGGGCAGGGCTCCAGCAGAGATCATCAGAGTTCCAGGCTCCTTCCTTCTTGGGATCTGCTCATCTCTACCCATGCTCATCAAGGGCTTCCCTGGAGATCGGGCTGGCTGAACTCAGAGAGGACAGCATGTGCGTCTGCCTTCGTGTGCACCGAGGGCATGTCTGTGCACAAGATGGTAGTATGGGCTTCCCGGTCCATAGGGACACACACTCTGCTCCCTCCCACACTGGTACCTTGAGTGGTCCTGAGTGAGTATACAGATCTGTGCCTCCTTGCACGTGTATGTGCATGGGGGTTGGGAGGCAGAGTGCCCAGGGAGAGCGGGGAGGAGGAGAAGAGCCGCCCGGGAGCGAGATCGCAGCAGGAAGCTGGGGAAATATCATTTCAGCCCAAGATCCAGAGGCACTTATAGAAGCTTCAGCAAAACCAGACAAAACTTCCTTTCAATCCATTTATCAAAACTGCCCGCAGCTCCGCTTCAGAGCAGGTACAACAAGAATAAAATATTGAGCACAACCAGCAACCGCGAGACTGGAGGAGGCCAATAAATAAGAAGTTACCGAGGAGCTCGCCCTGACCCTGACGGTTTCCTTTGCCGGCCCCTCCACCCATCTCGTCCTGTGATCTTATGGGTGATGGCAGGAGGGAGGATGGCAGGGGCCCCACTGGGGTGTTTTTGATGAGCTGGGGATATGAGAGTAACTCAGCCCTATGCAGACAAGCTTCAGTGAGGCAGCTGCAGGAGCCGGACGCTCTTCTCACATTTCTTGGGCTGGCTAACTGCCTTCCTTCTCATAATCCCCTGAGGATGGGCTGGAGAGACGGCTCAGTGGGTAAAGATGCTTGCAGACAAGACTTACTCCCTGAGTTCGACCCCCTGGAGCCACATAGGAGAACTGACTCCTGCCTGTTGTCCTCTGACCTCCACATGCAGATGCTGGTATGCACACTGACACACGCAAATGTGTGTAGTAAAGCTTTTCAAAATTCTCCAAAAGGAAACTGAATCCATGTAATCTTGAGTGGCCTGGTTGTTCACGAGAGCATTGAAGTGAGAATAGGGTCAGGGAGCAACCAAGGGGCTTGAACTCAGTCCCCAAGCTAAGACCCTCCATTCCCATGCCCTGTTATGTGCACCTTTTAGATGGTAAGTGGAGGGATGGACATGCATCCGGGTGAGAGTCCCTCTCCCAGACCACCTGTCCTCCATTCCAGATAGAGAAGCCAACCATCTTATAAATGTTCCTGCATGGGGCCTCTGAAACAGAATGTCTTCATTTCTTCTTCCTCCATGTCCACAGAATGATGGGATCTGCTTTCTTTCCATCTATGCCCCTGTTTATGCAGGTGCTCAGGGACCCACTCATACCACCACCCTGTTGCCTGCCTTCCCACCACCACTGTCCCCCAAGGCTCCACCGATAACAGTCTGAGTGGTTGGAGGATGCACCTCAATGCTACGATCTCTAAGGACAGGAGAAAATGCCGGAAAGGTGCCTCGGGGCAACGGCGCTGGGACACTGTTCTGTGATACACACACACTCTCTCTCTCTCTCTCTCATACACACACACACACACACACACACACACACACACTCACACACACACACACACACACACACACACACACACGCACGCACGCACCATTGTGATCAGGGTCAGCAGAAAGGTACAAGCCTATGGATGCCTAGGTCTCAGTGGAAACCCCCAATAATAAAGGTTGATGGGGAGGGGAGTGAAGGGAGGCAGAGAATGGCCACCAGCTGCTACAAGGATGGAAGGGGACCCTTGCTCTGCAGGGGCAGTAAAGGTCATGGACTTGAATTCCTCTGTTGTCTGAAATACAGCCCCACCTCTTCTAGAATCTTCCTAGAAAATAAATGCTGTGTCCATAGATTGCTTTGCAAAGGGCCTGTCTCCAGCATCCCTGCAGGCTTTGTGTTCCTTTGTATGTCTGCTCCCTCTGGACTGCTGGAATTCGCTGGATCTTTTTGAAGAGGGATGAGCCAAGAGTCTCTGAGTTCCTTTGGATCCAACTATCTAACTGCCCCACCCCTTCTTCTGTCTCCCCCTACTTCGGCATCTCCAGCAAAATCATCCACTTATGCACACTTGCTTTCATGCAAGGAATGTACACACACACACACACACACACAGATCTGTGTGGGATGTCCTGTGGTAGCCAGAGGTCTCAAGCTAGTGTGTTCTTCAACTCTTCTTCACCTTCCTTTTTGAGGCAGGGTCTCTCAGTGAATCAAACTGGGCTGGCTGACCAGGGAGCTCCCTGAGTTCTCATGCCAGAGAGACCCTGTACCTGTTTTATACACGGATGCTGGGAATCTAAACCCAGGTCCTTACGAGGCACGTTGCCCGGCCCCCACCACATTCCTTTGACAAGATGGAAGTGGAGCAGCAGGTGAATTTCCCAGCTACCACTGCTCAGGAATTTGAGGGATAGCTCCATACTGCGATGGCAAACAGCAGAATGGAACAGGCAAGGATTGGCAGAGCCGCAGTTAGCTTTCTAAGGCAATTACCACTTTATTGCATTTCTCTAAAGCTGAGAAACACCATCCCAGGAACTGCAGGCCAGCCCCAGTGCCCTTCCCTCTCCCTCCTCTCCAGCTCTGCCTCCATACTGAACGGGCCAAACTGTGTATGTGTGGTGGAAGGGGGTGGAGGGCTGGGTATCCAGGAGGAAAGTTACCAGGGCAACCATCCCAGCTCACTCTTTCCTCCGCCCTTGCAAATCTGTGACAAGAGGAAGCAGCCATTTTTCTTGGGGTGCTTGGGTGCAACCTCCCAGGATCAAAATGACATAAGACATAGCAAGAAGCCAAAAGACCTGGTCCCAGCAGCCTTTGCTCCTCAGAAGTTCGCAGTGTAGGCTCCTTTAAGGACTCTCAGCCAGGCTCCTGCTAGGCTCCCAAGGCAGCCCTGAGAGCCTGCTCCTGCCATGCATGGATGGAAGACTGTCCACCCTCCAGCTTTTTGGGCTCTTCCTCATCCTCAGACCTTCTCCATAGTCTTACTAAAGGACGCTCGCTACATAGGGTTGACTTGCCAATGCCCACAGGTTAGAAAGTGACATATTTGGGACTCAGGCACAGAACCAAATGGCCATCCAGCCAATGTTCTTGTTGATGTGTCTGCTGGCTTCTTGGTGCAAAGTGGTACAGAATGGGCTTCTCGAAGCTACCTTGAGCAGCCAGAACTTTAGAGGTCAGGTGCAAGGTAGGTAACTGAGCTATTTGCCTGACTTTGACTTTATGACTGTGTGTCCTATTTCAGGGGAATATACTTAGTCCTGATCCAGGGCACACTGAAGTCCTTGGGTACTCAGGAACTGATGATGTACAATGGAGAGCATTGGACCTCAGTTGGACGCTGAGGAACTACATGCCCTGGGTGGTTCAAGGTGGTTTAGGGCCGAAATAGGATGCAGACCCAGGTGTTTTAGCTTGCTTCTCCATGGCTGTGATAAAATGCTGACCAAAATCAACCGAGGGAAAGAGAGCTTGTTTCAGCTTACACTTCTAGATCGTGGTCCGTTATCAAGAGAAGCCAAGGCAGGAACTCAGGGCAGAAACCTAGAGTCAGGAGCTGAAGCAGCAGACGTGGAGAAGTGCTGTTTACTAACTTGCTCTCCGTGCCTTGCTCAGCTTAATTTATACCACCTAGGATCACTTGCCTGGGGATAGCGCCACCCGCAGTGGGCAGGGTCACCCATGGACATACCTCCCCACATAGACTATTAGGAAAATATCCTACAGATATATCCACAGGTCAACTTAATGGAGGCGATTCCTCTACTGAGGTTCATCCTTCCAGCTGACGCTTTTTGAGTGTGTGTGACAACTTGACAAAAACTAACGAACAAAGCAAGGACGCCTCTTCCGGAGGGTTTGCCTGGGTTTTGAGGCTCATCTACTCGGTTTCCTCCTTCACTGAAACAACGTTGAGTGCCGTCAAATCCTTGACCTGTTTGCGCTTGGCTGCTAGCGAGCCCATGACTCCACTTCCTGCCATGCTCCCTGCTGACCTTAGCCCAGATGCGGGCCCGTGGCATGACTTCCTGATACGCAACAAGGTCAAAAGGACTACAGTTGTCTCAACCTCGTGACCCACCTCTGATCCCCACCCTCCCAGACCTCAGGTTAGAATGGGTACGGCTGAACACAGGAAGTGGTGCAAAGAACAGGGGCATGTGGCATCGAGGGACTCTGATGAGGTGGGGGAAGTGTGAACAAAGGGGGGGAAAGAGAAAGGCGAACTCTTTGGGAAAAAAAGAGGTTCAATCTGATTTGTAAAGGGCACGATTTACAAATCCGTCACATATTTTACTAGGCTGGGATTTACGGATTAGCCTGTAATACTTAGGCGGCTTTTTGTAATAAAACCCTGAGCCGAGGCAGCCTTGGGGAAGTGAGGAGGAGGAAGGAGCCTTCTCTCTCTCTATCTCGCTTTCATTTTCCCAGTATTTTTTGATCTAGGCAGCCCCATTAATCTGTACTTTATCTGCCTATGGAGAAGGATTGAGCTCTTTATTGGATTTTTGTCAAGAATAAATGATTTAGTTTGGGATATTGTGGAAACGATTTTTGTGGTATTACACCATCTAATAAATGAAACAGCAGGGATCAATTCCTTTCTTGCGATGTGTTCAACAGGCAGGGTGAAATATGCCCCACAATTATTTGGTATTGCACTCTATAGATATTTATAACGGAGTGTGACTGCCCGGTCTGGGCTGCCTGGCATGGACCCTGTGATCTGTTAGCCCCTAAAGCCACTGAACTTAGGGATTCACGTGCTGGGAGCCCATGATGGAAAAAAAAATGCAGATCGAGTTAGGGGGACTAAGTACTTGAGAGAAAAGCACACAGGGGGCAAAGGTTGGGGTTGAGGGATGGTGTTTATTTGGGCCCGTAGCTCCTTGGCATTTCTGTAAGATAACAGAAGGGCAGGATGCTAACCTCTGCAAGGCTGGCAGATGCTGGTGTGGGAGGGACACGCCCCTTCTGGGCACTCGCAGTTCTTGCTCCAGTGCTCCCCTCTCCCGGACACTGCTTCCAGGAAAATTGCTGGAAGTGCTCAGAGGTGGGAACTGGCTTTCTGCCCAGGGAAGGCTCATAAGGTTTATATTCCCAAAGGCTCACAAATATTTATTGAGAGCATATCCCATGACGGTGCCTAGCAGGGGCCCGGTACAAAATGAACCATATAGAGATGTTTGCTCAGGTTGACTGATAGACAGGGAGCTTCCGAGAGGCAGATTCTCACCCATGAGCATACACTGAACTCAATAGAAGCAGGGGCTGGAGAGAGTGGGTGGTAGGACTTGGGGGGAGGGGAGAACCCTGTTGTGGGGACCCTGCTTTTCCTTCCTCATCCCGTCCCCAGCATCCAGGGCCACATGCCACTCAACCCTCAGAGTCACCCGGATGTGGAGACTTACCAGGTTTCTACTCTTGGACTCTGTCAAAAGTAATCTCTTCTTGGGCAGATGAAATGGTTCAATATACAAAAGCCTGAGAACCCAGGAGCCTGAGAACCCAAGTTCAAATACCCAGAAGCCGCTTACAAAGCAAAATGCAGGATCATGAGAATCTGTAACCTCAACGTTCCTACAATGAGGCAGGAGGCAGAGAGACGAGAGAACTGCCTGGAAACTCCCAGGCCAGCCTGAGTATCATGGAATAGAAATGAGAGACACTGCCTCAAAGTCAGAGTGAGGGTTTGAGGATAATGTATCTTCTATGAAGGTCAACAACCTGAGTTTACTTCCTGGGCCCTACCTGGTGGAAGGAGAGAACTCACTCTCTAAGTTGTCCTCTGACCTCCACAAGCATGTGTGTGCCCATAGTCACATCTATACACCACATACACAGGCACACACACAAACCCAGACACACACACACATACATACATACAGAGACATATACATACACATACACATACAGATACACATACGCACACACAGACATACACAGTCTATGAGCCTAAACTTACCACTAGAGAAAATGCCATTTATGACGCCACCTGCTACAGACTCTGAATGCTGGTCACTAGGCACAATCTTTAATAAATGCTTGTATCATATGCCCCTGAAGCAGCAGACATCAACATCTACCACAGCTCTCTAACCCAAAGCTTCTTGACGTTGTTGATAATATCCAGTCATTTCCTGAGCAGACCAGACCTCCGGTGCTGGCCATTTATTTGGGGGGGTGGGGGGGCTCTGCATCTTCCTTCCCCACAACCGTCTGCTCTGATACTCTTATTTTTCTGTTGCCCAGTACCACCGACAGGGTCTGTTGTTATTAGTGATACTTGATCTTGCTGTGTAGCCCAGTCTGGCCTTGAATTGGTGATCGTTCAACCTCACTATCAAAACTCCTGGGATTACAAGTATGGCCCACCACACACAGTTGGGAGATTTTCTTTAAGTCTTTGTATGACATTTCTTTTATTTACAATGGCCCTTTCACTTCCGTCCCAGCTCTTGCAAAGAAAGATGGGTGCTCGGAGACTTGTGTGCTAATTAACATTAACACTCCTCACCCTGTCTCCCCAATGTCAGAAGCTTGGAGGTTTGAGGAAGCAAGCAAGACACAGTCATAAGGATGCTTAGGGAGCCTGGAGCAAGATGTGGTCTTGCAATGGAGGAGGGTGGGGTGAGAACGACCTCTTTATGGTGCCATTTGCCCAAACTGCCCACCAGGGGGCACTCGGGAGACTGTCAGGGGCTTAATGAGGCTGGCTGTTCCTATGTCACCTTGATTGAGTCTTGCCCTTCAGTCCTTGGCTTTCTGTTTTGTTTTGTTTTGTTTTGTTTTGTTTTGTTTTGTTTTGTTTTGTTTTGTTTGAGACTGGGTCTCATGTAGACCAGGCTGGCCTTGAACTCTCTATATACCCCAAGGATGATCTTAGACTCCCAATCCTCCTGTTTCCTCCTCCCAAGAGTGGGGATTGCAGTTGTGTGCCACCATGCCAGGATTTCCTTAGCAATGCCTCTCTCATCTGGTTCAGGGGCTGTTGTGTCAGCTGCTAGGAGAGGCATCAAAGCCATCACTCTCCACAGACTCCTCTGAAAGACACACACACACACACACACACACACACAATGCTGGTGCAGGAGAATGCCTGAATAGCATGCTGCTTACTGACTCTTTTGCAGAGGTCTCACGTGTAGCCTCCCACAAACCTGAAGCAGGCTGAGCCAGAACTTGACCTTGCTGCCATTAAGGAGATTACCTAGGGTGGAGCCTGCCTCCCTAGATCACCCTATTGTTGAGCCACAGTCGCTGTTCCTCTTCAAGATACTGCTACCTGCTGAGAGGCCCCAGAGCTATTCCAGAGACTATGCCCTATCCTGCACGTCATCACCTGCAGCTAGTTACAGGCACCAAAGATGAATTGACGGGAATGGGCCTCCCCCCTCCTTTATAAATCGTGTCTGCCATTAAACATTTGAACCTTGAGCAGACTAGCATGTCTTGGTTCCATTATTTCTCAACCCACCTAGGCTCCCTCTTTTCTTTCAGTTCCAGGATGCCTTCCAGGCTCGAACCCGGTCATGAGAGCCACAGGCCTGCCCCAACACTCATGCTCAGAGAGAGTCACACACTGTTGGGTTACTGGAGAACAGCCCAGGGTAGACAATACAGCTCTTTCCGTTTCTCCTTCAGGCCACATGGCTCTGTGCTACCATGGATGTTCCTTTTCCTCTACACTCTACATTCCAACCATCAGGAATCCCCGTGATTCCACCATCATTCTCCCCCACTGCTATGACCACCATGCTAGCTGAGCCTCCATCTGATCCTCCTGTCTCCCAAGTGCAGGGATAGCTGCTATACCCCACAAAGCTCTGCTCCCTTCATTGTATTCTGAAAGTCCACGCATATACATGCCTATGGAGGGTGGTTAACTTTGTCAACTCTATCTAGAATCCTTTGGAAAGAGAGTCTTAATAATAGACTGTCTGGATCAGATTGGCCATGGGTAGATACATCTTTGACGGTTAGGGTTAGGGTAACCTTTATGGTGGGAAGTCCCATCCCACTGTGGGAGGAACTATTCCCTTGGCTGGGCTCTGAACTGTGTAAGAGCTGAGAAACCTAGCCCAGCACTGAGCATGCGCACACTCATTTCTCTCTACTCTAGACTGCGACTTGAGCTGCTTCAAGTCCCTGCCTTGACTTCCCTGCTGAGATGGACTGAGTCCCAGGACCAAGAGCTGAATAAACCCTTCCTCCCTTAAGTTGCTCGTTGCTGGGGCATTTTATCTTGGCAGTAGACATGAACTAGGACAACATGGCTGAGCACACCCCCCCACCCCATCAGATACTTCCTAAGAACCAAATCGACACTGGGCATAGACAGTCCCAAAAGTCTGCAGGGTCTCTAAAGCCCAGAATCCCCTCTAGGCTAGGAGTAACGGGTTAAATACAAAACAACATGTAAGCATGGAGTTCTGTCTCCAAGATGCCTTTTGATGAATATGCAAACATTCCAAACTTAGTAAAAGTTCCCCAGGATTATAGATAAGAGATACCGAACTGGTGTGTGCACAACTACCCATTCACTCTATATGGAGGGCTCTGGGGACTACAGGCCAAATGATTAACTGTAGAGACAGTCAGGGACAGCCATACATGTGTACATAAATTATGAATCGATATTTCTGTATAATTGGAATTTATTGGAGACCATCTTAGGATTTTCTTTTAAAAGGGATTTAAATGAAGAAAAATAAAAACTACACCAAAACAAGAGCATATTAAAAAAACCTCGGGTCTATTTCTTCCCAGTCCTTTGACACATAGTGTGTGGCTGGTCCTAAAACATAGCAATCTTTTGTTTTCAAGCTTAATAGAGAAGTTTCCAGGTCATTAAAGACTCTTTAGACACAGACACAGACACAGACACACACACACACACACACACACACACACTTGTAGCTGGCAGAGGCAGAGGAATGTCCTACGAAGTTGTAGAAATCAGAGGACAACCTGTAACTTGTAGAGTTGATTTTCTCCTTCTGCTCTGTGGGTCCCAAGGATCAAACTCCAGCTGCCAGGCTTAGCAGAAAAATGTTTTGACCCACATACCCATCCCCTAGGCCCTACCCATATCTTCTAAAGGGCTGTATACTATACCTTTGTGACTACAGCATAGCTTGGTTGTCCATCTCTCCATCCTCTTCTCTTCCCTGACCTCCATTGATGTATTTGCTTTTTGGCTAAGTAGTGGCTTTCCCCCTGGTCAATAAATGTAGATCTGGAACATTCTCGAGAATATCAAAGTTACAACCTCATGAATTTACAGAGGGTGCAGCTAAGGCAAATCAATACCTCCATGACGTGTCCTCAAAGATGAGGCCTTTGAGGGTAAAGTGACCTTTGCTGTACTGCCTCCCGCTGCATCACCTTGCTTTGGTCTTCCTGTCTCTTGGTCCCTTTCCTGAAAGGTGCCCTAGACACAGTAGCCTGGCCTTTTGGTTCACACTAAATAAGTTAGGGATGAAAATAAGGTTGAAATATTAGCTCTGTTCCCCAGATAGATTCCCTTGGCCTGTCTCTCTGTCTGTCTGTTTGTATAAGAATATACCCTTTTGTCTACCAAAGATGGCTGTGGGTTGGTCAAGAAATATCTGGAAGCCAGTCAAAGAAAAGCAAAATAATGACATGGTGGTGGTGGTGGTGTGTGAGTGTGTGTGTTTGTGTGTGTGTGTGTGTGTACATGGGTGTGCATGTGCATGCATGTGGAGGCTAGAGGTTGACCTCTTCTGTCTTCCTAAACCACTAGTTTGTTCTCACTCTTGATGAACCTGAAGCTCTCTGATTCAGCTAGTCTATCTGGCCAGTGAGCCTCCAGGGACTCCTGTCTCCACCTCAGTGCTAGGTTATAAATGCATGCCATTGAACCTGAATTCTTTAATTTTAATTTTTTTTTATGTCCTTGGGACACAAGGTTTGGTTCACAAACTCTGGCTCCAAGGACCTTTGAAAAAATGTTTTTAGGAGTATGGGTATTTTGGTTGTGTGAGTGTGAGTGTGAGTGTGTATATATACCATGTGACTGCAGTACCTGATAAAACCAGAAGAAAGATCCCCTGGGACTGGACTCCCAAAAGGTTGTGGACCCCTTTATGGGTTGTGGGAATCAAACCTGGGCTCTCTACAAGAGCACCCAGTGTTCTTAACCACTGAGCCATTTCTCGAGCCCCAGGGCCTGACGTTTTCATGAGTCCTTCACTTCTGATCTCGGGTCTTCATGCTTATAAAGCAAGCACTTTACTCCTGAGCCATCTCTCGAGCCTCACAGCCCCATCCTTTTAATGAGACTTGTAACATAAATGAAAACCTTCCCCCTGTAGCTGGACCAGAAGAGGAAGAGGAACTTGGGAGGGTAAAACGGGGAGTGGGAGGCACAGACATCCCCTCAACAGCATGGCATTTTCTACCTCCCTGGCAGCTGAGAACAGGGATTTCTGGCCATACAGGCCAAGCACTGACCTATTCTGGCTGGGTATCCATACAGTAAAAGAGGTAGTTTTAAAATAGCATTCCCCTTTGGAAGGAAACCTTTTGTATTGAGCAGAATCTGGGAGAAGAGGTTAATTGAGGGTTTACTTATAATCTTGGGTTTACAAAGAGGGTCAAGTGGAGGCCTTTGGCAGGAGCTATTTACCTTGAATCTTCCAGTTCTCCGCTCTGTGGATCGAGCTGCTGGGGAAGGTGCAGCTCTGCCCTGGCTCCGCTGTCCTCCATGCGTGGGAAACTGGAGGCTGGGCCTTAGCTTAAGGTGTGATAATCTGTGTGCCTCTCACCCCACCCCTTTTATTTCTCCCTACATGACCCAGACTGGTTGTAACTCAGTCTTCTGGCCCCTGCTTCCTGAGTTGAATGAGATTACAGATAAACTCTTGAAAATATTTAAATGAGAATGGACACATGTAGCAAGATAATAACCTAGCCTGTGTAGATGAGAGCTTGCTTCCCATGTGTGAAGCTCTGGGTTTGGTTCCCAGCACCACATAAGCAAGCCTGGTGATACAGCCCTGTAATTCTCACACTGGGGAGATAGAGGCAGGAGGATCAGAAGTCCAAGGTTATCTTCCACTGCAGAGTGAGTTCCAGGCCAGCCTGGGCTACATGGGACTCTGTTTCTCAAAAAGAATAGAAAATAAAGTTTGATTGGGTGCCACTGAACAAAAGCATATGGAACCAGTCATTGTCCTGGGAATGATAAGCATGGAGCAGACTATGATTCTGAATGGCTGTGGGGTTCTCAGACTAGAAGGAAAAGAGATGTAAGAATAATTAATCACAGCCGGGCGTGGTGGCGCACACCTTTATTCCCAGGACTTGGGAGGCAGAGGCAGGCGGATTTCTGAGTTCGAGGCCAGCCTGGTCTACAGAGTGAGTTCCAGGACAACCAGGACTATACAGAGAAACCTTGTCTCAAAAAACCAAAACAAAAAACAAACAAACAAACAAACAAAAAGAATAATTAATCACAGCGGGAGGAAGGCATGCTGCCAGTGGTCTTTCACTTGCTCATCCATGTATCTGTCTGTTCATCCACCCATCTATTCATCCATCTATCCATCCATCTGTTCAACCATCCCTCTATCATCTATCTATCCATCTACCAATCTATTCATTCATCTATCCATTCACCCATCTATTCATTCATTCATTCATCTATCTATCCATCCACCTATTCATCCATCTGTCCACCCACCCCTCTATCCACCCATCTATCTATCCATCTGTCCACCCACACCTATATCCACCCATCTATCTATCCATCCATCCATCCATCCACCCATTTATTCATCCATCAGGCCATCTACCCATCTATCCATCCATCTGTCCAACCATCTATCATCTATCTATCCATCTACCCATCTATTCATTCATCTATCCATCTATTTATCCATCTATTCATCCATCTGTCCAACCATCCATCCACCCATTTATTCACCCATTGGTCCATCTACCCATCTATCCATCCATCTATCCATCTATCTATCCTTCCATCTATTCATCCATCTATCATCCATTCACCCATCTATTCATTCTTCTGTCCATCTATTCATCCACCCATTTATTCATCCATCAATCTATTCATTCATCCATCCATCTACCCACACACCCACTCACCCACCAGCCCACCCATGTATTCATCCATTCATCTATCCACCTGTTCATCCATTTATCCATCTACTACTCATCTATTCATCCAACCGTTCCTCCACCCACCCAGCCACCCACCCAACAACTATTAGTCGTGTGCTGCCTGCCAGGTACCATGGTCTCAGTATAAACCCTGGCTGTTTCTATGGCTATCACCCTTACCATCATGGAGGGTACAGACTAGCAAGCAATATAGACATTGAATACATATCAGCACAGAACATCTCTGATTTGCATTGCTGGCAGAGACATGTGAGAAGGTACAGGGTCTGTATGAGTATGATGTCAGAGAACACGAACCTAAATAAGCCTGTCGGTACACTCAGCTCCCTTAAGGACATGATGGGGGACCACAACCGGCTCAGGAGAGGAGTGATCACTAAGAGAAACAGGCTTCTGGGGAGACATGCTTCAGAGAGCAGCTCATTTAATTGGAGGAAACAAAGGCTTTTTAAACCTTTAGGGGAAGAGGTAGGGAGAGTTATATCATTGGCTGGGGCTGAGGTGTTTGGAATGCTTCATTTGCATGAAAAGGAATTCCAGGGATTTGCAGGACATGTCCTTATAAGAGAGAAAAATATAACCTGTATTCAGATCAGCTTCCCCAGCTCTCAGCTTTCTGGCCCCACACAAGCCCTCAAATAGAATTCTTAAACCCAGCCCCCGCCCATCACCCCATCTCTCTGTCTAATGTATATAATTGCTCTTTCTTCCTCCAGGTTCTGGCCTTTGACCTCCTTGGCTGCCTACATCCTGGCTGCCCATCTCTGAGGTACAAGCTACTGCCTTAGCAAAGCTAAGGCTGGGGATGTAAGCGCTACACTTTAGATATGTCTGTCGTAAAGTGGTCCTGATTCTACCCTGTCCTCACACATTTATTATCCCCCTCCAAAGACAGGTGATATGACGGAGGCTGTGCCCTATTTCATGTGGCATTTTGTGTCACTCCCTTGCTGCACACAATTTCAAATGGGACAAAGTCAAAAGACCTGGATACCTGCCCTTCCAAAGGTCTGTGTTGGTCTAGAGCTAGCTTGGGAATCGGCCTTCTAGCAAATTCCCTGAGGAGGAGGATGCTACATCACCCACTTGAATTTGATTGGCAGGGATGTGAAAATCAACACCTTGAGCCTTACAATGTTTTGGCCACAGTGTTAGGAAAGTTGACCGCAGTGCAGGCAAGTAGCCTCATTTGTACAGGCATGCGTGCATGTGTGCATGTGTGCTCATGAACACTAAAGGTCAACCTTGGGTGTTGTTCCTCAAGTACAAGTAGCATTCACCATATAACAACAATAATAATAAAGTCAGGGTCCCTCTCTCACAGGCTTAGAACTTGCCAAGATATATAGGCTGTTTGGTCAGTGATCCTCAGAGACCATCCTGACTCCAGCTTCCCAGTGCTGGGGTTGAAAGCCTGTGCCACCACCATGCCTACTTTTAACTCACACTCTGTGTGTGTGTTGTTTACATTTCTGTATACACATGAGTGTGTACATGTGCCACAACACGTGTGAGGAAGTCCCAGGACACATTGCAAGAGTGGGTTCTCTCTGTCAAGTAGGTTGCAAAGAGCAAACTTATGCCACCAAGTTTGGCAGCAAGCACCTCAAATCCATCTTGCTGGCCCGGTGCCTGGTTTCCACATGGCTCTGGGGGATTAAACTTGGCTCCCCATGTTCGTAAGGCAAGCTCTGTACCAACTGAGCCATCTTGCTACCCACTTCTCTTCCCTTTTAACAAATGAAGTAACTCCTGCTCAGAGAAGTTGTGTGGCTCCTCTGAAGTCACGTGGCTTGGGGCAGGGCTTGCCCTTGAACTCTGACCTCTGAGAGTGTTTCCCGACTCTGCTTTCACTCTGGGGATGGAAACAGTCCCAGGAGAAGTAGGCTATCAGGAATGACAGGGAAGAGATCTGCCTGTATGTGATACTGTCTTAGTCAGGGTTTCTATTCCTGCACAAACATCATGACCAAGAAGCAGTTGGGGAGGAAAGGGTTTATTCAGCTTACACTTTTCACATTGCTGTTGATCACCAAAGGATGCAGGACTGGAACTCAAGCAGGTCAGGGAGCAGGAGTTGATGTAGAGGCCATGGAGGGATGTTCTTTACTGGTTTGCTTCCCCTGGCTTGCTCAGCCTGTTCTCTTATAGAACCCAAGACTATCAGCCTAGAGATGGCACCACCCACAAGGGGCCTTTCCCCCTTGATCACTAATTGAAAAAATGCCTTACAGCTGGATCCCATGGAGGGACTTCCCCCAAATGAAGCTCCTTTCCCTGTGATAACCCCAGCTTGTGTCAAGTTGACACACAAAACCAGCCAGTACAGATGCTAATTGGAGATGACAGACACACCACACCAGGAGGCCCCAGAGGACTTATATGACAGCAATCAGGACAGTGCCTCAGCCACAACTTCCTGCACTGGCTCCCTAGGGCTACCATGAGATGCCTAGACATTAAATGGGGCAGCTCCCCTGCATGAAGTGGTAGACACCCTCTCTTCCCACTTTCTCCAGCAGTCAGGAGGCCAGCTGTTCCCAGTTCATAGAAGCCACTGCCCACCTGTGTGGTCATTGTTCTCAGCTGTGCATGCTTGACACATGCTTCCATTTTGATAAACAAGACTCAATTTTCTGTCAAGAGCACCCCACCCTCAAGTCTAGTTACAGTTCCTGGCAATGAGCAGACAGGGCAGGACCAAGGGGTTTGCTGGCTTGCTTTTTTTCCTCTACTTTATTGGGTTCTTATATCTACCACCCTTCCAACACTATTTTACCCTAATCCCTTCCAACCCCCAATACTAGGTAGTAAAGAAAAAAGCTTAGAATGGAAAGGGGGCACAGACCTCTTTAGACTGCATCCTGATGCTTAGAGGCATTGGGTTCCTGGGGGCAAGTCTAATCTTAATCTTCAAACTACCTCCAATTTCTTGTCTCTTTGCTCACAACCACCCAACAAACCACAACAGGAACCAACAGGAGCAGGAACCCTGCCCCCACCCCACCCTCACGTGGGGACTCTTGAATTTATACCCTCTCAAGTTCCCAGAATTCCAAGTGTAAATTATCTGCAGTTGGGCAAAAATCACACCCCTCCTAGTACACTAGACAAATCACAGTCACCTGCTGTGAAGCAGCCTCTTATCCCACACCTGGGATTAAAACAAAAACATAGTCACATAACATAAAAAAAGAAGCCCCAATTTCTCACCACAGGGGTTGGCCAGGTGGGGTTGGCTCTAATCTCCCTTGTCTTTCTTCCATATGTAGGGCTATGGTGAACTGTTAGTCACAGGGAGGGAACTGGGAATCAGTAGACTTTAATCTCTCTGCCAGTTCTTTTCTCACTTGGCAGTTAAAGATGCCTTGTACCTGATGTTAGGAGCCACCATCGTTCGTTTATAGGCACTCCCCGATGGGTCTCCTGCCCTCTTCCCTACTCCGTTTTCTCCAGGCCCTTCCTCTGCAGGTTGGAGATGAAGTATGTTGATGGTGAGTCCTGGAGAAGGGTGAAACCTTCTCTCCTTCCCTAGAGGCTTCTGAGTCCAACATACAATGTGGGGTTGATACCTCATACCAAGGCTGGTGGGGTAAGAGGAAGAAAGAAGCCTTGAGTTCAGGGCTCCATGAAGCAGGTCCTCTATGACATTTCAATACCCAGGAGAGGAGAAACTCAACTGTCACACAGGGCTAGTTAAAATACAGACCCACTGTTGTTGGGGCCTCCATCCTGCACTTCCAACACATGTGCAGGGTTGCTATATAACCATGAGGAGACGCATTCAGGCCAGGGATTTCCAAACATGGCTACATGTGGGAATCATGATATTGGGTCCCTCAGAGAGGCTGGATGCCTGGTCCTGCCTCAGATGTCATGGGATTCTGTTGCTAGGGATAGAGTCTGGCCAGAGGAGGAGAGAACACAAGGGCCTCAGTGTGCCTGTCTGGAGAACAGTAACAAAAGCAGTACCTGCCAGTCACCCCTGCAAGGCAACCAGAAAAACTCATCATAGGTGCTCATCCATCCCTTCCAAAATCCACCAAGGAGTGACGAGGCAAGAAGGCTCCTTGTCACCCACATTTGCCCCAGGTCACTTGTGCATTAGTTACTCATCTTTCTATTCCCCAAATACTTGAAACCAGAAAGTAGCAGAAAGCAGGGTGTGGGAGCTGGGCTATCAAACACTGAGGCCAGTCCCCACCTGACCCACTCACTCCAACAAGGTTCACCTCAAGATCCCACGATGTTCTAAACCACTCTTCCAGCCGGGGACCGAGTGTGCAAACACTTGAGTCTGTGGAGGGCATGTCACATTTAGAGCACATTTGCCAACCACTTGATGTTGGGTAACTTGAAACCTCACATCTGGTCAACGTGCTGAGAATAAGTGTGTGTAGATTCCTCAGCCATAAATATAAGCATCTATCACACACACACACACGCACACACACAGAGCACAGCACAGAAACCATCAAGGAAGAGAAAGCAGAAAGATTGAAAGAACCAGAGGCTGGGAGGACCAACATGAAACAGTGTACAGGCTCAAGCCAGTGGATGCTCCAGCAGGGAAGGGGTGGAGGGATGGGGCTCCTGAGCTGAAGAGCTATTGACAGATAATGGCTTCTCAGGGAGAGAATGTCAATATTCTTTAGGATGTAGTCCCTAGTAGATCAACCATACTCCAGTGGCTAGGCCCTCACCCGTGGATATATGGGCAGCGCAAATTGAACTCAGTTAGTTAAACACTAGAACAAAGAGAGAGAAGATGGGAGGGGATGGATCTGGGAGCAGTTAAGGATTCGGGGTAAATCTGGACACTGTACACATATATGGAATTCTCAAAGAATTAATAAAAACGTGACATAAATCTCAGACCACCTGACAATCAGGTGTGAAAGGGGCCATGGTGATGACTTCGCTCACCGAGACATCAGGTCAAAGGTCAGGAACTAGAGAAGAAATGAGTCTGGGTTGGGCATGCCTAGCAGGGGCAGGTTGCTAACTCCAGGAAGTGCCCCCCATTGGGTGATTTCATCCTGACAGACTGGGTGTTGGAAGGGGGATGTGTGTGTGTGTGTGTGTGTGTGTAAGGGGGGGGGCAAACAAGATAGAATTTGGAAAAGGATGTTTTTCTAGTGAACAATCAAGAATCTACTGGACCCTCCTCCTTCCTCAGCGAAGATGATGGAGGAGAACAACTTTCATTCCACAGAAGGGCATCCGCCTGTCTCCCACATGGAGACGGGATTGAAATAGCTTTTTCAGATCTTCCCGTTAAGCTGTCACCTGTGCCCCCCCCCCAAGCTCTCCAAGGAGTCCCTCTTCCTCTCCTCCACCCCCCAGTAGCAGTTATCTGGGCTCAGGAAGAACAGTTCAATCTTCCTGCCGTCTGCAGCTGTCTCTGTCACAATAGAGAGGCTCAGGGCCCAGAAGACAGCACACAGCTTCGGAAAGACAGGCTGGAGTGTGCAGGGTGCAGGAGGGGTGGGAGGTAGGGAGGTTTTGAAGCCCCGCTGGGGCCATCCTTCACATGGTCAGCCCTGCCCGGGGGTCCTGTGGGGTCCAGAGCGAGTTAAGGAAGCAGCTGTCACGGAGCTGGGTCTGAGAGTGATCACAAGATGACATAGCTAAAAAAGCTTCACTTTAAGGTAGGGAAGGTAAATGCCACTTCTGGGCCGGCACCCGCTCCCTGGACTGGGAACGAGATAATGAATTATTACCCAAGGAAATGAAACCTCTAATAAATTCAAAAGCAAAGCTGGGGGAGGCTAAACTCCATTTTTACGAAGGAGCCGGTGATTTATAAAGTGTCTGCTCCCTGGGCCTCCTGGGGCTCCATCAACTCTCCGTGTCCCTCCTCGTCTCCCCTGCAGGGAGGCCTCTGCTCCTTCTGGACATACAGCTCCGCCAACTACAAAGCCCCCCAACTGACACTTGCCTCTGATGTTCCTTTTTCTCTCCCCTGTGTGAACTACTCTGAACCCAGTGGGAATTTAAAACCTCAACACAGCTGAAATTTGGGCCAATTGGTTTCGAGAGCTCAGTCCCCAAGGATTGGCCACTAGGAAATCTGTCTTCCTTAGGAGTCCATTCCGACCTTTGAGCCAACAAATTACGAGTAGAACCAGCTCAGAATAGGCAATCAGGCTCCGGGATGCAGAGCTGGCTCCAGGCAGGGCGCGGCTCAGGCAGGGGCCGATAATCCACTTTGCCTGAATCGCACAATTCCAGCCTCCTCCCCGTCCCCCCCTCCGGTTTGGGGGAAACTGGCTGCCTACATTTTTCCTTCCCTGTGCTACCTCTAATACATTTCAAGCTCCATTCTGCAAACACTGGCCCCTCCAACCCCAGCCCAAAGCCATCGGACCCCTGCTGTCTGACCTCATCGCCCGTTTCCGCAGCGACCGGGCTTGTGATGTCACAGGCTTAAGCCAGTGAGTCTTCAAATGGGTGGAACCACAGCAGCAGGTACCCAGTTAGACCGTTAGACCGAGAAACAAAGACCTTGTTTTCGCGCCATCAGCCATAGAAAAGTGGAAAATGGGGGTGAAGGTTCGGGAGATAAAAATGGAGTCTGGGTAGGTCTTTCCTCAACAAGTTGGGTTAACATTGCTGAGCACCGGCTTTCCCAAACGCCTGTGCACCCTCCACACACCTGTCTGAAAGCTATAATCTAGAAAGTCACTCACTCCTGGTGGGAGGGATCCCGATGGGTTCCAAGACCCAGTTTTCCCAGTGAGGCTCAGCCCCTCATCCACCTTCCAACAGGAGTGCCTCTCAGCCCTAGAGATCTGACATCATCACCTTTCCTGCACTCCCAGGTGAACCTGAAATCCACATCCCCGGGATCTAGCAAGAAACTCCTTCAGGGTCAACCAAACGCCACCTGGGTTCTGTAGGAAGCCCTAATGCCGAATGGCTTTCAGAATGGGGCTCAGCTGGGGCGACTCAAGGCCGGGCTTTCATCAGAGGAGGCAACAACTCCCCTGCCTCTGGTTCTAGGTGATGCCTGGTGCTGCGGGTTTTTTTTTTTTTTTTAAAATATCAGGAGTCAAGAGGAAAACAGGGCTCCATTTAGAAACAAAGGCAACTGGCAGGCCTTCCCCAGTGTGCGAACCCCACTGCACTGAGTTTCTGGTAATTTACTATCGGCCTGAATTATTTAGATAGATTGGGCTCACATGGACTTCAGGTGTCCCAATTACCTGGCTGATTTGCATGTTTACGAGTCAGGGGATTGAAGGCTAGCTCAAAGCAAATTCCAAATTCAGACTTTGGAATGGAAATCCTTAAGGTCCTGGTCCCTGCCCCTTTCTACCCTACCTACAAGAAGAGGACCATTCACAAAGAGCAGCCCTGCAGAGAGCAGGTTGGTAACCCATCTCCTAACAAGAGCAGGAGGCATCACCTGGGCTGGGCCAGCCTCCGTATCTCCTTCTAGTCATGCTATCAAAGGAAAGGTAAAAATGGCTCCACAGAGAGAGGGGAGAAGAAAGCTCCAATTGATCATATCGAATGCCTAAACTGAAGGAGACGAAGGAAAGAGGGTTCCCATAGTCCAGCCAGGAGGCAAAGAGTTAATCCTCTAGTCTGCCGGGAGCAAAGCAAGGGCTGAAGCTATTTTCAACCCTGAATGTGCCTACAGAATACTTGATGCTGGCAGAGGTTGCACTGGGAAACCTGAGGACATTTGCAAGTGTTCATGGCCAGAACTCCCTGGGTGTAGAGGAGCTGCCTCTTGCCATGACGGAACTCCAAAGATGGGAGGGACTCCTCCTTATTTTCAGCTACACACACACACACACACACACACACACACACACCAGGTACTTCTCAGTCCCTTCTCTGTGCCCCCCTCCTCTTCCTGACACAGTTTCTGCCGGGCTTCATGCAGAACCTGCAAATTCATGATGACCTTTTCAGAGCTGGACCAATTACTCTCAAATAAAATAACTTAAGCACCGGAGAGACGCATGTTTAAATTGTTGTGGTCGAGTGAGTTATCACCAGCGTTGGGTGAGTGCCAGCAGCAGCCCCTGCTGTGGATTGCCTAGGGAAGGTTTCAGACTGTAGGTGCCTGAGCCATGCTCTGCTCCCCAGAGAGTGTGCTTTGGTTGGGATTGGATACAATGGAATTGATACTTTTGATATTCTCTCCAGGGGAGGGCTGAGATGATGGCTCAGTGGGTAAACGCTTGCAGCACAGCATGAGGACCTGAGTTGGGAATCCTCAGTACCTGTGGAAAAAAAATGAGTGTGGCATTTATCCCGGTGCTTGGTGGGGAGAGGACCCCTATGGCTTGTTGGCCAGCTAGCCTAGCCAATTGGCAAGCTCTAGGTTTATTGAGAGACCCTGTCTTGAAAAATAAAGTGGAACAGAGCAATTGAAGAGGACGCCCAGTGTTGACCCCAGGCCTCCACATATGTGCACACACCTCTGCACACTCCCCCATGCAGACACACCCATGTACAACCCCCAAGTACACACACTCATGCACACCCATGCATACACACATACATGCACACACCCATGCATATACACATACACACACACCCATACTCATGCATACACACATACATGCCCACACATGCACACAAACCCCTATGCACACACCCCCTTGCACAACCCCCTATTCACACACACGCACAAATGTGGAGAGGAGGATGGTGTTCCCAGATGATTTAACCATCTAAGAAAATCTGATGTAAAAGTTTTGAATCGCTCATCAGTAAGTCTTTGCAGCAAAACTGATCAGATTTGATATGCTGCTAATGGGATCAAGACACACATTTTTATCTGCCAAGTAGGCCGCTGGCTTGAAACAAAATAACCTTGTGAAAAGTTCACTTGGCATGATGGCAACTCATCTCAATGAGAGTCAGTCTGTGCAAGTGTAGTGTGTACCATATCTGGCCTTGCATGTTTACACAGTGTATGTGCAACGTGCACACGCACACTGGCTCACACTGAGGCCAGAGGACATTAGCTATCCTGCCTACTCTCCATCTCATTCTCTCAAGCCAGGATCTCTCAGGAGGGAAGGTGGCAGCGAACATATGTCAGCTGTCTACCTGTCCCCCACCTCCCTCCCAGTGTGAAGGTTACATGTGCCTATACCACCAAGTCCAGTTTTCATATGAGGGCTGGGGATTTGAACTCAGGTCCTTATGTTTGCACAGCAATCACCCTGATCCACAGAGCCACCTCTAGGCCACAAAGTCTTTGCTAAAGTGCTATATATATATAGACACACACACATGCACACACACACACACACACACACACACATATCTATATATTCAAACACTCAAGTATTTGAACACTTGGTCTCCAGTTGGGGGCGCTGCTGGGGGCGAGGTTTAGGAGGTGCAGCCTAGCTGGAGAAAGCATACCACTGGGAACTCACTTGGAGATTATACAACCCTGTCTACACTTTGTTCTCTCTGCTTCATGCTTGGTTGAGGATGTGAGTTCTCAGCTTCATGCCCTTGCCCTCATGTGTCCCGGCCCTGTTGAATTCTAGAAACTTCAGTCAAAATAAACCCTTCCTTCTAGAAGACGCTTGAGTCATGGTACTTTACCCATCAACAGAAACGTATACTGAAACTTTATTTATTCTCTCCAGTCATGTGACAGCTGAGTATTATCCTCAATTTGTAGAGGGGGAAACTGAGTCTTGGGCAAGGTGAGTGACTTGCCCAATTTACAAAGCTCTTGAGTGCAAATACAACACACCAGTCTTGTATGGATTTAAGATGAAAATCTTTTGGTAAATGTTTGTTTACTTGTTGTATGCCTGTTCATGTGTATACGTACATATGTGTCACAGCATGTGGATATCAGAGGGGCATGTTCTCTCCTACCATGTAGGTTGTAAGGCTTGAACTCAGGATGTCAGGTTTTGCAGCAAGTACCTACTTTACCTACTGAGCCATTTTGCTAGCCCAAGACTGATATTTCTATGTTTTCCTGCAAGCAGAGTCTGTCCTGAACTCTATAGAACTTTTCACGATGAACAGCAGTGGCAGAGATGCTATTGTACTCTAAGCTGAAAGTGGGCGGGCTCATGGTCTGTGATGAAAGATGGATGGAGTCCCTAGGTTCAAGATTGCTTCTGTCCCGTTGTGTACACAGGTACCGCCAGGGTTTCTTTGTACAGCCTGAGGGGGCTGTGGCTGGAGGGACAGGTACACAGACAGCACCATCTGGCTACCATGCTGGGACTTGTAAACTGCCCTTTATTCTGAGTTCTGAGTGTCTTGTCTTCTGCAAGCGTCTGTGACATAACAGGACCTCAGCTGTCTCGTGGGTTTAGGAATAAGAACTCATAGCCTGCTGGGTTCCTGATGATGAGTTTGGATCTAGCATCGTGGTCTCCATCCCTTTCCCTCTACGCACATGTGTGCATGTGCACGCTGCACATGTATGTGTTCAGGAGCTGGAGAAGCAGGAAAGGAAACACCTCAGCCAACAGAATACAGACCCTCTGTCAACTCTGCTTTGCACTAGACAGATGACAGCACAGACTAGTTACCGACTCTTTCTATGAGATAAACAGACTGACTCTGTACAAGGGTTAAAAGAGATACAAGCCACAGGTCTAAGGGGATGGATGCCCTGTTAGCTTCAAAGCTTGGAGATTGCTCCTCTTTACTTTCATTGGATCCTGTAGAAGGGCCTCTGGGTCAGGATATGCAAAGCTGATACACTCCTGCCTTGTTGACTGGAATCCACCCACATGGGGAATGTCAGGACAGGGGGACACCTCCTTTGGCCCACTTACTTTTGAAATGAGCTATTTCACTTCTGGTGTAAATTCTGGTGGTCCCCTTGGTTTGGGGGAGACACCATTTCTTTCCAAGGTTGAGGGCTTTAGAAGATAGATGATCAGGGTGGGAGACCAGCTCGGTGGGTAAAGAGCTTGTGCAAACATGAGAACCTGTATTCAGATACCCCACACCCATTAGAAGGGGCAGATATATGGATATATATATATATACACAATCCCAACTCTGAGAGGTGAAGATGGGTGGGTGGCTGGGGCTTGCTGTCTAGATAGTTTAGCCAAGAGTAGAGCTCCAACTTCAGGGAGAGACTCTGTCTCAAAAATCTATAACCAAGAGTGACACAGGAAGACACCTCATGTCTACCCCTGCCTTCTACATGGTCATGTATGGGTGAACGCAGTCACACATGTACGCACAAATGGATGATCATGTGCCAGGACTCGGCATCTCCAAAACTTTGTTTAAACAATGTTCTTTTTAAAAATTATTTTATTTTTAATCATGCATGTGTAATATGTATTTGTGTACATGAGTGCAGGTGCCCATGTAAACCAGAAGAGGGCGCCAGAGCCCTTGGAGCTAGAGTTACAGGCTGCCTGGAATGGGGGCTGAGAACTGAACTCAGGTCCTCTGCAAGAGCAGTGACTGCCCTTAACCACAGAGCCATCTATCTGTCTCTCAGTGCTACTTTTAAACCAGTCAAGTACCACAGAAGCCTCACTGGGAGAGGAAGGCTAACCTCAGCACTAATTACTATCTAATGAACAGGAATTTCATATGCAGTGGTGGTTTCTAGTAGCAGGTTCTGCATAATTTTCAGCTGTTAATTATCATTATTAAGGATTATTAAAAATAAGGACCCAGAATGTTCCAGGAGCTCTTCAATTGCTTTATAGAGTAGTCTGGAGCCTACTCAACAATCTGGGAACGAAAGGACTATTACCTGGAGAAGCTGAGGCTTCAAGGGGGTGAGTGCTTTGTGGTTGGAGGCAGGAAGCGGCAGAGATGGGAGTCCAAGTCACCACTGTGTGACCCAAAGCTGCAAGTTTCTTTCCTTATGACTGATTTTATTTTTAATTATGTGTGTGTGAGTGAGTGTATGTGCGTGTGTGTGTGTGTGTGTGTGTGTGTGTGTGTCTTGTGGGGGTGTGTACACATGAGTGCAGGTGCCTATGGATGCCAGGAGAGGGCGCCAGATCCCCTGAAGCTAGAGTTTCACTGAATCTCCTTGAGCTAGAGTCATTGGCAGGTGTGAACCACTTAACATGGGTGTTTCAAACCAAACTTGGGATCTCCATAAAAGCAGTAGGCTCGTTAGCCCCCAAACTTCTGTATCCAACTGCCTCTTTTTGACTTGGAGATATTTTTTGAGACAGGGTCTCACACAGCCCAGACTCTTAACAGCTGAGCCATCTCTCCAATTCCTACTTTTTTTTTTTTTTAAAGATTTATTTATTGATTATATGTAAGTACACTGTAGCTGTCTTCAGACACTCCAGAAGAGGGAGCCAGATCTCGTTACAGATGGTTATGAGCCACCATGTGGTTGCTGGGATTTGAACTCCGGACCTTCGGAAGAGCAGTCGGGTGCTCTTACCCACTGAGCCATCTCACCAGCCCTTTTTTTTTTTTTTTAAGAGCCATATAGAATGCATTGTGATAACACACACACACACACACACACACACACACACACACTATGCAACTGGTCCATTTAGGGCTGGGATGGTGCTTGCTCCGTACACATGATGACCTCAATTCAACCCCAGCCCCCAGCCCCCAGCCCCCAGCCCCCAGAGCCCACGCGAAGAATCCAGATGTGGTGGCACACACTTGCAATCCCAGCACTGAGGTCACTGGGACCCACTCATAAGAGAGTTCCAGGCCAAGGAGGGACCTTGCTTCAAAAATAGAAGTTGGCTGTCTCCTGAGAAGTGGGACCCAAGGTTGAGGGAGCTGCGCTCATGGCAGTCATGATCAGAGGGCCACGAATGTGTGTGCATTACTACACAGCTCCATTTCTCACTGTATACAGTACAGGAGACCTGCCCAGGGGATGGTCCTATCCACAGTTAAGATAATGTGAGAAAGATAGGTCTCCCACAGGCATGCCCAGAAGCCTGTTGCCACTCACAAGAACACACACACACACACACACACACACACACACACACACACACACTAATTCTCCCATTAAAGGATACCGTGCCATGAAGATTGGGGTATATTCTCAGTTATGGACAGCTCTCGACCAAAGTCTGTCCCAAAGAAACGCTGTACTTTAGTTAATACCCTCTACCCCACAACTTTAACCATATCATACCAATCTCTAAAGCAGCTATGAGTGCTTTAAATATTGTATTATGGTTATATCATATACCAAGTCATTGGCTCTTCAGATTATAAGTTGCAAAAAGTAAATATATAAAGCCCCGTGCTTTCCCTCCTACACTGGCTCAGGGTAGGTGCTCTCTCCTCCCCCTACCCAGAGACTTCTGGGAAGAACCCCAGAAGAAATCAGGTGGAGTGAGAGAGATAGGGGCCTCAGAAATTTTCATATAGCCTGAACTCAAGCCTTGCGTTTCAAGGGCACTGAAGACGCCCCCACATTAGTCTCCTAAGGAGAGCCAGCTCCTTGTGGGAAGTGGCCTAACCTGCAGATAGTCTGGGGGCAGCAGATTTTGCCAAGAGCTTGGTGTATGTGTGTGTTATCCTGGGTCCCCAAAAGCTGGCACCAAAGGACCCGGATGCATACGTAGCATCTTGGCAATAACAAAGCTATTTTAAAGAAAAGCACTTGTGCCCTTCCCTTTAGCTATGGGACAGTTATGTGTGGAGCTTCTGTTAGAAGAAAGAGGGACTGTGATGCAGAGGGGTGGCCTGGGGGAAGGGTACAAGGAACAATTGGAGCTGCCCCATGGGGACACTTTTTGATAAACTCTGGAACAGACTGTGGTTGCCCCACCTGGGGGTGACTAGACACCTACCTGAAGGAGACACTGCTACAGGGCTGCCTGGGAACAAGAAATTCCCCAGCTCTTCCTCTGGGCAGAGCAGCCCGCCAGCTTGGGGAAAGCCCTCTAGCTGGCAAAGTAGTGTAGATCCAGGTGCCTAGAGGCTGGTCAAGTCTTGTTCATGGAGCCCCAAGGTCGCAGAGATAGGACTTAAAGGTCATGGCTGTGTGGCTTCAAGCTTAGATTTTCTACGCCCAACTGCCTGGGCTGGGTTGCAGCTTCTTGTGTGGTTGAGGGTAGGATCTGCGGAGTATCGCAGGGTACCCACAGTACCTGCTGCAGCCTGGTCCCACCCAACTCTTGGGCATCCAGTGGGAGAAGCCTGGTTAGAGATCCCAGGGACTCTGCTTTAACTGTCTTGAGAATGCTCACAGTCCCGAGGGGTGGCAGGGAGGTGATTGTATGAGGTTTAAAGGGAATCATTGATACAGTACCGAATCTTACCGCCAAAACGAAGCGAGAGAACACCCAGCAGGTTTTACAGTTTGCAGCCCTAGGTGGGCTCACTGGGGATGGAGGGGCTCACTCCAGGATAGTGGGAGAATAAGTATTATCCCTCGGGGGACACAGGGAGAGACCTCAGGCATCTAGAGCTTTTCAGAACATCTATCCTCTAAGCTGCAGCTTGGCATCTCCCCCATCCCCCACCACACACCTCTACACCAGCCCTGGAAGTTCAGGGCCCATAGGAGGCCTAGCTGGTCCTTGGGGGCTTCTTTCCTCCTGTATGGAGGCTCCTTTCCTAAGGCCGCCTTCTCCTTATTGCTACTTAGCAGGATCATTGTTAACCCACTAACCTATACGGCCATATGTTTATCTTCTGTGGGTCTGTGTCTGTGATGAGACACTTACGGGAGATGGTAACCGCTCTTGTCTTCCTTCAGAGCCTAGTCCTTGGGCATTCGGCCTCAACGGCTCTATGCACCCTCAACCCCCTCTGCACTGTGGCTTCGTGTATAGGGAGGGGGTTATGTCTCAGATGCGATAATCAGATGGCTGCAATCATCCTTAGAGGAAGGGGAGGGGGTCATGCTCGTGTTGGGTCACTAGAGTGCAGACATTTATGGGTGAATGTTACAAGGCAGAAACTTGTGCATACTTTATTATTATTATTATTATTGTGCATGTATGTAGCATGTGTGCATGTGTATGTGCATGTTGGTGTGTGTGTGTGTGTGTGTGTGTGTGTGTGCACAAGCATGTGCCCTGGTATACTTGCGAAGGTGTGAGAACAGCTTTCAGGACCTGGTTCTCCCCTCCTACCTGATTGAGACAAAACCATCTTGCCATTTCTGCTGCACTGAATACTTCAAGGCAGCTGGCCCAGGGTCCATGATCCTCCTGTCTCAGCCTCCTATCTGCCAACAGAACTTCTGTGACTTCAGGTTCCTACCACCACATTCAGATTTTTATGTGGGCTCTGGGGGTCAAGCCCGGGTCATGGGGCTTGCACTGTCAAGGCCTCACCCTCTGAGCCTTGACGGCGCATGCATACACGGTGTTTTTAAGTGTGTTCGTGCATCTGTAGGTTTGGATGTGAAGTGAAGTGCTTATCTCTGTGTCTATTCTTTGTGTATATTCTCCCTACCGTGTGTGTGTGTGTGTGTGTGTGTGTGTGTGTGTGTGTGTGTGTGAAGAGAGACAGAGGCAGAGAACGTCCTTCACCATCCTCTTTCCCCAGCATTTCAGAATGAGGATGTCGCAGCCCGGGACCTGACTCCGTAAGTCTGAGCTGCATCTTCCCACATGCACAGCTCCGCAGATTTTCAAATATTTATCCTCCTATATTTAAAATCTGTGAAATCTCCCTCTCTCTTCCTCATACCTTATGTGCTCGTGAGTTCTCTCAGTCATCAGCCCCCTCTTCAACTCACTTCCTCTTTATCTCTGGATATATATGCTCGTGCGCGCACACACACACACATACACACACACACAGCTAAAGAAAGAGAAACCAGATCATATTTTGCACATCTAAGTTGGCCACAGTAAAGGGCACATGATGCCATCCCTCTGACACGCATCTAGCCAGAGAGAGATCTGAACTCCGACTGCTCCTGAGGAGAAAGTCTGCCCTCCACGAGGGGTGGCCCTGGCTGCCCCTAAGCTGCACAGAGGAGAAATAATTGGTGCTTTCCCAGAGCTTGGAGAGGAGCGCTGAGAAAACATCACTCTCGCCTGGGCTGCAGGTGGCTTAGGGTCTTATCTCCCAGAGCTGCGATGTCTGAGAAGCTGCCTGAGGGGCGGGGGCTCCCTGGAGGTTTCTCTATCTGATGGGGTCTGTAGACTATCTCCATCCAGCACTGAACCACCCACCCTCCCAATGAGAAAGAGCATGAAGGGGCTGGGGAGGGGGCTCAGTCAGTAACGTGCCTGCTGAAGAAGCCTGAGGCCCTGAGACCAGGTCCTCATCACAGGCAGAACTGTGGGCTTATAACCCCAGCATCTACGAGGGTCAAGGGATCACAAAGACAAGCAGCTCGCTGGAGCTTGCTGACCAGCCAGCTTAGATGAACCAATATGCCCCAGGTTCAGTGCCAGACCCTGACTCAAAATAAATAATTAAAGAGCAGCAGAGGAAGGCATCTGACTACAATCTCTGACCTACACACACCTACACATGCACCTGCATACTCATATGAACACACACACACACACACACACACACCTACATGCACAAAGAGGGAGGAAGGAGGGGAAGAGGGGAGGGAAGAGGGGATGGAAGGGGGAAGGGAAGGGGAGGTGGAGAGGGGATAGTGTTGTGCTGAAACCCCACTCCTTACATAGGCTGAGTCTTCTCAGCCCATTCACCCAGAGCCCTTTCCCTGTGAAGCCCTGGAAGGACCCTATCTCACCCGCCAAGGCTCTGGGAAAGGTTTCTCACTGTAGATTAATGGCCACTCAGGAGCTTGGCTGCCCGAGGCCAGCATGTGGAAGGTGCAGAAAGGGCTCCTAAATGGCACAAGGTGGACAGACACAGAGCTAGGACAAACCTTTCTGCATCAGAGTATAAATAATGGCAAGAAGAGCCTTATAAATGGGCGCAGACAGACACAAGGGCAGGGACAGACAGACACAGGCTGGGTGGCCTTTGTCTGAAGCATTGAGACCAGACGATTTTTTTTTCAAACATTTGGGTTACTTGTGTTTCCATAAGGAAACATCTTGAGGACGCGACCCAATTTGAAAACCAGGAAACATTTCTATGGTCCTCGGCATAGTTCACCCAGTGGTCACTCTCCGAAGGTTTACATAACTTCATTTTGGCTATGAGCTTCCACACGAGATTGGGGTGGGGATTTTTATTTGTGACGTCCTCTGAGAACTCAGGAACCTTCCGTTTCAGACGATTTGGGGTTTGGAATTTTCAGATTAGGATGTTCAACGTATGTTCTCGATGGCTTTTCTCGGCTCTCCTTGTTAAAAGTGCGGTAATTTATTTATTTATATGTGGGTGGGCTGCGTGTGTGCGTGCCACGTGGTGTATGTGCCTGTGGAGGTCAAGGACAGCTTATTGGATTCACCTCTCTCCTTCTACCATCTGGATCCCAGGGGTCAAACTCAGCAACTTGGCAGCAAGACGCCTTACGTGCTGGGCCATCTCTCCGTGATCTCTCTTAGCACTTCTAAGAAGATGGCATTATGCCCGTTTCACTCTAAAGCAATGGTTCTCAACCTGTCCAATGCTGTGACCCTTTAATGCAGTTCCTCAGGTTGTGGGGAACCCCCCCCCCAACAGAAAATTTTGTTGCTGCTTCATAACTGCAATCTTGCTACTGTTATGAATTGCAATCTAAATACCGGTGTTTTTCAATGGCCTTGGGTGACGCCTGTGAGAGGGTTGCTCAGCCCTGAAGGGGCTGTGCCCCACGGGTTGAGAACCACTGCTCTAGAGAGAACTGTAATGCAAAAAGGATGAGTAACTTGTTCAGAGACCCCACAGAGTGGGGCTGTCAGCCCAAGTGTGTCCAACTCTAAGGCTGGGGCTCCCGGCCACTGTGTGTGAGTTTCCCAAGCTGTTGTATAAAAGTATATTAGAAAGAGAAAAAGTTGGGCTGGGGTGTTGGCTCAGTTGGTCTTGCCTGGCATTCCCCAAAAACAAGGAATAGAAGGGCTGTCAAGAGGAAAGCCATGGAGATAGTTGGGAATGAAGGTGGCAGTGATTCTGTTTGTCCCTGCCCCTGCAGTCCCCTGTACTCCCAAAGTGGCTGAATAGACCTTATCTACTTTCTCCTAGTCTCTGTGGCTTCCCAGGGTTGAAAAGGAAGAAGTGAAGACAGGCAGTCACATGCCCTGGAAACTGTCCTGTAGGGTCACCTACGGTTGGTTTGATTCTTCCATCCAACAGCTCCAGCCACTGTCTAGAACTTACCCTATGGGTGGGTAGCGTTTGTCATCCCTCTCCTAACCTCTGGGGATCAGAGTGCACATGGGGTTTTGCCAACAGGACACAAACTAGAGCTACCTAGGAAAGAATGTATCTGCGGGGATATTTTCTTGATTGATGTGGGAGGGTCCAGCCTGCTGTGGGCGGTGCCACCCCTGGGGAGGTGGTCCTGAGAAAGGATGCTGAGTGATTCACGGGAAGCAAACCATTATGTGATCTCCAGTGTTCTTGTTTGAGTTCCTGCCTCCAGGATCCTGCACTGAGTTCCTGCCCTGGCTTCCCTTGAAGAGGGACTGTAACCTTTAAGTCATATAAACAGTTTCCTGGACCAAGTTCCTTTGGATCAGTGTTTTATCAGGGCACCAGGAAATCAAATGAATACAGCCTGTGACCATTCAACAGATCCCACCCTATCATTCCCCAATGGAATTTTATGAGGCTCTCTGGCAGCCTTTTGGCCCTCATTACTACCAGTCCGTGAGTAAAGACAGGAATTTTGCCTCTTCCAACTTACAATGTCTGTTTACTATTCTCCTGGAAACTGCATGTCGAATAGCTTGCTTCATACGCTCTAAGCATGGGTTTCTCAAACCAGTAATTGTCCCTGAGGGCCAGATGGGAAGTCAGCAGTTCTCTACAACTCTTGACTCTGACGTGATTGTTTTCATTTCCAGGAACAATCTGACAGAGAGAGCCTCAGATCGGCTGCAGCTGCTCCTGACCTGATGACTTCTGGCTTCGTGGAAGGAGTTGTTTATCGCTCACGAGTCATGAACACACCCTAGGCAGCTGGGAGATGCTTTAAGGATCGGGCACGGTGTAGACGGCCACCCCACAAATCAGCTGGTAATGCTGACCTTGGGTCACATCAGATTGCGCTTTGGCCTCTTCCTTTTTTTTTTTTTTTTTTTTTTTTTTCGAGACAGGGTTTCTCTGTATCACCCTGGCTGTCCTGGAACTCACTCTGTAGACCAGGCTGGCCTCGAACTCAGAAATCCACCTGCCTCTGCCTCCCGAGTGCTGGGATTAAAGGCGCATGCCACCACGCCCGATGGCCTCTTCCTTTTGAGTGTGTATTTTAATGACCTGAAATTCCTTTTGGATTATCTACATTGCTCTCTTTTGATAGAAAGAAAGAAGAAATGTCAGGAGCCTCCTTTTTGTGGAATGTGACTCAACTGTCACAGAACAGCAAGAGCCACACCAGACACCATCCTCAATGACTCCAAAAGGCAACCCTAGGAATCACTTCTCTGATGCAGAGCAACTTGTGTGGGGATGGGTCTCTCCACCAGCCTCAGGAAGCTCTTTCCCGTCCCTGGAAGCTTCTGGTAGTTCAGATGATTTTTGGTTTGGGACAGTGTCCTTCCACTCTTTCTCTGGCACATGCCTTCTCTCTGGTGGGCTCACACTTCCTGTGGGACTGTGATAGGCAGCCTTTTTTGGTTGAATGAGGCTTGCTCTGGGGATCGAGTAGAGAACTCTACAAGGGACAGAAAAGCGAGCTACGTTCCCAGAGTCAGGTGCCTGACACCACAGAGCCCCCAACTCCATAATTCTGTGACTATCAGTCACGCAGACAATGTCCCAAGCTCCTGGCATTCTGGCTAGACTCCACCCTCACAGTTACCTGACTATAGCCAGGTATGCTTCTCCCCACAGTTGCCCGATAGCCCAGCCCACTATAAAAGGGACTGCTTGGCCTCTCCTCACTCTCTCTTTAAGCTTTCACCTTTCTTACTCTCATCTCTAGCCCTCCTTCTTCCCGTGCCCCCCCCCGTCCCCACGTGGCCATGACCAGCCTCTCTCTTTCTATTTTATCTTTTTCTCCCTGCCTTTCTACAATAAAGCTCTAAAACCATAGACTGTCTCTGCTCGTCAAGGCCTGCCGTGCTTGAACGATGGGATAGGCTTTCCCCTAAAGAGCTGTGTCTAACCTCCCACTGGAAGGCCTTCCTGCACTCCAGCCACAGACTGGACCAAAGACTCTCGCCCACATGGGAACCACACAGCGCTCCCTCTCCCCCTACCCCCTCTGCCCTTCGCAGAGCTGACTGAGCCACCCGGGCCCCCCATTTCTTCTCTGCTCCTCCTCGGTATCCAGTGTGGAATGCTGGAGACTGAGAACCTGTCCTAGGGACTGCCCCTTGTCCACCCGCTGCCAAGCTGGGTCAAGTCGCTTCCCACAGCCAGACACCCACCCGGGGGGCATGTGGAAAGTGTGTGGCTGTCCTTCCTTGTCTGCCCATCCCAAGCACTGGAACTTTGGCGGGATGTGGGTTTTCTCACTCCGTCTTTCCCTCATACCCACTGCCCCGCAACTTCCGCAACTGAAGCTTTAGTGTCCAAATGGCTTGACACCCACCCATAGTTCGTATGTAGCTATGTGATGTTGTAGACCCAGGCAACAGTCTAGTACGTCCAACCTCAGTCAAGTCTGCTGATCACTCCCCTTGGATTGTGAATGAGTTTTTGCTCACAGCCAGAAGAACAAAGCATCCAGATTGGACCTAGAGACCCACAGGGTCCGAGTGAGGAAACACCTCTGTCCTCACCTTGCCAGTGAGCTGGGGTAGCAGTCAGGGCTTGGAGGGAGGGCTACTGCAGATTCCCTTCTATTCTCAAGCCTTCACCCATACCCTCCCAGACCAGCTTGTAGAGACACTAGCCAGACTGGCTGGGGGCCCAGGGAGGAGGGCTCCAGCTGGAGCCTGCTTCACCAGCACAGCTAGAGTTGTGCACAGCAGGGCTTGGGACTGCCTGTCTTTCCTCTCAGCTGCACTGTTGCAGCCAGAGGCTGGCTGTCCCCCATGGATTCTTCCCATTTGATATCCTAGCTTTCATTTGCTTCACCCACACATCCCACCCTAGGGAGAAAGACACCACCATTGTGTGCCCCTGGTATAGAGGAGCTGCATTAGCCCTGGCCTGTGTACCTCGCTGTAGAAACTTCTGGGGACACTGACCTAGAGATTCCCCACTCAAAGCTTTTGCTTCCACCCCCATTTGTCAGATTCAGAACACAACTACTTATGCACAACTAAAGATGCTCACTGTAAACAGGAGCCTTGGAGAAGTGGCCACTGTGTGTGGGCTTTGAACCCTATAGACTGCTGGCCCCATAGAATCCCTACCCTGAGCGAATGGGGGTAGAATCCTTTCCCAGGCTCTGAATCTGAACTGTAATCAACTGTATTGACACAAGGGGAGCAACAAAGGATTGGAGTAGCTAGAGAAGGCTCCAATCTAGACTCTTGCTTTCAGAGTCTGTCATAGATACAAGTGGTATAGAGGATTTCTCTGCTCCCACAGAATCTGAGTGCCTCGGCTCGTCTTCCCCTGCTACTTAGTCAACTGCAATGCAGCCACTGTTTCTCCCCCCCCCCCCAAAGGAACAACACAATAAGACTAGAGAGAGTGAAAGACCAGCACTCGTCAGAAATAGCACTTTCCACATGCTGGAGAGAGGTTATGTGCCAGAAGGGGCTTCCAGGAGGGGAAGTCAGGAAGCCCGCTCTATGTCCATGGGTCTGTCTCTTAGATTCTCTCACGGACACTTATTTGGCTATAGTTTCAGCTAAGAATGGAGGAAAAAGCCACTCTGGCTTTCTTTTTGATGTCTAAGCAGATCCTGAAGCAGAGGTCTGGCTCAGTGAGAGATCTCACACTTTCCAGACTTCATGCAACAGGCAGCGGCCAGGCTGTGGATGAGGTGGGGCTGCACGGTCCTGGCTCACCCATGCAGAGCAGAGAATCACACAACTCCATGGGGGCCTCACATGAGAAGGCCAGTCTGCAGTGGCCAGCCCTCTGACTTCCCTACAGGCCAATGGTGCCCCAACCTGTCTTTCTGGAAGGACTCCATGTCACTGTCCATCCACCACAAACCCAAGGCTCATTGAGAAGAGAGGGGACACTGGAAAGTCCACCAACCTTGCCACTACTCTCTTTCACCTAGTGATTTCTGCACGGAGAGAGACCTGATGAGAGCCTCGGGGTCAGCTGGTTTGTTCTCAGAGCCTCAGATCTTACAGACCATCTGGTCAAACCAACTAGAGAGGAGTGGGGCCTCTCCCCGCACCATTTCCAAACAGAGCCAAGAAAGGTCCGTTCATCATCATGGTCCCTGTCTCTGAGGAGTTCACATCCTAGCCATGGGACAGACTCCATCGACTGAAGAACTAAGACTCCAGAAACATGTGAGGGGATGGGAGCAGGGTACATACAGTCTGATTCCTACGATAGAACATTCTAGAGAAGGCAAAGCTACAGAGATCATTGCTTGCCAGAAGTTCAGGGCACTGAAGCAGAGAAGGATGAATGGGTGGAGCAAAGCGGGGGTTTAGGGCGGTTAAATGCTTCTAGGTGGCAGATATGGGACATCAGACATCTACCCAGAGACACCGCGTGCATAATCCCAACAGCAACCCTGGCGCAGACTGTGGGCTTTGTCTAATGGTAACACATCGCCCTGGTTCCTTGCCCCATACCACACTAATGTAAGATGCTCACAGCAGGAGCGACAGGGGTGGGAGTGAGGAGGTGCCTGGGAACTCTCTGTACTTTCCAGTCAATTTTTCCCTCAAACTGCTTAAAATCATAGTCTATTCATTTAAAGAAAAATGCAAGGTGGAGAAAGAAAGGTAGGGATGGAGTCGCCATGGGAGAGCAGAGCGGGGGGGGGGGGGATACAAAAGCAAAGTTAGAAATCAGCCCTAAGAAGAATGATGTTCTTAAAGATGATCCTCCCATCCCACCTGGAGCCCGAGCCTGCATCTCCTCTGGGACATGAAAAAAGACCCTGTAGGTCAGAGCCCCTCCCAGCAGCAAAATGAAAAGGAAGGGGGGAAAATGTGGGGGTACAGTTTAGGGAGTGGGGCCCCTGGCACAGATGGCACAAACCACAAGTGCAATTACTCAAAAAAGAACTTGAAATTAAAAAACGATTTCAAGCCAAGGAGGGGAGTACATAAGTTACTGCATCCCCGAGACATTTATGAATAATACAAATGCCGGGAGGTGCTGGAGCCGGAGCACAGTTAATTAATATGTACGGGAGCAGAGATGCTCTCAAAAAACAATGGCGCTGCTTCCCTCTTGCTGGAAGTAAAAATATTTCCAGAAAGACGGACACGTTTATTATTTCCTCGCATAATTACCTTATTGTGGAACGGTTGTAATGGAACACATTAGAGACATTAGAAGCATTGAGCACCTGCCTGCCTACCCTTAATGTGCTTTGGTTCCATGGTGCTGGGCTCGGCAGGTAGGCAGAGGCTGGCAGGGGGGCTGGGGAGACAGCCTTGCCCTTCCCTCTTGCCCTCTGCTTTGCCCCTGAAACCAACCCACTCTTCTCAGTTCCCCTCCTCCACCTTGCACAGCCTACTGCCACTCATTGAGGGGTACCTCTGTGGGCTGGTGACAGCTTGAAAAGCAGGTGTTGTAGAAGGCTGGGCTGGGAAGAAAGGCTATAAGAAATGAGAAAAGTGGAAGTTGTTCCCACCTATAGGAAGAAGGATGGGGAGAGAGAGCAGGAGGGAGGGAGGGAGGAAGGGAGGACGGGAGAGAGGGAGGGAGGGAGGGAGAGAGAGAGAGAGAGAGAGAGAGAGAGAGAGAGAGAGAGAGAGAGAGAGAGAGAGAGAGAGAGATCTTAAGCCTTTACCCCCAAAGCAGGATAGTCTGGTGGGGGAGCTGTCTGCCTTCTTGCTGCTCTGGGAATCTGGGAATGTTCTAGTATCATTTCTGTTGTAGTGACAAATATCCTGACCAGAAACAACTTAGGAGTTAGTCCCCTTACAATTTCAGGTTAAAACAATCCCAGGTTAAGGCCACTATAGCAGGGAAGTCACAGTAGTAGGAATTTGTAACAGCTGGTTACATTGTATCCATCATCAAAAGCAAAGAGAGGAGATAGGCATTTTTCTGGCTCAGCTAGTTTTTCTCACACACAGTGCAAGGTCCAGCCTAGGGAATGCTGCTGCCCTCAGTGGACTGGATTAACTAGTAATCAAGATCACCCTTCACAGACATGCCCACAGGCCAACCTGATCCAGAAAGTTCCTCAGTGGAGACATTCTTCCCAAGTGATTCTAGATGGTGGCAAAATGACAGTTGAAATTATCACAGAGAAAAAAAGAGAGGAAGAATTCTGATCTGAGAGACTAGTCCCCAGTGTATGCCCTATTCTGAGCCAAAGACCCAAAATCACTTTGTTACTCTGAGTTTTAGAGTATTTACCATTAAAATGGTACCCATGTTGTTAAGTTTTGGTGTCAGTGTAATGGAACTGAGGGTTGCCTAGGGAACTGGTAAACAGGTGTGTGGTGAGGATTACTTCTCTCATTGTTGTGACAGAATACCAGAGAGAAACCACTTGAGGATTTCTCTGGGCTCACAGTTTGAGGCCATAGTCCATCGTGGAGGTCACATTGCATCCACCACCAACCAGAAAGCAGAGAAAGAAGGGACTGCTGCTCAGTTTATTTTCTCCTCCTTCTTTAAGCTCCAGCCTAGGGGATGGCGCCACCCATTTCCACAGGAGATCAGTGTCTAGAGCAGCTAATGGAGTGGGAAAGACCCATTCTGAATGACAACAGGCACCAGCCAATCACCTATGGACACAGATGGACCAGAAAATGAACAAAGGAGATCCCTCCCTCCCTCTTTCTCTCCCTCCCTCCCTCCCTCTTTCCCTCCTTCCTGCTATCTCATCTGGCCATTTGATCTGTCTTTCTCAAAGACACTTCTGCCAGGATTCTAACTCACTCTGTCATGATTTCCTCAGCCATGATACAATGTAGGCATAGGTGTGTGTGTGTGTGTGTGTGTGTGTATGTGTGTGTGTGTGTGTATGTGTGTATGTGTGTGTGTGTGTGTGTGAGTGAGAGAGGGGGGGTGGGAGACACATTCTGGTCACCTCAGACAGACACACCTGGGTGCTACATCCCACTCTTTTCCTCTACAGAGGACTACCTCCCCCAGTGGAAGATATTTAATGTACTCTTTCTTTCCCAGGAAAAGAGCTACTGACTTCTCCCCTTGCCTGCCTTGCTCCTCTTAATGATTGCACACATTGGAAACCAGATATTGGTTATCCACAGTGACATATGTTTGAATGATATATCTGCATTCCAACCTGAATGTTCTGTCCTTGACTTCTTGCCCCACCTCTGGCTGTCCTAACCAGCCCCTGGCATACAACACACACACACACACACACACACACACACACACACGTTCTTCTGTCTCTTCCTCTCCTCTCCAGTTCACCTTTGGATACTGGCTTCTGGCAGAAATTTGCCCTGGGGCCTCGTTGCTTCTCACATTCTATGCCCTATGGCTTAGTTGTCTAGATAAATCTCACACCTGTCCTTTAAGTTCAGCCTTTCTTATGGGCTCTAGGATTTGTGAATCTCACCATCCATAAGACATTGTGTATCCATTTAAAGAAAAAAAAAAGCCAGGTGATTGTGGCACGCACCTTTTAATTCCAGCACTCAGGAAGCAGAGGCAGTTGGATCTCTGAGACCACCTTGATCTACAGAGTGAGTTCCAAGACAGACAACACTACACAGAGAAACCCTGCCTTAAAGAACCGAAAAAGAAAAAAGCCAAACCCATATGCCCCTAGCGGAAACTTTTATGTCCTTCTCTACGACTACTTCTTCTGTTTTCTATTTCTGGGCCTTGCAACCCCTTCAACTGTCAATGTAACACAATGTAGAATCACCTAGGAAGAGAGTCTCAATGGAGTGACTGCCAAAATCAGATTGACTGGTGCACATGTCTGTGGCGGAGTTGTCTTGATTGTGTTCACTGATGTGGGAAGGTCCAGTCCACTGTGGATGGCTCTATTCCTTAGGCAGGGCATCTCAGACTGCATCCAGGGAGAGAGAGGTGAGCACTTACAGGCACATATGCATTCATTCTCTCTCTCTGCTCTTGACCATGAATGTGACCAGTTATTTCAAGTTCCTGCTTTGATGTCCTGCAGTGATGGTCTGTGACCTGGAATTGTAAGCTGAACACACCCTTCCTCGAAGCTACTTTTTGGGGGTGTTTTACCACAGCAATGCAATTGAAACTACAACGCCTTGCAAATTCAGAAGCCCAAGAGTCTTTCCCTCCTCTCTTTACCTCTTCTATTCATCCAGCCACAGAACTGACCGTGTGCTTGAAATACCACAGGACTCATAATCCCACTACCCCAGCACTGCCTTCTCCTGAGTAGGTTCATGGAGTAACCTCCGATCTGCTCATTGCCCAAGACATTGGCGCTGGTATCGATGGTCATAAATAGTCTCCACTTCCTTCATCCCATTGTCCATATTGCGACTTCTTACTAAGTCCTGGAGGTCTTTCCCATGCTTGAAACACTCCATCACTCCCTGGTTGGTAGCATGGAACCTGCCTCTGTGTTGTTTAACCTTGCAGACCTTGCAACTCCCTTCAATCTATGTCAGAGGGATCTACTTCATGCAAGTTTTCTTTGTATGTAGCATCCTTGTTATCTAGAACTTGATTTATCTACTGCCTGGTTAACCTTCATTGCAAACTAAGAATCATACCGTGATGTATAACGAATGCCCCAAACGTGGTGACTTCAAACAGTGACAATGTCTTTGACCGTGCCCCATGATTCTAGGTTTGGCTGGGCTCAGCTGGGTGGTTTTTCTTCAGGGTCTCATTGTAGTCAGACTCTGGGCCTGGGGTCTTCTTGAATGTTTTCTCAACTACGCATCCAACGGGGTCAATTTTGCCACAAGCTGGGCCTGTGAACTGGGACACCTGCACGATCTCTCTGTGTTTAGATTTCCTCCCAACATGGCAACTATGTTCCTAGAACAACCATCTAGGAAGACAGAAATCAAGAGAGTCTGTAGTTTTTTTCCTCACCTAACTTGAAAGTCCTGTAGCCTTCTTTATTTCTCATTTTACTGAGCACAGTTACCACCAGGACCTGCTCATGTTCAAGGGAAGGCACACACAGACCTCATCACCAGGAGTGGGTGTGGCAAGGCTTAAAGAGAGTCCATGGCATGGAAATAATGCATGCTATTTCTTTAAGAAAACACGGCCCACCACAGGAGACAGTCCCTCCTCCGGGGAGCCCTGGGTGCTGTGAGAGAAGGTTGAAGGTGAAGCGTCCTCGTCCTTGTCCTTGTCCTCATCCTCGTCCTTGTCCTCGTCCTTATCCTTGTCCTTGCAGCATTGCGTGTTGCAGCACTTGCTCTCCAGCTGCAGACACTTTTTTTTTTTTGGAGGTTATGGAACCCTTGGGAGGTGGAGTTCACCAGAGAAAGTGGGACGCTTTTGGGGATGGGCTTGAAGTTGTACAGCCCATCGTCACTTCCTGTCTGTCTTCTATTTCCTGCCCAAGGATGCAGCGTTGAACAGCTGTCCTGTGGCTTCCACAGCCACACCTTCCTCACGGCGATGGACCCTGCTCCTTCTCAAACATCCTAGAGACTTTTTTTCTTCCTTAAATGTCCCTTATCAGGTGTTTTATCATAGCAACAGGAAAACAATACAAATGTATACCCTCCCTTCTGGGTCATTCCTTCTGTCTCCTTCCTTACCCCTATTATTCCCCTACTGTATACACTCTTGTCATCCTCTATGCTTTTCTCTGGCTCCACAAAGGAACCAGAGTCTTATCTTTTTATTTGTGCTTAGCACACAGTGAGCGGTACTCACTGTTAACCCATTCATGACTGATTGAGAAATGGGCGAAGACCCTGTCTGCTGCCTGCAAAAACGTTACATAGAAGGTCAAATACTTGCCAAGATGGCCACTGCTCAGGAGAGGGTGGCCAGAGGCTCTAGCTGGAGCCACCTCACTCCCTACGACATACATGCTCCCTATAACTGCTCTCCCTTGGGAAGTGTGCGATCAACCAGCAGGCATACACACGAGCAGAGATTCCATCCAGAGGTATCCATTTCCCCTCAGCACCACCTCCATCTTCTTTTGCTTCTAAAATACCCAGTAATGAAACTGAGGAGGGGTGACTCAAGGGTAAGAAAGCCCGGAGGGGTAGTGGGATAATGGGACACTTACAGGAGAAGTAAGGATACTTGCCCCCTGCCCCCCTCCTCCATCAGCCCCCTGGAACCTCAGTGGGCAGAAATATCCCTTCTCATTTCCAGCCCTATTCCCCAGCTGCCTGGCCTGGATTGCTGGAACCTCTGCAACCATTGTGTGCTGAGCCATTCAGTGGGGGCAGCTCCCTAGTGGGCATCCACAGCCCCGCTGCCTGACAGGCCATGTGCAAGGGGACAGGCCTGAATGACTGTAATATGAACCATGAAAGTGGATATTAAAGGCTTTATTACAGGGTGAGGACTGCTAATTGCCACGTTCCTTTCAGGAAGCCAGAGCTGATGAGCTTAAGCAGAGGCACCCAATTATTATAACTCTGTCAGCCCAGAGCTGGGGAGGGAGAACAAGGGAGGGAGGGGGCAGGCTGCAGGCACGATTACCTGAACTTTATCCAAGGCACACACTGCTGCCGGCCTGGAATTCTAAAGGGGAATTGCTTCTGCACTGGGCTGCCTCTCTGCCACAGCTGTGCTGCGGTTGATGACTGATCCCAGCCCTGCTCAGCCTCTGCCCTGCCTTCCTGGAGGGAAAGCAATGGCTGGAGAACCTTAGATACCCAAGAAGCTCCCTGGGCCCTCTTGGTGACACAGTTCCCTGCTTGGCGATCAGAGGTGGTGCTGGGCATTCTGGGATTGAGCGGCCTGGGCTCTCTTTATGTAGGAGGAAAAGGCCAGAGGGCTGGGCCGATTTCTGGAGGGGGAAGGGGGAGAACTCACGGCACAAAACACCCCAGGAAATCTGGGTCCAACTGTAATTCCAGTTCCTATGGCAGAAACAGAACCCCCGGACAAGCCAGCTAAAGAACAAAGGACAAGAGACCCCATCTCAAGCCAGGTAGAAGATGAGGACCCCTGAGGTTGTCATCTGACACATGGTGTATACACACTCTCACTCGCACGTGAACATGTGCGTGTGTGAGCACACACATATCTTATTCATACATACACAAAGGGTTTTTTTTTTCAAGAGTCTCTGAGACAATGGGGATTTGACCAGGTCACCAGTAGGGCAGAATTTGGACTATCCACCTGTATCCAACTTAGAGCTCTGACTGCATGCATGTTCCAGAGAGGGGTCAGGAATGTGAGAGTCAACCAGAATTTCCTAAAATGATTTGGCAAGGGTGGGCATGACCCACCATGTACATAGGACAGGAGATGAGTCTCCGCATGTATTCATAGAAGCAAGGACTGTGCTCCATAGGTACTTTGAAACAGCATCATCAGAATTCATTGCCAGCATGCTCTAAATATTCTTAATACTTTGCATCTTGCAGAGGGCTTTCTAAGAGTCATTTAGTCTGTGGAGCATCTACCGGTGGCAGGGTGCAGGTGAGGCTGGAACAAGAGAGAAACCTCTGTCTACAAGGAGCACAAGCTATCAGACAGTGATAGTGCCACACGGAAAGAGCTAGCTGGAGGTGCGCGCACACCTATCGCGTCTTTAATTTAATCATATAAATTTAAGCGATTGCAATAAAAGGCTAATAGTACAAAGTGTGACCTGCTCATGCTGATTGAGCAGATGGCAAAGGAGAATTATTTCTTAGTATAAGAGCTACTGTCACACAAGGTGGTCGGAGAGGCAGCTTTGGTGGTTAGGATGTTAAAAGGCAGAGCAGGGCATCAAGAAGACTATGGAAGAGGAAACAAGAAGAGGTAAGAGGTGTCTTTCTCTCCAGCGTCCAACTAACTATAGAGGTTCCATCTCTGACATAACGGTTCCTCCTGTTAAGGCTTGGATGCCGAATGTCCTCCCAGGGGACATTCTGAAGCCTTGTTCCTTATCTCCGGGTGCTTTTCTAGAAAGCTGTGGCACTTTAGGGGTGGGCCCTGGCTGGGGGGAAAGTGGGTCTCTGGGGGTGGACCTATTGCATACTGTGCACCAGAGCTGTCTCTCTAGTGAGCCTTGACCACCTGTGTGGCAGTGGCTCTCAGGGCAGGAAATTACTCTTCTTTGCCATCTGCCCTGTTCGATCAGCATGAGGCGGGTCACATCTTGTACTATTAGCTTTTTATGTGCTATCGCTTAAATTTATATGATTAAATTAAAGAGGTAATAGGTGTGCACACACCTCCATCTCTCTCTTTCCCTGTGGTATTATCAGTCTGATAGCTTGAACCCCTGGTGGACAGAGACTTCACTCTCACCCAGTGGCTCCTGCACCCAGCCCCCAGTAGTTACTCCACAGTGACGCGGCCATCAGAAAGCCCTCTGCAAGATGTTAAGCAATACAGACATCTGGCTCTTTGTTCTTGCTGCTCTCTCTGCTTCGTTATCCAATATGGTGTGAAGAGTCTCCGCCGTGTGGTCCCATGACCGTGATTTCTGCCATGTCTGCACCACGATGAACTGAGACACCCTGAAACTGTGAGCTCGAGTCACAAAGTTGTTTTCTACTATGTCACAGTAATGCAAAAGGAACATAGTCACTTAGACTCATGCAAGAGCACCCAGTTGCCCTCATCAAGATGCAGATGGAGCAGCATCAGAAATGTGTTGTCCGGTTGACTCAGATGCCACAGGATGATGGTGAGACCCAAGGTCTGGAAGCAATTTCCTTCTTCCTACCCAAGAGGGTCACCTGGCTGTCATGAGTGTGGAAGAAGGGGACAGTCACCCCCTTTCTGTAGAATTGTATATGCTTAGAGCCACCATACCCAACTAGAGCTTCTCAGGCAGGCTTCTCAGCACAGAGCTGCCTGATCCCCCAGGTGGACCACATAGGAGGTCCAGAGCTACGACCATGAGACCCGGTGGGATCAAGGGATTCCCTTTAGGTGAGTCAAGTTTGAGACACCATGGGGAATTCCAGAGAATCACATGGAAACGTATGGGTTTGGATAAACCAAGGGCAGCCAGTGGCATGGTGACTTGGGTCTATACTTTACTTCTTTGGAGTTAATGCAGAAAAATGGAATTGTAAGGTCACATCTTATTTAATGTTCTATTACTGTGATGGGGCAACATGACCAAAAGCAAACTGAGGAAGAAAGGGCTTATTCCACTTGCACTCCTAGATAACAAATAAGTCTATCGCTGAGGGAAATTGGAGCAGGGGAACCAAGACAGGAACCTGGATGCAGGAACTGAAGCAGAGGCCATGGAGGGATGCTGCTTACTGGCTCTTTATGGCTAGCTCAACCCTACTTCTTATACAACTTAGGACTACCTGCCCAGTGGTGGGACCATGGCCAGTGGCCTGGGCCCTTCCATATCAATCATTAATCAAGAAAGTGACCCCATAGACTTACCTACAGGCAATCTGATGGAGACATTTTATCCATTAAGGTTCCCTCTTCCCAGAAGACCTTGGCTGTGTCAAAATGATGAAGACAAAACATAACAAAACGAAACCCCTAAGCCAGCACAGCCCTCTACTTGGCCCCTGAAAAAGTAAACTTTTTAAAAGAAGTATACTTAAAAATAAAAGGCAAACTTACTTTATATGCATGATGCATGCAGGTGCCTGGGTTCATGTATGGGTGTCGTGTGCATGCATGAACCTGGAGTCATCATAAGAGGACATCAGATCCCCTTGAACTGGAGTTACAGATGGTTATGACCTGCCTCACCAGTGCTGGAAACCAAATCTGAGTCCTGTGTATGATCAGCAAATGTTTGTGACCATGGAGCCATCTCTTTGGCCTTGGGAAGTGAATGCTTACAGAAGCATATTTTCCATACAAATCAAAGTGTCCACACCCCCTCCCCCACCGCCCCAACCATATGTGTATACATGGAAAACATCCCAACTGCACACCAAAATAATGGGGTCTTTTCTCCCAGGATGGAGGCACGGCAGAAAGCATGGAAGAAGATAAGTGCTATATACTACTTGCTACTTAGATTTCCAGAGAGCAAACGGCGATTTACACCAACACTGCTACCCTATCAAACCTCCATCAAATGTGTTTTGCCTGTGTGGACCAGTCTCTCCCTTCAATTATTTATTGAGCATCTTCATTTCTGACAAACTACAATAGGAGGAGATCCTTCCTGGCTCTGCTCCGACTTGCTTATCAGCTCACTCTAAAGAAGCCAGAAGACCCAAAGTTCAGTGCCCCCATCTCTTAGCCAAGAGACCAATTTACTCAAATGTTTAAGCCTTGCTTTTTCTGAGGCATAATAGCCCCTGCCATGAAGGGTTCCTGAGGGGCTCTGGGAGGAGACAGAAGTAAAGAGTTTGGCAGAGGATGTCATAAATAAGAGTGAGCTTAGTATTTTATTATCATTACTGCATGTTATTGATTCAAAGATACCATTTCTTCATATTTTTCTATATCCTAGAATTGGACACATTTTTGCAATCAATGTTGTAATTTATTTGGTAGATTTTTCCCCCCTGTTTCTGGTTACATAAAATAATGGCACAGCAGTGTCTTAGCTTCTGTGAAAGATGAGGGCAGCATCTCTCTCTCTCTTAGACTCACTGGAGCACCTGTCAATAGGATGGTTATGCTACATTAGAAATGGAGAAAGTTCATCCCCCGCTAGCCCAGGGAAAGAGAGACTGTCTGGAACACTGTTACCATTTCCCAAGTAACAAATGTAACAAATGTAACAAATGTAACAAATGTTCCCTGTGTTTGACTTGCCTGGTGGCAAGACCCAGCTATCCACTGGTTTCTTGGGTACCATGTCACCTTCTCTCTGACTGAGACCCGTCCCTTGTTCTTCCTCCTGCCTGGCTTCCACCCTGCTCCCCCTCATTGAGCTTCTCACTGTAGATTTCACCTCAAAGACAATGTAGATAAATTTGGTGTGGTTTCTCACCTCCTGGCCCTTATCCCACTGAAACTTAGGCCGTCTGGAATTTTGAACAGGCACCCAGCCGTGGGGAACTTTCTGGAGGCTCCTATGGATTCAAGAGGCTGCCCTTGGTTAGTTGTAGCAGAGAAAGAAAGCAGAGCTGGTAGAGTTGTTTGGAAACATGGAGAGTACAGACATGACTAAATAAGAGACAGTTGATTCTGGAGACAAATATGAGCGGTCTGAGAACACAGATTTAGATTGTCCCAAATTCTGTGTTCTAACACGGAAACACTTTCATTGAGTGTTTGTAATAACAGAACAAAGAAAGTCACCAATCAAGGCTCCTTTAAAATATATTGATGGATACTCAGAGAGGGAGGTTACAGCACAGGAAGTGAGATCTCAGCTATGGGCCTCAGGTGCTATGTGGTGACAGTGACAGGCCAGGACAGTGCAGAGGTTCTTCCATTTTGTATTCTTGCTGAGGCCATTTCAGGTTTAACTAGAATCCTATCTCTTTGATAGAGAATATTCTAGGAACCCAAGGTCAGGATGACCCAGCTAACTTCCCTTAGCCTTTGTGAATCTGCCTGCTTAGGCAAAGTCCTCCAGCCAACTGCTTATCTACCTCAGCTTCTGTTCATCTGGTTGCCTCTTTCAGGCCCCCTGTGGCTGCTGAGAGTGAGATGCCAGGATACAGTGTTTTTTGTCTTCAAAAGCCCCATGCTCTGGACACTTATGCTTGTTCCCTAGTACCTCAGTGTAGTCCCGGCCAGATGGAATAAAGACTCACAGTTGGCTGTAAACTGTCTGAGTGGTCCTCTCTGGTGGGCTCCCCATAACAGCTTAGCTTCTGTGCTAGGGATCTGCTAAGCTAATGCATCAAGGACACAGACATTTAGGCAGGCAGGTGGGCAGACAGACAGACAGACAGACAGAGTGGCAGGGTCTGGGATGAGAGTGTAGAACCCTGAGGCAGAGTCCCTTAAAGCTCTCAGAGAGAAAGGGATGGCCTCTTAGGACTGCAGCCAAGCTGGCTCTGATTTTTGGGAGGCAGGGGAATGAAGGTGGGATACTAAGGATGCAGGGAGCTACAGGACAAGGATACGCCTGGTTGCTCTGTACCCATTGTTGTGGGAGGGGGAGGCAAGTAGCCACTGGTTGTTCTCTGATGTCAGAGTCTGGCAATCTGAGGTCCACGAGTTTCCTTGGGGAAGTGAGAATGGTAGCAGTCATTCACCTGGAATCTGGCCCTTGGGGAGTCTGTTTACAAACTCAGACAGGCTCTCAGAGTGTCTCTCCTGTAGCAGCCGAGGATCCCACAATCAACTATGAAGCTAGAGCTGGTGAGGCCATAATGTGAGCAGAGCCTGGTCTGGGACTCTAACACAGTTCCTTCACTGCTCAAGGCTAGGATAGGAGGACTGAGCTGTTCACCCGGCAGTGGTCCTCACCCACTTCCTGGATGCACAGGGGGAATGGTACCCCAGTCAAGCAATCCCCTTCCCCGCTGAGTGCCTTCTTTCCAAGAGATGTCATGTTTCAGAAATGATGCCTGTTTGGCGGGCACAGAGAAGCTCTTGTTTCCACACACACACACACACACACACACACACACACACACACACAGAGGTGGGCACATGTATAGACACAGACACACACCCATACACACATGCCCTCACACATATCCACATACACATACACACAGGCATGTGCACACACATTCACACAAACAGACACTCACTTCTTGTTATTTATGTGAAATTCAGGCAAGCAGAGCTCCTTAGGCTCAGCAGCCCAAGGAGGCAGGGGAGCTGGGAAATGAAGTCTGGGCTACCCGCAAGTAGCCTCCCTTTGAAAATAGAAATGCAGCGGAGAACAGATTTGCTGGAATTAAGAGTCACTGTAAGTCCTTAAAGATTGTCATAGCAGTGTTTAAAGACACAAAGACATCAGAGGCCTTCTCTACTAATGCCCACTTTATCCACTGTCGTTAAAGCAGGGTGGGCATCAGGGATCAGGTCAGTTCCTGTCAGAATTGCAAATTATTGTGTGTGTGTAGCGGTCAGAGGACACATCTGTGGGGTCTGTTCTTTCCTTTCACCTTTATGTGGGTTCTGGGGACTGGACTCAGGTCATCATGCTGAGGTCAGAGCTTTTACCCACTGCAACTCCATACTAGACTGGGATTGATTGAATGGCTGACTAACTGATTTTATACAGACTCTAGGCATGGAACTCTGGTCTTCTTGCTTGCAAGGCAAGCACCAACTAAACCCCCAACCCCTTAGAAATGCAAATCCTTGCATTGCTACCCCCAAACCTTCTGCCTCAGCCCTCCTGGGTTTGGAACCTGCAGTTTTAACCCAGCCTTCCAGGTGCATTTGATCTCACTGAAGCCTGAAGAGCACAGGTTTAATCTTAACCTTGACTACAAGTGAGAATCGCCCTGGAGCTTTCAAAACCGATACGGAATCCCCACCCTAAACCAATTAACTGTGCCTGGTGAGAGACAAAACTAGGCTTTTTTTTTTTTTTTTTTTTTTTGAGCTTTCTAGGTGACTCCCATGTGCAGCAGGGGTTCCGGGACATAGATAAAACCCATGATTGTTTAGAACACTCTGTAACTACTGCAAACCTCTTAGCTCTTTTTGAGAGTAAATTGTCATCTCTGCTACCCCGAGAATTCTGCAAACTGTCAGTTCCCTGCTAAACCGATCCTCCTCAATCAAGCAAAGCCAATCCTGCCTCTGTTGCCAGGTGGTCCCCATTCAGGGACAGAGGTACCTATCAGCAACAGCTGGAGCCTCTTCCCAGGCAGGAAGCTTTTGTACAGCTTACCTTGCTGATGGGGGGCGGGGGTGGGGTGGGGTGGGGTGGGAAGGAGTGGGACGGAATCCAAGGACCAGCTGGTGATGGGGACCTTGAAGGAAGGCTGGTGTATTCTACGGTATGGAAAGCCCCCAGGAAAGACTTCTACTAGCTCATTCAGGCCTCTGGACAAGGAGGAAGCAGGTCCCTTAAAATGAAGGACTGGAGAACTGGGCTGTGACCAGCACTGTGAGAAGGGGTGTTGGGCAGACACTCAGCTGGTACTTTATCCACTCTGGTGTGGATCACTTTGTGTGTGTGTGTGTTATGTGTGTTGCAGATATGTGACATATGCATATGAATGTGTATAACCCACGTGTTCATACAGAGAGGCCAGAGCAGGATGTCCTGTGTCCTCCTCTATCCCTCTCAACATTACTGGTTTGAGACAGAGTCTCTAACTGAACTCAAAGCTCAAAGTTTGGGCTAGGCTAGCTGGCCAGGGAGCTCTTAGGATCTTCCTGTCTTTATCCATCTAGGGCTGGGGTTACAGGCAGGTATAGACATGCCAAGATTTTTACATAGGTGTTAGGGATTCAAACTCAGGTCTTTGTGAGCCATCTCCCTATCTCCCCCTACCCCATCACTCAGTTTTCATATTTGGGTCCATGCTTGTCTTTTCTGGTACAGCTGATCTCCTTATTGGGTTGAAAACAATCAAGGATACACTGAACTTCAACATGTGCTAGCAGCAGTTTGTTCTGGAAAACAATGAATGCTTTCAGCCAGCCGTGGTGTGTCAATCTCGAGTGGACACTTGGAATGGGGGGATCCTGAAAAGATGGTGAATGGCAAGGTGCCAGGGGTTAACCTGGAGCAGAGCGAGGCAGAGTGAGCCCCTGGTGCGTGAGACTATAAGCAACTGGTTCAATGAGCAAAACTGTCAGGGTCCTTACCAGGGCTCTAACAAGCTAGGCTCAGCACCGGTCCTCAATAGACCAATTAGACGGGGGAGTCATAGTGAGAAACGGAAAAGGAACATTTATTCAATGGAGACACTTGGGGAGAAGAACGAAGTGGTCTAGTGTTCACTCCCCCAAGTCCATCTTGGGTGTCCTGGCATGAGGCTTAGGTTTAAATATAGGACACGAGGTATATGCGTGGCTAAGCCATCCTGGTCAAGGTGTGGTCCTGCCCATCACTGACACATCCTCTCCAGTCTGTCCTGCAAGGCACTCAAACTAGGCTTCAGACTGTGTGAGATCTCTCCCTGGGAGACAACCTCCCCAACCCTGGCTGTGCCAGCCCTCAGCCATCTCCTTCTCTCAGCCTGAGACACTGAGGACAATCCAATTCCTGGGGGTTTATTGGTTCAGGACTCTGATAGCCAAAGGGAGGGCAGAGCGCAGCGTCTCTTCAGAATGTCTTCTTTACCCGGTGCCAAGATGGTTAAAAGTTGGACTTGGTTTCATAGGCGAACTCCTCCCCTCCCTCACCACAGGATGTGACAAAGCCCCAGCATGGAGCCAGCACCTGCACCCACTTTCTGGCAGTCTCCCCAGCTTTGCCTCTGTGTTCTCCAAGAAGCCAGCAAGACAGACAAGGGCACAAGGAGACAAAGTTTCCACAAGAGATACGGGACTGAGGACCCCGGGGGACAGGACAGGATGAAATGAAGCAGCGGGGAGACAGGGACAGAGAAGGACTTTGGAGTGTCTGGAAGTGGAGACTTACCAAGAGGGAGACAGGGATTTGGCTGGGAATAGACTTGGCCAACTGCCAGCAGAGCCCTCCCTCCTCCTCCATCCCTCTCTTCCCTTCTTGAAGGCAGGATCTTGCCAGATAGCCCAGGCTGGCCTAGAGCTTGCAAATCTCCAGCCACAGCCTCCTGAGTGCTGGCAAGACAGGCCCATGCCACCACACCCAGATTTGAGAGTGCATTTTCTTGGGAAAAAAGCTAAGGACAGGGAGCCGGGGTCACCTTCAGGAAAGTGGCCTCTTCCAGTGGAAGATAGAAGGAAGGCTAGGAAAGAGCCTTTTGGGCTACATGGGATTTCTGGGTAGCCATGAGGCTCCAGCAACAGAGGGCATGAGGAGGGAGAGAGGACCCAGGCTTCTTATCTGCTGAGTGTCTACCATGCTCGGCACCTAGCACAGGGCTCAGGGATGACTGTTGACTACTGGGATGCATGCATGCAAGCACACTGAGCTACCTTGTTCCTGTTGCCACTGTGTCATGGCTGGAGGGAGATCTAGGCAGTCAGGGTACGTGGGTCAGCTGCTCGTGGGAAGTCTATGCTGCAGTAGCAGCAAGGAGGTAGTGCTTCTAGAACCTACAGGTGGGTGCTGTAAAGGAGAGACCATTAGTAAAGAACCAGAAGACCCAGCAGGTCGACTCTCGATTAGGCCAGAAATTCCTAATCGCTAATGGGAGGAAATGACACGCCACGTAGCTGTCCTCAAACTCTAGAACCCAACCCTTTGACTGGAGCTGATCTGATTTGCATATCTCTGATTTGCAGGCCTGAGATGGTACAAGGAGAAGTGAAATGGTGTAACAGCTTACTCTGTCCTCTGAGCTGTGCACTGGCCAGTCTCAACTGTCCTCCTTTGCATAGTGTGAATTCCATGCCAGAAAACTGCGTACAAAGAAGCACCCTAACCCAGGGGACATCCCACAAACCATTGTTCTACACTGCAGACTATATAATTGACTGTCCAGCCAGCTGTCTCCATCTGATGTATTTAATAGAGTTTTCTTCCTATTCTGGTCTAACAGGTGAGTTCACTCACAGCCTGGATTAACCCTACTACACAGTGGCTGGCTCCTTCCTGCACCAAGCTTGCGGAGGTGGGTGGTACTGTCTATCTATTTGGGTTGAGTGGGGAATAAACTGGCATTAAGACCTCATAGAGCAGGATCCAGTTTTCCATTCTCTGTTAGACTTTTATTTATGGCAATCATTTTGTCTTGTTATGTCCCCAAATGTGTGTTGCTATCCCAGTGTTTTGGAAGACGGAATGTCTCAGCCGCTAGGCATCTTTTATAACAAAAAAGAAGAAGAAAGAAAGAAAGAAACCTTAATGAAGCCTCTTTCTTCTGATGTGTGGCTTTCGGAGGATGCTCTGGCCCACAAGGATGCTTCCTCCAAGGATGTTCCTAGCCACCCACATCCAGGCCATCTAAGTATCAGTACCAAGCAGGTTAGCTGCACTCAGATCCCCAAGAATCCACAGACTTCCATGCCTGAAGCCTGGGGGTTCTGAATGCCAACTGGTTTGCTCAATATTCTTTCTCTGAGACAGGGTCTCAGGTAGCCCAAGCTGTCCTGGTCTCTCTATGTAGATAAGGATGACCCTGAACTTCTGGGATTACAAATGTTCCTCGTCATGCCTAGCTTATGTGATGCTGGGAGTCTAACCCAAGTCTTTATACACATTATACAAGCACTCTATCAATATGGCTACACTGCCAGCCTTAAGATGATTCATATGGGCATGAGATTTGGGGTTCGTAAGTACTTTCTATGAGAGCATATACTTCTCCACGACCAACCTAAAAGTCGGCATGCCCCCGCCCCCGCACCCCCCTCCAGCACCGTATCTCTGCCAGAGCTGCAGGCTGCCTGGAATATGTCATTTCTACACGGTGGGGAGGCCCATGGCACCTACATGCCTTCTGTCCATCACAGAAGCACGGAAGGCCGATGCTGTCTCAGAACTGCTCACATCACACATCATTCCTCAGCCTTCTCCTCCCTTTGAACTTCCTCCCCTTAAGATCACCGAATCTCAGTTTCCTTATTTGCTAAGTAGCAACAAATAGCACATTTTGTTCTGTGAATGTTCCTACTTCTCGCTGCTTCTGCACTGCAGGCCCCTGGGCGGGCACACCAGACTGATCGCCCTCCTTGGCCTTTCATTAGGAACTTCTGGAAAGCTAGTCTGTCCCCAGTGAGGGTGGGTGTGAGGTGAAGGCATGTGAGCAGAGCTCAGAACCCCCCAGACCGCTGACCCTAATCCCAAGCTGCACATAAAACCCATCAAGAGACTCAACCAATGAGTTCCTCTGTTCTCCCTGATGGAGAGACACTAATAGAATGAGCCAGGCAGAAATAGAGATAATGCAAGCAGACCCATCTCTCAACCTGACTTTCAGACCGTTTGAACAATGTACATGTCCCCAACCTCCCAAAAGTGGGGATTTCCCCCAGGAATCTCAAGTCCAGAGAAGAAAAAGCATCAGTCAGAGGGGAAACCTGGAAAGAGACTTCACACAGCTCCACTAACAACTTGTCAAACCACCTAACAGGAGGAGACTAAAGCCCTGGCAATGGCGGGTCTGTGCTATGCAGATCCTTGCCCAGACATTTAAACTTTCATCTCACTTCTAGACCCTGAAGACAGACTTGAGGGGTTTTTGGAATCTGTCTGTTTTCTCTTCCCAATATGGACACATTGAGTAGATCTCCTTTTTTCTACTTTGCACTATTAATTTTGCTCTTTTAATCGCCATATTGAGCATAGGTGACTGGACCTGGCTTGGGGCACAGGTTGTGATCCCCAAATTTGATAAGAGTACCTCAAGAGTTTCTTCGGGAAGGAAGGAGTGTATAACCGAAGAAAGGTCTACAATAGTTTCAACAGGAGACAGGGATGACCATATCCCAACATAATTCTCAACATAGTTAATTCTATTAGAGGCACAGGAATGACAAGATTTGGGGATACTACATACCCCCCAAACTGTCTGGAAGTCCGGTGAGGGAGTCATCAAACAGCCTGCACTGTCCCGGATAGGCCTGCAGGTGGCGCTGCACATGATCCTGGGACACCAAGGCCAACCCAGAAAAAAAAAAAGAAAAGAAAAAGAAAAAAAAATCATACCTGTTGCTCCCACAATGCCTCTCAGGCAGGCCAAGCACCCTCATTAGCATAAATTGACTTCCTGTGCCTGACCTGCAGGTGGCGGCCATTCTGTTTCCTGGCCATGGCTTCACTAATTTAGGCCTGCTGGGCTCACGGGAAGCCCTTCAAAAACCGACTCCTTTCAGATTAACATGTAAAATTTAATTACGGAGGTCCAGGCTGAGATGATGTCTAAAGCCATTTACTAAGCCCGGCGGCCTACCCGTCCTGGGGCTAAGGAGGCAGAAGCAGAGCTTTGATCATTAACCGCTGAGAAAATCTCAGCTTGCATATTAAGGTCAGGAAATTATCCCTTCACTTTTCTCAGTAAATGGCCTGCGTGGTGCACAGGGTGCAAAAAGCGATTCGGAACCTCTGAGAGGGAGCCGGGACGCCCAGGAGCTGTGGGTCCCAGTCTTTATAGCTAAGTCCCCATCCCTAGCAAAATCCAGTAACTAAAGAAAAGCCACAGGAACAAGGCAAACAAAGCCCTCTCCCTAAGGAGCTCAAACAAAGATGGCTAGGGAGACAGGCACCATACTTTCCATCACAGACAATGCACACTTTCCTCTGGGGACCTTCCCGGAAGCCCTTCCATGGGAGGTGGCACTTGAGGGTTTTCTTGCAAGTAAAAGTGCTAGTGGGTGCAGGAGCCAGTGAGACGGAGGGGCAGAGTTTTGTAGGTCATAGTTTCTTGGTCCACCTCAGCTCTCTCTGGAAGATTCCCTCTAATCGACTGGCTCTACATGGAGGAGGGGGTTGGCAATTATCTCCCTGCACACTAGATGGGGTGTTCCTTCAGACTTCCACAAGCAGAGAGGAAATGCCACTTCGAGCCAGAGCCTTCAACTGCAGGAGAGTACCCGCACGACCCATATCCCAAACATCCCACAGCTGGTGCCCAGATCTCAAGGCCCAGTTCTTCTCTTCCCTACAGAGAAGTGGCAGCGCTTTTAACCCCTTTGGGATGAGGACAGCAGACATGGAGACAGCCAAAGGGATGTAGAACCTCCTATGAACTTCAAGAGAACATTTCCGGGAGGAGCAGGTTGTGGCTTTCTAGGAGACCTTGGGACTGGCTTTGCCTATAATCACATTTCCCCTCCCAGGAAGGAGGGCAGGGGAGGGGGCGGGGGGGGGGGGGGAGGGAGGAGGGGCTTAAACTCTACAAGCACAAACTTCTGGGACTTCTGCCACCTTTGAAGCCTGTTGTGAGGCTGTCTTTCCACAGAGGACCCAGCTCTGGTTTTAATGATCAGAAGGCCTGAAGGGGCTGTCTTCTCACCCGGATGGGTCCTTGGCAGACTCCTGGCCTGCCTTCCACGGCTCTTTGTCCTATCAGGTGGGGAAGGCAGTTCTGATGGCCAGTTTTTCCTGTGCCCTGGGTTGGGGGCAGCAGGGTGTGGGGAGGTATCAGGCATTTGCTCTCAGTTGGTTAGAAAACCTATAAGAAGATGCCTGTTTTAGCACTATCAGGTGGCCCGCAACGGCCGCACTGCCATCTTAGGATTGCCAAGATAGCTTTTATAAGCAGAGAAAGCTACATTTGACGCTTTCAGGGAGTCTGGGCACTGCACTCCTCCTCGCCAGACCTCTGGTGTACTAAAGATCTAAACATTTTCTCTTTTAGAAGCTTCAAGCCTTCTTTTCCTGTGTTAGAATTTAATTAAGCCCAGGACTACCTGATCTGTAAGGAATTACCTCTGCTGCCGCCCCAGGGGTCCTCAATTTTACTTCGGGGACCCATGGAATGAATACTGACAACAACCCCACCCCCACCCCAAACCAGCTGGCTACCTTGTTTGGGGGTGGGGGTGGAGAGACAGCGCAAACGGAAATATACCCAGCCTCCTAAAAGGGTGATTAAACATTTAAAATATCAAGGAGTGGTGTATGAAAACAAACGGGTTCTGAGGCAGGGGGCACTGTGGGATGCCCAAGTGTCATCAGTCCCCCCCTCTGCCCCCTCCCCCAGGACCTGTTCCTGGAGCCTTCAGGGAGTCCAGTCTTCTGAGGGTGGGCTGGCTTTACCTTTGGTGCCCCTCCAGTCCCTCCTAGGACCTCAGGCCAGACTTACAGAGGGCAGAGCCTGCTGGGAATGGAGAGGGGCAGGCAGCTCCCTGCCTTCTTGAAGAAAGAAGTCACTGAGGAGCCAGGAAATGAGGGGAAGATAGGGCAGAGACATGGGGTCCTCCCTGCTTCAGCCTTTCCTGGGAGGAACCCGGGGTCAATGTGCAGGGAGGTTTCCAAGCAATTATGAGAAGGAAGCAGCAGAGAAGCCTTTAGTTTTCTAGACATGTTCGGCAGAGCCAGTGGCCTCCGGAGCCTGCCTTCTCGCCCCTTTTCTCATGATCTTTCATCTGAAGACAGTTATACTGACCCTCACCCCACGCAAGGAACGGGTGCAGACAGGGCTCCGTTTGAGAGAGTTGACAGTCACTTAGAGTCCGGGCTAGGAGAAGGGAAGACACAGCATGGCATGAAACTGTCACCAAAGGTGCTAGCTGCCAAGGAGCGGGGTCCTACCCTGTCACCTTTGCTATTGGTGATGGCTGAGGAGTGCAGAGGTCTTGGAAGATGAAAATGGTCTAAAATTTATGAGAGTGATAGTTATTCATTGAAACACCAATAGCAACCGGGCCAGTGGAGTCTAGGCTTAGAAATGGCAGCTCAGTGAAGTTGCTGTTTAAAACAGCAAAGGAGATGAAGCTGCCCTGTGCTGGCTCTATCTCACCTGCAGGTATTCAAATGCCACGAGGACATCTGGTGACCTCTTCTGCCTCAGCTGCCTTCTGCACTGAGAAGACACCCCTCACTCAAGACACAGAGGGCATCTGGTGGCATCCAAGAGTAGATCCCAGCTTACATTCCCAGAACCAAACCTCTAGCCTCACCTCTCCTATGCCCCTCAAGTGCCCAGCCTTTCCCAAGGCATTGTTCAAGGGAAGAGAGGCTCTGGGAGGGCTCAGCTGGATGTTTAGGCGGACGCACAGCATGCCAGTCTCTCCTATCCTGTGAATGGCACCATTAGAACTCAGCACTTTATCTGGCTCTCCATACTGTAGAGTTGTGTCATCTGTACCTTGTTATATGAAACTGCTCCTGACCACTCCAGACCTTGAGCACTGCTGCCCCTGCCCCTGAGCCTCACATCTCAGAAGTCAGATCTGTGCCCACCCTTCACAGACCCCATGCTTCTGTTTTCGTCATGGGGAAGCAAACACACATCTCACATAATTTACTGCTTAAGCTGGTGGCTGTGGGATGTGCTAGCGGATGGCTCTGAGAGCATTCAGACACTGTGATTTTCGGGGCTGTTTCTGGAACTTCCAGCATCCCTATCAAGTCACTAACAGTGAGGTGAGAGCTTCTTGCTCTTCCCTCCCACCCAGTCTCTGGGAAGCTCTGGGCTCCTGCTCTGTGAACTTGCTTGTTCTAGAAGCTTTGTGCAAGTGGGATCATGATGACCGATCACTGCCCCTAACTACTTATTTTACTTGGCATGATGGTTTTGTGTGTGTGTGTGTGTGTGTGTGTGTGTGTGTGTGTGTGTGGTGCGCATGCACATGTGTGTGGTTTTTGTACTGTGTGGGCACACGTGTGTGGAGGCCAGATATTGATGCGTTTCTTCCTTGATCACTCTCAACCTTACCTATTGAGGCAGAGTCTCTCACTGGAACCCAGAGTGTGCCAATTTTGCTAGTCCAGCTAATCGGCTTGTTCTGAAAGAGCCCCATTGTCCCCCATCTCCCTGTTCTGATTACTGGAATCACAGGCCACCACATCCACTCAGACCAGTATCTACACAGGTGCTGGGCATCCAAACTCTGGTCCCCAAGCTTACAGGGCAAGCACTTTATCCACTAAGGCATCTTCCCAGCCTGGCTTGATTGTTTTTAAGTGAGAATAAGATCCCCCTAGCTGGACAGTTCCCATTTTGTTGGTCTCTTCATCCATTGCTTACACTGCCTCCAGCCAATAGCTGTTCTTCCCCCAACTTGCTGCCTATTCAAGGGGTCGCCCACCATTTGCCTTCAGCAGGCTTTGTAGCCCCGTCTCTGCCTCCCCTCCTTTACAGAATTTATGGAATGTTTCTCTATATTGAAGGAATTTATTGCAATGACTTACAATCTGTAGTTCGATCAACCCAACACTGGGCAGCTGTGAATGGGAAATCCAAGAAGCTAGTAGTTACTCAGTCCCATGAGGCTAGTTGTCTCAGCTGGTCTTCTGTGTAAGCTGGAATCCTGAAGAAGTAGGTTCCACAGGTGTGTTGGCTAGTACGAGCAAGCAGGTGAAAAAGAGTGAGTTGTCCTTCTTCCGTGTCCTTTTGTGTGATATTAGCACTGTTTCTGGAACCTTTATCATCCTTACCAATTCACTAACGGAGGTTGGAGCTTCTGAGGCCCAGAGGCCCAGATTGAAGGTGAGTACCACCATGCATGGGTTTGGAACTTGCTTTGTCCAAGGCTGACCTTGAACTCAGAGGTCTCCTTGACTCAGTCTCCTGGGATTAAAGGCATGTATTACCTTGCCTGGGCCTAAGCTTTTCACAGCCACTGTGCCTCAAGACCTCCCTATCAAGATCTAGGTCAGAAGCCTGAGTCTTCCAGCCTCAAGATCCAGATCACAGGCGTACCCTCCATTTCTGGATTGTAGTTCATTCCAGATGTAGTCAAGTTGACAACCAGGAATAGCCATCACAATACATTATTAACATTGTCAGTATAGGGCATTTTCACCAGCCGAGAAAGAGACCCCCATACCTCCTACACCCTTGCCCTTTTCCAATCTGAAGCCATTACTCATCAGCTCGCCACAGTGGAGTCTCAGGTTCTGGAGAGAACGACAACAGAATGACAGGCTCTCAGGTGGTCTTTTGTTTGGGCATTCCTTCACTTAGCCTGTTTGGCTCATGTATCAATAAATGTCAGAACTTTATTCCCTTTCCTAGCTAAATAATATTCCCTTCTACTGGGTAGGAGGGACAGACCATGTATTCCATATCCACCTGGTAGAGATTTGTTGTATGCCTGTTTTAGGGCTACTCCAAGCAATGACACTATAAACATCCACATGCAAGGTGTTCTAGATATACTGCTTTCATTTCCTAGAGCAGACATCGCTGTGTCCTCTACAATGGCTCCATATCTAACCATCTGAAGATGGGTACAGAAACAGTTGAAAGAAAGTTGTTGGGGCAGCAGAAAAGGCGTTGTGGGTGGCAGCCTCGCCAGTACAGAGATAGGTCTAGATGGGGTTGGAACCCAGCAAGCAGACTCTTGTGAGACACTGGGATACTTTGTGTCTTATTCTAAGAGCAGTGAAAAGTCACTGAAGGTTCTTGAAAGAAAGAAAAGAACATGGTTTGAAGTTCCTCATGAAAACATTGCATCAACCTGAGTGTGGTAGTACACACCACACACCTTTAGCCCTAGAATTTGAGACAGAGGCCAGTGGATCTCCCTGAGTTCAAGGACAGCCTGGTCTACATAGTGAGTTCAAAGACAAGCAGGAAAGGGGGCGGGGCAGGGGAGAAAGAGAGGAAAGAGAATAATCAGAGCAGACAGTCTGCCACATCTTCTACTCACTCCACCTGCTGTATAACTTCATCTGAGTCTCCGTTGGTCACTGTAACAAGATACCACAGCCTAGAAACTTCTAGTAACTGGGTGTGATTCTCTCAGAGCCCTGGAGGCTCCAGGCTGAAGTGATGGTGCAGTCAGGGCCACAGCCCTCTGAAGGTTCTGGAACAGGGGTCCTCCCTGCCTCTCTGTGTCACATCTGTTTCTGCTTCTGCCATGTGTGGGCTCTCTCTGGATCTGCATACTCGGTTTCTTTTCTTCTTAGGAGGGCTGTGGTACTAGCTCTCGAGTTCTGGAACCCCTTTACTCTAGCATGCCTGCACATTTACCAAGCACGAGGATGGAGGCTTCATTCCCTCAAAAGATCATGTTCTGGGGTTCCAAACCAACACAAGCTGGAGGGCGCTCTTCGGTCTGTTCTTCACCTCCTTCCCCTAGAGCCCCCACTTCTTGTTTCCATCTCCCACTTCACCATTTCCCTTGGTGCCTTTGCAAGCTGTGCTCAGGGGTGCATGGTGCCTTACCCATGATCTCAGCTACTGAGGAGGCTGCTGTGGCAGGATCCCATGAGCCAGGAGTTCCCTGAGGTCAGTGCTGTTGACTTAATGCAGTTCCCTGATTGGTGGGAAAGTTCTCCTGTGAGCTGTGCTCTGCTCTGCCTAGAGTCCTAGGGACTTGGCAGTGTTGTTGAAGGTGCCTCCTCAGCGCTGACAGCTCTTAAGAAGCAGATACAGGCACCTTTGTGTCAGGGATGCTGTTGTCTGGTGGGGATTCTGAGGACATGGGTTGGCGGTTCCATGCTGTAGTCTCCCAAAAGAACAAGCCCCCAAAGTCTCTCCAAACTGTCTTCCTGGCAATTCAGAGTCCCCTCCTGTGTACTGGAGACAGGCTTGAATCTTTGGAGAGAGCAGGAGTCCAGGTTAGCTCAGGCCACTTGAACTGGAGGTGAGAAAGATGCCCCCAGGAGCTCAGGCGACACCCAGCACTGTCTCTTAGCCACCCTGCCTTCCTGGGCTTTGCTCAGACAGAGCTGACATGGCCTAAGTCCAGCCGGATGAGGTGAGGAATATGTGGTGAGGAAAGGCTGTTGCAAGGGAGGCAGCTGTGAGAGCGACAACACCTCGTGCAAGCTCTCTCAGGAGCCTGTGCCGAAATAGAACCAGCGGGCTGTGGCAGGCTGGTGTCTGGCATCTGATGGCTGCTCTTTGATTTGAAGGTAAATGCCAATAGTGGATTGGGAGCTGAGAAAAAAAAGCAGCTCTCCTCCAGTCCACCTTCCTGGCCCCTCTCCCTGATCCGAAGAAGTGGAGTCTATGTCCCCCTGTCTGGGTGTCTCATAACTGCTGCAGACCCAGACACTCAGGTAAGCCAAGTCCAAAGTCAAGCTGTCATTGGGGTCATGAGGCTCCAGTGGTGACCCTATCCCATGCCTCTCTCCAGCTTCGGAAGGCAGCTGCCATCTTTGTCGCTCCTTGGCTGTGGCTGTTATTACTTCAAGCCCCCACTCTGCATCTCCCAATCTCTGACTTCCCTTCCTGTAAGGGAAGCTGTTATAGTTCATTCTTATCTGAAGTCTAGGACCACTAACTGCAGATTCATATTCTTCCTTCAAAGACCCTGTTTCCAAGTCAAGTCACATTCTAGGGGTTTTGGATGGTCATGGATGCTGGGGAGGGGCCATTGAACCCGTGAAGCTGCTCCTGAGTCAGAACTGCCCTTTATCTTGCTCTGGCCAATGGCATATGTCCATTCTAAAGAAGATCTGGGAGTTTCCATTCCCTCTGATGATGTTTTCACACAGTATATTTTGGTCATAGTCTGTCCCCACCCCCAACGTCCTCCCAGGTCCTCCACACCTCCCTACCCACTCAACTTCATGAACACTCTTTCCCCCAATAAGAAAAAAAAAGACCACCCCAAGTCAACACAAAATATAGAAAACCACCAAACCATAACAACAACAAAAGGTGCACACACAAAACTATAAAGTCCATTCTGTGTTGGCTAACTTGCTCCTGAGCATAAGGCCTGCCCAGGAGTGTGGTTTGATTGATATATCCAGTGCCACTCTGTTAGAGAAAACGGATTTTCCCTCTCCTATCAGGTATCAATTACAAATAGCTCCTTAAGTAAGGGGTAGGATTTTATGTCTACTTTCTTCTCCGTGCTGGGATTTTGTCTGGTTATAATAGGAAGGTCTTGTGCATACTGTCACAGTCTTTGTGAGGTCACCTTACTGTGTCTGAATACACTGTTTCCTTGAGGTCACCTCAGGCTCTTACTTCTGTCTTCTCTTCCTCATAGACCCAGGCTCAGGGAGGAGTTTACTTAAAAACACCTATTTGGGGCCGAGTGCTCCAAAGTCTCTTGCTGTTTGTGTATTGTCTGGCTTTGTGGGTCTCTGTGCTAATTACCAATTACTACAAGAAGAAGTCTCTCTGATGAGGCTTGAGCGGTACACTTATCTATGAAGATAGCAATATGCCATTGGTAGCCATTTTATCCCTATGTTCTAAAGAAAAATTGTGGTAGTTTTTTCCTAGGGCCCATGGCCTACCTGATCTCAGATTCTTGGCCTCATTAACCATGTCTGGTGTCGGGTTCAGTTTATGCCCTGCACCTTGTTATCCAATCAAACAGCGGTGTGTTGCTTCCATAACATTCATGCCACTGTTGTAGGTCACAGGGCTCAAAGCTGGTAACCCTGATTGATTGATGGACGGGTACTTTTCTTCTCTTCCAGCACCATGGTGGCTAGTCTGTACAGACGAACCCTCTAGTTGAGCACCAATGTAATTCTTCCACATTTGATGACATATGTGATGTCTTCAGCTATAGGGTCATGGAGGGTCACCAACAGCACTGACTATAGCCTGCAATGTTTGGGAGGGTGGTCTATGGATCCCCCTTTGGCCAATAACGCAACAAGATAAGACCCATTCCTGGTACTGGGATTTTTTCTTGGTGGTATTTGATGTCTATAATAGGAGACATTGTCTTTCCTATTAAATGGAAACTCCATTTAAATTCTTTTCATATGTGTATGTATTTTAAGAAGCTTTTATGGTGGTAAGTTTCCACATGGCTCTTCAAAAGGCCTTTAGTGTTAGTTGTCTCTGCCTGTATCCTCCCCCACCCCCTCCCCATTTAATCTTCCTATTTTAATTTCCCCTTTATCCCTTTATAACACTGTGGTCTATTTCCCTTTCTTTAAAAGATCCCTTCCTCCCCTCCAGTCCCTTATGAAATACCTTGCCTCCATAGATATTCTAAGCAAAACACAGGAATCTAAAGCTTAAAAGTGAAATCTACATATAAGAGAAAATATACAATGTTTGTCTCTTGGGTCAGAAAGGGCAATGCTTCCACCTCCATCCTTTTACCTACAAATTTTATATATCTTAAACAGCTGAATATGTTGTAAATGCATGTCAATTATCCTGTAGTTAAGAAGCTTCAATTCTTAAAGCCGAACTCTGACAGGACCTGGGGACAAATTTGAGTTAGCCCATGGATGACCAGACCCTATCCCAGAAAGCCCCACTGTTACCCACCTATTGCCTCCAAATTGGCACGTTTCCACAGTTCACCAAGCTGGATGTGAGTACGAATCATTCCTTCAGTCTGTCATTGATGTCCTATCTGAGGTGAACAGATATTTGTTCACGACTCCCTAGGACAAGTCACATGCTACCTGGTCATTCTGCCAACAAAGGACAGGCCAGCCTCCAGTGCCCAGTGTCTCAACCACCCAGCAACTGTATGGATGAACTCAGCTTGTCTTGGTAGAATGTTCCAGATCAGCTGAGCCCACAGTGTCACAGTTGATAAATGGCTGCTTTAAGCCACTAAGTTTGGGGCTGTTTGTTATGTAGCGGTAGGTGACTGATTCACTTGACATGAGTGTTTCAGGGCTAATGGGTGAAGAAGATGCCATTTAGGTGACCTAGCTGAGTGTAACAAAGCCCTGTGGCTTATGCAGAGCATGTCATGCGTGCACTGGCTGTCTAGATCTCTGAGCCTTTCTCAGAAGCAACGAAGCTACTGAATTCAGCAGTATTCACGTAGCTGTGGATCTCCAACCTCCTTCCATAATCCTTTGAAATAGACCAGTGCACACAGAGGCATCTAATAAAGGTATGGTATTAGTGTTGCTGCTACTAATGGATGATTGGGACCATAGACACCCAGCTACAGTAAGTCCAAGCAATTCCCACCCCCATCCCAAGGCTCTTCCACCGGGGTCTGGAAAAGAAGCTCTCATCAGTATCAATCACACAGAAAGTCAACAAGTTGCAGTTTTGAAATCCCAGAGCTGAGGCTCCACCCCACCCAACTCTGGCCATGGTGACCAATTAAAGAAAACCGCAGAGCCAGCTGTCAGCAGGAGACCCCGAAATGCTGGCTGGAATTAATCACTTGCCTTGCAAGGGTGTTTATTTTCTCCTTTCTACCTGCGGAGAAATGGGCTGTGAACTGGAAATTTCCAGAGCAGAAGGTTTGGACTTTTGTTTCTGCCTGAATGGGAACAACTTTTCTTTTCTTTCTTAAGTACAACCATTTGCTCAATTCAATTCCACCATTACAGGACAATGGCCAATTTTCTGGGGACCCAGGACGTGGGTTTTGTCTAAGGAGTGAGCGTGCAGGGAATTTACTAACCTGGCTGTGATTGCCCATGAAAACAGGTTATTTAACAGGATTTAAATACTGTGCTCTGGAGCACAGCCGCCAGGAGGCAGCTGGGGAACTGGGTTCCCTTCCAGCTTCCAGCACAAATGGGAGGCGGCAGGGAAAGAGAGGAGTGAGGAGCAGAAGGCAGGTGGCAGAGACCAGGACATCCCCAGGACCAAAGGAATGGATAGGAAGACTTCTGAGTTTTTTTTTTTCTGAGTCAGGGTCTCATGTAGCCAAGGCTAGCCCCCAACTCACTATGTAACCAAGGATGTCCTGAAACTTCTGCTCCCCCGCTGCCTCTACCATCTGAATCCTGAGATTAAAGACGTGACCCATCAGCCCTGTGTATGCGGTGCGAGGAATTAAACCCGGGGCTTGGTGCATTTGAGGCAAGCACTCTACCCCTGGAGCTCATGCCAAGCTCCCACGCTTGCTTTTCTAAAAGGTTATGTCAGAGCCTGCGAGTCCATGCTATTGCTGATTCACAGGTCTCTATCATTCAAAAACTCAGGAGTCCACTATGAACTGAGGGTGATGCCATGCCTCTATCATCCCAGCTGCTCAGGAGGCAGAGGCAGAGAGGGATCACTTGAGCCTATAAATTCAAGACCAGCCTGGGCAGCAGTGAGGTTACCTTCTTGTTTTAAAGATGTATTTTAGTTTATGTGCATGAGTGCTTTGTCTGTATCTATGTCTTTGCATCACATCACGTGAGTACCCAGTGCATGAAGAACTCAGAAGAAGGCATCCGGTTCCTGTTATGGGTGGCTGTAAATGACCATGTGGATGCTGGGAATTGAATCCAGGAAGATTCCCCCTTCTTTGAATGAATGAATGAATGAATGTGTGGTGTGGTGGCTCAAGCATGTACCAGAGTTTGGAAGGCTGAGGCAGGAGGATTACAACAAGTCCAAGGCTAGGGTGGGCTTACAGAATGAGATGCAGTCCAGCATGGTCTATGGTGAGAGATCCTGCCTCCATTAAATAAGTAATAAATAGAACACGTCCTCTCTGGCTTCAAGGCAGCATTAAAACCAAGCACATGCTCGTCCTTAGAGGCTTCCTGGAGGTACAAACTCTTAGCCTAGTGTTTAGATGTCTCCCCTATCAGTCCTTACCAACCTCTGAGCCCATGCCTCGAATGGCTTGGAAAATGATGGGCAATATAGGAAGTCAGGGTGGGAAGGATTAGACACACTGACCCCAATCCGTGGCTGCTGTATGGTCTTGATGCTCACCAAGCTTGATGTGGGTACGAATCATTCCTTCTGTCTGTCATTGATGTCCTATCTGAGGTGAACAGATATTTGTTCACGACTCCCTAGGACAAGTCACATGCTACCTGGTCATTCTGCCAACAAAGGACAGGCCAGCCTCCATGCATATTCCATGCAGGCGAAGCTGCCTGACCTGTGCACAGGGGCCATCCGTTTTCTTCACTTTTCTCTTATTTTTGCTGATATAATATTTTATTAGTTCTCTGAGAACTTCATACCATTATTGTGATCATGCGCATCCCCACTGCCACACCTAAGCCCTCTGAGATCTACCCTCTACTCCTTCCCAATGTTATGTCTTTTTTTTTTTTTAAATTAGCTCATCTATTCCTGTTTATGCTGCTCATACACTCCAGGGTGTGGGACCATTCTAAAGTGTGTTTGATCTACATGGGCCACACTTTTAAAGAAAACAAACTCTCCCTCACTCAGAAGCCATCAGCTGGACAGAGCTTCTTGGCTAGGAGTGGGATCTGAGCTCCCCCAACTATGATGGAATGTTGACTGCCCATCTGATGGTATTGTGCAGCCAACCACAGCTGCTGCGCTTTCATGACTACAGGAAGACATTGCTTTGCTATGGTCCTCCATTCTCTCTCTCTCTCTCTCTCTCTCTCTCTCTCTCTCTCTCTCTCTCTCTCTCTCGTGTGTGTATGTGTGTGTGTGTGTGTGTGTGTGTGTGTGTGTGTGTTATTCATGTCCCATTTGTGGCTGAGCACTCCATAAACACTCACTATCTGCTGCAGGGCTGCAGGTTGACCAAGTAAGCTATGAATTTAGTGGGCAGTTTGATGCTATGCTCATTTAGTATAATAATAATAATAATAATAATAATAATAATAATGGGTTCACCCCTTGGACCTATGACCTCAACCATGGGTTATTGGCCAGAGTTAGGACTAGGCATAATTTCCCTCGTGTGGAATGAACCTGAAATCCAATCAAAAGGTGGTTGGTTACTCCTGTAATAATCATGCCACTAGTGCACCTGCAGACATATCTTGCCACGTCTGTCATTATTGCTGTTCACAGAATTCATAGCTGGGTAATACTATTGATGACTTCCTCAACTCCATCTGCCTATGTAGCACCTTCTAGTACCATGAGAGCTAGCCTGCATGGAGGAAGTTTCCCGGTCAGCACATACTTGGTTTCTCAATGTCTTATGACTGAAGTGTGTACTGTCTTCAGCGATAGAGTATTATTGTTGAGTTCTGGGGAGTCTTCAGGACATCTCTAACCAACAATTCAAAGGGACTTACTTCTCACATGGCAATGGGATTTTTACTTGGCAATCTGTGGATTTGGGGAGGACCATTATCTCCTGTATAGGATAACTCTGGCTAATCTCATCTATCTATCTATCTATCTATCTATCTATCTATCTATCTATGCATATCTATATATGCATAGGTAGAATGGCTGATTTGATTTCTAAAATTCTGACAAAACCTTTGTCATCCACCCCAAAGGCTTTCCCATGACCTTGAATGTGTTCTCCCCTTGGACACTGTGGCTCTAGAAGCAAAAGCTAGGGCCAGCCAGACTTTGTGAATCTGACCCTGGCTCCGTGGCTACACACTATGCTACCACAGTGAGCTATCACACTCCTTTAACGCTCAGGATCTCATTGGGAAGCTGAGGCACACTTCCGGGGGGGGGGCTTCTATGACTCAATAAGGGCGAGCCACACAAGACCCGGTCCAGGAACTGGTGCTGAGTGAGTGCTCAGTAAATGACAGTGATTGCCCTTCATCCTCCGGGACTATGACCTTGAATGAGGCTGGCCTTCTGGAGCACAGGAATTCTATTCCATAAGTACCATTGATTACAAACAAATCAAAGAACTCTATGGTCTTATTAGAAGCAGAAACAAGCCTGTCCAGGCCCACCTCAGAGGAGTACCCACTGCCTCCTGGGTGAGTCCTGCACCTTCTATGCAGGAAGACTCACATGACCAGTCTTAATTTGCTCAATTTCTCCACCTGCTTACAGGCTTACTCAGTTCCCTCCAGAGCATGCAAAGTGTCTTTGAAAACAGTCTGTACTGGCTGAGTGAACAGAAAATGCTCAATTATCAATACAAATAGACAGGAAGAAACACTCCTTTCTAGTCCCACTGCAGAAAGTGGTTTGCCACCTCTTTACCTTGCAGCTCCCATCCTCCCCCTCCACCTCCACCTCCTCCTCCCCCTCCTCCCCCTCCTCCTTCCACTCCTCCCCTCCTCCTCCCCCTCCTCCCCCTCCTCCTCCTCCTCCTCTGTTTTCTTTCATGTTGAAGTGGCTTTTCAAATCCTGTACAAACACACTCTGAGAGCCAGCAGCACAAAGCCCAAGAGGGCAGGAGTATGGGGACTGGGTCTCAGTACTCACCACCCCATAAGACAGCTCCAAACCCTTAATCAGGGCCATGTGCCAGCAAAGACTTGCACATGTGTTTGGAATGAGGCAATTTGGGGAACATTGTGGAAAACAAGCATGTCAGTGATTTACAGGCGCAAAGGAATAGAATCCTAGCAATCATGTATTTCTTTAAAAATTCCATGGTGGGGCCAGTGAGATGGATCAGCAGGTAGAGGGCCTTGTCACCAAGCTGGGTGGTTTGAGTCTGATCTCTGGAACTGAAAGAGTGGAAGGAGAGAACTGACCACTGATTTCTATACATGCACCATATATATATATATATATGTGTGTGTGTGTGTGCCCGTATATAAACAAAAGCTGTAATAATAAAAGCAAAACCTACTGAGCTATATGGGAGCCATTGTAGGTCCAAGAAATTTTTATTACCATTATCATTATTATTTCTATTATTATCATTATCATCAGCAGCATTAGCATCCTCATCACTGTGTGTGGTGTGTGTTTGTGTGTATGTGTGTGTGTGTGTATTGAAGGACACACACCACTTCCTATGTATGAATAGCAGAGGGCCATTTTGCAAAGTGGGTTCTCTTCTTCCATCCTTATGCACTTTGGCATCTGCCTTTCATAGCAAAAGTCTTTTCCCACTGAGCTATCTTACTGGCTCCAGGTTTAAGAAATCCAACCTTGAATTTGAAGTTTGCTATGGAACAAAATATCAGAGGGTGAAGCACACAGCAGTGGTGGCTTCAGGGCCAGTGACTTGCTGTGGGACATGCTATGCCTCTGCCATCTCTCACTGCCCCAGCATGGAGTAGTTTTCATTATTACTGACTAGTCTGCAGTCGTTAATAACCAACTGCTATTTGCCTAACCCATGTCTCCCAGGCCCGGGTGCAAGCCCATGTAAGCAGAGCCTGTGCCTGACCTCTTAGGATAGCATCACGCTCATAGGAGAATGTTTATGTTACTTGCCTGTTGCTGAGATAAAACACTGTGACCAAGGCAACTTAGAAAAGAAAGTGTTTATTTGGGTTGACAGTTCTAGAGTTCATGATGGCAGGGCAAAGGCATGGTGGCAGGAACAGCTGAGAGCTCACACCTCAAACCATAACTGGGAGGCAGGCAGAGCAGAGAACACACGAGGTGTGTGTGTGTGTGTGTGTGTGTGTGTGTTTCTTTTCAGGCAGGCTCTCATCATGTAGCCCAGACTGATCTGGAAATTCACTCTATGGTCCAGTCTGACCCGGAACTCACAGCAACTCTCTTGCCTTGGCCTTTCAGAATGCTGTGATGTCAAGCATGAGCCACCATGTCCAGCCTCCATCCTGACTCTCCCCTCCCAGCCTCTGGGGATGTGTTAGCAACCTCAGTCTCTCCTGAGTTCAGGTATCTTAAGCGTCACATCTTCAGTGTGAGTGTCAATCTCTGCCGAGCCAGTGGGTTGGGAAAGCATAGCTGCAGGAAGGTGTGGGTCCTGGAACCAGGACAGAGAGGAGGAGAGGAAAGAAAATCCACGGAGTTCTACGGAGGAGCAATTACACTGAAATGCGGCCATCAAGCGGTGTTTTAAAAACCTGTAGTAATTTGTATTTTTAGAACCAAATATATAGCAACTCATGTGATCTTTTATTAACGTGGTGAGCAACAAGCTCTCACAGCGGGCCTAATAACTACCATAATTTCAAACTGGTGATGAGCATAAACAATATTTTGAGGTATCTGCCACTGCACTAGTGTGATATGAAAATACCTCTTTTCCATTGATGAAGCCCCAAGCACCACTTTATAGGTCTGTGGGTTCTGTGCACAAAAGAGAGAGGGAAAAAATAAGACAAACGACAAACAAACAACAACAATGAGAGAGAGAGAGAGAGAGAGAGAGAGAGAGAGAGCGCAGAAGAACAACAACAACATTTAGGATGAGTTTTCCCCTCCCGAATGCACAGAACCCCTGAAGGTTATCATGGACTCCAGAGCACAAGCACACAAAGCCTACATCCAGTCGGTGCGCCTTTTGCGTCTTAATTCTTTCTTGATACCAGTGACATCACAGAGCCCCCACCCAGCCACTTACAGGAGCCTCAAGAGACTCTAGCGGGGATGGGGGGCAAGTGAGGTTGTCCCATTATGCATCTGGACACATGCACAAGCACGTGAAGGAATGGAGGAATTGTCTAGATGGCTTATTTGATTCAAGATAGATATCAAGAAGCTGGAGAGGCAGCTGAGGGAGTGAAGTGTTTGCCTTTCCACCATGGAAGCTGATTTTGAACTCCAGAACTCAGGCCAAAACGCAAATGGCTATGGTGTGCATCTATGATCTCAGGACCAGGGAGTGGGGTACCGGAGGATCTCCAAAGGTCTGACCAGTCAGCATCACCAAACTGGTGAGTCCCAGGCCCTTCCTCAGAAACAAGGTGACGTCTGGAGCACCGGCTCCGCAGTTAAGAGCACTGGCTGCTCTTTCTGAGGACCTGGGTTTACTTTCTAACATCTGTGTTGAGTGGGTCACAACTACCTATAACCCCTGCTCCAGGGGATCCAAGCTCTCTGGCTCCCGCAGGAACCTACACTCATGCCCACAAACACACAGATGTACACATAATTAAAAATAGTAAAAATACATGGTTTTGCAGTGACGATTTTGGGGTTTGGTTTCTTTTAAAAACACAGAAATACTATAAGAATATAATTTTGTTTTAATCCTTGGTGTGAGATATGGGGCTGCTTCATAGTGTCCACAGCAGCTGACTCTGGCTTGCCTCATGCTCTAGCAGGGGTGTGATTTTGTCAGCTGCAGATATTTTGTCTGTGAGTGTGTGGCATTTGGAATCCTGGGGACTTTTCAGAGGATATATAAACGCTAGAGCCCTGAGAGGGTGGTGGGTTGTTACTTGGTTGTTGTTGGTCATGGTTTGTTAACTAGTCGTGCACAAAGAAGAAACAAGAAGACAGAAGAAGGAGGAAGAGGAGGAGGAGGAGAGGAGGAGGAGGAAGAGGAAGAGGAGGAGGAGGAAAAGAAAGAGGAGGCAGAGGAGGAGGAGGAAGAGGAGGAAGAGGGAGAGGAGGAGGAGGAAGAGGAAGAAGGGGAGGAAGGGAAAGAAGACAAGAAAGAAGAGGAAAGCTATCCTGATGGCGAAAATCAAACTTGCCGCAAGGAACTGGATGCCCTTAGTCAGCAGGATGTAGTCTCCTTTACAACCCCTGGCTTTACTTGGGTATCTCTTTCCTCTCTCTCTATCCTTTTCTCTCTCTTATCCAGTGTTAGGGGGTGGAGAAGGATAGAAAGGAAGAACAACCCACAAAGTAGCAAACACAGCTACAGTTTTTCATTAAATAAGCAAACGAGGTGAGATGATGACAAACACGACCTGATAATGACCTGTGACCTCCACATACATGTGCCCACATCGTGCACATGAACACAGGCACGCACCCACACACCAGATCCCAGATCCCTAAGGATAAAGTGGCAGGCTGCTCAGATATCTGACCCTCCCTCAAGGGACTCCAGTTACTTGCTCTAAATCCAGAGCCACCCACCCAAAGAAACCAAAAGCAAAATCAAGACACCATAACAGATTGTTCTTCTGTACATATCTCCCTCGGTATTCTCTCAGGTACCCCAAGACCCTGCCTTTCCATCTGCCACCAGGACCCATAGATTAAATCACTTCAGAGATATGGAGTGTTTTTTTTTTTTTTTTTTTTTTGGTTTTTCGAGACAGGGTTTCTCTGTGTAGCCCTGGCTGTCCTGGCACTCACTTTGTAGACCAGGCTGGCCTCGAACTCAGAAATCCACCTGCCTCTGCCTCCCGAGTACTGGGATTAAAGGCGTGCGCCACCATGCCCGGCTGATATGGAGTGTTTTTGTGCTCTCCTCCCATCCTTCTTAAAGCCTCACACCAGTCAAAGTGACCCCTAGAGGTCCAGTGCTGGAGAAGACCTGAGTCTTGTTCAACTATCTCTGTCACATTATTCCACTGTGGCAAACCCCAGGGTTGGCCTGTGAGCCAGCCAGGTAACAGCAGAGAAGGACCATGGGTTCTCTGTACCCTGCCCTTGAGAAGTTTGGAAGGGCCATAGTGCGGGCAGCTGTCTTGTTCTCTCTACTCACAGCTCTGCTCTAACCCCTGGAATGGTCCAGCTCTGGGCGTCCTTAGGATGCCCTGATCCTGAGGCAGTCCTGCTATCTTCCTCCCTCTATCCAAGGTAGAGGACAGCCCACATGCAGCATCCACCAAGTGTTAAATTGCTTCTCTGTGTGGCTGGTCCAGCTTGGCTCTCCAGCTCTAGAGCCAACCTCTAAACCATCCTGCCCCTGAGCAAGCAGAGAAGACTCTGGCCAGTGGGACAGCGAAGGGAGGTAGACACTGGACAATAGATGCCTGGTATAGGAAGCACTTGGTCCCCAGAGTCAAGCTGCCGGGGTGGGACAGGAGAGCCAGGATGGTGTCACAGAGATCTGGCATGGTCCTGGAGCCAGAGGACGGAAGGGTGAGAGCCGTTCCAGGCAGTTGGGCATGTTACATAATTACAGGAGAAAAATTAGGCAGGAGCCTGGCTCTCTCTACCTCTGAGTGATCATCACCCTTATTATAAAGCAACTAATTATTAGCCTGGCTCATTAGCAATTATAAATCTCTAACTCCAGAACTTCATTAAAATATGACAAGTTGGCACTCAATTATTTTGCCAACTGCCTGGCTCGTGCACAGCATTTGCACACCCAGCTCCTGTGGTTCGGAGGCAAAGGGTTGGCAGTTAGGTCCCAGGGATGGGTTGTTACACTGAGACTTGGGAAGTGGAGGGGGATGCTATACACTGCTTTGTATCCAGACACCTATGTGTCCTTACAGTGGCTCAGCTCCGACACCCCGAGACTCGAGAAGTGGAGGGAGATGGTATACAGCCCCCTCCCTGTGTCTTCCAGTAAAAATAGAAACAACACACTTATGGAGAATATCTGCATGCCAACTTCTTGGCGTGCCTTATGGCACCAAATTCCTCAGGCACTGCGCGGAGCTTGGAGGTATGGTTGATCTTTACTTACCAATGTGGAGCCCCGGGTCCAATCCTGTGATGTAGAGGTCATGGACAGCCAGCTCAGAGAAAGAATCTAGGCTGGGTTTCCTCAAGGCTCACACACACAATGCTCTCTCAGCCTCCACCTTTCAATTACAAGTCTCCCTGGCTCTAAAGAGAAGGCTGACTTTGCAGGTAGAGTGTATGCTACACAGCATGAGGACCAGAGTTCGATCCCTGCAACCTGCATAAAAATGATGGGTATAGTGGTTCATGCTTGTAATCCCAGAAGAGGCACTACATTGAGCTCCTGGGCCTCACTGAACACAGTCAAGCCTAATTGGTGAGACCTAGAACAATGAGAGACATCAAAGGGGGTGGGTAGAGTCCCTCAGATGACAACTGAGGTTATCTTCTGGCCTACACACCCAGTCCCTAGACCCTACAATAAAGGGCAAGGTAGGTAATGCTCAGGGCCCCCTCCACATGTAAGCACTTGCTGCCAGTTGCCTGAGGGAGAGCAAACCTCACGAGCCTTAGCAGTGTGTGACGTGTAGGTGGGTAGGAGGCAGAGGGGCTAATCCTTCCCATTCCCAGTGATGGCGATTTTCCTTTCCCAGTAACTAGACTCACCATGTGTCTTAGTCAGGGTTTCTATTCCTGCACAAACATCATGACCAAGAAGCAAGTTGGGGAGGAAAGGGTTTATTCAGCTTACACTTCCATACTGCTGTTCATCACCCAAGGAAGTCAGGACTGGAACTCAAGCAGGTCAGAAAGCAGGAGCTGATGCAGAGGCCATGGAGGGATGTTCTTTACTGGCTTGCCTCCCCTGGCTTGCTCAGCCTGCTCTCTTATAGAACCCAAGACTACCAGCCCAGGGATGGTCCCACCCACAAGGGGCCTTTCCCCCTTGATCACTAATTGAGAAAATGCCTTACAGTTGGATCTCATGGAGGCATTTCCTCAACTGAAGCTCCTTTCTCTGTGATAACTCAGCTGTGTCAAGTTGACACAAAAATAGCCAGTACAATTGACCCCTTGTCAACTTGACACACAAACACATCACTAGTAAGCCTCAACCCTTACATTCTTATTCATCCCCAAGATCTAAATAACTTTAAAAGTCCCACAGTCTTTACATATTCTTAAAATTTGAATCTCTTTAAAATATCCATCTCTTTTAAAATCCAAAGTCTTTTTACAATTAAAAGTCTCTTAACTGTGGGCTCCACTAAAACAGTTTCTTCCTTCAAGAGGGAAAATATCAGGGCACAGTCACAATCAAAGTAAAAATCAATCTCCAACCGTCCAACGTCTGGGCTCCAACTCACGATCTTCTGGGCTCCTCCAAGGGCTTGGGTCACTTCTCCAGCCATGCCCTTTGTAGCACACACGTCGTCCTCTGGGCTCCAGATGCCTGTACTCCACTGCTGCTGCTGCTCTTGGTGGTCATCTCGTGGTACTGGCATCTCCAAAACACTGAGTGACCCCTTCAGTCCTGGGCCTTCAATTACAACTGGGGCTGCACCTTCACCAATGGCCTTCCATGGCCTCTCACAGTGCCGAGCCTGAGCTGCTGTGTGACCCCTTCATGCCTTCAAAACCAGTACCACCTGGGTGACCCTTACACATTACCAAGTTCCACTGCAGAAGGAGTACAACCTTGCCTATCTCTGGAACACAGCCTCTTTGTGCTTTCAGAAAACACTTCCCAGAAGATGTCACCTCAACGATGCTGGTCTCTTCTTAATCACCGCTAATTTCTTAGCTCCAGCTAACCAGCATCAATAGTCCCAGTAATGCAAAGTTTTTGCTTTAGTAGTTCTGGTATCTTGTTAATCACAGCTGATTCTTCAGCCCCAGCTAACCAGAACTACAAAATCTTCACAATAAAAACAGCAATGGCCCTGAAGAGAGTCTTTAATTTTCCCTCTGAAATTTCACAAACCAGGCCTCCATCTTCTGCACTGTTCTCAGCATTATCTTCCAAGCTCCTACACAACATCTGACAGAGCTCTTAACAACAAATGGCTCTTCAAGCCCAAAGTTCCAAAGTCCTTCCACAGTCCTCCCCAAAACATGGTCAGGTTGTCACAGGAATACCCCACTCCCAGTACCAATTTGTCTTAGTCAGGGTTTCTATTCCTGCACAAACATCATGACCAAGAAGCAAGTTGGGGAGGAAAGGGTTTATTCAGCTTACACTTCCATACTGCTGTTCATCACCCAAGGAAGTCAGGACTGGAACTCAAGCAGGTCAGAAAGCAGGAGCTGATGCAGAGGCCATGGAGGGATGTTCTTTACTGGCTTGCCTCCCCTGGCTTGCTCAGCCTGCTCTCTTATAGAACCCAAGACTACCAGCCCAGGGATGGTCCCACCCACAAGGGGCCTTTCCCCCTTGATCACTAATTGAGAAAATGCCTTACAGTTGGATCTCATGGAGGCATTTCCTCAACTGAAGCTCCTTTCTCTGTGATAACTCAGCTGTGTCAAGTTGACACAAAAATAGCCAGTACACCATGATTCTCCCAAGAGACAATGAAGGGGCTTTTGGCCTTTGCAGTTGAGCCCCAGAGCCTAGCAAGGGGTACACAAGTAACACTTGGGGGTTAACATGGCCCCAGGAAGCAGACACTACGGAAGAGATTCTGACTCGGTTAGGGTCTGTTAACTGGTTCAAAGCAGAAATGGAGGCCTTTGCATCTTAGTGAGCTCCCTAACACTAAGGTACTCAAGAGAGACAGGGTGATCCCCCTTTAGGAACCAGGCAATAGAAGGATGAATGACGGTCGCCCAGTAGCCAACAATCTGATGAGAGAGGTCCCATCCTTGGGGAAGGATCTGGAGGTACAGAGCTTAAAGAACTGCTCAAGGTCACACAGATCCAGGGCTCACTTGGGCTGAGCCAATTGCAGTGCCTTGTGCTTATGGATATTCTCAACCCTCCCTCTGGACAGCAACCCAGACTGGACCGCAAGCGTTCCAGCTCCCTGAGATGGTCACATTCTACTAGAAGATAGCTAAATGCCCCCCACCCCTGGGCCCCAGCCTGAATGACACCCTGCAACAAAGCTGATGCTAAAATGTCATCTCCAGGAGCTCAGTGTAGCTCAGTTAGTAGATAGAGTGCACACCTAGCATGCATGAACTCCTGGGTTCCGTGCCCAACACTGCATAAAACCAGGGGTGGTTGTACAAGCCTGTATTGCTGTAACACGGGCGGTCGAGGGAGAAGCATTGGAAGTTCACGGTCATCCTTGGCAACACAGTGAGTTTGAAGCTAGCTTGGGCTACCTAAGAGTATGTTGAAGGAAGAAAAGAAGGGATACATTAGCAAGGTTGAACGGTATGGGCATGGGACCCTAATCCAATAGGCTATGGCTATGTCTGTCTGGTTTTGACTGGCAATAGAACCTAGGGTCCCTCATATCCTAGACAAGGGCTCTACCCCTGAGCTACATTCCCAGCCCAGGTCTAAGGCTTTAATAAGAAATTGAGGCCTAAGCTGGGATATTTAGTGTCTACCACATGCTGCCCTGACCTCCACGCCGACTATGAGGATGAACCCACCAAGTCTGAGCTTCCTCGCCTTCAGAACTGGGGCTGAAGGAAACTCTCTGTCTTCAAAGTTACTCAGTCTATGGTACTTAGTTCCAGCAATGGAAACCAGAGTGAGACTCGTGGCAGTGTGCTGGAAGACCTTTCCATCTCAGCATCCAGACCCTCCCCTTCCTCTTTACCCTCCTCCCTCCTAAGCCTCAGATTGGGTTGACCTGACTGAGACAAAATCCTGAGGGTACCATTAATTCAGGGTTGCTTTGAGCTTGATAGAGCACTGTCCCAATGCCCTTCCCCCAGTCTCCAGGAGCTTCAGGCCGCTGACAGCATGCCCCAAAGGTCCTGTTGTCACACACACACATACACACACACACACACACACCCCACCCAGCCACCTGGCTGTCAGTGGGTCTCGGGGAAGCTGTGGCAGGTGATATCTCCCTGTCTAGGAATGGCACCTCTCAGGGAACTGACTGGTAATTGGCCCCTAAATCCCCCACGAGACTCGGGGAGGATGAGGAAAAATTACGGCCGTGGAATCGAGTCTTAAAAATTATATCACCTTTGCTGACAGAGTAATTACTCCCTTTTCTGGAGATTTAGTGCAGATCTCCAGCCCTGAAACAGCTGAGATGTTTTAAGGGCTCGTCCTGTTTCCTGCTCCATCCTTCTTGCCTTCCCTTTGACCATACGGGCCAGATTCCTGCTATCCACCAACAGCAGCTTCGGATGGAGAGCCTGAGAATGGGGCTGTGGCCTTTAGTGCTCAGCCATCCAGGGGAGCTCAAACACTGGTTTGAGTGTGGGGCTGAGGGACTCTGATTCCTCGGATGGATGGGCCAGTGCCCATCCTCCTGTAGAGGCCAACTGCACTCAGACCCTGTGGTCCTTGGTCTGGAGCAGGCTTCAAGCCCTAGGTTTATTCCCATCCTCCAGGAACAGGCTTAGGGCAGGGAACAGTGTATAGTACCTGATAATCTAAGCACACAGTAAGTACAGAACTAGAGGAAGTCCTTCTACCTCCTTGTGGGGTCTCCCTTAGGCAAGCCTCAGGTCCTTACCACAGTCACCTGTGCCTTACTTAGCACATCTTCGTCATCTTTTCTTCTTCGCAGCCTTCAGTCTCCCCACATTGTTAGGTCCATCTTGGGATCAACCCTCAGATAAGCTCTCTGGACCTAAAACCATATGTATGAGTCTGTGTTCTGTTGCGGTAACAAAATGTCTGATAGCATCGACTTCTAATAAGGAAAGGTTAGTGGTTTATGGTTTCAGAAGTTTCTGTCCACAATCACCTGACATGCCTGTGGCAGTGTAGTTCATCATGGCAGAAGCACATGGCGAAGGAGGCTGTCCACCTCATGATGGCTTGGAGGAAGAGAGACAAGGAGGCAAAGGGATGATGTCAGGGTCCCCAAAAACCTCGTCAAGGTCACCTCACCTCTCTATATGACCCACACCAACTAGGTTCCACGTCCTAGTGTTCTCACCATCTCCCAAGAGTACCACCAGCTGAGGATCAGGCCTTCAGCCCAGGAGTCTTTGGGGAATAGTCACAGTCCACACCACTTGTCTCCCAATCTGCCTTTAGCAAACTCCATACCTGAGGTGCCTCCCTGCAGCCCCACCCAAGTGGGTGTGGACGCTTACTTGATTGCAAGTGACCTTCTGTGATGGTTGCTGGGTTGCTTTGTCACTCTGGGAGGCAGGACAGTGGAAGTTTGACATACATGCTTACCCCACTGTGTGCCGGGTGGGTGTTGGACTGTAGGGAATCTGAGGGGCACCACTCCAGGGGTGGGGAAGTGCAGTCTGAGTGAGGTATAGGATAGCTGGAGCTGGTTTGGGGTCCCTGGGCCTGTGATGAGGCCAGGGCTGTTTGCTTCTCAGGCTCTTGGACACCCAGCCACCACTGGGTGCCACGGAAGAGCTGAGAACAACAGACTGGGGGCCCGAGGGCTGGATCTAGTTGTGGGGGGGCAGGGGGGTAGCTCCAGCTGGTTCCAAGGGGAAAGTTCTTGGCTCAGTGGGCAGCAGTCTTGGGCTTGGTAGTGGTTGAATTTGGGAGCACAGAGAGACTTTCTATGGGAGATGAGACAGTGACTCTTATAGGCAAAGGCCTTCCCCATGGCTCTTCATGGCAGATCCTGATGAGAAGAGGCACTCCATGGTTTTAAGGCATTTATTGTCGTGGTGGATAGTAGATGAGTAAAACCGTACCCCATGTCTCAGGGCGGGCTTGAGGTTAAATATCTTTTGTAGGGAAGAGTGTCTGAGAAGGAAAGCTTATTGGCTAAGCCTCCAGGCCTTTAGGTACCTCATTAAAATGGAGATCTGTCTTGAGCTTACATGACCACAGATCACATCCTCTACCTGTTGGAGGGGCTTGGGGCATTGCTCTTACCTGACTGATGGCCACAAATCTATGGGGGGGGGCGTGGCTAGTGACAATGGGCCTGGTACCCAGGAATCAGGCAAAGTGCTTACTGTCCCTTCAAGGTCTCCTGAGTTTCAAGCCTTAGTACAACCGGGGACCAAGCTGCCTTTTATGGTCTCGCACCTTGTGTCATTGACTGTAGCTTTCTTGAGAGGTGACAACTGTCATCCTCAGTGTAAGAAACTTGGCTCGGACACCTGACCTCCTCTGTCACCCCCTTCTCTGCTTCTGGGTCCATATGTGAGAGTTCCTGTGCAGGTGAGACCAGGTGACCTCAGAGTTTAGCACTGGCATGGGATTTGGGGCTGTAGGGTTAGAAGCACCCCCTCTTGGCTCAGAAGCCAGGGAGGCCAGGGATCAGAATGACAATAAACAGAAAACTGGAGGCTGCGGGTGGGTGGGGCCAGAGCACCCGGCCCTGCACCAGCAAGGAACGCCATATTTATTGAGACTGAAAGGAAGCCTGGGAGCCACCAAGTCCGTGGCCAGAAGCCAGTTGAGACTCATCCTGTTCTCTGGCCAACAAACCAAAGTCAGCTCATGAAAGTGGTATTCAGAGTCTGAGGTGCCGGACTTTGCACTTGACATCGGCTGGACGCCACCATTTGTAGACGCTCTGTGAAGACAGAGGTGGGATTGGGGTAAGAGAGTCAGGTTCTCCAGGCAGCTAGGTGCTGTGTACCTGGGCTGACTGACTCAAGCATCCAGGACGTCTTTGACAAGGCCCAGTGGAGCCTGTAGGTGCAAGTAGACTTCACACAACTCCTCAGACCCCAGGCTGTACACTGTGACAGCCTGACTTTTCTGAGAGAGGAAGTAGCATGCATTGAGCACTAGCTGTTTATCCAACACTAGTATTTCACGTTATGCACTCAAGGCTTAGGCTGACCCACTGAGGAGGTATCAAAAGGATACCAGAGGGCAAAACAGAGACAGAGGTCTCCACTGACTTGTGCCCTGCCACTTAGCTTCTTCATTGCAGAGGCTGGATTTGAACTCATGCAACCTGAGTCCAGAGTGGGTTCCACCTTCTGGTCTACTGCCCTTGAAGTTGACAGCTCAGCTCGGCTCAGGAGCATGACCCTGGGAAGCAGTGCCCACTCGCTCACTGTACTTCACATACAGAATTTGGTTTTCACTGGCTCAGCACGATGATTAATTTTTGTGTCACCTTGCTGCGTCATGCGGTGACTTTGGTCAAACAGTGCCCCAGATGAGTCTGTGAGTGTCTTTCTGGGTGAGATGAACATGGCCTCAGGAGACTGAATAGAGAAGACTGTCTTCTCTGGTGGGAGTGGACCTCATCCGAACACCTGAAACAGACTGGAACAAAGGGGCAGGTTGGGAGATAGCATTCCCCACCCGCACCACAGGCCTGGCTGCTGGAGCCACCATGTGGAACTGGATCTTGATAGAAACACGGGCTCTTTCTGGGTCTCAGGCTGCAGGCTTCCAGGTTCATCAGACTCTCCTGGGCTTCAGGCCTTCTGGTTCATGGTTTAACAGCACCATCAACTCTCTCAGGTCTCTGGTAACCAGTCTGCCACCTGCAGGGCTTGGGACTTCTCAGTTTTATAATTGTGTGAGCCTGACTCACACACCTGATGGTGAATCTATTTTGGCACATGTATGCAGACACACACACACACACACACACACACACACACACAGAGAGAGAGAGAGAGAGAGAGCATGCACAGTTGACCTAGCCTAGGGCCTATGCCACCTCTGAGAACAACACCCAAATACTGTATACCTGGAGCCATCCAAAGTCCCCAGCCGTCCCCAGTCCCAAATGCCTGTGACTCACTTGTCCAGCTTTCTTACTTGTAACCTTCTAGATTTTGGTCTCTAGCTAACCACCCAGAGACAGGCAAGTAGGGATCCTGGGGCCGTGGTGACAACAGCTACTGTCCAATTTCCTGGTGTCTGTAAGCTTGCAGTGGCCACAGCGGAATCCTTTTATATGTGGTCCACACCCCTGCTCCATGGAGGTGGTGGCAGGCCTGTCCTCTCTGGATGGATCCCCATGTCTTATACTGTGGTTCTTGTTTTGCAGAGATACTAAAACCACCCAATTTGGGGTACTGCTTAAACTAGCTAGACTCAGTTTTCATGGCTGTATTTAGAACCTTGGCTGAGTAATGAACTGTAAACCAGAAACTCAGTGGCTTCCCTGGGTTATCTCCCTAAGGCTCACAGGCCTTGGCAAAGGTAACCTTACAGGCCAAGAAACAGTGAGGCTCAGACAGGTTGAGTCATTTTGCCCAGATCCCAGAGCTCTGACTGGAGCTCAGATTCAAAGACAACACATTTCCAGGTACCATGGTCCCTTGCTCTGCCTGCATTCCTTCTCAGCTGCCTTAATTATACCCATAAGCGAGGGAGAGAGAGAGACCCTCACTCTGTAGGTCCAGGCCCAGGAGCCAAATTGGTTCAGAGCTGGATGCTCTCCTCCACGTCTTCAACGAGGTGGCGTCGGCTCTTTAACTCCAGCTGCGATGAGAACGCAGCCCTAATATATATTCACAAGCTGGAGATGAAAAGCTACACAATACTCAGCCATTAATCCCAACTCAGGCTCCAAGCTACGCGTGATGATCTGCCTAGCGCGCAGGCGCACTAGTGCTGGGGAGCCAGGAGTGCCCCCCAAGCCACAACCCCTTAGGTCCTGTTGCCACGCTTCTCTACCCACCCTCACACTCTAATGGCCACATCAATATATTGTGGCTGCTTCAGCGCTGGTGACAGATAAATGAATGACTTGGCCCTGAGCTATAGGAAGCGCACCCCGAGAACGGACAGAACTTGAGGGATTTAAGCCAACAGCTCCACGCTTCTCACACCCTGTGTGGGTGCACCAAAAGCTGCTTTCCTGGCGAGGGAACAAGAGATGGTCATTTTTCTGGCATTGATCCGTGGGTTTTTCATTTGCTGGGAGTGGCCCCAAGCCAGGAGTGTGCAAGATGAATCTGGAAGGCCTTCTCCTGACACTGTCGGGAGGGACAGGAGAGAGCAGATCTGCAGAGGGAGGCAAGTCTGCACAGCCATGGAAAGGGTAGTTAGGCATGAGGCTGGTGTGTTGGTTTTACAGATTGCTGCAGTGCAGAAGCCCCACCTGGCTTGGGATGAAGCTGTAGGCTGAGGTTAGCTCAAGTAGGCATGCTTGATATGACAGGCATGGCTTTCCAGGCCCTGCTGGACCCCTGGCTCCACGTCTCTGTCCCGTCCATGATCAGTATTCATCACCTACTGCCTCTTTTCTCCTGACCTCTGACTATTCTTGCTGACACCAGCCAAATGTAGCTATTGCCTCCCAGTGACAGGACACTACCCAGAGGATGCCTCATTCTCTTGGACACCAAAGATCTGTTCTTAGGGCTCAGCTGGGGAATGCTTTGTGGTCTCCTCCCCTCCCACTCCCTGAAGGCTGAGAGAGGCAGAGAGTGCTTCAGATGTGGTCTGTGTGGGCTTTCCGGCCTCGCAATGACTTGGCGGAAGTCAGTCCAGGGCAGATTATAAACTCACAGGCTCAGTACACCAGTGTCACAAGGAGAGCCTCCCCCACAGATAACCGTGCTGAGCTCTGAGGTGGTGTTCCATTCCAGTGGAGGGGTGGGTATCTTGATGGCTCTGAAGAACCACCCCCCCAGGTGAGTCTAGGCTAGGAAGATTGCCTGAAGAAGCTAGGCTGCTTTGCTCTAAAGATGACATGGGGCCTTTGGACAAGGTGAGGAGATATGACAGAAGGGAGACAGGGTCCTGCCTGTGTCACACAGAGTGACCAATGAGCATCGATATTCTTGGGCTGGCTGAGGACTGCTAACTAGGAAGTAACAACTTCCCCCCAAAACTTAAAGGCATGGGGGTGGGGGGGCTGGGAGGAAATCCCCCTCTTCCTTTTCCAGGAACGATGAAGGTACTTGACTGTCACATGGCCCAGGACACAGACTGAGGCCTCTCCAACAGGCCAAAGCATGGCAGACATGGCGCCAACTGGTTTTGCCTTTTCCCACCTTTCCCTCTACATTGTTAAAAACTGTTAGATTGCATTCCTAAAGGCAGCCCTCAAGGTCCATTCCCTCATTTGACCACTGACTCATTTCTGAGACAAATCACAGAGATCCAACAATCAAAATTCGTTATTTGGCTAACATGTCCTATCAGGGCTTACCAACTCACCCTGGCACAGACTCACTCCCCCCTCTTCTCCTTACAAACTCACTCCCTCAAAAAACTAAAAACAAAATGCAAAAAGCAAAACAAAAACAAAACAACAAAACACCTGCTGCTGTTGCTGTCTGTCTGCCTTTGCAGCCTCCTCTACTGCTTGCCCCTCTCGGGTACTGTATCTCCTTTATGCTGAGAATGTGGTGTCTGGGTGTGTGCTGTGATGACCAGCGGAGGGGCAGCTATCCCTTACACAGACCGCATAGTAGGATGGTGGACATGCCACCAATCTAGCAATAAGATCAGGCCCACGGAAACAGGATTCTAGGACTGCAGAGCCCATAGCAACAACCTCTAGTCGCCCCTGGGTATGAAAGAGCGGCAGGCTACTTTTTCTACATTCTAAGAAACAAGGAGGGGCATTTCTCATCTGGCTGCCACATCCATCTGGCTCCTAGATGCTCACAGACTCCTCTTTCTACCCTAACACTCAGAACAAAGGTCCCAGACCCAGGCCTGAAGACCATCTGGATTCACTATGCTCCTGATGCAGGCCAAGAGGAGGGCTTGGGGCTGAGCCTCAGGGTCACATCCTCTGGGTATCAGTTGTCTAGAGTTCACAGTTTCCAGGGTCTTCCCTGTTCATCAGCTCAGAGCCACCCATAGCAGCTATCCACCAAGTAGGACTTCAGAGACTATTAGGACTCATATATATGCATGCAGCTGCCACCACTGCCAAATTAAGATGCAATGAGCCACTAGCTACACTAGTAGAAAACCCAATAGAAAACTGGATTCCTGGCTGCAGAGAGGCTGTCCTAAGGGCCTAGACATGTGGTTCAGTCCCTTCAATTCCACTCAAGGCTCTGAAGTTACCTTCCACTCACCCATCCCCTTGACTGAAGTTTCTCTGCAGATCTCAGTGTTCTGGAGACAGAGGCTTAGGTATAAATTTTGCCATGCACTCCCTAGATTTCCCTGAGTGGCTTATATGCCCATTTCACATCCCCCCTCCCCATCCCCCAAGCCTGAAAGCAAGAACCTCGACCTCTAGAGAGAATTACAAGGATTCATTTGGTGAATCGTGCTGGCAGTGGTAGCCAGACATGGAGTCCGCCCCACCCTGCCACTGCTCCAGGGGCAGCTCCATCAATCTCTAAGAGCCACTTCTGCCTCAGCTCTAGAGTGAGGAGGGAGTCTTCATCTTTGTGTCCTTCTGAAATACTGCAGGCACGGCTGGGCCCTCAGCTTCTCCCTCCTAGATCCTGGCAGCGTTGGGACCTCAGAAAGATCTGGGCAGAAATGCTTCCAGCTGATTCGATGGGAAGGAGTCAGCTAGCCGCCATTCACTGTCCCAGAAGGCATCGCCGCTGTGGAAAAGCCCTGGGGTTCTCATCTCACAGTCCGGTTCTCACGCAGAAGGATGCTTCACCTTACCCTCGGCACAGGTATGTGTCTTCTATGTCTCTCCCTGATTCTGACTAATTTCTTAACTCTATCAGGATTCTGGTTGCCAATAACAGAGACTCACATTGAGGGAATGTGCTGGAAGGATATTGGAACACAAAGTATTTATGCGAGGATGGGAAACAGGTGGGAAGTTGAGAGCAAGTGGCTTCTAGAAGCTGGGCATCAGAATCTGTCTGAGACATGGCACTTCTAACACCACAGTTGCTGCACCATTGCCTCCACGGGCCACTGAAACAGTAGACTAACCTAACCCACAGCTTCTCAATGCACACACGCCAAAGTCAAAACCAGAATGTAACGATTGGCCAATCCTGGTCACCTGACTAGACTCTGGCTATTAGGATTGGCTGTTGGGACTGGATAGGCTGGGTCACATGGCAGCACCAGGCTGCCAGATGAGAGGGGTGTCCATTTGTTGGACTGGCAGTGGGTTCAAGGCTGTCACTCACAGCCCTGCCCACAAGGCAAAGTAAGTTCTCTGTCCTTGAAGCTCCTCCCTCTAACCCCTGCCCAGTTTCTCTGCGGGCGGGCTGGGTTGGTGCCCTATTAGCAACTCACCCACGTTCTCCACTTAGGGCAGATAAATTGGAAACCTCCCCTGGGGAGGAAGGATGGCAAGGATGGGCTCTATTACAAAGCAATATTCTGAAGGGGAAGAGGGCCATTTGGACAGGAAGATGGAGCCCGGAAATTTGGCTTGTCTCCCTGCGTCGGGGGCAGGATTGATTTCATTCATAAATACTCTCGTTGATCTTGAGCTCCAAAGCAGGCTGTGAAGGCCGCTAATGAGTCCCCTTGACCTTCCCTGCACCCACCGTCACAGACACCCCTTCCAGACTCCACCCTGGTCTTCCCTACTTCCCAACTTCAGCTATTTAAGGGATGGAGTAACCTGAGAATAAAGGCCAAGCAAAGTCTTTGAACTTGGTGTGAACCTCAGGATCCCTGGGCCTGAGCCAACCCCTTAGCCTCCCCTTTCCTTCCATCTGCCTCAGTTCCCATCCCCTTTTTAATTAAGATGGTGTTTCATGAGCCCAAACCGAACTCAACCACTTCCTGCCCTAGTCTTCTGAATACTGGGCATGGCTGAACCGCCCTGCCAATCAGCTTTCCCACCGGAGTCTTCCTGTTCAGAGGTTCCTCTCAATAGCGCCACCAACCCAGGGGCCAGACCTTCCCCACCCGTTACTGTAGCCCAATGACCATCGCGTGCCCCTAGCTTTGTGCCTTTTGTAGTAAGTAGCCTTGAGCTCCGAACACCTTCCACACGTATGAACCTGCTCCTCCCAGTCCTGGCCGCAGCCCATCTCAGCCACCTTGTCCTCGCTGACGGATGAGGGTAATTGGTACCCATTCTCCAAGGACCCTCTCCACGTGGATCTGTAGACAATGGATTTCAAATTGATTTAAAGCCGGTGTCAGGCTGGCTTAAAGAAAAATCTCCACAGAAATTAGTCAGTTTAACATTTGGGAGCTACTTAAGCAAAAATCTCCACTGGGTGATCTTGGAGACAGCGCCCTCAACCCTCCCCATGAAGGCAGAGGGGAAGCTGAGGTGCTAGGAAGAATAGGGATACCTTCTCAGTTTAAAGGACTGGAGTAGGCATTGCCCAAGGATACCAGGGGACCATGGCCACTGCCCTTCGAGTCTGTCTCTGCCAGGGGGGCTGGGGGCTGAGATTGGCTTAACTGATGGCTAACTCACTTGTTGGCTCAAGTGTCATCCATCAGGCCAGACGAGTACCAGTGTGGGCTAGCCCTGATCATCTGCTGCCCAGATTGTCTCACCAGATGCCTATGTGATGGTCCAGGCTCCAGTCCAACCTCAGCCAACCTACCCTGCCCAGGCACTGGGGCGATCTGCCCCCAGCACAAAGCCAAACAGGCTGCTCTCTCAAAGAAGGCAGTATTGTGTTGCCTCCACGGCCCACACAGGCTACAGACTGTCACTCTGTGGTGAGAGGAGGGAGGAGTTTTGCTCTGTGGAGCTGCTGGGGTCTCTGGTTCATCTCTCACACTCCATAACTCCCAGGATAACGTACACGGAGGCTCGGAGTTTCTCCACTCTTCCCTCTGGCCAAAACACCCCCCCCGACCTCCTACCTCCTCCCACACCTCCCACCCACCCACCCCACCCACCCCCATCCCCACACTTCAGGTATACTATTAAGGCTGCTTCTCTCCTGAAACATTCATTGCAGGCCATCACCCCTTGCACAGGGTTCTCTCAGAAGGGAGGTCACTCCCCCCTTCTATGCATCTGGTTCAAACACACTTGGTGGCTTCACGGAAAGTTCCTTGTCAACTAAGGTAGATAGGAGCGAAGCCCAACTAAAATACACCTTCAAATTCACACCTCCAGGGGCCTACATCCCCTGCCCGCCCCCCCAACAGTTCTTCTGTGAGCCCATCCATGGATTAATCCATCCTTGAGGTTAAATACCCTCGTAATTCTCTTACCTCTCAATGGCGCCACCAACTGGTGGTGGCGGGGACACTGCCCATCCAAGCTGTAATACCTAGGATTCCACTGGAGACTGTGGTAGGTAACCCCCTAAAGGCAGGCACAAGTTCCTATGACTTGTGATTATACGGCTCACACCTGGACTCTATGGGAAAAGATTTTGATTTTTTTTTGATGTAACTAAGAACTGTGAGGTGAGCTTAATCGAGATCACTGGGATGCAGCCTAAGGAGCATAAAAAGAAAGAGGAGGGAGGCTGGGTCTCTAACATGTCAGGGGAGCAGAGGCTCTGTGGCCCTGGGCAGAGAGGAGAGGCGCAGCCACTGTAAACTGGTACAGGCAAGGATGAGTCCCCTCTGGAGCCTCCAAAGGGAGGGGGACCCTGGTCACACCTCGAGTTCAGTCTTCTGGCTTTCAGACCAGTGAAAGAATGACGACCCCTGTTGTTTCAAGCCACCGAACTTCTGGAATTGTGTTAGAGCCACCACTGGCCACTCATACAGAGAGTCCCAAGAGAAGGATGGAGCTTGCGAGACTCTGGCCAAACTCCAGCAACGAGAAATCTAGCTGCTTGAAACCCTCACCGTGGACGGGCATCTTTTCAAGGAACGGAGAGGGATCTGCCTATCCTCCCCAGAGAGGCCTTTTCTTGGGGCAGGACGAGCTTTTCCTTTTCATCCCTAGGCTCGTTGAGGGACTGATGGAATGAGGATTTTCATCTCGAGGCTCAAACCACCAGGATTTCAAAGCTGCCTGCTTCTCAGGGTTAAAGTTCCTGGGCAGGAAGAAAAAAAAAATCTCTGTGAAAAGTTTTCTGAGGCCAGGGAAGGTGGTGAGTTATTCCCTTTGAGAGATTTCTTTTACATGTTCACCTCTGAAGTAGCTAAATGAACGGAGCTGTCGGCGTGCTCGGCACGCTGGCTGTAACGTGTCCGTGAGGTACCGGGGGAGCTTGTTAAAGGGTAGTTCCTGATGCATCTAGCCTAGGCCTGGCCCCGGCTGGGCCTGAGAGCCTGCATTTGTAACAAGCTCCAGGGAGACACCCAGGCTGCTGGCTCACAGGACGGGCAGGTTGTGAGTCAGTGGCAGGGCTATAGTCTGTTGACTCCGAAGGTTACTCACTCTGTATCCACCCTACTCAGCTGTCACATCCTCCTGCTAACGAGAGGGAAACTGAGTGAGGGGAGGGAGGGGGGTCACCTAAGGTCTCAGAGTTGAGTGGTGTCATTGGACTGAGCACCATCCTGGGCTTGTTGCTGCGGTGATGGTGACGGGGAAGATGGAGGCCTTTTCTTTAAGGGTAAGAGCCCTCTCTACCCTTCGGCCTGGCAGTTAAACTGCCCATCCGCCTCTACATTTTGAAACACACGTCAGCTGCCAGGCTGATCGATAGGCTCGCTCATCTGTGAGGTTTGAGGCTCTCTCCACAGATGTAATCAGGGCTCCAGAGACGTCCTGGCAGCGGGCACGTGGGGAGGGAGCGCGGCAATACGTTTAATCAAGGAGCAGATGGGGAGCTGATAGAGTGTGTAGAAAAATCAGGTTTCTGTGATAACATTCTCTTCCCCCACTCAGCCTCCGCACCCCCTGGCTTCTCTATCAGGACTCCTGGTGCCAACTCCAGCCCTGCCCTTTCCAAAGACGCCCCCCCCCCCCACACACACACCTGGGAACTCCAGTAGGGCCCCCTTTATAGAGATATGAAGCTTGGAGTGGGGAGAGTGGATTGGGGAGGGATAGGTTGCTGCACTTGGAACCTAATTCCCCCCTCTAGCCACGAGCCTGGAGAGGACCGGAAGCCAGGATCTAACAGACTGAACACTAAGCACTGGAAAAGGCATTGGAAGAGCTACCAGCCAGAGCCTCCTGCAGCTGGCAGAGAGGACGCTGGGCTGGTGGCCTGGGTACTCCATTCACAGACTTGCCCCAACCCAGTGTCTTGCATTATGGTCCCAAGACAGGATCTATGGAATGGTTGTCACCGAGGGTGGCTTTGTCCCCAAAGAACATTTGGCAATGTCTGAAGACATGTTCTGATTGTCACGACGAGGGTGGGAGGGTTCTCTTGGCACCCCGTGGGTACAGGCTGGGGAGGCTCGAAACGTCTCTATAACACAGGACAGCCTCCACAGCACAAATAGTCTTCCCAAAATGTCAGCAGATCCCAGCTGAGAAATCCTGCTCCTCGGAGAGCCATCTCTGGCCACAGCTCTGTTTAAACCCACTGACCTGTCTCCAGGTGGGCGTGTCTGGCTCCTTTCCCCACCCGTGTTCAGTTCCCAGGCTAGCTCATCGAATCTGCTCAGGGACACGTGAAGTGTATATATGTCCATGTATACATGCACACACTCCAAGTCAAGTGCCATTAAATGGGCTTGGGCCTTTTATTAATTCTGGGGAATCTGTATATAAGTAGAGGTTGGGGGTTAGTGGGGAGTCTTTTCATCTACCCCCACCCTCCCCTATCCCTCTCCTCCTATGCCCAGCCCTTTCTGGTGCCATAACTTTGAACCTGGCTTTGTTCTACAACAGATGTGTATAGAGAGACCATATCTGTACCTCTGATTTGCAATTGGGATCTGTCCCTCCTGGACCTGAGAGTCCAGCTACACAGAGGGCATGCTCTCTGCCTTGGGATATCATCTTCCAGAACAAGGTGGCCTCCTAAGGCAGTTTCTTGGAGAAATGCACTCCCCGCCACCCCGCACCATCCCAGATCTGCTCCCTTAGTCAGGTTCAGGTCTCCGCACGGTGAGTTACTTGACAGAATCCATGTCTTCTCATCCCTGTGCGGTCAGTGCATCCAAGACACTGAGCTCAATGTGTTTAACTAAGATCTTCTCTGCCATCTCCTGACCATGTTTTTATCTCCATTTGATAAGTGAGAAACTGAGTCTCAGCGAGGTTAACAGCACACCTGTGCTGGAGGTCACACAGCAGGTAAAAAACAAAAACAAAAACAAAACAAGATCGGAGAGCTTGACCCCATAGGTCACTGCAAAGACCAGCCTCTCAGGAGTAGGCTCCTTGCTCCGTCTCCTTGGTAACTCCTTGAAAGTGATCCACACACCCACAGCATCAGTGTGACCTAGGACTTGTTAGACACAGAGATCCCAGCACTGCCCTGAACGTAGAACTGGATATGAGCTTGCCTATGGGAGACCTCAGGACTTGCAGATGTGGGGATGAGATGGTTGTGGGATTCCCTGCTGGAGGGCAGTGAGGCTGGGGGTATGAGCAGGACCCCCAAAGCTGGGGTATTCCAGCATTCTCTCTTTGGTTACTCAAGAATGCTGACCTGCAAGCTGGGGCGTGAGGCTCAGTGGGTAGAGAGCTGGTGCAAGCTCAAGGGCCTGAGTTCAAATCCCCAGAATCCTACATAAAAGCCAGGTGCAGCAGCTCATGTCTGTAATCCCAGAGTGGAGGTGTAGAATAGACAGGGGTAGATTCTGGGATTCACCTGCCTAGCCAAATTAGAAGGTTCCTGGTTTGGTGAGGAACACTGTCTCAAAAATTACAGGGGAGATGAATAAAGAAAGATATCCAATGTCATCCTGAGGCCTCCATTAACACACAAAGGTTGATTGCACCTGCACACACATATGCACACATTACCCATGCACACAAGAATACTGACTTCTCACTTGGAAATCACCCCATTCTGGGAAGGCCGCTCCCTTCCTCCAGGCCACAAGTACAGCTGCAGATGGCTGATCTGGAGGCACACACAAGGCCAGCCTCTACTCCCTGATACCCTCCGCTTGCTGAGAACTCCCCCTCCTTCACCCCCTGGTCCTTGCCTTTTATTCTTATCAGCTTTTTGTTTCTGTTTGGCATGACCGTCCTCCCCTCTCATCAGAAACACTTTCATCTCCCATTTGAGCTGGGACCTAAGGCTTCTCCAAGACTCTGAGTGTTGTTTCTATTACCAATTAGACTATAAAAGTGCAACCATTTATCAAAGGTGAATATAAAGTGGCTCCTGGGCTGCCCGATAGAGAGGACATCACTGCAAAGCCCAGAACATTCTCCAGTGGGTAATGGAATTGCTGCATGATACATGGCGGGTGCCCCTGTGTGGTCAGGAAGCTGGGAGCACATCCTTGCATCCCTGTGTACGGTCCTGAGGAAGCGGAGGCTCCTATAACCCTTTGTGTAATTACAGTGGAGAAGCAACTGGGCAATTCGGCCTCTGTTGCTTCTTGCGACCCACCTCTTCCTTTTCCTGTCTGTACCACACCCAACATGGCTGATGCCAGTTGAGAACTCAAACCCTCTGGCCAGACTTAAAGGTTTCAATGTACCCTGGAAGTTCACTGTTGTGCTTGTACGGTGTTATGCTTGCCACAGACACTGCGTGTTTATTGATACATTAAAAAAAAAAAAAAACCACGCTGCCTTAACTCTGAGACAAGGAAACATATCATTTTTAGTTGATGACTGCGGTGGAAACTTCTAGAACACAGCAGAGCTGAGTTGCCACTCTTACACTTGGTGACTGGAGGCAAGGATGTTCAAATTGTTCTAAGTTGTTCTATTGAAAATGGGATGAAGCCATTGGCAGAAGACTATGCTGGTGTCAGAAGGCAGGAGCAGCTGAGAGCCACATGACTATAATTGTGGGGAGGAGTAATGTGTGTGCCCTGTCGTGTGTCCTTAGCAAGGTCCAGGCCAGCCCCCATCCCAGCTGCTGCTCTGGATTACTGATGAGAACCTCTGGGACCTCAAGAGGAAGAGCAAAAGGTATTGGGGAAGAGTCTTCTCTTCTTCTGGGAAGATGGAGGAGAAGCGGTGTGTGTGGAGGAAGAGTGTGGTAACAGCTGGCCTCATCCAGGCAATGCTGACCAAGAGACCATGAGAAGGGCTGGCTCTTAGGGTTTGGATTCAGAGCATTTGCCACAGGCTAGTGTGTTTGAATATCTGGTTCCCAGACAATGGCCCTGTTAGGTGAGGTTGTGGAAACCTTGGGAGGCGGGACCTGACTGGAGGAAGTGGGTCACCACTGTGTGAGCATCAAGAGCTCTGTTGACCTCTGACCCAGGATCGTTCTCATTCTCTCCCCTTCCGTCCTCCTTCCAAATCTCTCCACCATCCCGCGCCCCCGTCTCTCTCCTCTCTTCCCCTTCCCTCCCTCCATCTCTCACTCTTCCTGATCTTTCTAGATGCTACAGTTCATGCTGTAAGTGCTATCCACCAGGGACAGAGCCCCAGCTGTCATGCCTCTCTCACCACAAAACCATGAACTAAAATAACCACTCCTCTTTCCTAAGTTGCCTCTGTCAGCGATTTCATCCCAGAAACAAAAACAGAACTAACTGAGAGCATGGATCGGCTTCCTGTCCTAGCCAGGGCCAGGGTCTAGTTTCCCTAGGACAGGCCGGCAGCAACCAGCTCTGCCTCCTGGAGTCAGCTCGCTCTTCCAACCACGATGAGGTCTGTGAGGTGGACAGAGACCATTTGAGCTGCTGATGGGTTGTGGAAGTGAATCCGGAGCCTGCTTGGCAGACCCAGGTCTCCTGCAGGAGATCATCAGGTCTGGACTTGAGGAAGAAGTGCTAGAGGCCTTGCTTGACTTTGGCCATGTAAGCCATCCCCAGTGCTTCCTACACAGGTCCAGACTGGGAAATAGTTTTGGCTTTGTTCCCCAGATTGTTCCCATTGCAACTACTCAACTGTCACTATAGCACCGGCACAGCCATGAACTCTATGCTAATGAGTGATCACTGTAGAAATGGTACAATAAAACTTTATTGTACAAAACTATTGTAAACACAAGCAGCAGCAAGGCAGAGTGTAGAATCATGGGCAAAAGCTTGTAACTCACTTTGGAGTTTGGCTTCCACTGATGAGCCAGCGGCGGTGTCTCCTGGCTCTGGGTGTCTGAGGACTGGTCCAGAGAAGGCAGAAGGCCCCCATTTCAACAGATTCCTTGAAATTGCTTCAGCTCTCTTCCCTCAAGTACCATGAGGGCCATGCCAACGATACCCTTATGTCACAGGTGAGACCTGGCTTTTCACCACCATGAATCCACACTGGTGGTGACATCCAGGTTAGAGCTCCACCTAGGGGACTTCAGAGACTACATAGGTGCTGCCTGCTGGACTGGCTGAGAGGAAAAAAGGTCAAAGGTGAATCTTGAGAGGACTGTGGCCCTGCCCAGTGGCCTGTGCCTAGGGGCCTTTGGGCTGGCAGCGGCTTTACTCCTTCAGTGATGCTGGACTCTACTGAGTATTAAGAGCAGCTGCCACCTCATCTTGCTGTTGGATGCTTCGTACCATGGCTTCCTGTTCCCCTCTGTGTGTTCTTCTAGCTCCAGTCTACACTTCTGGAGTGGAGCTTAAGGCCTCCTTCCTTGGCTTGTATCCACTCTGGAAGGATCCAGATGGGGCTCTGTCCACAGGGGTTCCAGGATGAAGGTCCCAGGGTCCTGGTGTCAAGAGTTTATCAAACCCTGGGAGCAAACCACCCAGAGCCCAGGTGGCCTTGGCCCCTGTCATTATCATTGAGCAGGCAGGGAGTGCCAGACTCTGGAGACAGTGGAGCTGAGAGCATCTTTTCCTTTTTTTAAAGAATAACATGCAAATCACTTTAATGCTAAGCACGGAGCCCAGCAGGGGGTCTGGGCTGCAACCTGCCAACACTGACAGGGAGGAAATGGTAACAAATGCCATCTTGGTGACAGTCATAGCAGCACCAAACTCCAAAGCAAGCAGAGGCTTGGGCCACACACACACACACACATACCACATACACACACCACACACACACAAACACATGAACACAAACACACACACCACTACCACATCATATGCACACGCCACACACACACACACACACACTCATACTACATACACACACCACACACACAAACACATGAACACAAACACACACACCACCACACCACATATACATGCCACATATCATCATATACACCACACCACACACACATACTGCATACAAACACACACACAGACACACATGCCACATACATACACACACATACACCATGACTACCACACCACATACACATATATCACACACACACCACTTACAGACACCACACCACACACACACACATACCACACACATACACACACCACATACACACCACACACACATATACACACTACATGCACAACATACACACATATACACACAGCACACACACATACCACACACAGCGCACACACACACACCTCTGGTTTCCCCACACTTCTGAGTCTTCAATCACCAGGCAGCCCTGGTGACACATTGCAGGAAGATACAGGAGCTCTTGAATGTCAGCCATTCATGAGTTTCCCTGGAGTCCCGTCTTCTTACAAAGCCACAGGTTTTGAACTTCTTGAGCAGTCAGGGTCTCTGTTTGGCTTAGCCATGCTCCAGGAAGGGGTGTTGCATGATGCCCAACAGACAGGAAGCCCTTAAAAGCATGCATGGTGTGGGGTCAAGGAGATGGCTCAGAGGTAAAGTGCCTCCCATACAAGCACAGGGACCTGAGTTCTGATCTCCAGAACCCACATAAAGGCTGGACATGCTGGCTCACATCTGCCAAGCCCTGGGTCTCATTGCTCATCTAGCCTTGATGAGTCAGAGAGCTCCAGGTTCAGTGACTCCTTGTCTCAAAATAAAAATAAGGTGGAACTGAGGAGGATGCTTGGCATCAGCCTCCGGCCTCAGCTCAACACACTTGGACATGTTCACACCTGCACACATATGTGCACACGCCCACAGGAACACACAGCACAGCAAACTAACCACACAGGAGATGGAGCTGAGTACAGATAAGAGTCTGGAAAGAAAGAGCCCAGCTTTTGGCTCTTCTTCCTGCTGCCTACCCAGTTGGGTACCAAGTTACATCTGCTTGGCAGCAAGACACCAAAGATGCTCCAAGGAGATGGGCCTACGCTCTGTGGGTTACTGATCCACTTCCTACAAGGCAATAAAAAAGAACTAATGAATTGAAAGCCTACTCATGGCACCGGTGAGGTTAGCATCACTTGTTTACAAGCCTGTGTGGCTCTAGAATTTTCTGAGGAGAATAAGTACTTCCCTATAGAAGCTTCCGCTGAGCCAGACCATCTCTGGATAGCACCTCTGGATACTGGTGGATCCCAAGCCAGCATGTAGGTGCAGCAGTCAGTGCAGGAAGCCAGTGGTCAGAGGACCATGTAGATGAGCTGGCCAGTAGCAGCAGACCCAAGCTTTAATCACAAACCTGCTCAGTAGCTTCTGTGTTTAGGTTCCAGGAGTGGCAGGGCTGGCCCTTCCTCTACAGGCTGGTTCTTTACAGAGGCTATGGTGCAGTCTGCCTATCTCCTCTGACCCTTTGAGGCTGAAGCTGTCTTGGCCTCCATTAAAACCTTTAGTCTGCAGAGGGAGTAGGGCTCCCTGGGATCTAGTCCTAACTCAAGGGCACCTTCCCCACTGTCTCATGGCAAGCCATGCAGCCTTTAAGTCAGCTTCTTCCTCTACTGAAAGCATAACATATGTGGTATCTGAGGCCATTGGAACACTGCTAGCAAGTTGCAAGTGGACATGAACCCCAGCCTGCTCTAGTCCCTGTGGGTTAATATTCCAGTCTGGTCACTTCTAATAGGAGAAAGGAATGATGTCACAAAACAAGGGATGACCCCAATGATTCCTGCTCAGTCTGGTTGCTGCCCCCTTTCCTCCTCACTTCCCTTTGCATGTATGTGTTCATATGTATGTATGTATATATGTATGCATGCATGAATCTATATGTACATAATGCATGTATATATAGTATATATAAATGTATATATTTGTGCATATACATATATATGAATACATATATTTGTACATTAAGTGTGTAATGCATGCATGTATGCATGTATTATATGTGTATATATTTGTGCATTATTGTGTGTATGGATGCATCTATATATGTACATGCATGCATGTAGGTATGTATGCATGAATCTACATGTACATAATGCATGCATGTATGTATATGTGTATATATTTGTACATGTATATATGTACACATGTGTATATGTATGCATGCATCTATATATATGCACATGCATGCATGTATGTTTGTATATATGTATATGTTAGCACTTGAAATTAAACCTGGGTTCCTATGCATGCCGGGAAAATTATTCCACCTCTGTACTGTGTCCCAGCCTCCTTTTAACTTTTGTGTGACAGAGTCACACACATGCCAGCATATACGTGGAGGTCAGAAGACAACTCCCTGGAGTCAGTTCTCCCCTTTCACCATACAGACTCTAAGGGTGGAACCCCAAGTTCTCATGCTTGGCGGTAAGCACCTTTATCCCTCCAGCCTTCTTTTACTTGTAAACTTTAAGACAATTTCTCACTAAGTTTACCAGGCTGGCCTTAAGCCCACTCTGTAGTTCTAGGCCCTGAACATTCAATCCTTTTGCCTCTGCCTTCTAAGTAGCAGGTACTGCAAGCTCAGCTCTCCTTTCACTTCTGAGCCCACTAATCCTTCAGCCAGCAGCAACTACAAGCTCGGTGAGGCACATGAGTTTCTCTATTCGGAGAAATTTCTACACAATGTGCTTCTCCTTTTAAGGGCCTCGTTCCAGGATATGCCTTTTGTTTGCCACAGTGGTGGACATGAAGGCACACCATCTTGTTCTCCTAGGAAGACTTCCTTGTGCAGGAGAAGCAGAAAGTGTGATCTGGAAGTGGCTGTGGAGAGTGGCCACTAGGCAGCTCTGTATTTACTTGCCAAAGCAGGATAGGATTAAAAGGCCTGGATATACAATGTATGTGTGTGTAGTGTGTAGTGTGTAGTGTGTAGTGTGTAGTGTGTAGTGTGTAGTGTGTAGTGTGTGCGTGTGTGTGTGCTGGAATTCAGACCTAGGGGTTGTCTATGTGTGTGTGCTGGAATTCAGACCAAGGAGTTGTCTATCTTGTTTTTTGAGATGGTTCTCTCATGGGCCAAGGGTCACTGATGAAGCTTAGATTGCCAGTGAACCCTAAGTCCACCTGTCTCTGTCTCTGCCTCTGCAGGGCTAGGATTGGTTACTTGCCTGTCCCTTCATACTTGACTTATTTTGCATGACTTCTGGTCCTCATGTGACAAATAGCTTATTAACTATTCCCCCCAACTTCTTCTCTTACCTATATTGCTTTCAGTACATGGCTGAATCCCCAGTAGATATCACACACCTGCCTTCCTTGGGGTGGGAGGGTGCATCTGGAGAACCAACCCAGGCCAGCCATCGGTCTCACATAGAGGTATGCCCTGTGCCCTCTAGTCCTGTCCCAGCAGAAAGCCCCCACCCTACCATTCAGAATTCCCCACCCCACAGTAACCCCTCTCCTCTGTCTTCTCTGCCTCTGCCTCCCCTCAGCTCAGCTCAGCGTTACCTGAAAGGCTTCCCTTTCCCAGTCTCCCTCGCAAACATCTTCATCTCCTGCTGTTGGCTGTCTGAGCAATTGCTTGCCGCCATAAACCAACAATACAGTTCCATAAATATGTTGTTTAGCCTTCCTATTATTCTTTCCCGTTATTTATTTCTGAAACTCCATTATTAAATCTGTAAAGTGTTCGATGATACACTGGCAGTGAAAAACACGGTATAAGGGGGTTATGTTATTATTGTTATTATTACTCTCTGATTAAAACAAGGAAGAAAAATGAGAGACATTAAATCAAGCTGGATTCCCTTGTGCCTACAGGGGCCTTTGCTTACAGGTGACAGGTGTCACCCCACCCCCACCCCCGGGTGCTTTAGGTTACTGCTTTCCTCTCAGTGGGCTGCTGTCCCCAGCCCACTCTCGCCTTCAGTGGCAGTGGCTGTCTGTGACACTCTGGAGAACCTAGGATTTGCAGGAGGTTCTGGCGCCAGACGGAGTTTGTTCTGGGCAAAGTGAAAGCGATTCCGTTTGCAATCTTACTTTTCGCCATTTGTCACCGACAGTGACATGAAGAGGTAATAGAAGTGCCCGGGAATCCCGCTTTTTATTTCCACTCGGTAGCATTTCTCTTGCAGGGGGAACATAAATCCAGCTGCTTTTTTGTGCAGATTTTGCAAAATTAGTCTCTCTCCATCTAGCTAGGTGTATAGATATATACACACCGGATGCAGGGATAGAGGGATAGTCCAGCCTGTGATGAAAGAGAACCTTGGAGCCGAGGCTTCATCCTGGGAGACATGGGGAAGGAAGGAGGGATGACCTAATGGAAGACACCTGCTTGTCACACTGTGGCTCTGTTTACTGTGGTCCAGGGTAGAGAGGCAGGAGGCTGTCTATACCACCTGCCCATACCCCAGCCTTTGGAGCAGGATCAACACTTGGCACGTGTTAGATTGGAGTATTTCCAGGACCTAGCCAGACTTACTGGCACAGATGGTCTGCGAATAGGGCACCAGCAGCTGCCTTAAAGCCAGAGCTGGATATGATGGCCCTCTGAAGGCAGAAGCAGGAAAACTGAAAGACTAAAGAAGGAATTTGAAGACAGCCTGGGCTATAAGAGATTGTTTTAAAATTAAACACACACACACACACACACACACACACACACACACCAAAAGGCAGGAGGAGAGTGTGTTGTGAATCTCGTTCCAGGGCCAGATAATTATAGCTCAAGTTCATTGTAACTCTGAGTGGGAGAGCTGACTTCACTTACTCTGGGTGCAGCTTCTAGGACTGATACCAGTGTGCAAGGCAGCTGGGCAGGGCTAGGGGAGCTTTGGAAAGTGGGAGCTCTCTGTAACTGGAGCTATGGACAATGGTAAAGGAAGGGGACTTGGAGAGATAAAGGATCCAGGGCCGCTGGAGGTGAATATCTTGGGGGTTAATTAGAAAGACATAAACAATTGAATCTGACTGGAACTTTTCCCATGTCAGAGTCAAAGGCAGAACTCCTCTCAACGGGCTGAACTTGGGACGGCTGCCTTCGTAGGAGCCAAACTGACATCTTGTCATGTTGTCAAATCTTTATGACATCCCCACCAAGAGAGAGCACAGCAGAGCATATGATTTGATTATTTTGTGATGGCCTTCAGATAATTTTATATACTATGGGATGTCACAAAATCCAGCACACTCATTGACAGGTTGGACTTGGTTGCCACGGAAACCGCACCAGGAGAGTGGAGAGCCTGGGATTTTTGGACTTCGCCTCTCCCCACCCTACTCGTCCCTCCCACCACAAGTCACCACACTTTCCTGTCATTACTTTTTGGACGTCTGTTCTGTCCCAGGCCCAGTGATGTCATTTACTCCTCAATGAGGAACAGGGAGAAGAGAGGGCCAGAGACGTGGGCGACTTCTCCGTGGCTGCGTGACTCCTACTGGATGGAGCAAGGGCTTGAATCCAGACTTGACAGTTTCAGTGTTTGCTTCACCTCATTAAGCTATAATTGATACCTGGAAATCATATATATTTACATTATGCGGTAATATGTTTGATATAGGTTGTGTGATTATGAAGCAAGTTGGTAAAGACACAGAGGCAGCGTGTCAGGCATTTAGATGGACTCTTGGAGATTTCCAAGGCTGCTAAACAGTATCATTAACTTTGGCCACTGTGTATATGTAGCTCTTTAGAAATTACCCATCATGTCTACCTGGGACTTCTTAATCTTGAGTGACATCTCCCATCGCCCCATCTCCCCAGTCCTGACAATTTTCTATTCTGATTTATTCTTCTCTTCTCTTCTCTTCTCTTCTCTTCTCTTCTCTTCTCTTCTCTTCTCTTCTCTTCTCTTCTCTTCTCTTCTCTTCTCTTCTCTTCTCTCTTCTCCCCCCTCCCCTCCCCTCCCCTCCCCTCCCCTCCCCTCCCCTCCCCTCTCCTCTCCTCTCCTCTCCTCTTTTCCCTTTATATTCTTAAGACCATGTCTCATGTAGCCTTGGGTGACCTCAAACTCTCTAAGAAGCCAAGAGTGAGCTTGAACTCCTGATTCTCCCACCTCCACCAACCAAACGCTGTAACTAGCAGTGTTTGACACCACACCATCCTGATTTCAGTTTCTATAGTGAATCAACCAGTTGTCAAAGCCTTTCTGGAACAATATGCCAAATGGTCTCTATTCTCTTGTGCTCAGGTTTGCTGAGGCATGTTGTTCCCTCTACCCCCAGGTATATTGTAAAAGTGAGAACTACTAGCTTTCAAGGACCGATGAGTGTGCTCTACCTCTACTCTCTGCCTCATGAAATGCTGACTGTGGCTAACCCAGGCATTTCTACTGTCTGGCCTCTTCCAGGACCACCCAGGATTTCTACTGTCTGGCCTCTTCCAGGGCCACCCTGCTGACAGCTCTCCACATTGTCACCTCTACCTCTACCCAAAGACACAAGAACAGCTCGAGTGGAGGAAGAGACCTGAAAAGTTCTCTTTGCCACTTCCTGCCTGGCTGATAATGGTGGCATGCAGGATGAGAGAGCCTATGATGAATGGAATCTCTAAATTACCACAGGATGACACTGCTTGATTAAGCTAAGTTCTCTGGGTGGCACCTCAGCGGGGCGTTGCTCATTTATTTATCTTAGAAGAACTGATTTTCATACACACTTCTTTAACAACTCCAAATGTTCCTCAGCCCAGACCAGCCCGCATGCAACCCTTCATGGACTCAATGCTCTGGTGTTTCTTTACATCAACCCTCTGCTTCCACAGGGCTCTGTCCTCTCTGCTGGTGACCTTGTAGTGTCTCTTGGCATGTGACCAATGACCAGGTAGTGTTGGTCACTACATGTGTTGTGTCTGTGGCCTTTCACAGAAACACATCCTCCCTTGAGTGAGTCAGCCTGAAAAGGGTGAGGAAGGCACTTGGGAAGTTATTCTAGAGTAACTCCAAAGACCCACTGCCTCTCATGCTCCCAGGCCTTCGCATTCCTTGGCCAGTTTTCTGAAGTTCAGCTTATCCATCCTGTTCCTTCTGTGAGGTGGAACCCAGGAAAGCTAGTGTGGGGATTTGATACGAAAGGACGCCTCCCCCCCACCCCCCGCCCCAAACCCACCGGCACACAGCTGTTGGAGGTTTTGTTCACGATGCAATGATCAAAGATGGAACCTTGGGAACTGGTTGAACCTGAGAACTGTGACTTTGTCAATGAATTAATCCATACATGGATTTATAACTGGATTGTTGCAGGAATTCTTTCCCTGGGGGAAGATGTGAACAACATTTCTTAAGATCCCAATGACAACCAAAGTACAAATCCATTACAGCCCACCCTGGGGAGCCAATGATTTTATTTGGATTAGGGTGAAGGGGTCACTGACAGGGGCATGGGTGACCACAAACCAGCCATGCTGGGAAGTCTGCATGGATCATGGCTTCCCCCAATCCTTAAAGCTGAAGTCACTTAAAGGACTCCTCAACTCATAATCTCTTGCTCCCTCATGAGGCCACGTGCATTTAGAACATACCACTGCTTGGGAGAGGTGGCTGGGTACTCAGGTGAGTGTTTAATGGCCCTCCCCAACCCCTCCTTCTAGGAGACAAAGTCAACGGTCCAGGTCCTCAGACTCTTACGAGTAGGCAGGCACAATGGAACTTACACAGATAGTGGCGTCTTGCCCAGAGGCTGGACCTTACAACACGGATGTGCTACAGGAAGCTGGGTAGTTGAACTCTGGATTTGGGGGCCTGACAGGATCTTGGGCCTTTGTCTTGGGCCGTGGTCTTTGTCCTGCACTCTTCCTCTGCCTGCCTGCCCTTTGCTTCCTGCCTTCCATGAGGTGAGCTGCTTCCTTCACCACATTCTTCTGCTAAGTTGTTCCTCTATGGCCCCCCCAGCAAAGGCAACCGTGGGTGGGTAGATTGAAATTTCTCAAATCTTGCTTCAAAGCCTTCCTGCTTTGAGTTAGTTGCTTTTTATTGATATCAGCGAACACCTGACAGAAGCAACTTAGGAAGGGAGATCTATTCTGTCTCGTGGTTTCAGGGAGTTAAGTCCAAAGGTCATTTGTGTCGTTCCCCCCCCCCCCCCCCCGTGCGCTTGGGAAGACTCTCGGAGCAGTAAGAATGTGGGGGAGGGGTGGTGGCTGGGAAGCCCAGAATGAGACAGGAAGTTTCCGGAGATAACATATACCTCAAGCTTCTACCCCCAAAGACCCACTGTTCTTCAGCTTGGTTCCTACCTCCTCAGTTTCTAAAACCTTCCAGAACAGGGCCATCATCTGGGACCAAGAATTCTTAGCATGAGTCTATAGGGTGACATTACATACTACACTCTTCAAAGGGTAAGACGACACTTTGATCTCTACATGCCAACGTGGTGGGAAATTAACACAACCAAGAAAGGACAGTTTGGAGTTACTCCCGGAAGCCTGGCCTCAGATCAGAGTGACATTTCTTAGGAGGAATCGGTTTCCAGGTGAGTAGCAGCCACACTCTCACCCTTGATCCCAAGGATGAAAGAGGCAGGGTCCATGATCAGGGCAACAGGGATGGCCTGGAGGAACATACAAAGTTTTTAAACTACATTTCCTGTCTCAACATGAAGACAAGGACTCCCCTCTGCTCTGGCAGTGCTTCCTTATCTTTGTTGGGGTCACAGGCTCTCATGGGTCATATGACCTCATTCCACAAATGACCGAAGCTACTTCCTCAGGGTCCCCAGGTCCCTCAAACCAGATCTGGGATTTCAGCTCAGGGGATTTCAGTGGGTTTGCCTGTTCAGAAAATGTATCCAGACCAGTCATGGCCAAGAAGCAGAGATCCCACCCCCCCTAAAGGAGACTCTACCATAGCTTTGGTCATTGAAGAGTGGCTGTAGACATGTATTCACTCAGCCAGTCAGTAATTTGATTACCCAACTATGTATGCCCTACTCTGTGCCAGACATGAGCAGGAGAGCTAATGTCACAAAGGGTTAACTGGCTACAAGATCAGCTTCATACCCATGGTCAAGATTGATTCCATGTGTTTGCCAGAGGGAGAGATGGACAGATGGATAGATAGATGGATGAATGTCTGGATGGATAGATAGATAGATAGATAGATAGATAGATAGATAGATAGATAGATGAATGGATAGGTAAATGGATAGATGGATGGATGGATGGATGACTGGCAATAGAGAAATAGCTGGAAGCACTTGGTCCAATAAAGTCAGAGATAGGGCTGCTTGCTGGACCCCTGGCATCCCAAGGCTTATATCCTAAATGACGGCAGCCCTACCATCCTTTTAAATCTGCACTCAACTCTCGGCCCAGGCATTTGGTTTTCTCACCACGTGAGGACTGAGTCCCTCCCGATCAAGGCACCCCACCCTGGGGAGCCCACTGCAATCTGTCACCCAACACACCTGGCACTTCTTCAGCGCTACTCCAGGTTCACCAAGGGGGTCATTTATTTCCTCCTTGGAAACGTCTAGGTTGTCGGAGTTAACGGTGACTTATGAGACCAGAGGACCCTCAGTTTCTCTCTGGCCATATTTCAACTTGGGAAGTTTCTCTATGGCGGCTCTGCTATTTCTCAGTCCCTGTCTGCCCCTCTGCTCTACCAAGAGGTACAGAATGCTGGTGATGAGACTAAGGAAAGAGGTCCCATCCAGGTTCATGCCCACAAGCCTGTCTTTCCATGGTCACCTGCGAACTATAGCGGCCAACCTTATATGGAGTGTGCCTGGCCTTTAAGGGGACTTGTCATCTCTAGTGAGCAGACACTCTCTTTCACTGTTGCTCTTGGTTAGAACTGTCTTTCTTCAAAGGGTCTCCTTTGGGGCAAGAGCGTCAGACAAGGACAAGTCACTGCCAGGAAGGTCTGTATCAAAGGCTGGTTGGTCCCTTTGCCTTGATTCCGCCAAACTGCAGCCCACCTTGCAGCCTTTGCAGCCCTCACCCCCACTAACTTCTTCTCCATTCACTTGGATTCCTCACTTATTAACGCCAACCTGGTAGGGAAAAAAAAAAGAGCCAAGTGGCTTCTAACCCCTGTAAGAGGCAGATGCATAATGACGGAGCGATGTGGCGTAGCGGTAACAAATTGTCCGTATTATAGCACTTTACATCTTGATATCCATTCTCCTCAACGGGCTTATCTGTAAACCGACTGAATTCACACTGGGATGCTAAGAAAATAGCTGTCATATAATAGATGGGGTCTCCCGGAAAATGAACATTTACAAATGGCTGTAGCATTTACTTAAAATGTCATGCCAATTGCTCGCTGTTGTCTTTATGCAATGAGATTGATTTTACTGCTCCTTGGAGTCCTCAGCCTTGATGGGTAGTTTTTAATGCAGCAGGGAGATGCTTTTTCTGTTTAATCTATAAATATGGCATGCAAAAAGCATGGGCTCTTTAAAGTACAGTGAGAGTCCCAGCCAAGCCTCCTTCTCCCTGGGATCTTCCTCCCTTCTGCCTCCCTGGAGAATGTAGACCTGGGCAGGGTCTGAGTGGATCCTATTCATGTATTCAAATGTATGCAGATGTATGCATTTTGTTTAACAAGTTAATTCATTTGCCAGGCCAAGCAGTTAGGGGTTTCACAGTGTAATACCCACTCTCGATTCTCCCTTCCACACCCAATTATGGCCTGGGGTTTTACTCACAGAGTTTGTAGAGTTGAAGATGCTCACTCACTTCTTGAAACAGACTGCTGGTGGGGTTTCCCCAAGATGAAACCAAGGGCCCTGCCCAGCTTCTGAGAATCCCAAAAGCCCAGGGCAGCCAGCTCACCCGAGAGACATTTCTTAGAAAATATCAGTACCTCTTCTGATACTCCACAACATGACCTTGCTTTCCTTCCTTGTTTGCTGAAAGCCCAGTTGCCACTGCCCTTTGGCTGGTGGCTACAGATGGCAGCATAGCATCCCCTACCCCTGACCCCAGTGCTCCATACTCCTCTTCAGAGTGCTGCATCTCCTTAGTAAGGGGAATAAAGGTCAGAGGGAGGGGTGGAGAGATAGAGGAACTCCACAATTAGACCAGGAGAGATTAGAGAAGCTGCCAAACTGGACCAGGATAACTTCAGTTGAGTCTCCCTTCCATCCGTCCCAGAGAGGGTTCCTGGATGACTGGATGAATGGATGACTGACAAAAGAGAAGCAGCTGAAAGCACAAGATGCCACAGAGTCTGGGAGGAGGGCATGCCAAGTCCCTGGTGTCCCGGGTGCCCTAAATGACATCAGTGAAGCTGATGTTTGAACTCCCTTGGTTTTACAAGTCGCACTCAAACTTCAATCCGGGGCCTGAAGTCATCTTTTCTGTTTCTAGAGCCCTGGCTGCCCCTACAGTGAACAGGGCCTCCATCTATCACACTATGTAGATGGTGGTAAGGTCTAATGTGACTTCTCACGAGGACATTTCCCACTCCTAGCTGCTTAGCGTCATTCATGGTCCTAAATAACTCCAGTAAGCATCCATATTGTAGGATGACCTGCTCCTACCACCAGGCTGTCAGGGCTTGGGAAGTGTTGCCCTTAGCCTGACTCATGTGGTCAGCAAGCATTTACTGAGCACACACTGTGAGCCTAGGAAAGAAGAGAAGCACAAGACCTGGTCACTGCTCTCGAGAGCATCTATATTCAGGTGGCACATGGAGACACATCTCCTGTACCTGGGACTACTGAATCCCTCCTTCTCTCTAGCCATTAACTGGGGGGCTGCTTTACCTGGCTTTAGAGTAGCAACTGGGGGAGGGTGGGAACTGAAGCCCAAGGGGGTAAAAGAGTCTGGCTAGGTAAGGATCAAAGAAACATACACAGTATATTCTGAGAACTGGCACAGAGGGCCAGACACTAAGTCCCATGCTTTGGTAGAGAGCCTGAGATTTGTTTCTTCTTATAAATTATTAATATTTGTAGAGATTTATTTATTATTATTTGTAGAGATTGTATGTGCAGGTGGTTATGTGTGTGTGTGCCTGTGTGTCTGTGTCTGCATGAGCATGTGTGCATGTGTGTGCTCACAGATTCTCATGGAGGCAGAAGGACCTGGATTCCTTACAGCTGGAGTTACAGGTGTTTCTGTACTGCCTGATGTGGGTGCTGGAATCCAAACTCTGACCGCAGCAAGTACTCTTAACTTCTGAGCTAGCTCTCCAATCCCACGTTTCTTTGACAAACCCGTCTTCGGAATTCCTCTGTGGAAAGTTTCAAGGTGGGGGAACTGAGGCAATGATTAGGCCAGATGTTCTGGCTCTGGGGATCCTGGGCCCTCTTGAAAGATAGGCATTAATGAACCAGTCCTTTCCCTGGAAAACGATCACCTCTTGGCTGTATTAGAGACAGCTGTTGTTATCAATGCTGGTCTAAAAAGAAATGATTAGACAGAATCTGAATAATGATTTAGATTGATTACCCTCAGATAACCCTCAGTGGAGACACGAAAATAGTACAAAAAGCCGATGTGTTCAGAACGTCGTTAATTACTCAGATCTGGGACCTAGCGTGTCATTAGTATTCTATAAGTGGTGGGAGGAAAGAGAGACCCCTTCTCCCACGCAGTCTCAGGCCTCCTCCCTGTTCACACTAGAGGCTGGACCCCTTATGGTCAAAGTCTGAGCATCCATTGAAAACTGCGGCAACCGTCGGGCAGTGGTGGCACACGCCTTTAATCCCAGCGCTTGGGAGGCAGAGGCAGGTGAATTTCTGAGTTCGAGGCCAATCTGGTCTACAGAGTGAGTTCCAGGACAGCCAGGGCTACACAGAGAAACCCTGTCTCAAAAAACCAAAAAAGAAAGAAAGAAAGAAAGAAAGAAAGAAAGAAAGAAAGAAAGAAAGAAAGAAAGAAAGAAAGAAAGGAAGGAAGGAAGGAAGGAAGGAAGGAAGGAAGGAAGGAAGGAAGGAAGAAAGAAAGAAAGAAAGAAAGAAAGAAAGAAAGAAAGAAAGAAAGAAAGAAAGAAAGAAAGAAAGAAAGAAAGAAAGAAAGAAAACCAGGGCAACCAATAGACCCTACACCAAAGAGGCAGAAAGTCTCACATTGGCCTGTCTGCTCTTCTGTGCGAGGCTCCATGTGAGGGGAAAGTTGAGGCTGGGTCTGACGTTAGAAAACTCGTATCAAAATAAAGCCTTGAAGGCAGAACTGCAGCCCTTTCATAGGGAATGAGCCTTGAAACCCAATTGTCTCTTCCAAGAAAAGCTGCCCGGGCACTTCTGAGAAGTCGGTTCCCACCCCCTGCCAGGAGACCCTGTTACCCTGGCAACTACTGACTGGTGGGCAGGGAGACTACACTCTGGCCAGGCATGTGGGTTAGCTGGAGATGCAAGCAGGGCATTGAGGACTCCATGTGGATGCTGACTGTGTTACCATGACTGCGTAACAAGTCAGGACCCCAAACTCAGTAGATTAGAACAAGACTTTCTTGTTCTAATATAGGGCCATCACACAGGGTCAGAGGGTCAGGAATTCTGATGGGCTACAGTGGGAACACATCTCTGTTCTCTGACATCCAGGGCTTTGGCTTAGAAGACTAGAAGGCTGTGGGTGACTCAACAGTTCAAGGTTGGAATCATCTAGAGGCATTTTCACACCCCTGTTTGATGATGGGTACCTGTTATCAACAGACACACCAGTAGGTCCTCAGCAGGAATACCTAAGGGAGTGGTCTGAGTGTGTTGCTTTGAAACTCCAAAGAGCATGGTTGCTGTGTTACTAGAGGCCAGAAGTGGGGGTCAGGGGAGGGGAGGCTGGACAAAAGTACAAAGTGTTTTTGTAATCTTTATATATATATATATATATATATATATATATATATATACATATACATACAAACACACTCCCAGTACTTTTTTTTTTTTTAAGATTTAGTTACTTTATCCATGTGAGTACACTGTTGCTGTCTTCACACACACCAGAAGAGAACATCGGATTCCATTACAGATGGTTGTGAGCCACCATGTGGTTGCTAGGAATTGAACTCAGGTCCTCTGGAAGAGCAACCTCTGAGCCATCTCTCCAGCTCCTGTGTTTTTATAATCTTGATCTAAAAGTCACTTCATGTACTCTGTTAGTCAAGGTAGTCAGAAGTCCTCCCTGGATCAAAGGATTGGGACATGACATGGTTATGGTTACTGGAAAAGGGAAGAATGGAAGGAAGGGAGAGGGGGAGAGAGAGAGAAGGAAGAAAGAAAGAAAGAAAGAAAGAAAGAAAGAAAGAAAGAAAGAAAGAAAGAGAGAGAGAGAGAAAGGAAGGAAGGAAGAAAAGAAAGAGAAGAGAAAGGAGAAGAGAGGAGAGAGGAGAGGAGAAGAGAGGAGAGGAGAGAGGAGGGGAGGGGAGGGGAGGGGAGGGGAGGGGAGGGGAGGGGAGGGGAGGGGAGGGGAGGGGAGGGGAGGGGAGGGGAGGGGAGAGGAGGGGAGAGGAGAGGAGAGGAGAGGAGAGGAGAGGAGAGGAGAGGAGAGGAGAGGAGAGGAGAGGAGAGGAGAGGAGAGGAGAGGAGAGGAGAGGAGAGGAGAGGAGAGGAGAGGAGAGAGAGAGAAGAGAAGAGAAGAGAAGAGAAGAGAAGAGAAGAGAAGAGAAGAGAAGAGAAGAGAAGAGAAGAGAAGAGAAGAGAAGAGAAGAGAAGAGAAGATCCTTGGTCATATGAGGATTGTCTTTGGAAAATCCAATCTGCCTACGCTGCATGTAAGCAATCGGTTTAACTTTATTTAGTGAGAAAAAAATTACAGCCAGCCAAGGACACAGCTCAGTTGGTGGGCTACATTTTGTCTAGCTGGTAGGATCTCTAGCTCCACCTTTAACCAGGCACAGCTTAGCACACCTGTAATCCCAGCCTAGGGGAGCAGAGGCAGGAGGATCAGAATGGATTAGAATGTTCAAGGTCATCTCCAGCCTCATAGTGAGACTGAGGCCATCCTGGGCTACATGAGACCCTATCTCAAAAATAAAATTACACACACGCACACACACTTTTACACACCTGTTCATGTGCCAGGCACTGTGCTGTGTCAGGGCCTCTCTCAGGTGCTCTCCTAGAACATAAAGGAAAACACAGAGCAGCTGGAGGGACATCCCTGAGGAACTGACAGAAGCAAGCTGTGCAGGCCTCAGGGAGCCCCTGACCACCCACATCTGTGAATTCTCCCCCTGACTCACAGCAGGGGCAGGGCGAGGGCCTCCTGGCATTGCCACAACACCATGGAGTCTCTATGCAGCCCCTGAGTTCACAGCCTCTGGAGAACAGGGTCACAGGCTCTTGTGGGCCCTTCTAGCTGAGCACACCCTAGACATGGGGATCACAGTCCCTTCCCACATCCCAGCAGGACCAGGTCTGCCTCATCCCTCTGCCTCTGAGCACAAGCTGTACTAAGTCCCATCCTGGCTCCAGTCATTTCCACCAAGCCTGTTCTGCAGCTGAACTGGCTTCCCCTCTACCTCTGAAAGATTCTCAATCTGCCATTTCTTTCCAAAGTCATTTCCAATAATCTCCCATTGGCTCTGGAAGGGTCCCCCAGGCCACCTGATGCCTGGGTGTCTCCAGTCACAGGCAGTCCGTTCTCATCCATGCCATTTGCAGACAGCTGGGCCCCATGGGAAGCTCTGAAATCTCATTGCCAACAAAATGGAACTCTCTCTAGGTCCCACTGTGACACAAGTGTCTCTGTCACCACACCAGAATAATTGTGCATTAAAGGGATGTCCTGGGGCAGGACCTGTATTTATGCTGCTTTATAAACAGAAAGCCTTTTAAGAAGTTAATTGTGATGGTGGGTGGTGGTGGTGACTTCCCAGGGAGATGAAGAGTACTCTAATGACAAGACTGGGGGCCCGTGAGCACCTGACGAGGGCAGGGGGGCCATTCGGAAGAGGGCTGGGGTACACCGGGCTCTGAGGGAAGGAGGGAGGTCACGGCCCAGGAGAAGCTGTTTAGGACATGATGACTTCAGACAGAAAAAGGAGGTCACGGGGAAGCGGATAATTTGTTGCAGTGCAGATTTGATGAGGGGAAAGGCTAGGATGAAGGGCAGGGGAAAGCAAATATCAGACCATTAGCATTCACAGAGGTGAGGATGAGGCCACTGAGCTACGGGGTGCTGGGTAGGGAGGGTGGCTGCCGGGCAGCCGCTTCAAGCAGACACCGAACTAGACCATTCTGGGCTCGGAACAGAGGGAGATTTGCTTGCCTAGAACTTTTGGGGGTGCACAGATAGGACCAAGGCTGTAACATTCATTCATTCACTCATTCGTTTGCTCATCCATTTATCAATCCATCCATTCAAACAGCAAGCAAGAACTGGGGTTCCCCTGTAGACAAAGGTATGAATTCTTCCTTCACCCAAGGACTCAGGAGGAAGATTGAACCCACAACCCTGCCTAGGGTAAATTGAGGAGGCAAGCTTGCGGACAGCCTAGCAGCCATTAGCAGAATGGAGTTAAGGAACCCCACTGAGGGAGGCCACAGGAGGAGGCTGTGATTGGAGGAGAAAAGGAAGTAGCTATATGGAACAGGGTCCTTCCCATTTTCCCTGTGAATCCGATAGACCAGACCCTTCCTTAGCATCCTCTGTGGCTCCTTAGTGATTTCTGCATCTCACGTAAACACCTCATTCTGTGCTCCAGGTCCTCTGTGCATGTCTTCCTCCATCTGGAGGTCACCTTGCTAGGTAACTGTCCTCTCCGTCATCTAAGCCTGTTCTGACCTATTTCAAGAGGGCCTTCCTTTACAACCTGTGCTTTATCCAAAGTTAGTTGGGCAAAGTGTGTGATCTTCATTCCACTTCCCTTAGAATTCTGTGTCTTGGTAGTTCTCAAGTGGTGAGAAGTTGCCCTTGTATGTGAGACCTGGGCTACATGGACCCTATCTCAAAAAATAAAATTACACACACACACACACACACACACACACACACACACACACACTTACACACCTGTTCATGTGCCAGGCACTGTGCTGTGTCAGGGCCTCTCTCAGGTGCTCTCCTAGAACATAAAGGAAAGCACAGAGCAGCTGGAGGGACATCCCTGAGAAACTGACCGAAGAAAGCTGTGCAGGCCTCAAGGAACCCTTGACCATGCACCACTCTGTGAACACATCTGTGAATTCTCCCCCTGTACTGGCTGGTTTTGTGTCAACTTGACACAGCTGGAGTCATCACAGAGAAAGGAGCTTCAGTTGAGGAAATGCCTCCATGAGATCCAACTGTAGGGCATTTTCTCAATTAGTGATCAAGGGGGAAAGGCCCCTTGTGGGTGGGACCATCTCTGGGCTGGTAGTCTTGGGTTCTATAAGAGAGCAGGCTGAGCAAGCCAGAGGAAGCAAGCCAATAAAGAACATCCCTCCATGGCCTCTGCATCAGCTCCTGCTTTCTGACCTGCTTGAGTTCCAGTCCTGACTTCTTTGGTGATGGAGCAGCATGGAAGTGTAAGCCAAATAAACCCTTTCCTCCCCAACTTGCTTTTTGGTCATGATGTTTGTGCAGGAATAGAAACCCTGACTAAGACACCCCCTGACTCACAGCAGGGGCAGGGCAAGGGCCTTCTGGCATTGCCACAACAGCATGGAGTCTCTATGCAGCCCCTGAGTTCACAGCCTCTGAAGAACAGGGTCACAGGCTCTTGTGGGCCCTTCTAGCTGAGCACACCCCAAATGTGATCACAGTGGCTATGTTGTGCTAGCTTTTATGGGCAATAAGCCTGGGAGTTTTGAGAGGGTGGGCTATAGCTGGACAGTAGAGCACTTGCCTAGCATGAGCAAGGTCCTGGGTTCAATTCCCACCCCTACCCAAACAAAATGAGGGCCAGAAATGTAGTTCAGTTAGCAGAGTGCTTGCTTAACACATGAAGCCCTGGGTTCGATTCCCAGTGTGGTAACGAATGCCTGGAATCCCAGTACTTAAGAAAGACTGATGGAGGTTAAGAAATGCAAAGTTCCTCTCTGCTATGTGTTGAATTTGAGGCCAGTCTAAAATACATGAGATTCATCTGGTTTCAACAACAACAACAACAGCAGCAGCAACAACAACAACAAAGTTTTGGAGTCTCCTATGATCTGTTCAGGCAAATGTTTCTGAACCTTGGATCCACCAACATAAACTCAATCCAAGAGAATGATCTGCCCAGCTCCAACACGAGTGCTCTGGATGCTGCCTTTGCCTTAAGTCCCTCAGTGTCTTTATGGTGGCTGACTCTGCCTACAGCTTTGCTCAGGCACCACAGGTGAGCTTCCTGCAGAGACCCCAATGGGTGCAGTCCTGAAGCCACAGTGTAGAGACCTGAAAGAAATTCCCTTTTTCTCCACCTTAGGCTGAAAGCATGCTTCTGCCGTGGCTGATCAATGGGAGGAAATTGTGCCTTCAGTTTTAAATCAGTCCTGGTCAGAAGGATACCTGCACCCTCTGTGCCTTTTACAGCTACTGTTTATGGCTCTGCCCATGAAAAATACATCCCTAACTCCTCTGTACCCAGGCCCTGCCCAGTGGGAGATACATCATCAGCTCTTCCATACCCAGTCCAGAGCTGTCCTTTTGACCCAGAAGAAACTCAAAGGAGGAGATATATCTGATCCATCTCTGTCAAGGCTCTTCCCTCTTCTCCTGGGTAGCCATGGGGACCATGGCACAGGAAGCCATCTAGGAAGAAGTATGTACCCCTAAGAACCCACTGTTAGCAAATGACCTGGCTGCCTCAGAGGGTGTTAAGCTGGCTTTGTGCAGTTGCTAGGGCCCCATAGATGCCTGGGACTGGGGTTAGGCCACTCCAGGTCTTCCATTTTGGCCATTGGAAAGAGGCACTCATTTTTATCAAGAGAACACGCAATTTAGATTCGCATCCTTTCTACAGAGCCCCAAGTCAATTGTCTGCCTTTCGTGAAGCTGGCCTAGCCTTGCTCAGGCTACAATAATATCTCAGGGAGGACCTGATATCAGCAACCCACTCAGAACACTCCTCCATGGCACATCCCATGGTGGCCCAGGTAAGCGGCAGACAAGCAAACATGCCATGCTATTATTACCCATCCATCAAGCCCTTGGTGCACTAGATAGGAGCCAATTCACCCATGGGGAACACTCCTGGGGGCTCCAGACAGTGGGGCAGACTTGATTCTTTCCCCACAATGCCTCTGCCCTGATAGGAGCCTCTTGGAGGTAAAGAGAGATGATGAGAGCGACTCCAAGTATACTTTTGAGCCCCTGTGAGCAAATCCGGTGAACCCTGGCCTTGGAATTAACTCAAAGGTACCCCAATTACATGGTGCATCCAACAGCACATACTTTATCAGCCAGGATGCTCAATACTTAGAATCTCCCATCAGTCCATGCAGCCTGCCCAGCCTGGCAGGGACTAGAGTGACCCCCTTCACACCTGTCCCCAGTGGCCATTGACAGTACTTCTTCCCCATGTGTTCCCCCACCCCACCCGCCAAAGCTGCACTCCTGTTCCAGCTGGTTTCTACTGGCTGCCGCAGCCTTCGTGAGGACAGGAAATAGGTTGGGTACGCTGGGGGCTGGTGACCCCCAGGACTCCAGGGACTCTGGTCTTCTCATCTGTCTCTTCTCTACCCAGCTCCATTGACTGCTATGTGTTTCATCTTGCAAAAGGCCTCACTCAGAGGAGGACGGCAAATAAAAAAGTGGCCTGGCCACACAATGGGACCTTGGGGGTCACAGTGATGTGCAATCTCACAACAGGGAACAACGAAGGTACAAGTAGCACACTTTCAGAGCCAGTGTTTTGCTTCAGCTGTTGTGAAGGTTAGTATTGATTACCATCTCGACAGGGTCTATAATCACCCAAAGGATGATCCAATGGGCATGCCTGTGGGTGACTGTCTAGACTGGTTTAATTCAAGTGGAAAGAACCACTACCCTAAACGTGAGTGGCGCCATTCCACGAAATGAAGTCCTGCCCTGAATAAAAAGGAGATCGTCAGCTGTGCACCAGCATCCATCTTCCTGCTCCCTGACTGAGGTGCGATCAGCCTCGTCATGCCCCTGCAGTCGTGCCTTTCCACCATGATGGACTATCCCCTAGAACCGTGTGAGCTTAATTAAACCCATCCGTCCACAAATTGCTTTTGTTAGGCTTTTTTTTTTTTGATACAGCAGTAGTGGCAGCAGCAGCAGCATCAAAAATAAAAATTTGGCATGCAGCAAAATCAGGATGTGGCAGACATCTCTGATACCCAGAAAGCTGGAACCGGGAGGACAACCAGGACGTCTTCAGTCTCCTTCCCTGTGCACCCATTAACCCCTCACGCCATGTGCCGTCAGAGCCACCCCCTGGCACCCTGCAGCCTGCCAGGTCCGTGTGAGTGGACAGGCAGAGTCACTCTGAACTTTTGGGAGGAGGTCAGTCCACGAGCTGGTACGACAGACAGGCACAGACCTGGCTCGAGAGTCTCGGAAGACACTCGCAGCAGTCACGTGCCTTTCATCTGCAGCTTATTGGAAAACCTTGCTCAGGGGATCTGCTGTCTCCCAAGCTCCGACACCCAGCTCCTGTCCAATTGGCGGGAAGGCCCTTTAAAGTATTACTTCTCTCCACCACGAGCCTTGTGTGTTCCTGACAGGATAAGCCTGCCACAAATTAATACCTGGGGCAGATCCTAAAACACAATTCTTCCCTGCTGCAATAATTCCAGCCAACCCCTCTATCTGCACTGACAAAGCCGGTAAATCTTTCACTGTTGGAATTCAGACATTGTTTTCTGTCCTCCCATACCCAAAACGGTCCAGAAAATAAACTTTAGCTCCTTTTATGATCAGCCGTGTGCATATGAGTACACACGCTGTGAGCATCAGTAGCAACCAGCCAAGAATCCCCCCGCCAGCTACAGTCTGCCGGCTGCTATCCGTACCCTACAGGCAGATATGTGTGTATCAGGCCAGAGTCAGGGGCTGTGTGATGCTATATAGAAGGGATAACAGTGAGATTGCCCACCTCTGAAGCACCGGCTGTCTACCTCTCTGTGCTCTGAGTCCAGGGGACTCTGAGAACTTCCACACCCCTGTCATCATGAAGTGACAGACCTGGGTCCCAGCCCCACATGCCTGTATACCTCCATCTGTACAACATGGCTGATGACAGCCCCCCTTCCCCCACCCCACCCCATTCTCAGCGCTGTCAAAAGAAAGGATGAAAGTTAGACATGGGGCGGGGCGGGGAAACCATACCAGAGTCCAGCTCTGTTTCTAGAACAGTGTGGCCCAATCATACCTGAAAACCAGGCAGCTCAGCCCTTCTGGAGTTGGCTCCATGGGGGCCTGGAACCTGCATTCATTTTCCAGGGCTGGGGTCACAAATTACTGCAAACCAGGTTGCTTAAAAAGGAAGTGATCATCTTGCAGGTCACAGGTATGGGTGCCGGAAGTCAGACACAAAGTGTCAGTGGAGATGGGTCCTCTTGAAAGCCCTGGGGTTGATGGCATCCCAGGGCTTTTGGTGGCTGCTGGGAACCTTGGAACTTTTTGGCCTGTGGGTGCATCACTCCTGTCTGCCTGTGCTGTCACCTGGCCTTTCTGTGTGTCCTGCCTGTCACCTGGCTTTTCTGTGTGTTCGGCCTGCTTCTTGGGACACCAGATACTGCATCCAGGGTTTAAACCTAGCCCAGTATCATCTTACCTTAACTAAACTCATTTGTGGACATCCCGTTTCTAAACCTGGGACATGTCTCAAAGTTTCAGGGAATCAAGAACTTGAAGGGACAGCACCCCTCTATGGTAACATTGAGGTGACAGTGCCCAAATTGCTCCCAATGAGGCCCACTCCCAGGGCCTTCAGATTCCCTGCTGTGAGGGTTAATCTTCACAGTCACCTTGACCACTCAAGTCAGTCAATCTTTACAGTCACCATGGAAACACACCTCTAGGTGTGTCCATGAGGATGTTCCAGTGAAGTTTTTCCAGAGCAGGGATAATCCACCTTGTATGTGGGCAGGACCACCTCATGGAGTGGACTCTTAGTAAAACGGAAAGCAAGCTGAGCACCAGCGTTTGTCACTCTCTGCTTCCTGACTGTGGATGTGATGTGAACGGCTGCCTCCTAGACCTGTTGCCACGCCTTCCTGTCCATGATGAGCAAGCTCTTGGACTGTGAGCCCCGCAACAGACTTCTCTTCCTGAGGTTCCTTCTGTCAGGCATTATTTTGTCACCGCAGTGAGACCAGTAACTGATCGGCTGGCAAGAGACTCCCTCCAGGGGACACTCTTGGTTCTGTCCTACCTCAAGAACAGAAGCAGGGACATCACCTTTTTCAGAATGTTCCCTACAGACCTGGGTTCTCACAGGGCTGGAGAGATGGCTCAGTGCTTAAGAGCACCTGTTGTTCTTCCAGAGGAGCCAGGGTTGGTCCCTGAACCCACACCATGGCACACAACCAACTGTACCTCCGGTTCCAGGGGACTCAATGCCCTCTTTTCGTCTCTGTGGGGACCCAGCACAAGTGTGATGCGCGTACATGCATGAAGGCAAAGTAACCATGGATATAACATAAATTTAAAATTAAAATAATTAAAATTAGGCTCCCCCAGGGGAACTGGGAAGCAGGGCTTATCAGGAAGCCCCTCTAAACCCTGATCACATCCTCTATATCTGCATTTTTAAAAGCCAGCCCTGCTTTCACTGTCCCCAGAAGTGCAAGCCCCTCCAGTCAGTTCTAGAAGGATGTCTCTCCACTCAGGCAGTTCCTCCAGGGCCCCTTTGCCCACGGCGGGATAATGGCTGCCATGGCCCAGTAGTGGTCCATTCTCAAATTGTGGTCTAAATTATACATTAGCTTTTTAAGGAACAATTTAAGCTGGCAGGGAGACAGATTTTTATCCACAGCGAATGCCCACCTCAGGCTGGTGAGTTCATTGAGGTTTATGTGATGGGCAATAGCTCTCACCTCCCCTGGTTTAAGGGACATGGCACTGGTCCTCCTCTGTGTACAGGGCACTGTGGTGCACATGCCATGCCTGAGACCTCAGTACCCACAAGTGATGGGGCACCTCACCTCCGTGGGTGTGGAGCCGCTGCCCATGTCCTTTCAGCCTTTGCAAACTGGTAGAACCAGGAACAGAGTCTGAGGGTGTCTGTAGGTGATGCAGTCATTCTTCAGTAGACATAGGGACAATTGAGTTTTCAATGTCACCCTGTATTTATGCGACATGCGTGCACAAACATGTTCAGACACACACAGAGACAGTGGAAGACATCTGGTGCCCTGATCTATCACTTTCTCCTAGTTCCTTGAGACAGTGTCTCTCACTGAAACTAGAGCTTAGTCGGTAGCCAGCAAGCCCCGCCTCTCACCGTACTGGGGTTGCGAGGTGCACACAGCTGTACCTAGCTTCTTTAACTTTTCATGCAGGTGATGGGTTTTGAACTCAAGTCTACACTTGCACCGCAGATATTCTTATTTTCTGAGTCGAGTCTCCCTAGCCCTTACTCTGTTTTCTGTTTGTTCGCTTTGTATTATTTTTTTTGGTTATTTTCAGTTTAGGTGGAAAATTTGGAAGTATTTTGGATAAGCTCCATGCCTCCTTCTTGGTACATAGCCAAGGCTGACCTTGAACTCATGACCCTCCTACCTGTACCTCCTAAGTGCTAGGATATGGGCATGCACACTCATAGTTTATATCCGCCCTCCTGTTAATTCCTGGAAGGAGATGTTACCTTCTCTGTGAATAAATGGTCCTGACATTTTGTGGGAATAGACTTATCTCAAAGGGGGCAGACCATTCCCCAGGGCTGGCCTCTCAGAGAGGAGGACAAGCTGTTTGGTAGAATTATCGGGTGACGCCCGCCTTCCGACACTGCCTCTCCCGGAGCTGTCTGTCTGCCTCCTCCCATTCCGATCAGCACATCTGGCCTTCCCTGGACAGTTCCCAAACTTTCCCCAGCAGAACAACTGCTCAGGCCCTGCCTCTGTCACTACCTGGGTCTTCCCTTGCCCTTCCAGACCTGAAGTCCAAGGAGATCTGAATAAGCATTGCCAAATGTCACTCAGGGTCCTGATGGCCCTGCAGGTGGCCTTGGCCCTCAGGAAATCACAGAAGTCTCATGCTCAGCTCTCCAGAGCACGGCTGTCCCAGGCTACCACGTGCAGAGCCCTCTTAGACTCTGCTGTCCTACATCTGTTGTTGAAAGCCAGGATCAATTTGCTTCTGAAATTAGTTGGATCCATGTGAACGGCGCTGTCTGCTGAGGAGCCTGCGCAGCTGTGCTCCTCACCCCACACTCCTGTTCCAGGAATACTCAACCCCTTCACTCTTCCCCAGGCCACCACTCCAGAAGTGGTCAGGTAGAGCCCTAAAGCTGAGGGGAGTTGGGCAGGTCCTCCAGCACTCACGAAGCCAAGGCAGGGGGATTGAGAGTTCTAGGTCAGTTTGAACTGCATAATGAGACTCAAAAAGAACTGGAAAAGAGGGAGGGGGAGAGGAAGGGGAGGGAGGAGGAGAAAGAGGAGAAGAAGAAGGGAAGGAAGGAGGGAGAGAAAGAGAGAAGGAGGGAGGGAGGCAGGGAGGGATGAAGGGAAGGATACTGGATTGTTCCCCCAGAGTACCCAGCGCCTATGGGTCCTCAGCCTCCTTCTCCACTTCCTTCCCTGGCTTAAACTGTTTTCCTTCCTTCCTTCCTTCCTTCCTTCCTTCCTTCCTTCCTTCCTTCCTTCCTTCTTCCCTTCCTCCCCCTCTAATTTCCTTTTTACCTTTCTTCCTCCCTCTCTCTCCCTTCTTCCTTTCTTCTTTCCTTCCTTCCTCCTTCCCTCCCTCCCTCCCTCTCTTCCTCCCCTCCTTCCTTCCTTCCTTCCTCCCTTCCTTTTTTCCTTCCTTCCTTCCTTCCTTCCTTCCTTCCTTCCTTCCTTCCTTCCTTCCTTCCTTCCTCTTGTCCTCTTTCTCCTCTTCCCCTCCTCCCCCTCCTCTCCCTCTCTTTCCTTTCCCCCTCCCTCCCTTTCAATTTCTTTGCCAGAGTCTTATTATATAGCACAAGCTGACCTAGACTCCCCAATCCTCCTGCCTCAGCCTCCCAAGTACTGGATGACAGGCACAAGTCACCTTATTTGGCTTACTTTAGTCCCTCCCTGACAGCTGCGCCCTCTTCAGAGACCCAAGCCTACTCCATAGCCCGAGGCCAGCCCTGGTGTGGGTGCTTGGGTGGCAAAGGAATGTTAACGTAGGCAGTCAGCAACAGGCCAGGGGTCTCGGTGTCTTGACACACAGATCAGTGCAGTGTGGTAGCCAAGCTTCTGTTACACCTCTGTCCTCAGCAAGGTGCATGACCTTGGACGAGGGTGATTAACCCGGCTGCATTGATGTCTTCATCCGCTCTTCAGGACGATAAGCTCTGCCTGCTTACTGCATGAAGCAGAGGAAGCACCCAATTAATATGAATCACAGCCCACGCGCGCTCCGGCACTTACTAGGGGCCACTTCATCTGTATTAACTCACTTAATCTTTGCAACAGTCCCGTGATTCCTCGCCATAAACAGCTCTGTTTTTTATAAATGAGAAAACAGACGTGAGAGAGGCCAGCCTCAGGCCCAGGTGTGCCCATGAGTACCCAGGCAGGGGCCAGAGAGATGACTCAGTGGGTTAATGTGCCAAGCCTGATGGCTTGAGTCTGATCCCTGGGACTCAGGTGGTGCAAGAGAACCAACCTTCTGACCTTGACCTGCATGCTAGGGCACATGCCTGCTCACCCCACCCCCAAGGTATTAACTGAATAAATAAAACATAATTTTAAAATACATGGACCTTGGGAGGCCTTTAAAACAAAATGTACCTTTCTAGCCATGATTTGAAGCCAGGAATCACCGTTTCTGGGTTAGGCTGGGACAAGCTGCAAGTCCTAAGAGCTCTGGGGCCAGCCAGTCCTCCTTAAATACCCTCTCCTTTTTCTTTGCATGCCCCCAAGGTAAAGAGGAAAGCCTTGGGTTCTCACTGCCCACCTCCATCCCCACCCCCACCCCCGGGGTGGCTGGTGCTGGCAAAGGCACCAGACACCAAGAATGATGTAGCCGCCTTAGGCCTGTCATTGTGCTGTGCTCAGCGCCTTTGCTTAGAAACGATGATGGAGTAAGATTTAGAAGCCTGGAGAATGGACTATTATTCTTCTCCGTGCTAATAAAGGTGAAAGCGCTTCATTTTCAGATGTGAGCCTGGCTCAGACGACAAAATATCTCCCTTGCTTCCTCACTCCACCCCCACCCCCGCCGCCAGGAGACTCCAGTCCTCCTGGAGTCCAGTATTATCTGGGATCTCCAGAGCCAAGAAGTTACCATAGGCCAGAAGGACTGAGTGCCGACAGACACACAGCTCCTGTTTCATCAGGTGTCATTCGGCAAACATCTGCGTCGTGTACACACTGTCCCAACACCGGGGACACTGTTATTCATAAAGCAGAACTTCTGTTTGCATTTGCCTTCAGTGAGTGGGAGAGACACACTACAGCAGTAGCCCAGTAAATATGGAATAGCATCCAAGTTAATGATCCGTGCTTCAGAGAGCAATAAAGCGGGGCAGAGGGGGAGGGGAGGGACGTGCATCAGTCAGCAACAGGCAGACAGCTCACTCATTCGCAGCTGGTGCCATGGGGGCATTTGGTTAAAGGGACAAAGGTATGGACTGGGTCAAGAGGGTTCGTTTGGGGATGGTCAGGCACCCTGGCCTCGAGAGATGGCTCTTACTCCTAGGATGAAAGGGCAAAGGAGGAGCCATTTTGAAAACCAAGAGAGTGCTGTAGTAAAGAGCCCACAAGCTCATCTGCTGCTCGTTGAGGAACAGCCCAGAATAAAGGAAGACACAGCCAAGAGCTGGGGATGCAGCTCAGCTGGTTTCATGCACACAACTCTGGGTTTGATGGGTAGCGTCCAATAAAATAGTCAATGTGTGGATGCCTGTGATCCCGGCGTGTGAGATGGCATGGAGGCAGGAGGATCAGGAAGCTTAAGGTCACCTCTGGCTACGTGGTGAGTTCAAGGTCAGGCTAGGCTGCTGAGACTCTGTCATGAATAAAAGGAATGGGAGGGAGGGGAGGAGGAAGGGAAAGATGGAAGAAGGAAAAAAAGAGCAGATAAAGAAATGAGTACTCTGACCTAAGGTTCCTCTCGCCCTCCAGCTTCCAATGGCCCGTTCTTACCCAGGAGGAGGCAGAGAACCCGTAACAGCAGCCACTCCACCAGCTTCTGTAACCACAGCAGGGTGGGCCACACAGAGGTAGGCTGGAAGTAGAACTACGACCACTTAGGCAGCTGCTATTCCAGACAGAGTCGTCAGTGAGGACCCACTGATAGAGGGGACCCTTGGGCAGAGGTCTGAGATGTCACTTCCCACAGGAACTTCCCCTTTACCTTTGACCCCACCATTGTCTGTTTGTTGAGTGGTGGTGGACATGCACTGGCCTACGCTTCCCACTGGGATGCGCGTACCAGGATGGAGCTAGGCTGTCGACGTGCAGTTATGTACTGCAGAGATATGGAGAAATGTCTATTTACCCCAAGCAAGGACAGACTAGAGAAAGTCCTGCTGTGAGCCACTGACTTTATTATGACTGCTCCCGGGGAGCACAGGTGATTCTCGAACAGCTACATCACCAGAAAGTCTCACCGGAGTCAACTCTTTACCTCTTATACAATAGTAATCAAATCTAAGGGGAGATAGGAGGCTCATGACAGCAATAGGGAGGCCTCCTGCATGAGGGTGCGTGAGGATATCTAAACCTTAGGAGCCGGAGGGGCCTCCCCACTTCCTCTGCAATGGAATGTTAATAGGCCTGATCTAGCGTGCGGGTCATCACGGCTGTTCCGCTTCGAGATAGCAATACTCGTGTCAAGCCAGGAGAAAATAGCTACTACAGCAGTAATGGATTAACTTTAGCCAAAGAGCAGTTTGTCATGTGCCCGTGGCTGCTGGGAAGCCACCTCCGAGTCCTCCGAATGCCCTGCCTGATAACGGTGTCTTTCTTTACCTGGAGTCTTGGACACACCTGACGTACTATGCTAACAGTGTGATTTATGGAGGGCAATGGCGCTCAGTGACATCAACTTGACCCCTGGAGAAGCTGGAGACTGGGGTCAGCCACACAGGCAATCAACCATCTCCTCGTGGCTGAGCCCTAGTAAGAGCTCTGGACTTCGACACTGGGGCGGTGTCACAACAACGCACTGCAGTCTACAGCCCCACTGGGGTGTCACATGCCCCACAGTGCCACTGGGGGAACGATCACAGATGGGCGAGGACCACAGAGGACCCACTTTTGCAGGCCTCTTTCCTTTGCTAGCTTCCATGACACGAACCATCACTGTTAAAGAGTAATGGATTTGCGGAGCTCTGTGAGTTCCTCCTGAATTTGCAGGCTGTCTTGGGGAGCCCCCAAACATGTCAGTTGGTATAAAAAATGAAGCAGCCCCAGAGACCCCTGGTCTGTTCCCTGGTACTATCATACAGTAAGTCTTCCCCAGGTATTTGTTGATAGAGCACCTTTTCTTTTGACACTGGCCTCTGAAACACATCTAACACCCACATGCAGCCTACACCTGTTGAGGTACCCCACTTCCAAATGAGTACTATACTGTAATGTACTGTATGTTTGGGCCTCATGGTTTGTGTTGCCTGCCTTCTTTGAGCATCCTGTCTTTACCCACCACCTTCCCAATTCCTTGTCATTCTTCCAGGGCCAGCTCAAACATGATCTTCCACTGGGGGAGGAAAAAAAATCCCACAGGCCTTACCCTCTTAAATTTAGTCCTGAATTCTGGGGCAGCCTGTGCTAACCTCAGTGGTGACTCATGGTATCAGGGCTGTGAGTGAAAATGACTTCTGTGTAGTTCTGCCTCCAGATCACATTCTAAACCGGTCTTCCACCTCCTCCTCCGAGCACTTTGGAAGCCAAGAGGTGTACATGTTCTCTCTTTAACAGAAGGCTCTGTGTGGCTTCATAATAGATGCTCAATAAATGTCTGTATCACCACACAGAACTGATCTCTCTGTGAGGTGAAATGAAAAGAAGGCTGAGGCATGCTGGGAGGAAGTCGCTTTACACCATTGCCTGCAAAACTCAGTACCATTTTCAGAAGCCAGATTCCATTAACTCATGCTGACCCCGAGGAAGGAAGTTGGGGACACAATTCTCAGAAGGTCATCCTCGCACAGACCTGCACTGTAGCAGACGTGAACATCTCTGAGCATGGGCGAAACCCATACCAGTTTGCAAGATGCTCTTCTAACCTTCTATGTGGCTGTGGGCAGTAAGACTAGCTGTTTGGCCTCCATGGGAGACCACCTCAAAGGCGGCCTAATAGGACATCGCATCCCAGTGTTCACACCCTTTTGTAAACTCCATTCCTGGAGATAATAGATGCTCAATAAATGTTTGCATCACCACACAGACTGATCTCTCTGTGAGGTGAAATGAAAAGAAGGCTGAGGCATGCTGGGAGGAAGTTGCTTTACACCGGTGCCTGGAAAAAAAAAAAAAGTTCAAAGTTCAAGGTCTCTTCTGAGATTCATCTAATCACTCATCTGCAAACATCTGTCTTAGTTAGGGTTTTACTGCTGTGAACAGACACCATGACCAAGGCAAGTCTTATAAAAAAAACATTTAATTGGGGCTGGCTTACAGGTTCAAAGGTTCAGTCTATTATCATCAAGGTGGGAGCATGGCAGCATCCAGGCAGGCATGGCACAGGCAGAGCTGAGAGTTCTACATCTTCATCCGAAGGCTGCTAGAGGAAGACTGACTTCCCAGGCAATTATGGTGAGGGTTTTAAGCCCACACCCACAGTGACCAGATCACACCTATTCCAACAAGGCCATACCTCCAAATGGTGCCACTCCCTGGTCCAAGAATATACAAACCATGATATTCCACTTCTTGGCCCCCATAGACTTGTTCAAACACATGAGTCTATGGGAGCCCATACTTAAATGTATAATGCAAAATGCATTTAGTCCAACTTTCAGTCCTCATCGTCTATAGCAGTCTCAACAATGTTAAAAGTCCAAAGTTCAAGGACTCTTCTGAGATTCATCCAATCACTTAACTGTGATCCCCAAATCAAGACAGGAAACCAGCTGGGCAAACTCCAAACTCTGCATCTCTGTGACTGATGTCAAAGCGGTCTTCAGATCTCCACTCCTTTTTCATCTTTGTTGACTGCAACAAACTTCTTTCACCTGGGCTGGTTCCACTCCCTGTTAGCAGTTTTCCTCAGCATGTATCCCATGGCTCTGGCATCTTTAACATCTTTGAGTCTCCAAGGCAACTTCAGTGTTACAGCTTCTTGTTTCAGTGTCTGGGATTCCACTTAATATTTTGGACTCCTCCTAAGGGCTGGCGTCACTTCTCCAGCTCTGCCCTCTGTAGCACTCTAAGCTCAGGTTGATCCACTCCACTATGGCTGCTGTTCTTGGTGATCATCCCCTGGTACTGACATCTCCAATATACCGGGGTGTTCCATTCCAACTAGGCTTCACCAATAGCCTCTTATAGGCTCTCTTCATGGTGCCAAGCCTTAAATCCTTTGCAATGGTTTCTGAAACACAGCACACATATATATAAAACAAAGTAATGAGAGCTCCCTTCTGAGATTACTTTGAAGAACTGCATCTTCTGTCTGTCTGGTGGCCTTTCCCCCTCACTTTTCTTTGTGTGACAAAGAGCTGAGGAAGGCCTCTGTCCACCCAACTAGCCATCAGGGAGCTGAGGCCCTCAACCTGACAGGTGGAAAAAGACTCAAATCTCACCAAAGGTAGACTTGGAAATGAATCCTTTCTCCATCAAGCCTTCAGAGGAAACCTCAGCCCTGCCTAATTCCTAACTGCCTCTGTGTGGGTCCCAAAGCAGGAAGCAAGCCAAGCCATTGCAGTAGAACCCTGTCCTGTAGAACAGGTGTCACCCTAAGAGTCCAGCATAACCTGGCTTGTTGAAGGTTGATAGTTTCTTGGAGAAGTTGGGAGGGGCATCATTAGACCCTCACCTGAGATTTCAGCAGCTCCTCCCAGATATTTGTATGGAATTCGGCCGCCACTGCTCTTGGCCTAGAGGGCTCAGGGGGTGCTAAAGTGTAGAGGCAGGAGAGGTAACTGAGAGGGGTTCCTACGTGGTTGTGGGGAGGACATCATTCTTGCTAAGTGAAGACTTCCCATTTTGGCTGCTTTGGGATTCTCCACAGTTCTTCAGGTATTACCCCTCACCCATGCTTTCTGTAACCAGGCCCAAAAAACTCTCTTGTTCCCCTCTGGGAACAAAGACGATGAGGACCAGATTAGATCATCCAGGCGCAGAGCTCGGAGCAGTGACTATGTTTAGGAAAGTCATTATTATATATTACATCATACAAATATCGACGGTATTTACTCAGCTAAACCCTCATGGCTTAAGTTCTTACCTGCATTAGCAGGTCCTATCGATCGCACACCACCCACGAGATCCAGCTCTCCCACAGGCCGGTAAAAGGTAGGTTCTGGGGCAGAGAGCAGCGGTCTGTGCAAACCGCTTCAGTCTAGAAAGTTAAGGCCAGGTGGGACCAAGATCCTTTTCTCTGCCCTCACCCTGAGCACCCTTGATTTTGGCTAAGGACAAAGTTGCTCACCAGAGTCTAATCAAAGTACTATTTGCAAACACATTTACGAACAGTCAGGATCCATTCCCCCTGATTGTTAAGGGGAATTCAATACCAAATCATTACAATTAAGTCCCATTATGGACAGTCAGAATATAAAATAGCCCTTGGCAGGGATTTGCCAATGCAGTCAAAAGACAATTGCCCCACCCACCCACCTGCCATTGAAGGCTTCTGGACTGGGAGGGCTCCCGACTTACAACTGAGTCATCCTAACCCACAATCAATATGGATCTCTGTGGGGGACAGTAGTCACTGGGCTGAGACAGGCTCAGCGGCAAATTTATTCTGGAGTTGAAACGACTCCTGTCCCTGTCACTGCAGCAGCCAGCACATCATGGCAACTGGCATGGTAGCACATGGGTCCCTATGGGGAGTAAGGAACTGAGAGGGAAAGAAAGTCCGGTAAAGGACCAGCGAGGGTCCAAAGTACTTCTACTGTGGTATTGTGTAATTTCTACCTGGGGAGACATAAACAAATGTCTACTTTACCTGAGTGGGGAAAAGGAACACTTCTACCCAAATCTAGCTAAGCGAACTAGTAAGTTTATTGGGTTTCCTTACAGAAATGTGAATGCTGGGCCACTTACAGAAGTGTGAGCCCAAGACGGGTGTGTCTTATCAGAAAGTCCCATCCTTAAATGGATGACAATTTCTCTGTAGCTGCAAAGATGGAGCCCCCTTCAGTTATCCATCCACATTCTGTCTATGTTAGCACCTCATGAGCAGAGATATGTATGGCTTAGAGGTAGGGATGAAGGAGGGACTGGCTGGAATCTCACAGGAGGGCTCCCAACCTTCCCACTCCCTCTTAGTATGAAGGGAACACCTATGGGCTTGATCTTGGGGTGGGAGGCGGGGGTTTGCAGGTCGTCACAGATGATCGGATGTGGGTAATGAATGGCTCTTATGCTCTGAGGACTGCACTCCCTAAGTCTCAGCTTTTTATGTTGAGGGTTTTCCCATTTGCAATGGAAAGATCATTCCAGTGCAGAGTCAAGAAAAGCCACAAAGGAAATACAACCAGTGAGGTGGCGTGCAGGCTCCATATCTGGAAGCCCTGCACATCCAAGGAGAAGGGAAAAGAACATTCTACGTATGTTCTGGGCCACAGAGAGTCTGTCAGAGGCTTCCTCAATTGAATCTGACTCCCATTTTCTTTTTAAGAACTGCTTGCGGGCAACCAGACACCTTTGAGAACTGCTCTCTCCAGTGTTCCTTCCCAGGCCTCCCCTGGGCCAGGAGCCTCTGCATCTTTGTTCTCTCACTCCCTTGAGCTGATGGCACAGAGACTGCAGGAAATGAACAAAGCCACAAATGTCTGTTGCCTGTAAGACTCTGTGTGTGTGTGTGTGTGTGTGTGTGTGTGTGTGTGTGTGCTGGAGAATGTGCGTGTACTGACTAATGAGCATCCGAGATATCTTCGGGAAGGCAGGATCAAATAATTGCTGTCAAAGCTATGCTTTTGATTAGCTTTTGAGTCCCAAAGCTAATTGTCCAATGTAATAGGCATCTGCTATTTTTCATAAATGTGTTTGAATTTCACAAGCCAAGTGATTTTTTTTTTTAACCAGAAAGTCAAAAACTCGGGAAATAATACATTTTGTATCCCATCTGGTCCCTCTCAATTTAACAATGAATAGAAGGCTAAACAGAAATCTGAGTTACAAACTTAGCAATTAACCCTCTTCTGCTGGTCCTGGAGAAGAGCGGAAGAGCTGCACCTGGCAGGAGCCTGGATATCTCATGCCAACAAGGCGCAGGTACAGAGTTCTCTTAAGCCTAGTGTATCTAGGAGATCAAGTGCACAGCCCTGAGGGGTCTACACAGCACAAGAGGCTGAATTCAATGTGTAACGTGTGTCTGGCCCCTAGGAGGCTGTGTTCCGAGGGATGGGGCTCTTTTGGCAAGTTTCATGCTGTCTTCAGTGAGAAATGGGATTATGTCGGTCTGTAACTTATTACCTCTGCCTCCCCAACAGCCTTCACACTCCACATCTGCAGCCATATACCTGTCACAGGAGCGAGCTCTGAATTTAGCCTTGCTAAGAAGAATCCAACTTCCCCCCGGTGTTGACGCAGTTCAGCTAGCATGCGAATGTTTCCTAGGAGATGGACAGCCATCATACCAAACGAGTCTCTTCCCAAGAGAGTGACTCTTCCCAAGTCCAGTGGCTGCTGCTATGGTTTGAACTGCGGTTACTTACAGGAGTACCACAGATACTCACCACCAGATAATGTTTCAGTAACCTTTAATGGCTTGCACGTCTCTGAGGAGGGGCAGGGCCTCATGAACTCCTACCGGCAGCAACCGTTAGCTGCTATATATTCTGGAGGGGATGGGTAACCTCATATGTCTAGTGCCCTGCCTCCTGAGCCCTCCCTCCTTCCCACAGGAGATAGATGTGAGTGTGTCCCTTAGTGGCTCTGATATTGTGAGGGCCTCTTGTTAACCACATCCTACTGTGAAGTCAAGTCTGAAATGATCAAGTCATGCCTGGAGTTCTGCAACATCACCTTTCCCTCAATGGCGTGAACTAGTAAACTGTGTGGGCACAAACCATGGGTGATGGCATAAGTGAGCATAGTACACAGTAGGCTCTGAAAGGCAGCATAGCACACAGTAGGCTCCCATAGCAGACAAGTCTGAAGCATCTACTGAGCAAGCGTTGGGTCCCTTGCTACTTTGTCCTGTACTTCTCGAGGCTTTGTCTTGTGTGACTACAGTCCTTACTCTGCTGTGCAGGCTGATGAAAGAGCCACCACTGGTCATTATGCAGGAAGAAAAGGGAATCAAGTGGGTCTCACACTGGCAATTAAATGGCCAGTCACCACTTTCAAATGCACTCCTCTTCTTATCTGTTGTATGAGGGCACACCATGGGTGCCCTCAGGAATAGGCAGTACTACGTCACCATCTTGTGAGTAGAACCTGCATCGTCATTGGACACCACATGTTTTGGTAACTCCATCTTGGAATTCCCAGCCTCTAGCACTCTGAGCAACACTTTCTGTTGTAATAATTTATTTGTTGGTCCAAAATGACCACGGGACTTAGGGGATAGCTCAGGGTGGGGTATGAGGGTATAGTGCTTGCTGTATGAATGTGAGATATCTCAGTGCTGGTTCTGAGAACCCTCATAAAATGCAGACAGTAGCAAATATGTTTGTAATCCCATAGCTACTACTAGAAGATGGCAGGTAGTGTTAGGAGATTCTCTGGAAGCTATGACCTCTGTCTCAAACGAGGAGAAAGGGGATGGGAGATACTAAAGTTGTCCTCTGATCTCTACATATACACCACAGCACATGCGCTCCCACACAAACAAACACAGACAAGTATAACAACACACACACACACACAGAGATCACATGTCTCCATCCAATCACCCGGTCCCGTTAATGCAACTCTACTGCTTAGATGGAGTATAGAAAAGAATTTTGGGCAAATGGGACTTATGTCTGTCATGAGGGAGATGTAGCCCTAGGAGAGTGGTGAAAGCAACAGACAGACAGACAGATCTGGTTCTGTTCAAGAAGGAATGTTGAGACTTCTAGAGACTTCTATGAATGGATCACCGGGAGAGACTGCACAAGAGTTTTGTAGACGTTTTAAAAACACTAGGATGCTGAGTTAAGTCATTTAGATGCTTTCTAAAAGGATGCATTCAGTATCCGGCTCTCACATGGTTTTGAATAAGCCTTGTGATATGCTTGGTAGGCCCGTGACCCCTCCCGAATCCATGTTGAACATGACCTCAGTGTGACAATACAAAGAGATGGAGATTACAGGAGGTAATGGAGCCATGAGGGTTACAACCCCAGACACGGGATCATTGATCATCTCTTGTGCTATGTGAAGGCACAATGTTCCCCAGGAAGACATGACACTAAGTCACCATCTTGAAAGCAGAGCCTGAGCTTCCACTAGTCACCAAGCCTGGTGAAGCCTCCGTCTTGGACTTCCCAGGCTCCAGCACTCAGATGGATACATTAAGGTGTGACAACTCACCCAGACTCAGGCATTTTATTATAGTAGCCCAAGAAAAGGAGAGAACAGGAAAAATCCAGGCTGCCAAGCCCAGATGGAATCCTTAATGCCTAATCAAGATGTGCCCAAGACGGAGAGGTCCACAGCTGTTAGAGAAGCAAGTTTTAAGGTCAAGGGCCAAAGCTGGAGGGAGTTTCACCTCCCCTATCACAAGTGGGGCAATCATCCTCAATACACAGTCAGAAGTTGGCCCCTGCTTACCGGGGTGGCTGTCACAGCAGATTCAGGTCTTTAGGCAATAAGTTCTTATGCAATATGGCTTCTATACAACAATTCCCATACAACTTTGTGGAGCAGATGTTGTTACCCTGTACAAGGATTAGAGAAGTAAAATTCACCGAGTATCAATCAGTTCTTAAGTAGCAGAGCTGAGCTCAAATCCCTATGAAATCAAAGCTTGTCCCTCTTTCCACGGTGGTCCCACCCTCCAGACTCCTAGCCCCTTCTCTTCTGTGCCTCACAGATGAGAAAAAGAAACTCTGAAGCAGCCATCTTCCCAGTCAAAAGAAAGATGGCTGGCCCCTTGTACGGGCTGCTTTGTCTTAGCCCCGGCCGTCCTCTTCCCCATAAAGCTTCATTCCCGTGAAGAAGCAATTCCTCACCCATCACACCCTGATATCGGAATACACCCAAACCCCATCCTCTGCTTAATTTAAAGATATTTATGTCACACTTTGAAATGTCAAACGTTTTCATTAAATCGTCTCGCACTTGGACTGACAAAAGGACGCGGAAATGTTTGGGACCTGCTTTCATCTCAATCAATTAGGCATCGAGTCGTCCTAGCAGTGTGACGAAAAAAAGAACATTTTAATTTTAGAGCTAATTAAATATCAACAATTGGAATGCAGCGACACTTAACCTGCGCCAGCCCATTATTTACCAGGAATATAATGCACTGACTCCAGCTAGGAAGTGAGTTGTAGTCATTTTAATATCAGCTGTCACAGACCAATGGCTCTCTTTTGTTTTGCTCCGGAGCAATCATCTCCCAGCCTCTGTGGAGATCACTTCTATCCTCCTGCTTGACACAAGATTAATTAAGGTGTGTTCCATGCAGGACCACCAGCTGAAGGAAGTCACGATGGTCCTGGACTGACCAGAGGATTGGCCAGGGCTCACATGGCTCAAGGGGAAGGAGTGTGGGTCTAGAAATGGATGTTTTGGCTGCGAGTAATAGAAAAAAAAGAGCTAGAGAGATGACTCAGTGGGCCAAGTGATTGCCTTATAAATAAGCAGACATGTGTTCCGTGTCCAAACACAAGTTTAAAAAAGTCATATTTAGTGGCATGCATTTGTAGTTCCAAAACAGGGGAAGGGCGGTGGGCAAGTGGAGTCCTTCTCATTAGCCAGCCAGTGAGAGACTGCGTCTCAAAGACAAAACAAACAAATAACAACAAAAGTGAATGGAGACTGAAGAAGAACACCTGAGGTTTTCCTCTGGCCTCCACATCCAGGTGCACCCAATACATACAGATGTGTGCCAGCACACGCGTACGCGAGCACACACACACACACACACACACACACACGCTCCAACATATGCACAAACATGCATGCTCATACAAACATTTACACAAGTAAACAAGAAAGACGGGAAGATGGAAGGAAGGGAGGGAGGAAGGGGGGAGGAGGGAAGGGAAGGGAAGGGAAGGGAAGGGAAGGGAAGGGAAGGGAAGGGAAGGGAAGGGAAGGGAAGGGAAGGGAAGGGAAGGGAAGGGAAGGGAAGGGAAGGGAAGGGAAGGGAAGGGAAGGGAAGGGAAGGGAAGGGAAGGGAAGGGAAGGGAAGGGAAGGGAAGGGAAGGGAAGGGAAGGGAAGGGAAGGGAAGGGAAGGGAAGGGAAGGGAAGGGAAGGGAAGGGAAGGGAAGGGAAGGGAAGGGAAGGGAGAAAGAAAAAGAAAGGAAAACTAAAAAAGAAAATCTCAGAGTCTGAGTAATGGCTCATTGGTTAAGAGCACTTGCAGCTCTTGCAGAGGACCTGGGCTCAGTTCCTGGGACCCATACCGTGGCTCTCAAACATTCATAACTCTAGCTTCAGGGCCTCTTCTGGCCTCCACAGATAGCAGGCATGTACATTGTGCACATGAACACATGCAGGCAGGACACTCATGCACATAAAATAAAGAAGTAACTATGTGAATAAAGAAATAAATCTTTACAAAACAGAACAAATCCTATCTAAAAGCATTGATCAGTGAGGGTTTATGACTTCCTACAAAGGAAATGTGTATGTGTGTGCATGTGCATGCACCCATGTGTGTGCACATGTGTGTGCACATGTATATGTGTGCATGAGCATATGCATGTATGTGTTCATGTGTGCACCTGTGTGTACATGTGTGTGCATGTGTGTATCGCATGTACATGTTTGTGTGTTCATGTGTTCCTGTGTGTGTTCCTGTGTGTGTGTGCACATGAGTGTACATGTGTGTGTTCATGTGTGCACATGTATATGTACATGCACTAGTGTGTGTGCATGTGTTGCATGACAGGGTCACTCAAAGTCAAGGCCTGGAGGTGTGGCCCCAGTAGCTCTCTTCTGCCCACCCTGCCATCTTCAACATGTACAATGCTACCGTTCTCAGTGACAAGATAAACACTGCAGTTCTACTCCCCACACTGGATGAAATGCTGGGGGAGAGACTTCCTGCATTCATCCGGAGACCCTGCTTGCTACTTTGGAGGAGACCTGGCTCAGGTAATACCCCCACAGCACCTGCAGGCGGTAACTGATCTACAGGTTTAAGACTCCCTCTTCCACTGCCTTCCCCTTGACCCAGGGTCTCATCTAGGACACCCCATTGTTTTGGGTCATCTCATGTCTGGTCTGTGACAGGTTCTTGGCTTCTCCCAGTCTCTGATTACTTTTCTAATCTCAAGAAGTGCCTCATAGGAGTCTATGTTGGGTGCAGGGATTTGAGATTTCCTGACGTTTTTCTCATGGTCAGACTGGGCTTATGGCTTTTAGGGAGGACAGTGTAGTTAAAGTTCTTCACCTTCTGTGGGGGAGGGGGAGGTGAAAGCCACTCTGCTTATCGCTGATTCTTTTGAGTGTGGTCACCTGGTCTCCCCATCTCCTGGCATCTCTTTGTTAATGAGGAAATTTTTTCCCAGTGCTTCCAACACTTGCTTGTTCCCATACACATGCCTCCACTGGATACTCAGAAAGGAAGGGCACATGGGTGGGACCATAAACCCAATACCCATGATCAAAACAGGGTCCTGTTAGTGAGACAGAGCAGGACAATAGGAGCCAGTAGCAAACAGAGAGGTGCCTAACAATGCTTTTCAAAGATGATACTCACATGTGGAGCCTCTTGGACTTCCTACTGTGCAGAAGAAAATGAATGAAGGACAGCCGTGGACATCAGACTGCAGACACAACTTGAGTCCCAGAAGCCACCTGAGATGACGTTATGCTGCATGCCATGGCACAGGCTCCAGAACCTGAGAGCTCTGGAGGATTGGCAGTCAAATCCTGGTTGCCAACTGCCAGCTATGTGATCTGGGGTCCATCCCTCATTGGCATCCCCTGCACTACAGTGTTGACATCCATAAAATGGGGATGAGGGCAGCATCTTGCTCATGACGGTAAATGAGAACCCTGGTGACCTGTGTACTGTCCGTGAGGGTTCTAATGAGACTCGAGCAGGAAATGCTGCAAAATGAAGCAACATGTGGCCAGAAATCGAGACGTGAAGGAGAAAGTGACACTGAAGAATGGGGGGAAGCGTAACAAGAAGTCACCAGATCTGGGTGTGGTGGTGCATGCCTGTGACACCAACACTCAGAGAAGTTAAGGCAAGAAGATCACAAGTTCAAGGCCATCCTGGGGTATGAAGTAAGTCTGATGCCAGTGTGAGCCATATACCCTAGGTCAAAAAAAAAAAAAAGTCAGCCCTACAGTGCTTAAATCTTAGGGTCACAAAGCTCAAGGGGTCCCCAGAGACTGGGGGCCTCTCAGCTTCTGTGATATTGTTTTATAAGCCTGGCTCGAGGCAATTTGTTTTATTAATTTGTCTGTCTTGCACACAGAGCGCCGGCTCTTTTCGCATGTATGAATTATTTTATAATAAAAATAACCATCCATCAGACCCCTCCACTCCATCTGCAGGGCACGGTGGGACTATGGAGTTAGAGCCATGCACACGGTTGACAAGGCAAGCCTCCCATGATGCTCCAGCGGGCTCTGCATGATGATGGGGAACAGGTGGAGGACTTGGAGTGAGACCACCTGGGTCTAACCTGGTCATTACCTGGATGTGTGACTCAAATCTAGTCACCTCTTCTAGCCTTACTGTCTTCTGCGGTGAGACAGAATAGGGGGCTTTTCCTTCCTGCTCTTCAAGGCCCCGGGGGAAAGATCTAGAAACAAGCCCTGTAACTCTGGATCATTTTGCTAAAAGCCCCCAGGCAGTGGACTTATGGGATGACTTCTAGAGCCTCTCACCAGACCTTTCTGGGTCCCCAGCTTAGTATACACAAGTGAGCATGTGTATTCCTCACTTCTTCCCAGGATCATTGGTCTCTGGACCACGAGGATGAAGGGAGCAGAGTCAACAAACAGGATTTCTGACAGCCCGTGAGCATGAGTGGAAAGGGCATTCTGGGATCAGCTTCGGGGTAAATCAAGGGTTATATAGTTTGGGGAAAGGGGTATAGGAATATCCGGGGTGAGCAAAGGTCATTGGATGCACTGGCTGGTTTTGTGTGTCAATTTGACACAAGCTGGCGTTATCGCAGAGAAAGGGAGCCTCCTTTAAGGAAATGCCTCCACGAGATTCAGCTGTAAGATTCATTAATGAGGGAGGGCCCCGCCCATTGTGGGTGATGCCATCCTTGGGCTGGTAGTCCTGGGTTCTATAAGAAAGCAAGCTGAGCAAGGCAGGGGAGCAAGCCAGTATGTAACATTCCTCCATGGCCTCTGCATCAGCTCCTGATTCCTGACCTGCTTGAGTTCCTGTCCTGACTTCCTTTGGTGATGAACAGCGATGTGGAAGTGTAAGCTGAATAAACCCTTTCCTCCCCAACTTGCTTCTTGGTCCTGATGTTTGTGCAGGAATAGAAACCCTGACTAAGACATTGGCTGAAGGCTAAGGCACTGAGAAGTCTCATTATCATGGAGAGACATTCCAGGACCCTCAGGTGCTTGCTGATCTGGTTCTTATCAGGAAAAAGGAAGTTAAACTTGTAATCTAATCAAGGCTGTGTGGCATTCGGCAGGTAGAGGGTATTGAGATTTCGAGCTCCCCAAACAAGGTCAGAGAAGAAGAAACGCTGCTGACAAAGGGAGTCTGCCATTTTGCACTAAACTCAGGGTAATGTCAGCCTTTGACCTTAGTTAGCTGGGCAACATATTTGTCTAACATTTCCAGGATAATTTTCAGATCTAAGGCTCTGACATCTGGTCACCTTCGACACCCAATGGTTCTCTTTCTTCTTGGATATCAGTCCTTGCCCTTTTTTCTTCTAAAGGAGCCCTCAGTTGCTAAGACCAGAAGTGAGTCCAGGGCTTTCCCTTCCTTCTTCCACTTCTTAAAAGTAGACAAACTGTCTGTGTGTACCAAAATACCTGAGCTTAAACATTTTAAACTCAGCTCCCACAGCTTCAGCGATTTCTGTCCTTAGTTACTTGGCCTATTGCTTTGGGCCTCTGTCAGCTCAGTTCTGCACAGTAGGAAGCAAGGTGGTGAGAAGGGATGCTTAGGGAGCTGAAGCAGACACAAAGAAAAAGGACCAGGATGTGGAACCGCCCCTTCCACTGGGCCCCGCCTCCCACAGCTTCAGCTCCTTCCACAGGCTGACCATGAAGCCACAATACATCCAGGGCTAGTGGGGAATTGGGTGATAACTTACTCTGAGTATGATCTGACAGATCCTGCTCATCTTGGGACGTCTCACGCCACAGAGGGACAGCTCAGCTCTAACCAGATGTGGGACTTCAGACATGTCCTCAACTCTTTGGAGAAGGTGACTGTTACAGTTGTGCGTGGATTTGTGTTCAGGTTGCATGGGGCAACAGGTGTGCTGTGACTAAGGAAGCTGGAGTGGCTGAGTTTGGTGGAATGTACCTGTAAGCCCAGAACCCCGGAGGCTGAGGCAGGAGGACTGGACATGGGAGGTCATCTTGAGCTGCACAATGAGGTTCTGTCTCAAAAACCAACAGGCTATGGAGACAGCTGTGAGAAAAGTGTTTGCCTCGCAAGTACAGGGTCATGAGTTCTAACCCCAGAAGCCGTGTGGAAATGTCAGGTGTAGTGGTGTGTACCTCACAATCAATCCAAGCACAGGAGAGGCAGAGACAGACAGATCTCTGGGGCTCATGGCCAGCCAGCCAGCCTAGATGAACTGGTAAGTCCAGGGAACCAAGAGAGAGGCACTGTCTCAAACAAAACAGAACAAAACAAAGAGAAGATGGGTGGTTTGGGAGGAATGATACCTGAGATTGACCTCTGGTATGCATGGGCAACATCAACGGGCACATACACACGTGCACACACACACATGTACACATGCATACACATTCACACACACACACACATAAACACATGCACATACATGCACACACATGCATGCACACACATACATGCATGCACACATGCATAACGCTCACTTTCACACGAAATAACCTGGAACAGTTTAACATACCAGTACCTGCTGTTTGGTAAGCAATTAAAAAAAAAAAAAAAGCATCCAGGAAAACTATTAAAATATCCAGAAAAAAAAAGTCATTTGTACAGAAACGGAATCTGTGGTGGTTTCTCCCTTCACTCCTTTCAATGCTTCTTGTGAATATTAGCTGTGGTCACTGGGTGATTTTTATCTAAGCAAATACATCACTAGTTTCCCTGAAAGCTCTTGAATCACATGCTAGACCTTGGTCTCTGATCCTGCCCACTGGAAATAGTTACAGGAAGTGGAACAAAGAGGGAATCTACCCAGAGAATTCCAGGAAGAGGAACGGCTGGTCAGAATGAAGATGGCCATGCAGCTGATTCTCCCAGCCAAACGGGTTCCTTCCTGAGAGAAGGCAGAAGGGAACAGATTCTTAAGAGGAGCATGCCTGGCCTTGTTTCCTGTTCTCACAGCAGGGTCAGTGGCAGGAGGACCAGGAAAGCAGAATGCAAATGCTCCTGGACACAGAGTCCAGTTCCTGCATCTCCCCTCCTACTGGAGAACATTCCTGAAACGAGGCTACGAAGCTCCTTTTGAAACAGCCTGACTGGACGTTCTGCGGAATGAGCAGAATGCTGTGTTGTAGATTCTGTGGCACATCCCCAGCTGAGCCATCAATGATGCCAGAATGAATTAGTTATGTCTACCCTGGGTGCAGGAGGAGAACCTTGCCAGCACATCTCGGCCTATGGTCCATTGGCCAGGGCCTTGCAGCTCTCTCCTCGGCCACATGGAATCTTAAATGGTTAGTGGTCAGGATGCGCTGTAAGCTGTGGGCAGGAGACAGGACAGGGAGAAGCTTGGAGTGTGACAGCTTGGCGGGGGCCTCTAATCCCATGTGTGCCTCTTCACGTCTCTTCTGTCATTGCCTCAGATGAGCAAGCCGACCATCCTTAGGCTTCTTGATCCCAAAGAAGATTCTAGTGCCACTGCCCCACACTGCAGCCATCAGCTCCAGCCTGTGATACACCAGAGTGGGGTTTGGCTTCTGCTTCTTGGACTTGAAATTGATCCGAAAACAAATATTGTATCCTCAGGAGTTGTCCTAGTTTGGGTTGGTTTGTTTGTTTGTTTTTGAGACAGGGTTTCTCTGTATAGCCCTGGCTGTCCTGGAACTCACTCTGTAGACCAGGCTGACCTCGAACTCAGAAATCTGCCTGCCTCTGCCTCCCAAGTGCTGGGATGAAAGGCGTGTGCCATCACTGCCCAGCTCTAAGTTTGGATTTTATTGCTATGAAGAGACACCTTGATCATGGCAACTCTTATTAAGGAAAATCATTCATTAGGGCCGGCATACAATTTCAGAGTTTTAGTCTATTATCATCATGGTGGGAGCATGGCATTGTGCAGGCAGACATGGTGCTGGAGAAGGAGCTGAGCGTTTCACATCTTGATGCACAGGCAGCGGAAGGGGACTGTTATTCACAGGCAGTCAGGAAGAGGCTCTGATTCCACACTGAGCAGAGCTTGAGCACAGGAGACCTCAAAGCCTATCGACATGTGACACACTTCCTCCAACAAAGTCACACCTACTCCAATAAGGCCACACCTCCTAATGGTGCCACTCCCTATGGTCAAGTATTAAAGCACACGAGTCTACGGGGAACAAACCTATTCAGACAACCACAGGGACTCAGGCTCGAGAGATTAGCACTGCACTCCTGAGTCTGCACACCTGAGCCTGACCTCTCATTGCATCTCCCCCATCTGTAAAATGGGAATAAAAAGTGTCTACTTGGTAGAGAAGACAGAGACATTATTTATGTGCCAGACAGGAGCAGTCACGAGAAAGATGTGAAAGATATGTAATTATGCCAAGAAGAAGGCACAATTAGAAATCATTCTAGAAAGTTCTGCAGATGGGGATGTAATCAGAAAGTGTGCAAACGTTCTTGCAATACACTCCTGCTACAGCCAAGTCCTCTCCAGCATCGTCAGCATGTCTCCCCCTCAGCCATTTCCATTAGCAAATAATCACATGTAGGAGCCCTGACTTGGAAAAAAAAGAAGCCAGTACCTTCCCAGGCCTGTCCTGGACACCCATGCCTGAAGCTACACTCCTCTCCTCTTCTCCATAGGAAAACTCTCACCTGTCAGCCCCTCTTCCTGGTGCTCACTGTTCACTTGGTAACAGCCAAAGTCCTGAAGAGGACATATAAGCCATGTGACTTGTTCTCTTCTAACTATTCCAAAGCAGGTGCCTTCTGCTGCTGCTCCTCACACAGCTCAAGTGATAAACCAACCTGCCTCCATCTTGGGCTTGAAAGCCATCTCATAGTAAAGACCAACTAGGTTCATTCCTGTTTTTGATTAAATCTATATCTCAAGGATTGGGCTATGCCCCACCTGTAATCCTAACTACATATGATTCTGTTCTGCTTGCTCCAGGACATGGCAGCCATGTCTCTGTTTCAAAAGATTATTCTGACCACCTGTTGTTGTGACCACCTGTTATGACCACCTGGTATGACCACCTGGTATGACCACCTTGTGACCATACTTTTGTTTTAGGAGAGTGTTATGACCAATTTGCTATGTTTATGTTCTGCTTCAGTAACCCCACCATCTGCCTGCCAAATCCCCCATTTGGAAACTCGTAGACTATAAAACCCCTCATCTTACCTATACCCAATGCTCATCTCTTGAACCTCACATTTAGGGGAACACAGGAAAAATATTGCTTTAATTAATTGCTTTTTAATTGGTTAAATTGGTTTGGTCAGGATTTGGGTCAGTGGTCTTTCTTGAATAGGTGGGATTAACATAAGCTCCTTCTGCCTTCTTGGTCTTCACATTGGCCGTTCCCTCTTTTCCCCTTGTTCCCCTCCTTCCCATCTTGGTTCTTCACAGCACCATGCTTTTCTCACTGGCAGCAGCATGCGACCCCGACTCACACATCCAAGTGTGTTAGAGATGGTTTACTTCTGTACTTCAAGAGAGTGGCGCTCATCACCTGGAAGGACACTCCGCCATGCTGTGCTGTTGCAGATGGCTCCTGAGTTCCCCAGGCTTGAGCCTCTCTTGCAGGAACATCACTAGCAATAGCACCAACAAAGAAAAGAACCCTACCCAGCCACCAGAGCCCCGAGCCAGCATCCTATTCCAGCCAAACACTACCCTCCAAGCTGAGTGTTGGTTCCACGGCTGGCCCTACCTGAAGAGCAATGCTTTTGGGTCCCAAGGATAAATATGAAGATATAGAGACCCCTGCCAATCTCCTTCTGCAGGCCTTGGTACAGCCACCTTTGCTAGGGAGACATAAGGCTTGCTAGACTTGTCTAGCGTCTAGGGGGAAAATGGACTTTAGTCCTTCACCAAATAGGTTAAGAACAACCATATTGAGCTAGGATGGATCTAGGTAACACCTTGCATGCACAAGGCCCTGGGTTCTATTTCTTTACCTCCATAAAAGAAACAGGAGGAGGGGCAGGGGGAAGGGAAAGAAGAAAAGGAAAAGGAGGAAGGACCAGGAAGAGGAGAAGGGAGGAGGAAGGAGGAGGGAGGAGGGATGATTGGGGAGGAGGAAAGAGTTGGGAGGAATGAGGAGTGGGGAGGAGTGGAGAGGAGTTCGGAGGAGGGAGGAGTGGGGAGGAGGAAGGAGTGGGGAGGAGGGAGGAGTGGGAAGGAGGGTTGAGAAAGAGAGGAGAAAGGAGATCAACAACAGCCACACACACCCCTACTAGATCCTCTTTCCCATCTCTGTCTCTGGTATTTGAACTGGACCAGGAAAACTCAGCTTTCTCTCCTCCCCACGGCATGGGGCTCCTGGGCTCTTGCAACTTCTCATCATGGGCCTCCCCAGGTTCCCTGTGGTAGTCAACCTTCTTCCAGACACCAGCTCTTTCATTGTCCCTCTCTGGCTCTGTAACTTTGAGCCAGCCACTTACCCCAGCAAACATTCCCTTCACCTGGTCTGAACAGTTTTAGGGGTTGCGACCACCCAGTCACAGAGGCTCAACTCTTCCTTACAGCATGAAAGTGACCACAGAGCTTATGGCAAGCAGTGCACATGTCAGTAATATAAGGAATAAATAAATCTTTATTAGTGCAGATAGCAAGCAAGCTATGTCTAATCACCTCTGGGAGGTGGCTTGCTCCTCCTGGCCTGTGCATTAACTTTTCTGAGACTCTTCCTTACACATAAAATAAAGACAGTAGCACCTTCGTGAGATCACAATCCATGCTTGGCTTTAGGTTTGTGTGATCGGCAGCAACCTCCCACCATGCACCACACACCCCTACCCCAGACGGTCCTGGGTGGACATCACCCGCTTCCCACACTCCGAGCCAGCCCACCTAGTGTGCTATTATTTATTACTCGGCTAGCTATTGTGCGCCTCCTTTCTGCTTGGCCAGATCACCTCGGGACACCTGATTAGGCTGCCTAGCAGCATAATAGAGGTGCCAGGGCTGGAATGCAGTCCCCTTGCCATCTCTGACTGCACTGTTTCCTGCTGAATTTTCTCTTCATTTAGCCTTTTTCTCTTTTCTTTACTTCCTGCTCATTTTCCCCACCTCTCCTAATCTGCTTAACAATTTGTCCCCCCAACCCCACCCCATCCCGTGTCCCCACTGCAGCCTGTGCTCCTCCTGGTGTCCCTAATAGCTTGGCTGTGCCAGCCTTTAATAAAAGCTGCTGACAGAGAAATCCAAGCTAACTGAATTACTTCCTCATTAAAGAGCGGGAAGAATCCAGGGCCCCGTGTGGGCCAACCTCAGCTCTCTCTGCATCCTATCACCTGGGCTCAAACAGCAGAGGCCACCTGGTGGTGCCTGGCATCCCCTCAGAGGTCAGAGAGAGGTTATGGGTCAGTTCCAGGGTGGGGCTGATCTCTGAATCAACTCCCACTCCCCAAGCTGGTCACTTTCATGGGCTCCGAGCTTCAGGCCAGCCGAGAGAACAGACTAGAGGTGACTTGTCCAAGGTCGCCCATGCCTCCTCCCCTTCCTTATTTCGGGCCAGGCTGCTAGTTTTGGCATGAACAGGTGACAGTCTGCTCTTGGCTTCAGAGAAGTCTGTCTTCTGGCAAGACTGTGAAGAGACACCCTTGAGAAAGAGATGTCCAGGTCTGCTGTCATCCCCTTCCTCCCCAAGGTCCTGTCAGATGGAAGACAAATAAATGTGTTGCCCATGTCTCCCTGATGTGGCTCCCTTGTCAGGTCCCTCACGCCACCATGATTCCGTTCCTCACAAACCCACCCCCTCTTCCCCAGGCCAGGGCTCTCTCAATGCCAGGCAACAGGAGAGAGAGTGTTCGATGTATGTAAAGCAGGGAAGCCGAAGCGGAGATCCCGAAAGCAGCCGCTTTGTGAACCTTTTACTCACAGGCTCTGCAAGATTTACTTGTTCTTTTGTTTAAGGAAACACCTTAATGGTCCCACAGGCCCCTGGATACTGCTAAATGGGAGAAGATAGAATCAAAGAAGCACAGAAGGAATTGCTTCGTACTGGAAAGCAGGGGGCAGTGTAAGAGGGGCTGCAGGAAGAGGAGAACAGAGCAGACATACAAAGTAGGACTAGAAGAGAGGCCTTAGACTGCTAAGTCCCAGCCACCTACCCAGAGCCATGCCATGCCGGCCTGGTGCCACACAAAGGGAAAGAAAGAATTCCTGGAAACAAGCTGTGTCTGGGGAGACTGGTTGACTGGTGAGAACTTCAGTCCTGTGGAAAGTCTGGAGTGTTTTGGGGGCCAGAGCTAGTTAGTTCCCTTGTCATGGCTAGGCCTAATGTTAAACCTGAAAACCACAAGAAGACCCAATCCCCAGTTGCTTAATTAAAGCAAGCTTTATTCAATACTGGCCGGGATGATGGACTCTGGCCAGGTCCAGACCTGGGATTCCCAGAGGGTAGTGCTGGACTGAGTTAGTCAGGAGCTCGTAAAGGCAGAACCCATAAAGTTATGTCCTTCCCGCCTCACCCACGCCTTACCACATTGGGATGTGGTAAGCGTACATCCCAATGGACTTCCTCCTTTCCTATCTCCCGCCTATTGTAAACTAGGTGCTTGCCTTCCAGCAACTTGTCAGTGCCAGAGCTTGTGTCATCACCGGCCACCACCAGGTAAGGCGTATTTCCACAGCTGCTATGTGATACTCCCACCCCTTGTTCTCTCTCTGTCCTGCTCGTTCTGTCTTTAAGCCTCTCTCTCCCATTCTCTCTGTCTGTCTCTCTCTTCCTGTCTGTCTCTCTCACACATCCCATCCTAAGATGGCCTTTCACACACACACCCTCCCCCCCAATTAACCTCTTGAGTTAATCTGTTGCACGGTCTAAACTCTTGGCCTCATACCTTGGCCCAGACCGGCCAACGCACCATTCATCACCCATCCTAACATGACCAACATGTGTTCAAGCTCATCCTGTGTACTTGGGACAGCCAGCCATGTTCACTGAGGTGGAAATGTGTGGCTTGTTATCTTACATGAGCAACAGTGCCCAGCATTCCAGGGAGTTACCTGTCCTTGGGCAGTGGGCCTTACAGGTTAACCTCAGCCCTCACCCTAGCCTTCCAGAACAGCCATTCCTTGCCCGTTTCTGTATCTGTAGCTTGTAGCTAACAAGTAGAAACCTGTGGGAATCTCTTTGCCACTAGCTTCCACCAACCTGGAAGCTAAGACGGTCATCAGATAACATCTTGGCTCCATAGAAAAGTTTCCCGCATCTTTCTGCGCTTTGGCCTCTCTGTGTTTTACACTTGCTTTGATTTATGACACTCTTTGTTCTATAAAACCGTAAAACGTCATGAAACTGCTTCTAGAGTAGAACATGGATAACCTAAATCTGAGTTCCCAGGCCATAGACACTCATATACGCTCCAGAATAAACTGTGTGTTCTATTCTTTTTGAGATGAGAGTTGTTTCTTTCGACAATAACATGCCACCTAATGGGCAGCCATACATCGTGGCTGAGAGGACTCTCTGAGCCAACACACCTTGATCATCTTTTTTTCTCTGTCTCAGACTGGCTAGGAAAGCAGTCCAGGCCTGTAGGTGTCATAGAATTCTGTCCTCTGAGTATAGCCATCTCCACGGGACCAGCAGAGGCTCCCAGCAAGGCACGCTCAAGATGGAGTGTTAACCTTCCCTCACAGAAGGAAGGTGTGGCAATCACACCAGGCCTTTGCCTGAGATCTCAGCCACCTTCACCCCTCTTCCAGCTAGATGCAGTTCTGGCCAGGCCATAGGAGGTTTCAGGAGAGACAGGGCATATGGAACAGGGAAGTTATGAAAATGGGAGATAGAAATTGGCAGGGTAGCAAGGACCCCCAAGGAGCGGTTCTGAGAATGGCCTTGCTGGAGGCCAGGGATGCCAGAAGACAGTTCTGGATGCTGGTCCCTGTTAGCTTCTACCCTTGCTTGGGAGCTGTCCATGCAGGCATGGTGAACTAAAAGGTATCTGGACACCTTGTTGTTTGGCCAGTTGTCCAGTTCATTCCCCCTTCCTGTCTCTGACCACCACACTAGCAGCTGGAGAGCATCCATTCCTTGATGGTATTGAGAGGTGGTGGGACCTTGAGGAAGTGGGGTTGGGGGGAGGGAAGCCATTATATCACCGAAAGCCTCACCATTCAAAGACATTCTCTGGGTTCTTGTTCTGAAAGAGGGAGCTTGACCTCTGACTCATTCTCTGGCCTCCCGCCTTGTCCTGGCATTGTGTTTTATTTCATGTTTTCATTTGTTGTTTTTACCAGAGCCTGCTACTGTTTCTTGTATATCATCTGCCATGAAGTCCTCACCTGAACTGAGCTGATGTTGGTGGCATGCCCTCAAATCCCCAAACTGTCAACTAAGGTCTAAGTTAACCTCTCTGTTTCATAATGCACTCGGCCCTGGGTACTTCAGTTACAGCAATGGAAAATCAACTGGAAGAAGATGCAGGTACATTGAGAGTGCATACTCTCATTCCCTGACCCTCCACAGATCTCTTGTTTCCACCTCCAACCACAATATTGATACAAAGAGACAGTGAATGCCAAAAGACTGAATGAAGACCCATGGCTTCGGATTTTTAATGAGGTTGGCTGTCTAAAAGGCAGAGGTATAATGAATTTAGGAAACCTTGGGACTCACATGACAAAGAGTTTATAGCCAAAATATATAAAGACCCGCCATATTAAATAACAAAGCAATCACGAATTGATAGAGAAAACAGTCAGATTACATAAACAGGCAATTCACCAGGAAAGACATGCAAATTACCAATAAATATCTAAAACTGTTTCAATTTCACTCATAATAAAAATAATTTAAAACAAGATATTATGTGTTTCCCTGACAAAGTAAGAAAAAAGTTCACAAGATTGATTTTAACCAGGGTGGGAGGACTGGCCGATTTCACGCCAGCCACCTTAGGTTTAGAGACTAGTTTTGCAATATAAGTCACAAGAGAAGAATGATGAGACCCCATTGCTGAGCAGACTCACCTCTAGGTTTATATCCCAAGGCGATATTACCAGAACTATGCAAAGATGTTCCAGGCCTGCTAGGCATCCATCAGGGACATGGTTCAACTGTAAGGCATTCATGCCCAAACCTTGTGCAGCTATTTAAAAGAATGAGGTGGACCTGTCAGACGACCTTTGAGGAAAAGAAGCAGGCCTTAGAACACTAATTCGCCATTCTCCTCTTGCAAAATAAACCATGCCAAGATTAGTGAGTGGGTATGCTGAGGACTGTCTGACACTGCTCAGCGGGCAGGATGTGAGTTTGGAACTCTCAGGACCTGGCTAAAGCCAGACACAGTGTGGCAGCAGTTCTCAACCTGCAGGTAGTGACCCTTTGGGGGTGGAACAACCTTTTCACAGGGGTTGCCTAAGACCATCAAAAACACAGATACTGTCATTACGATTTGTGACAGAAGCAAAATTACAGTTAAGAAGTAGCAACAAATAGGGTTTTGTGGTTGGAGGTACACAAGACATGAACTAAGTTAAAGGGTCACAGCATTAGGAAGGTTGAGAGCTGCCGAGGTCGTGCCTCTGTGATGTCAGGGCTCTAACAGTAAGATGAGAGAGAGGCAGGAGAATTCCCAGAAGCTTGAAGATCAGTTAGCCTGGAACACTCAAGGGGAATGTCTTAGTTAGGGCTTTACTGCTGTGAAGAGACACCATGACCAAGGCAACTCTTATAAAGGACAGCATTTAATTGGGGCTGGCTTACAGGTTCAGAGGTTCAGTCTGGCATCATCAAGGTGGAAGCATGGCAGCATCCAGGCAGGCATGGTGCAGGTGGAGCTGAGAGTTCGACATCTTCATCTGAAGACTGCTGGTGGAAGACTGACTTCCAGCCAGCTAGGATGAGGGTCTTAAAGCCACAGTGACACACCTACTCCAACAAGTCCACACCTCCTAAGAGCGCTGGGCCAAACATATACAAACCATGACAGGGCACAAGAGACCCTATGTCAAACAAGGTGGACAGCAAGGATGGGGCACTGAGGTTTTGCTCTGACCTCCATACGTGAGCTATGTCGTGTGCATACCCACACTCTCACAAACAGGTACTCATGTGCACATGTGCAAGCATGCGCACACACACACACACACACACACACACAGATAGAAAAGAAGTGTAGAAGGAAGAATGCCTTTAGCAGAGGAAATCAGAATGGAGCAAAGTTGAGGGTAGTGGGCAGGAGTGGGTACCAGTAGAGTTTGTAACTTTCTAGACTCCTACTTTCTTATCATTATAGTGATCTTGTGTCACCTAAGCCACTTGCTGAAAAACAGTAAAGCCTAGTGGTGGGGGACCCGTGGATTCCCATAGAATCTAAGCCATTCTCACATCTGAGCTTGTTTCTCTGGTTCTTTGAGGAATAGCTCCAGGCCCATGTCACAGGCAGGTCTCGGGGGGCTTCAGGAGACTTCCCAGGATATGCATCTTTTAGGACCCAGCCTGCTTCCCTCCAGGCTATTCTCTGAGATAGCTTTTAACTTAAGGGCAAAGGACGTGTATCAGCTAGCTACTGCTGCATACCATACCACGTATCCTGATTCTCAGTGACTGAAAACAGCAACCAGTGATGATTCCTGCTGAGTTCCAGGTCTTGATGGACCTCATCTGGGTTTAGTGATGTGTCTGTGAGTAGCTGACCAGTTGTCCTGTAGGACCCCGATGACATTAGCTGTGACAATATGGCTTTCCTTTAAGTGTCTCTCATTGTTCCTCCAGGCTGACTCAGGCTCTTCCTCATGACAGAAGCACATGCCCATGGAAGAAGGAATGTGCGCAGGGGAGAGCAGCCAGCACCTTTTCCAACTCTTTCTGGATCCAAGTTGCTAATGGTCCCTCAGCCACAGCAAGTCTCATGACTAAAATGAGACTCTTGGGGAATGTGGGAAGGCACTACCAAGGACTTGCATACTGGCAGGCCAAATTATACCACAGAGATCAGCTCAGAGCTGTTGACAGACAGGAGTGACTGGAAACTTGCCTATAGGGAAACCTGCCACTGGTAATAAGTGGCCTCCTCCTCCTCCTCCTCCTCCGTGGGTTCAACTTGAGGATGAAGTATTCATTGGACTGTGACCAAAATGGAGACCACAAAACCTAACAGGAAGAGCGTCATCTGAGTCGTGAGTAGTTGGAGATTAGCCTTCAGGAGTTTATCTCCAAAGGTTTGCATATGATTTGTCCTAGGTACCCATTAAACAGCCATGGTCTGGTCTCTCTGCTCCTCTCCTCCCTCCATTTATCATCCCCCACTCCCTGCAACCACACATGCCCTTGCCTGGTGAGTAGATACAGTCAGAAACTCTTAATTTTCTCAAGATAGGATCTCATGTAGCCCAGGCTGGCCTCAACCTAGCTATGTTGCAGAGAATGGCCTTGAACTCCCAATCCTGCTGTTTCCACTTCCCAAGTGGTGTGAGCCAACATGCTCATCTCCAAGACAAGAACTGGCTGTAAAGAAACTTCCATTTTTCTTTGATCCAGGTGGCTACAAGTCCACTCACTCCCGTTCTGCCACTGAGGACTGAAGTTGCCTGCATCTTGTCTCATTCATTCCCATCCCTGTCAATCCCCTGGCTCAGCTCTGACTCAAATTCTCCCTGCTCCCCCCCCCTCGCCCCCAGCATATGCTCAGTCCAACAGTTCCCTTGTTTTGCCTGTGGGGACTGGGCTGCAGTGACAGATTTTTGCCACTTCCCAAGTTCAGGAAATATTGCTGCTCACTTGACATTTATCCTGCTCCTCATCACCCAGGGAGCCGAGGCCAAGGCAGGCTCTTGGTTATCTATTATCAGTCCGTGTTGGAGAAGGAGGACAGGCTCACGCGGGAGTGCCGGGAGGTGGGCAGGGGCTGGGGAGATGGGGCACTCATTCAATAAGCCACTAATATTTATTGTGAGTCAGCTGTGGGCCTGGAGCTGCAGAGAAACTGGACCACAGGGACCGGTGCACACACTTCTTGTTCCAGTCTTTAAACAAGAGCCAGAGAGGTGGAGTGTGAGCATTTAAGGGCTGGAGCCTCATTCAATAAAAGTGGAAGGGGAAAGTTTGTACAAGCACGCCCAAAGGGCAAGTTGAAATCAAGTATAAAAAGGTCTATGAAACCAGATGTGATGGCGCATTCCTGCAGTCCCAGGGCTTGAGAGGCAGAAGAAGAAGGACTGCTATGAGGTTTGTGGTGGCGCAGCTCGGAATCTCAGCACTGGTGAAGCAGAGATGGAAGGATCTCAAGTTCAAGGCCAGCCTTAGTTTTGTAGTGAGTTTGAAGCCAGCCTGGATTATAGGAAATCTATACGCAGGGGAGGGAGAGAGAGAGAGAGAGAGAGAGAGAGAGAGAGAGAGAGAGAGAGAGAGAGAGAGAGAGAGAGAGAGACAGCCAAATAAAAGGTACTGCTGTTTCCCCAAGGGTCTAGGGACATTAGGATACAAAAGTGCTGCAGAGGCTGAGAGACAGAACCCCTTACAGACTAAGAGATCACACTCATACCAACAAGAAACCAGTGGTAAGGAGCCTTGAGACTCTGGGAGCCCATCATTGCTTAGGAAGACATCAAATGACCTAAGCATCCCCACCTGCACTGGGAATCTCGGCATGTGGAAGGGTCTCCCTGGCTGTTGTCAGACAGGCTACCAGGGATTCATGCCTTCATGCGAGAAGCTATTTTCTTTCTCTGTTGCAGGCTGCAGAGATAAAAGACAAAATCCCTCAGAATTGTCTGCCCGCCAGGAATCCTAAACATGTGGGCAGGAAATCCTGAAGGCTCAGGGCTTAAGAATGATCTCCCACTAAGGGACAGTCTCTCTTGGCACCTTTGGACTCAGTGCTGAAGGTCAAGTGTGAGTTGGCTATGAGAGCCCCTGCCAGGTCCACACGTGGGCTGCAGTGAAGTCTAAGGTCTGCTTCCAAAGCTTAGTGGGCCGGGAAGGTCCAGGAGGATTCCTACAGTCAGGGAAGGGAGGCAACACATCAAGCAACAGATGCTTAGAGGACAGTGGGACCTACAGGGTGTCTTGGTTTGTTACTTGTGTGTGCACACGCATGTGCTCGTGTGAGTGAATTCAGGTGTGGTGCACACACGGCCGCTTTGAGTGTTGGTCCTCACCTTCTACCTTGTTTAAGATAGGGTCTGTTGCTCACCACTCCATAGGCCGGGTCTGCTGGCCCTCCAACTTCCAGAGATTCTCCCGACTCTGCCTCCCATCTCTCTGTAGGAGTGCTGGGATTATAGATGTATGCTCTCATGTCTGACTTTATGTGGGTTCTCAGAATCTGAGCTTACATAGCAAGCACTTTACCCAGCCCTTAACCAGAGTTTTAGGGCAAAAGTCTGGACCGCTGCATCCCCCACAAAGTTAGTCACAGATATCCACCCCCAATAGCCAACCAAGAATAATGAAAATAGGCATTCCTTTAATGTGGTCACAATAGGAGGAAGAAGAAATCCAGTGCCCAAATTCATGTTTGAAATACTGACATGACTGCAAGGATTTAAAAAAAAAAATCCATGTGTGTGTGTGTATCTGTGTGTGTTTGCATGTGTGTGTGTGTGTGTGTGTGCATGTTCATGGCATGAGAATATGTATGTGTGTGTGTGCATGTGTGTGAATGTGTGATAGTATGTGTGTGAGTTCATGTGCATGTGTATGAGTATATGATAGTGAAGTCTGTGTGTGAGAGAATGTGTGTGAGTGTGTAAGAATGTGTATATGTGTGTGTGGTACTGTGTGGTAGTGTGTGTGTGGTAGTGTGTGTGTGTAAGTGTGTGTATATGTGCATGTGAGAGCATTATGTAAGTGTGTGTAAGAGTATGTGTGTGAGTTGTGTGTGTATGTGTGTGAATGTGTGTGTGAGTGTAAGAGTATGTGTGTTTATCTACATGTGTGTATAACAGTAAGTCTGTGTGAAAAATGTGAGTGTGGAGAATGTGTGGGTGAGTGTGCATGTGTAACAATGTGTGTATGTGAGTGTGTGCATTTGTGTGTGAGTGTAAGAGTGTGTGAGTTCATGCACATGTGTATGAGTGTGTAAGCACTGCCATGCTCTCTCTCTCTCTCTCTCTCTCTCTCTCTCTCTCTCTCTCTCTCTCTCACACACACACACACACACACACACACACACAAACACACCACAGCCAGTGGTGAGGACAAAAGGGAGGAGAGGGGAATCTCTCCTTCTCCGAGGTAACCCACACAGCAGACAGAGAGGCAGGGCGGGCTCTCCCACGCTCACGCCCTCAGGGTTGGCTCACCTGCACCTCCTCAGCCTGGGCCAGCTCTGCTGTGCTGCCCAGGGGAGGTGCAGAGCCTGCTCACTTGTGTGATTTTGTTGTCTGCATCCACAGTTGGTGTCTGGAGGATTGAACTCAGCAGCAAGTTCTCTTACCATTGAGTCATCCCCTGGCCTTGGCTTTAGGCAGGAGGAGAGAGGTGTGTATCATTAAGCATTTCTGGTCAGGTGTGGGCTGGTTGGACATAGTCTCGGGTCTAAAGAAATCCATCACTGTCATCTCTTGATGGGGTGGGCCTGATTCTCACAAGATGGTTACTTCTGATTTAGTCTACAGCCTCACTGTCTGGGCAGGCATCTGTCCTATGAGTTTGTGTTCTCCTTGAAGTCCAAGGTGACTGTGGACATAGGACAAGGACTTCCCTCTGTCTGTGCCTCCTGCAAAGCAAAGGACATGGACAGTTACAGTGAGCTAGAGATTCCAGCATTTCATCCTGATTTTAGACACCTCATGGGTCCAAGCAAGGAGGCCAACACTTCTCAGCAGAAGTAGCTCCTAAGAGTATGTCTCAGCACCACACAGTGTAACTTGAACTTGAGCGATGCTCTCTGGCTTCTGCAGGGCCATGGGTGCTGCCAGAGGTTCCCCAGTGTCTCTGAAGACAGGCGACTGACAGTGCCCCCAGCTCTGCTCCGATGGAGTGTGTCTGGGACACAGCATGTGAGTAGTTCAGTGGAGGGAAGCCCTGCACAGCCCCACACTCTCCTCATTCATTTGCATGTGTAAATGCGTGTCTGTGTGTGTATGTATATATATTGCTTATTAGTGTCAGTAGAATTTGCATTTTAAGTGGATTGCTTTTGTTGGGCGTGTTCTTTACAACCCTGGACTTGAAAGGAATTTTTCCAACTTCAATGTTGCAGCTACTTGAATGATAAACAACAGGGCCTTTCTGAAGGGGCAGAGATGAGGTGGGTGGAGGCCACGTGGAGAGAGGAAAGGGGTGCTGAACTGAATACCCAGATGGCAGTGACCCCCTGTAAGGAGCCGTCCTCACATTCGCCATTATAAGATGGCACTGACACCTGTGTTCTAAGTAGTAAACAAACCATCTGCACATGCGCTGGGGTAGTTTCCCACTCCATGTGCTCTGCCTTTCCCGTGATGACAACTCTGGCTGATGGGCTGCAGCCAATCAGGGAGTGACACTCCGAGGCGGAGGACAGTCCTCCATAAAAGGGAGGGGGCTCCGCCATCTCTGGCTCTCTCTCTGGCTCCTTTCTCCACTGGCTCCTGATGGGGTAAGCAATAAAGTTTGTACTGCAGAAGATTCCGGTTGCCCTGAGCGTGTTCTTACCAGGGGGACACACAAAAGCGGCGGGCAACAAATGGTGCCGAAACCCGGGAGCTACTGCATCACGGAAAAGGAGCGGTTAATGAAGTGTTCCCGGAAACAGACTGTTGAGAAGGACCCGGTGTAGGTTCAGAACTCATCAGCTGGGGAACTGTGGTTAATGAAGTGTTCCCGGAAACAGACTGTTGAGAAGGACCCGGTGTAGGTTCAGAACTCTTCAGCTGGGGGACGGCGCGTTACAGCTTTACAAGGTATGTCTGGTCTTGAACTTTCTCTAGTGTTAAAAGCCTTTTTGTTTCTTTTCATATGTCAACAAGCAGTTAAGATGGGGTGGAGAATTCTGAACGAAATTCAAGACAGTCTATCAGAAGTAAAGCGGGGAGAGAGAGCAGAAAAAAAGAGGAAACATGGTGCGCCAAATAAGTATACAGGCCTTTCCACGGGTCTTGAACCCGAGGAAAAGTTAATGTCAAGGAAGAATACCTGGGGAGAGATTGGAAGGAAAGAGGAGAAAAGAGATGAGTTTAAGGAGCCAGTTCTTAATAGCTGTGAATCAGATGAAGAAATTAGCCCTTCTGAGGAAACAGACTTGGAGGAGGAAGCAGCTTGTTATGAGAGAGAAATGCGAGCTTATAGGTCAAGAAAAAAGCCAAAAGCGACTGGCAAAGGCCAGCTTGCTGCTTGGCCTCAGGGCAGTCAGCTTCAGGGTCATAGTGCACCTCCGCCCTATGCGGAGCCCCCGCCCTGCGTAGTGCGTCAGCCCTGCGCAGAGAGGCAGTGCGCAGACTCGTTCATTCCAAGAGAGGAACAAAGGAAGATGCAACAGGCATTTCCGGTCTTTAAAGGAGCCGAGGGTGGGCGTGTTTACGCTCCGGTAGATTATACACAGATTAAAGAGCTTGCTGAATCGGTCCGCAAATATGGAACCAATGCTAATTTTACCTTGGTGCAGTTAGACAGGCTTGCTGGCATGGCACTAACTCCTGCCGACTGGCAAATGATTGCAAAAGCCGCTCTCCCCAGTATGGGCAAATATATGGAATGGAGAGCACTATGACAAGAGGCTGCACAAACTCAGGCCCGAGCAAATGCTGCCGCTTTGACTCCAGAGCAGAGAGATTGGACCTTTGACCTGTTAACGGGTCAGGGAGCTTATACCGCTGATCAAACAAATTATCACTGGGGAGCTTATGCCCAAATTTCCTCCGCGGCTATTAAGGCCTGGAAGGCGCTCTCCCGAACAGGTGAAGCCACTGGACAATTAACCAAGATCATCCAGGGACCCCAGGAGTCCTTCTCAGACTTTGTGGCCAGAATGACAGAGGCAGCAGAGCGTATTTTTGGAGATTCAGAGCAAGCCGCACCTCTGATAGAACAGCTCATTTATGAGCAAGCCACACAGGAGTGTCGAACGGCCATAGCTCCAAGAAAGAATAAAGGCTTACAGGATTGGCTCAGGGTTTGTCGAGAGCTCCGGGGACCTCTCACCAATGCAGGCTTAGCGGCTGCCATCCTCCAATCCCAAAAACGCTTCATAGGCAGAAATGATTGGAGGACATGTTTTAACTGTGGGAGGCCTGGGCATTTTAAGAAAGATTGTAGAGCTCCAGACAAAAAGGGGGGGACCCTCACTCTTTGCTCTAAGTGTGGCAAGGGCTATCATAAAGCCGACCAGTGTTGCTCTGTGAGGGATATAAAGGGCAGACTCCTTCCCCCACCTGATAACCAATCAGCTGATGTGTCAAAAAACGGGCTATCGGGCCCTCGGTCCCAGGGCCCTCAAAGATATGGGAACCGGTTTGTCAGGACCCAGGAAGCAGTCAGAGAGGCGACCCAAGAAGACCCACAAGGGTGGACCTGCGCGCCACCTCCGATTTCCTACTAATGCCTCAAATGAGTATTCAGCCGGTGCCGGTGGAGCCTATACCATCTTTGCCCCCTGGAACCATGGGCCTTATTCTCGGCCGGGGTTCACTCACCTTGCAGGGCTTAGTAGTCCACCCTGGAGTTATGGATTGTCAACATTCCCCTGAAATACAGGTCCTGTGTTCAAGCCCTAAGGGCGTTTTTTCTATTAGTAAAGGAGATAGGATAGCTCAGCTGCTGCTCCTCCCTGATAATACCAGGGAGAAATCTGCAGGACCTGAGACAAAGAAAATGGGCTCCCCTAGAAATGATTCTGCCTATTTGGTTGTATCTTTGAATGATAGACCTAAGCTCCGCCTTAAGATCAGCGGAAAAGAGTTTGAAGGCATCCTTGATACCGGAACAGATAAAAGTATAATCTCTACACATTGGTGGCCCAAAGCATGGCCCACCACAGAGTCATTTCATTCATTACAGGGCCTAGAATATCAATCATGTCCCACTATAAGCTCTGTTGCCTTGACATGGGAATCCTCCGAGGGGCAGCGAGGGAAATTCATACCTTATGTGCTCCCACTCCCGGTTAACCTCTGGGAGAGGGATATTATGCAGCATTTGGGCCTTGTTTTGTCCAATGAGAATGCCCCGTCGGGAGGGTGTTCGGTTAAAGTAAGAAATATCATGGCAAAGATGGGTTATAAAGAGGGAAAAGGGTTAGGACGTCAAGAGCAAGGAAGGACAGAGCCCATCTCACCCACTGGAAACCAAGATAGACAGGGGCTGGGTTTTTTCTAGGAGCCATTGGGGCAGCACGACCCATACCATGGAAAGCAGGGGATCCAATATGGGTTCCTCAGTGGCCCCTATCCTCTGAAAAACTGGAAGCTGTGACTCAACTGGTAAATGAACAATTAGAACTGGGCCATATTGAACCATCTACCTCACCTTAGAATACTCCAATTTTTGTAATTAAGAAAAAGTCAGGAAAGTGGAGACTGCTCCATGACCTCAGAGCCATTAATGAGCAAATGAACTTATTTGGCCCCGTACAGAGAGGTCTCCCTGTACTTTCCGCCTTACCACGTGGCTAGAATTTAATTATTATAGATATTAAAGATTGTTTCTTTTCTATACCTTTGTGTCCAAGGGATAGGCCCAGATTTGCCTTTACCATCCCCTCTATTAATCACATGAAACCTGATAAGAGGTATCAATGGAAGGTCTTACCACAGGAAATGTCCAATAGTCCTACAATGTGCCAACTTTATGTGCAGGAAGCTCTTTTGCCAGTGAGGGAACAATTCCCCTCTTTAATTTTGCTTCTTTACATGGATGACATCCTTCTATGCCATAAAAACCTTACCATACTACAAAAGGCATATCCTTTTCTACTTAAGACTTTAAGTCAGTGGGGTTTACAGATAGCCACAAAAAAGGTCCAAATTTCTGATACAGGACAATTTTTAGGCTCTGTGGTGTCCCCAAATAAAATTGTGCCCCAAAAGGTAGAGATAAAAAGAGATCACCTCCATACCTTAAATGACTTTCAGAAGCTGTTAGGAGATATTAACTGGCTCAGACCTTTTTTGAAGATTCCTTCCGCTGAGTTAAGGCCTTTGTTTGATATTTTAGAAGGAGATTCTCATATCTCCTCCCCTAGGGCTCTTACTCTAGCTGCTAGCCAGGCCTTACAAAAGGTGGAAGATGCATTACAGAATGCACAATTACAACGTATTGAGGATTCGCAGCCTTTTAGTTTATGTGTCTTTAAGACAGCACAATTGCCAACCGCAGTTTTGTGGCAGAATGGGCCATTGTTGTGGATCCATCCAAATGTATCTCCAGCTAAAATAATAAATTGGTATCCTGATGCAATTGCACAGCTCGCCCTTAAAGGCCTAAAAGCAGCGATCACCCATTTTGGACGAAATCCCTATCTTTTAATTGTACCTTATACCGCTGCACAGGTTCAGACCTTGGCAGCCACATCTAATGATTGGGCAGTTTTAGTTACCTCCTTTTCAGGACAAATAGATAACCATTATCCAAAACATCCAATTTTACAGTTCGCCCAAAATCAATCTGTTGTGTTTCCACAAATAACAGTAAGAAACCCACTTAAAAATGGGGTTGTGGTATATACTGATGGATCAAAAACTGGCATAGGTGCCTATGTGGCTAATGGTAAAGTAGTATCCAAACAATATAATGAAAATTCACCTCAAGTGGTAGAGTGTTTAGTGGTTTTAGAAGTTTTAAAAACCTTTTTAAAACCCCTTAATATTGTGTCAGATTCCTGTTATATGGTTAATGCTGTAAATCTTTTAAAAGTGGCTGGAGTGATTAAGCCTTCCAGTAAAGTTGCCAATATTTTTCAGCAGATACAATTAGTTTTGTTATCTAGAAGATTTCCTGTTTATATTACTCATGTTAGAGCCCATTCAGGCCTACCTGGCCCCATGGCTCTGGGAAATGATCTGGCAGATAAAGCCACTAAAGTGGTGGCTGCTGCCCTAACATCCCCGATAGAGGCTGCAAAAAATTTTCATAACAATTTTCATGTGACGGCTGAAACATTACGCCGCCGTTTCTCCTTGACGAGAAAAGAAGCCCGTGACATTGTTACTCAATGTCAAAGCTGCTGTGAGTTCTTGCCAGTTCCTCATGTGGGAATTAACCCACGCGGTATTCGACCTCTACAGGTCTGGCAAATAGATGTTACACATGTTTCTTCCTTTGGAAAACTTCAATATCTCCATGTGTCCATTGACACATACTCTGGCATCATGTTTGCCTCTCCTTTAACTGGAGAAAAGGCCTCACATGTGATTCAACATTGTCTTGAGACATGGAGTGCTTGGGGAAAACCCAAACTCCTTAAGACTGATAATGGACCAGCTTATACATCTCAAAAATTCCAACAGTTCTGCCGTCAGATGGACGTAACCCACCTGACTGGACTTCCATACAACCCCCAAGGACAGGGTATTATTGAGCGGGCGCACCGCACCCTCAAATCCTATCTAATAAAACAGAAAGGGGGAGTCGAGGAGGCTCTACCCCGAGTACCAAGAGTGTCTGTGTCCACAGCACTCTTTACACTCAATTTTTTAAATCTTGATTCTCATGGCCATACCGCGGCTGAACGACATTGTTCAGAGCCAGATAGGCCCAAAGAGATGGTTAAATGAAAAGATGTTTTAAATAACAAATGGAAAGGCCCGGATCCTATTTTGATAAGATCCAGGGGAGCTGTTTGTGTTTTTCCACAGAATGAAGACAACCCATTTTGGATACCAGAAAGACTCACCCGAAAAATCCAGACTGACCAAGAGAATACTGATGTCCCTCGTCTTGGTGATGTCCAGTGCGACAACAACAAAGGGAAAGCAGCGTTGGGAGATACAGAATTGGACGGCTAAATTTGAACAGACCCTTTGAAAATTAAGACTTGCCCCATGCACTTGGACCTGTCCCTGACCTAAGGACTATCTTTTCAACATTTTCCTTCTTTAAAGAATGGGTGGGGGTGGAATTATTTGGAGCTGTTCTTTGCTGTGGATTAGTGTTGCTTCTTTGATTGGTCTGTAAGCTTAAGGCCCAAATTAGGAGAGACATGGTAGTTATTTCCCAGGCGCTTGCAGCACTAGAACATGGTGCTTCCCCTGATATATGGTTATCTATGCTTAAGCAATAGGTCGCTGGCCACTCAGCTCTTGCACCCCACGAGGCTAGTCTCATTGCACGGGATAGAGTGAGTGTGCTTCAGCAGCCCGAGAGAGTTGCACGGCTAAGCACTGCAGTAGAAGGGCTCTGTGGCATTTATGAGCCTATTCTAGGGAGACATGTCATCTTTCAAGAAGGTTGAGTGTCCAAGTGTCCTTCCCCCAGGAAAAACGACACGGGACCAGACCAGGACCCCTCCGGGTGATGAGCCTGGGAGGAGGTTTTGTGTACGGCTCCTTTACCTGCACACTGGGGATTTGACCTCTATCTCCACTCTCATTATTATGGGTGGCCTATTGCTCTTAAATAAAAGAAAAGGGGGAGATGTAAGGAGCCGTCCTCACATTCGCCATTATAAGATGGCACTGACACCTGTGTTCTAAGTAGTAAACAAACCATCTGCACATGCGCTGGGGTAGTTTCCCACCCCATGTGCTCTGCCTTTCCCGTGATGACAACTCTGGCTGATGGGCTGCAGCCAATCAGGGAGTGACACTCCGAGGCGGAGGACAGTCCTCCATAAAAGGGAGGGGGCTCCGCCATCTCTGGCTCTCTCTCTGGCTCCTTTCTCCACTGGCTCCTGATGGGGTAAGCAATAAAGTTTGTACTGCAGAAGATTCCGGTTGCCCTGAGCGTGTTCTTACCAGGGGGACACACAAAAGCGGCGGGCAACAACCCCCGGTGACCCCCAACAGGAACAGCTGCTCCAAACCCTGGCAGCAAGGGACAGCATGGGCCCTTGCTCACCTTCCAGGACTGACACTGGATCGTGGGACTGAGTGCTGTCACAACAGGGAGAAAGGAGTTCAATGTGGAAGCTGTCAGAGGTCATTAGCATCCCCACAGACAGAGGATCAGCCTGTCTCTGTCACCGGCATGGCATTTGTTATTCGCCTCTGCTCTCCGCCTGGACAGAGCATCAGGAACAACACTGTTACATCATGGGCCTGCGCCTTTAAGACGCTGGTCATTCTGTAAGGCCAAATCTCATAGAAGAAATCAGATTACTACCACCCCAAACCCTGCCTCTGCCTGGGTTTTCCCCTCTTGCTCTCTTTTCCCCTCTACCTCTTCTCTTTCCCCCTTCTTCTCCTCTCCCTCCTCTCCCTCCTTCTCTTCCTCTCTCTCTCTCTCTCTCTCTCTCTCTCTCTCTCTCTCTCTCTCTCACAGTTAAGAAACCATATTGTGCTATGATAGCCCAATAGCCTCTCATTTAGCTCCCGTCTCCTCCACTCTCCTTATGGTATAGGCTATCTCAGACTAAATCATGTGCTGAGGAACTCCCCACCAGCCCTGAAAGAATGCAAAAGCTGGATATGTTCTATTGTTTGGGGGATTTTCTCCCCACTCACCACCCTGTACCTATGGTAACTATCTCCCTTTCACTTTAAGCTATCGATATTAATGAACCCGTTCCCCCACCCCCTGCCAGATGATTTTTTTCAGATAATTTTTTAAAGATTTATTTTGTTTGTATTTATGTGTACCAGTGTGTCTGTACGTATGTGGACATGTGTGCTGGTGCCTGTGGAGGCCAGAACAGGGCATGGCATCCCCTGCAGCTGGAGATAAGGCCATTATGAGTCACTGTTAGGAACTGAACTCCCATCCTCTGGGAGAGCAATAAGCACTTAGCCACCAAGCCATCTCTCCAGCATTTCCTCTCTGGGTTTTAAAGGAAAAACTCTCTTTTCCTTTAAGGGTCTATCATGCTACCTCTTATATCATGTACTGTCTGTCCCCTTTCATTGATCTCTCACCTCAAGGCCTGGTCACAACTCCCATGGTGGCAAAGTCATTGCTGAAGGATAATTCCACATCAGCTCTTTTTCCAAACCAACCACACCTAACTAACAGATCGAGTTCTCCCAACTCACCCACACAATGTCAAGATCTAGCTAGACAGGAGACATGGAGATGGTACGGAAAGCCACACCCCTGATGCCCCCAAGACAGAAATGGCCACATCCGCCATTCCTGTCTTTAATCTCAACAACTCAAGCCTCATTTCACATCCCACACCCAGACCGGTCTCACTGTCTGGTTTCAGTCGATCCCAACTTCCCCTGGAAACTTCCATTATTGTATCTCCTCTACACGCGTTGAATAATGAAGTTCTGCTCTTGATCTGACCCCTCTCTTTATTCATCCAGCCCACGGGGGGATACCCAGACGTCATCAGCCCTCCTGGGAATCATACTCTTCGTCCCAGGAAGCAAGTAGAAGTAGGCTCTTATACCCCAGTTTGGTTTTGTTTATTTTCTCCTGGCATTGGTCGTAGACCCCAGGCCTCATGCATACTAAGCAAGCACCCACCACTGAGCTACATCTCCAGCCCTAGATGTCAGCTTGCATGCTCTTTCAAGACTATGTGCCTAGTGGAGCATTGGCTTATTCCAAGCCTATCCATGGAGCACCCTAGGGCACCATCCATTGACTCGATGACCACACATCCAGCTTCCTAGACATTCTGAACATCTATCACCGTTGTCAACATGGAGAATCTTTACAATGATGATGAGGCTTTGACATCAATGTTTGTGTGGCCCAATAGAACCCTAAGTAGCAAGGGTATCCAGGAGGTGAGAAAGGGCAGTAGGCAAGGGTAGTTAGCTCTGCTGCTGTTTGTTATCAAATGGGCAGAAAAGACTCACCTTATAGCTACTTCCCTACTAACAAGGGAAGAGAACAGCTAACATTGCTCTGAAAATGCAGGCTGTGCCTAGACACTTTCATCCAAAGAGTGGAATGTGGAAAGGGGGCAAGGTAAAACTGATTTTCAGCTGGGCGAGCCTATAACCCTAAGACCTTGGAATGCTGAAGCCGGAAGATGTTCAAGTTCAAAGCTGGCCTGGGGCTGCAATGAGGCCAAGGCCAGCCTGGAACACTTAGAAAGATCGTGTCTCAGAATAAAACTGTTTTGAAAAAAAAAAGAGGGTTTAGGGATACAGCTATGGAGTAAACTCCTTGCCTGGCAAGCATGAGGATTTGGGTCAATCTTCAGGCTCAAGACAAGAAAAGACACACACACACACACACACACACACACACGTATAGATAGATAGATAGATAGATAGATAGATAGATAGATAGATAGATAGATAGATAGATAGATAGATAGATAGAATTTCTAAGGAACAACATCAAAGACTACACTTTAGTTTCCGCACACATGCACACATAAAACCATATACTCCCAATACAAACAGAAATGCAGAGTTACTAAACAACAGCACCCAGAAGCACCTATCATGTATTATAATGTGACATGATATGGCTGAGGGAGAAACTTTACTTCTGGTCTCTCCTGAACATATCACCCTAGAAAAAAAAATACTTGGACAAACACCAACTGAGGAACATTGCACACACACACACTCACATGCTCAAAATTATCAAGGTTAAGCAAAGATAAGCCTTTCTGGTCACTGGGAAGGTATATGGAGACCCAGCTATTATGGGCTATGTTGTGTCCTGGAGGAGACTCTGAATCCAAGGGGACCCTAGGAAAGGACTAAAAAAGGATGAATAAAATGTGGATTTTCATTAATAACAACATATTAATATCAGCTCATTAATTATGACAAACGCACCATTTTTAATTAAGACATCACTTGAAGTAGAGATAGCGTGAAGATTAGGGGAATTTTCCGTGTTATTGACATGCTGTTCTGTAGAACCAAAATTATTCTTTAAAAAACAAAAACATTTGTGAAAAATCTTTGTCTTGGCGAATGATCAACATTGGTTACTATATCCACACCTCTCGTCAACCAGCAAAGTGGCTGTTTTGTCTGAGGTTCCATGAACGCCATTACTCATGCGTGCTGGCACCATCAGATTGTCAGACTCTAAACAGCATCTTTAAGAAGCCTGGCAGCATCCCCATCTGGCCTGTTAGATACCCGTCTTGGCCAATGAGAGGCTATTTATAAAAGAAAATAACTATACAATCCCACTAAGGGTTTCCCCACCTCTACGTGTCCCACAGTGAGTGAAAATAGCTTCCAAGCTCATCGTATGATTAATAATGTGACCCTATGCAGCTTACCTGTCTCCACTAAGCCTTAGTATCCCCGTCTACCAAAGAAGCTCAAAAATAGGGTCATCCTCCGTGGGTGGCAGGACACATATTAAGCACAGAATACATTTTCCTGCACATTCAAAGCTAATTGCTTATTCCAGGGCCAGAGGCAAGGCTGGGCTATTTGTCTTATTTGTGTTGAGCTCCCGCAGAATCCTTAGGGACCACAAGTGTATCTGGTATGTAGTAGGTGATCAATATGTTAATGGCTCTTCAGTCACGATTCATGCTAGGCAAGCACTCTACCACTGGCTACATCGCCAGCCTTAAAACCTCGGCCTGCTTGTCCTTTCCATACCGTACGCCCCACCCCCATCCCCGGGAAGCCTATAGCCCCTCCACCTTACTTTTTGTGACAGGGTCTCCCACTGGCCTGGAGCTCACAGACAAGATTAAGCTGGATGGCTGGAGTCTAGGCTAGTGAACACCAAAAATATGTGTGCTACTTCCTCCCTAGAGCTGGGGTTCTAAGCACACACCACTGTGCCCAGCTTTGAACACAAGTTCTGGGAGTCAAACAGCCATGTTTGTTGGACCGTTGGTGTTCAGTTTTGTCTGATATTGGAGACTGAACCTAAGGTTTCTGACAGTGAGCCCACTCATGATTCGTTCACCCTTGGTGTCATCCGAACCGGCTTTGGATTTTTGCAGTGACCTGCAACACACTCTACCTCGCTCCACACCACAGCAATATCCAGCTTTTGGTGGCCAACATTGATGCGAGTGATTGAAAATCCCTGTGCCCATAAACACAGATGTCCGACTCCATCCCAGACATAACAGAGGAGAGCAGAGCCCACCTATCCAGCTGCTGCCCCACCTGTAAAGACCCTGTGATCAGGGCCCAGTGACAGACATGAGCAACCAGTATGGCGGACACACAAGACTCATCCCAGCAGCATGAGGACTGGATGTGGTGGCCACATTACTCTTTAACTTTGTGTCTACACTTATTTATTTGTTGGGGGCACAGAGAAGCATGCTGAAACATGCGTGTGGGAGCCATGCTCCCCTACCCTCCCGTGGATCCTGAGAATCAAACTCGGGTCGTGAAGCCTGGTGGTTAGTGCTGCCATCTTTGAACAACTGAAGTATCGGCAGGAAGTAAGAGCCTCTTTGAAATGCGCAGGCTATAGAAGAGGAGGGAAACCACAGAGTGCTCATCGTGCCCAGACAAACTAAAGCAGAAAGCGCCGAGGGTGAGTCTTACCTTGAGTGTTTACACTGGAACCTGGAGATGAGGGTTTCTGTGTTGATGGATGATTCAGGAAAGGGAAACAGGAGAAAAGCAATTTAATGGAATTCCTCCATCAACCTGAGCCACAGAGAAGCCTTCATCTTACAAGGACAAGCAGGTAGGGCCGTGCCTGCCTTGTTCAGTCCTGGGCTGGGGGCTGGGGAGGAGACTCACTTGAGACCAGCCACAAGCCAATCTTAACAGGAGGTTGCAGCCATGAGTCTAACCGCCTGGAGGCCAAAAGGCCTCAAGAAGAAAATGAAATTAAAGTTATCTCAGCTTGGGAGAGCATGGCAGAAAACAATCCAAGCCCCCTTTGGGAACCTTAGCTTCCTCCATGCTTCGTGGGATGCGTATAAAATTTAAGCAATATTGTGGACCGCAGGCAGGGATCTCAGAAATGATCCCGTCAGGATGCTGGGGATGGGAGTGGGGGGTTCCGGATCAAGCATGTGTCTAATTAAAATTCCAGGAGATGACAGAAAGGATGAAAAAAGAGACAGTATTGAAACAGATAATAGCTGAGATCTTTCAAGAATGTTTTTAGATCCATGAGGAGTCTCTGCTGGGAATCTGATGCTGTGCCCGAAGGGAGGGTTGGTGCCTTGAAAGCAATATTTGACACTCTATCTCTGGTTTGTACAGAGTTGTCCCTCCACGAAAGCTGCTCTTACCCCTCAGAAGAAAAAGGTGGATAATAGAATAAAGTGTGTGTGTGTTTGTGTGTGTGTGTGTGTGTGTGTGTGTGTGTAAGAGAGAGAGAGAGAATATGTACAAATGTATGTATGAATACGCACATGTGTGTGTGTATATACAAATGTATGTGTGAATACACATGTGTATGTACACATGCATGTGTGGATACAAATATGTGGAGAAAAATGCGTGTGTGTGTGTACCAATGTATGTGTGGATCTAAATATGTGTATGTGTAGGGACACATGTATGTGTAAATGCACACATGTGTATGTGTAAGCCAGAGGTTCGTGTTAGCTGTCTTCCTTTCATGCTCTCTTCCTTACTGTTTTTGAGACTAGGGCTCTCATTGGCCTAGGGGCTCACAGATTCAGCTAAGCTGGCAGGCCATCAAGCCTCAGGGATTCCCCTGTCTCTGCTTTCCCAGTTCTGAGGTTGTAGCTGGTGTACTCCCTCACAGCCTTTTACTTGAATGTTGGGAATCAACTCAGTGCTTCATGCTTGAGTGGCAAGCACTTCACCAACTAAGCCATCTCCCCAGCCCTTCGGATTTCAGCTCTTCTTAAAATGAGTCACAGGGCAATTAAGGAACCTGAATTTCAAAGAGAACCAACGCAAACCACCTGCTTTGTTGTAGTCTGAGTCAGATGAAGAAGGAGCAAAACTTTCAAACGACCTGGAAGGCCAGTTTCAGGGTGGCACACTTTAGCTTGAAGTAGCTGGAAGCGTCTGATAAACTGGACTTCCTGCTGACTAATAGCTGTTTTCCTAGCAGCCACTGCAAGCTGCTCCAGAGCGAGACTGTGGGCCAAGCATGACATATGAAGGAACTACCGTCAGTGGTGGTTCTGATTAGCTGCCCATGGGAGAGAGGTCAACATGCAACAGCTATTTCCCATGATCCCTCTCTCTCCTCAGATAAAAAGCCTTGAGCCACAAGAAGAGGGACTTGGGCTATCTGCTAAAAAGAAGTGAGCAGCCACTGTTAGGGTGGGCAGTGCTGTGCAGACCTCTGTCCCCATTTCTCCATCCTTCCCACTATAGAACAACTGAGGCAGAAAAGCCGAACTCCTCACCCACTGGCAAAGACTCAGTGTGGAGGGAGAGGATAAAAAGACAAGTGTAGCAGGACTCAGAGAGGGACTAATGATATTGAGTTCTAGTGTCTGAAGACATCATTTGGAGCTCCCTGTCTGAGGGAAGAAAGTAGACAGCCAAGATGAAGCACAATTGCAGGGCAAGGCAGCTGCAGGAAGAAGACTGGGCTGGGGCGCATGGCAGGTAAAGTGCTTGCAATGTGTCTCAGTTAGGGTTTTACTGCTGTGAACAGATACCATAACCAAGGCAAGTCTTATAAAGGATAACATTTAATTGGGGCTGGCTTACAGGTTCAGAGATTCAGTCCATTATCATCAAGGTGGGAGCATGGCAGCATCCAGTGCAGGAGGAGGTGAGAGTTCTATATCTTCATCTGAAGGCTGCTAGCAGAATACTGGCTTCCAACCAGCTAGGATAGGATCTTAAAGCCCACACCTACAGTGATACACCTATTCCAACAAGGCCACACCTACTCCAACAGGGCCACACCTTCTAATAGTGACACTCCCTGGGCCTAGCATATACAAACCATCACACTACGTAAACATGAAGACCTGAGTTGAGTTCTCCAAAAACCACAGGAGAAGCTAGGCATGCATGATACTATGTACCTATAACTCAGAGTCAGGTAGGTAGAGACTGCCAGATCCCTGGAACTTCCTTGCAAACTGATTTAGACAGCCGAGTGCTAAGCCCACTAAGAGACTTTGTCTTACAAAAAGAGAGCTGGAGAAGTGTTTGTAAAAGAAAGACATCCGAACTTCAATATCTGGTTTCAAATATGCTTGAATGGGCAAGAGTGTGTGTGTGTGAACACACGAGCAAATGTGAGCACTGGCATGCATGCACACGCGTGCGTGCACACACAAAGAGGACAAAGGCTACAGTGCTGACAAAGTTAAACACAGAGCATCCCTAACATCAATGTTGGACAAGGCAACCGAGAACCATCCCACCGTGTCTGTTGACTTTCAGGGGCAACCAGTAAATGGCAGCCAGCTGTTGGCAGAGGGACAGGGTCCAGGGAGCTCAGATAGAATCCCTGCATCCAAAGAACTGTTCAAATAGAGGTAGAGCTCCAGCCAATAGAAAGACCCTAGAGCATCCCATCATCCACTCTAACCTGCAAAACACTAGCCTAGTACTAGGAGACCTGGAAGCCTGTGGTCCAGGAGAAGTAACCATAGCAACAAGAGTACCTAAATGCATCTCATGGGCCACATTAATGATGTGAAATAAGATGCCTGTTTCTAGGCATAAAGATGATTGACCTCATGCTAGTCTGTTCTAAACACAATGTCTTCGTTGACTCAAAAGTTACTCGACTCGTGAAAGGAAAAAAAACACCTAAAAGAGGAAGACTCACATATAATGTACAGCTAGGACTTTTATTTTCTGAATTGGGTTTTTAAAAATATTTTAAATTTATTCTTTGAAACTTTCATACATTTCTCCAGCACTACGTCCCTCCAGCTTCCTTAATGTCCATGTAGCTCTGACTCAATTAACAAATATAAATGAACGTATTTACCATGTATGAGATGAGATGAGGTCTCACATAGCCCAAGCTGGCATGGGACTTCCTATCTATCTAAGGTTGGACTTGAACTTAAGATTCTTTGTTTCCACCTCCCTAATTCTGGGATTATGGGCATCCACCACCAAACATACTTGTGAACTATATTTATGCTATGGAATGGACTCAGTTAATGAACATGATCACACACACACAATCTCTCTCTCTCTCTCTCTCTCTCTCTCTCTCTCTCTCTCTCTCTCTCTCTCTCTCTCTTACACACACACAAATAAGTCTGAGTAATTTTTAAGCACAAAGAATATTATCTTTAACTAAACTCACAATGCTACACAACAGATCTCTTGAACTTATTCAAATGCTACAGTGGTAATTACTAAATTGGCAATCTAGTAAATTACCAATGGTAAATTATAAGAATGATATAAGATCAAGTGAGAAGTTAGAAATATGTGTTCCTGGGTGGAGACCTTCAGTTGAGATAAACTACGAGAATTGATCAGAAATTCTGGAAACAAATAGAAAGATACCACCAGGAGGGCGAGAGAGAGAGAGAGAGAGACAGCTCAGTGGCTAAGACCATGGGCTGCTCTTCCAGAGGAGCAGAATTTGATTCCCAGCACCCGCATAGTGGTTCACAACCATCTGCCACCCAGGGATGCAACAGACTTGCTCTCCTGACCTCCCTCAACATTGTACACACATGGTGCAGACATTCATGTACACCAAACACCAACCCCCTCCCCCCCCCAAAAAAAAGTATAAAGAATTTTTTGTAAAAAGCAGCAAGAGAAATATTTTTCTCTTGACATCGTTAATGGGCTCAACACAGCTAAATATGACTGAATGGGAGTTACACGAGCTGAAACACAAAAGGAAAAAATAGGAATTCTCTCTCTCTCTCTCTCTCTCTCTCTCTCTCTCTCTCTCTCTCTATCTCTCTCTATCTCTCTCTCTCTCTCTGCGTGTGTGTGTGTGTGTGTGTGTGTGTGTGTGTGTGTGTGTGTGTGTGTATGAAGAGGAGAACCACTGGGATTTATATGAATGCCATATCAAACAGTGTCCCATAGACGTAACTGAAGTCTCAGTGCAAATAATTTTCAAAACTCGAAGAGAAATAAAGACATTCTCGGGCAAACAATACCGGAGAAATTTAATTACCAATTCCCTGAGAATGCAAAGCTGTAAAGGAGCTCTCGAGGCAGAGAGAATGTGACACCAAACAGAGACGCCAGCGCACACAGTAAACAGACGCTCTCCAAATAGGGGGAAAAAAGACAAATATTTAAAACGTTATTTTCTCAGTTTAGTCACTTTAAAAATAATTGCCTGCTTATGGACAAAAATACAAACAGTATTTGGGGGCTTATAACATATGCAAAAGCATGTCACCAACAGCACAGACCATAGGAGGGGGAAATTGACAAGATAACGCACGGCTCTGGCGCTAGGCATCTATTAGCAGGCTATTATTTAAAGACAGACTGTCAAGTATTGAAGATACATGTGGAAACTCTGGGCAACCAATAAGATATTTCTGAAAAATAGTAACCAGGAAACTAATAATGGAGACAAAGTGAAATACGTAAGTGAGCGAACAAATAAATAAAATTAATCTTGCATTGTGCTTTGAGAGGAAAGCTGGAACGAATAGAAAATATTTGACAATTTGGGAGATTTAAATCAAGCCACGTCAATCCTAGCATTAAATATATATGGAAATACCTCAGCTGAAAGGCAGAGATTCTTAGAATTGAGTTTAAAATCAAGATCTAGCTTTGCATTATCTATAAGGAGCATGATTTCATTCTGCCATTAGTCTGGGAGGGAGTGCACACTTAGGGGGCACACGGATGCTCTTGGAGATCGAAGGACAACTTTGGGGCATCTGGGACATCTGCTCTTTCCTGCACCTGGTTGATGCTGGAGCTCTTGTTATTTCATGCTGTAGACTCTGGGCCAGGAAGCCCATAGGCTTCTACCTGATTTTCCTGTCTCCACTGTAGAAATGCTGGGATTACAGACGTGCACCATTGTACCCAACCTTGGTCATGGTGTCTCTTTACAGCAATGGAAACCCTAACTAAGACAGAAGTCATGAGGATCTGAGTTCAAATCTCCACAGCACGCCTCTTAAAAGCTAGGTATGGTTGTGTGTATATGCAAACCAAGACAGGGCAAAACAGGTATATCCCAAGAGCCAATAAACCATACTGTAGTCTCCACATGTATATGCACTGGGTGTGCATGTGTGTATTCATGGACACATACCACACATATACAATATACACAAATAAACAATTTAATTAATGTCTTAGGGTTTTCATTGCTATAAAGAGACACCATGACCAAGCCAACTCTTATAAAGGACAACATGTCATTGGGGCTGGCTTACAGGTTCAGAGATTGAACCATTATCATGGTGGGAAGCATGGCAGCATCCAGGCAGACATGGTGCTGGAGAAGCTGAAATCTCTACATCTTGTTCTGAAGGCAAACAGAAGACTCACTTCTAGGCAGAGCTAGGAGAAGGGTCTCAAAGTCCACACCCACAGTGACACACTCCTTCCAACAAAACCACACTTACTCCAACAAGGCCACACCTCCTAATAGGGCTATTCTGGGCCAACCATATTCAAACCACCATAATTAATTAACAGAGTTAATATAAATTAATAAAATTAATTAATTTATAAAAACTAAAACTGGAGATTCTTGACGTTAAGGGAGGTCTGTGCAGACTAGAAGCTGGAATCCAGGTCTCTGTGGAGCAACACCCCAGGGTCTATGATAACCTGGTGAGTGACTATGGAAGACAGTATCAAAATCAGAAGAATTGGAGATGGCACTTTCACTGTTGTCCGCAAGGGTGGACACAAAACTACAAGCCATGTAGTGACAATGGAGAATGAGAGGATGGAGAGATGGCTCAGGAGCTAAGAGCACCTGCTGCTTTCACAGAGGACCTAAGTTCAGTTTCCAGCACCCATGCCAGGCGGCTCACAGGTTCTCCGTAACTGCAGCGCCAGGGGCATCCGATACTTCTAGCCTCTGTGACTATCTGATATATATAGGGCATACACACTCACATACACATACATAATTTTAAAAGTTAACAATCAATATAAAGATATCTTAAAGACAGAAATTGAAGCAGAGAGTGAAGGAGGGGGTCCTAGAAGTGCAATTCAGGAAATTTCTCCACCGAAAGAATTTCCTTACTCAAATGCAGCCACTTGTCAAGATGCGCTTTGGAAGGATTCCAGGTTACAGCTCATTTTCAAATTCCCTTCCACAGATCTCAAGAAATACATGGAACCTGTCCCTCCTGACCAGCCTCTGGCTCCCCCTGATGCCAAGCTACTTACACCAGATCCATCAGGGGACTGTGTTTGTCATTCCCTGGAGTTCTCCACAGACACTTAAGACTTCTGAAGTTTACTGATGGATGACAAAGATACAATCAGACTGTGCAATTCTGCCCTTGCCAGAGCTCTCGAAATGGTAACGAGAGTGGACATACACTAGGTAGTATTAAACAAGGCAGTGACTTACACCAGGCAGTGATTTACACGAGGCAGTGATGTTGTTCCCTCTCCAAAAGCTGTGCACAGATCAGCTCACCACTCCACCCCCAGTTGACATTTGGGGTATAAGCATTATCTTTGCAGAACTCACAACCAAGAAATTCCTTTTCATGGGGATTCAGAAATGGATCCTTCAAACTCTGGGTACCACTAACAGAAGAGTCTGGCTGGAGCTGGAGTCTCTGCAGGACTACAAGAAGACATTTCCCAAATAGAAGCCACAGAGCATCACTTCCAAGAATGAAGAACCCGGGTAGAAGGGTTTAGTTTTTTTTTTCTAGAAAACAGTGTATAATCCTGCTGAACAAATTTCTGGCATAATAACCCTGAAATGTTCATACATGATGACTTAGAAGGTTGGATTAAGATATAGCTTGGGGCTGGAGAGATGACTCAGTGGTTGGGAGCACTGGGAGCTCATCCAATGGACCTGGATTCCATTCCTGGTACCCACATGTTGTCTGACAACAGACTCTAATTCCAGTTCTAAGGGATCGAATGCCCTCTTCTGGTCTTTGAGGGCACTGCACACCTGTGGTACACATTCACATAATGAATAAAGGCAAACAAATAAATAAATATTCTCTTATAAGGGAAAATATTGCTTTCTCTCTGAGTCCCCACATGCAGTGTTAGGGGCAGATAGTCAAGTGGGTTTTTACTGTTGCTTCTCTTCCTCTCTGGTATATTATTCTCCTCATCTAATTTCTTACACATAACAAAATGTAGATATTGGTCTCCATGGACTTGAATATAATAATTCTATGTAAGTGTGTAAAAATAGAAAAAAAAATAGTGTTAAAGGAAGAGCAGTTTAAACCCCAAGCAAGGGGACGAATAGAACAAAGAAGAGCAGAAATGAGAATATTGAAGTTCGTGCACTCAACTGGGCAGAGTGAAATGCTAACTCACTGTGAAGGTCAATGCATAACCAGACAGGGAAGGAGAAAAACAAAGAAGAAGAAGAAATTGGAAACTGGAGAGATGGCTCAGCTGATAAAGTGCCTTCTGTGCTACCATGAGGGTCTGAGTTTAAATCACAGTCACCCATGCCAAACGCCAGAAGGGAGCAGCAGCAGCTGGGGAGGCAGAGGCAGGGAGACTCTGGAACTCACTAGCCAGCCAGCTTAACCATCTCAGTGGGCTTCAGGTTCAGTGAGGGACTCTGCCTCCAGAAAATAAAGTGGAGAACAACCTAAGAAGACAACTGATACTAACCTCTGGCCTACCACACACACAAACACACACACACACACATATATACACACACAACAACACATAAACAACCACACACACATATATACATACACAACCACACATACACATACACACAACCACACACACAACCACACACACACAACCACACTATACACACATACACACAACCACACACATACAGACACACAACCACACACACACAACCACACTATACACACATACACACAACCACACACATACAGACACACAACCACACACACACAACCACACTATACACACATACACACAACCACACACATACAGACACACAACCACACACATATAGACACACATACACACACACAACCACACTATACACACATACACACAACCACACTATACACACATACATACAACCACACACATACAGACACACAACCACACACATATAGACACACAACCACACACACACACACACACACACACACACGCATACACAGAGAAAACAAGATTATCATTAACAAGCATAAAAGAAGAGAATCATCCCATATCCAACAGACACCAGCAAGATGATAAAGGAACACCATGAATACCTTCCAGTGTCTTGGATTGGATGGACTTCGTTCTTGAAAGATGCAAATTATTAACACTCACTCAAAAAAAAAAAAAAAAGCAATTCATAAACTCCCCAGTCTTGCATTTCTTAAGTTAAATAAATAAAACTATGTACAGCATATGGCAAGTTCTTCTGACATTTCTGGAAAGAATACTACGACACTAGGAAAACATCTTAAGATGAACAGACATTTCCCAACAGCTAGGGGAGACCAATTCTCCTTAACTTGAAAGCCAGCAGAATGACGGGAACAGAAAAACTACAAGAAGTTACAGGTTGCATAACCTTCAAAGCCAGAGGTAGAGTGGACTGTTGAGTCCAAGGATGCAGACTGAGGAAGCTGTCATTTCCACCAAAGGATCACCCCCTGGCATCTACCACACGAGGACTTAATGCCAGCCTCTTCCACAAGCTCCAAGGGAATTGGGGTGCTAGCATCAAGGAATCCAGAAACGTATGTGGCTATAACTAAAGAAGTGGTTTTTAAATAGTGAGTAATTTAGGAGGGGAAGTCGAATTAACATTCTTGCTTGAGTCAAGAAGAATGGAAGTGTGTTCAGTCATTTTAATCCTTCTTAAGTCAAGTACGCATGCAAACTAGAATAATTCCTAAATGAAATAAGCATAGAGTATATAATTCATCAAGTTGATAGGAAAATTAAATGATAACGATTTTTTTAAAGGCAGCTAGTACTAGGGAGATGTCTTGGTGGGCAATATTTGCCATACAATCAGGAAGGCCTAAGTTCTGACCCTCCAGAACGTTCATGGAAGCTGGCCATGCTGGTCACAGTAGCGCCCTTCTGTAACCCAGCTGGTGGGACCGGTGATCCCTGGGGCTTGTTGGCCAGCCATTCTACTCAAAATGTCCAGTTCCAGGTTTAGTCTGATCCGTCTCAAAAACTAACATGGATAAATGTGAAGACAGTTCAGAGAGCACAGGGCTTGCTGGGTAAGCAGGAAGAGCCGAGTTTGATCCCTTAGTACCCACCAGAATGAAATGTGCAAACAAACAAACAAACAAACAAAGGAAAGCAAACGCAGTGTGCCTGCAGTCCCAGCACTGGGGGGGCAGAGACGGGAGATCCCTGAGGCAAGGTGGTCAACTAGCCTAGCCCAAACAGGCAAGCTCTAGGAAGAGAAAGGGGTAGGAGTGGAGGAGAGAGTAACCAAGACCCTGTGTCAAAAGATGAGCTAGAGAATAACAAAGGGAGAGACACCGGATGTAACCCTCCGGCGTCTGCATGCACACACGTGTGCACACATGCATATCATCCTATGTACAGAGAAATAAAGCAGGACCCTCTAAGTAAAAGTGAGTGTAGTCTTAACATGCGGCATGTAAACGTTGGTCAAGATTAACTTGGATGTACTGATAGTCATTAACAAATGAAGATGGATTAGAATTTGATTTAAATGATCGAGGTTACATAACTTTTCTTTCTGAGCATGTATGTTGGTTTTTTGTTGTTGTTGTTTGTTTTGGTTTTTTGTTTTTTGCCAACTTCGCACAAGCAAGAGTCACCTGGGAAGAGGGAGTCTCAGCTGGGGAATAAACTTCATCAGATTGACCGAGGATGTGTCTGTGAGACACGGCCTTCGTCAATGATTGACATGAGAGGGCCCTGCCCACTGTGGGTGGAGCCACCCCCATGAAAGGACCCCGCCCATTGTGGGTGGAGCCATCCCCAGCCAGGTAGTTCTGGGTTGTATAAGAAAGCAGGCTGGCAAGCCACAGAGAACAAGCCAGTAAGCAGCACCCTGTGGGGAGTTGGGCTATGCACAGACAGGCTGGTCTCTAGTTGAACTGAGGTCTGAACCCTGAAAAGGGTGATAATTCACCTACATGACACGGTAGGCGTTCCCTCATGCTCCTGGAACTCTGGCTCCTGCCTAAGTTACCGCCACCCACAGCCCCCACAAGAGAAGCATGACTAAAAGTCATGTAGACAATGACCCAAGCTTCTGACCTTCAGGCTAAACTCCTCCCCAGTTACCTAGCAACAGTAAAGACCATAAAAGGGGCTGTTAGGCCCCCACCTTGCTCTCTTACTTCTCTCTCTTACCTCTTACCCCTCACTTTCACTTTCACCCCCCCCCTCTCTTCTCTGTCTTCTCCTCTCCTCTCTCCCTCTTACTCTCTCTTTCTCTCTAGCCTTTCCTTTCTCTCTCTCTCTCTCTCTCTCTCTCTCTCTCTCTCCTCTCTCCTCTCTTTTCCCCTGCCTTTCTATAATAAAGCTCTAAAACCATAGAGAGTCTCTGCTCATCAAGGCTGCGTTCACTGCTCACTCACCTCAGTGTTGGGACCCTCTCTCCCATAACCCCTGGTGGCTTTAACAAAGTAGTCCCGGGCTCCCAGGTAGGGCTGCCCCCTTGCCACCCCCTGAAGAGTGGGTCAGAGGCTCAGATGCCCACCCAGGGATGAGTGGAAGGTAGATAGCAGCCTTCCCATGCCTGACTGACCAGAGCACAGGTGGAACTCTGATGGGGTATGGGTCTTCCCCTTCTCCCTCTTCCCCAGGGCCCCCCTTTTTGAGTTCCCAACAGCACTCCTCCATGGCCTTCACTTCAGTTCCTGCCTCCGAGTTCCCCATGGCTTCTCTGATGATGGACTATAGTCTGTAAGCCAAATAAAACTTCCTTCCTCGACCAGACTTTGATAAAAGTTTTATCAGAGACAGCAACTAAAGTAGGGTAGCACAGGTGAGGGGAGAGAGGGAAAACATGAATTCCAATGATCAAGCCTCAGAATTAATGAAAACAAGTGGACTGAGAGTGTAGCTCAGTGGCAAGACTATTGTGTAACACACACATGGCCCTGGCCATCAAAGAGCAGGGAAGTGTGGTGGGTATGAAGAGGAAAAATCTAAGCAAAAGAGTGCTGACCTAGTATTGAGATCACATAAATTGGCCTTATAAACAAAAGGGATTAGTAAAACTAAAGACTTCCTACACTATAATAAAGGATTTATTTAATTAATCAGAAAAATATATCCATTCTGAATCTAAACTCTGTGCACTAAAAATCAAAGCACCAAACACATAAAATACAAATTGGCAAGCCATGGGGAAAAGCAGAAACATTTGCCATCAGAGTGAACATTTTTAATATGTCCCTCTCAATAATTGATCAAGCAGACAGAAAATTTACCAAGAATACAGACAGCTGCAAAACACAATTGAGAAAGAATTCCGTAGAGGAGTCTGCACCCAATGGCAGCAGGACATAGCTTATTCCAGAGCTCTGTGGAAACCCTACACAACCTCACCTATGGGCTAGGCCACTCCTGGAGCCAAGGAAGAGAATGTAACCACACTGAACAGAAAGGAGAGCACATTTAATCCCAGCACCCAGGAAACAGAGCCAGGAAGATCTCTGTGAGTCTGAGGCTGGTCTGCTTTACAAAGCAAGCTTTTAACCAGCCAGGGATACACTTAGACTTTGTCCCCAAAACGACTCTGTGTGTGTGTGTGTGTGTATCAATTTTAAGGTCAGTTTGAACTATACAATGGGTTGGGAGGAGGGAAGTGGAGGGGGAGGGGAAGGGAGAGGGAGAGAATCTTAAATCAGTAATAGCAAAATTATTCCTCATAAAAATTGTAGGGATGCAAGTTATGCAATATAGAGAAGAAAGTTCCTGTTCTCACTCTGCATACAGACTCTGTGCTTCAGATGAAGAAATCCAAAGGACACCAACAGAACAGACCCCATGAAGGCAGAAAATGTTAAAGTTAAAAGTAAGATGGAAGACACAAAATAAAGTTCAATAGGAAGGAATACCAAACCCTAAAACCAGCTTTCTGAGAAAGGCTTTGCAAAACTAAGATCATCCAGGGGGCTGAGACAGTAACTCAGTTGACACACAAGCATGAGGACCTGGGTTCACTTCCCAGCACCCACATCAAAAGGTCTGGTGCAGCACCCGTATTCCCCACAGCAGGAAGCAGAGACAAGCATATCCCTGGAGCTCACTGGCAAACCAGCCCAGCGTAATTGGTGAGCCCCGGCTTCAGGGAAGACCCTGTCTCAAAAGATAACAGAGAGGGAGTGTAGAAGCTCCTGCCTCCACACACATGTGCACAACATGTGCAAGAACACACACACACATAGACACACATGCACACATACACACCATTTGCTTAAAAGACCATTGCAAAATCAGACTGAGTCAATCATAGGCATGCTAGAGACAGGGGTTGGAAAACAATATGAAGAATTAAACAGGAGCCGAAATCATGGTGCTTAAACTCACAAAAAGGGGGTCTGAAAAACCCTAGTGATAAATTGTAAAGCTTAAGACAAAATGGACAAATTCTAGAAAAATACAACTTATCCAAGAATCAGGAGAAAACCTAGAGAGGCTAATGACCTTTAAAGAAATTGAATTATTAGCTGAAACTCTTCCAGGAAGAAAAAAAAAAAGATGTTCCAAATGATTTATCAGCAATTTCTACCCAATGCTTTAGGAACTGCTCATGCAGATCATTTGGGGTAGGGGGGACACCTGCCTCAGACCATCATAAGGGCTAGCCTAATATTAATTCCAAAGGCATATAAGGATAATACCAGCAAAGAAAAAAATAACCATTGAATCTCATGCAAAAACTAGTTAGTTGATATAAAATAGTTTTGGGTTTTTTTTCAGTAGAAAATTTCACGATCTCAGAGCCTGGGACATCCAACTGGATTTTTCCCCTATGTCATAGTGTGTCACACAGGAGGTGGCTGAGGCTCCACAGTGTGATACAGGGACCCAGAGTAAGTAATTTTCTTACTTATGCCCTCTAAGCAGGTGGCTTCTGGAGTTACTGACAAAGGACAAGAAGAGGCTGGGAAAACTTGTGGTGTGGGTTAACCTCCAGGGACAGAAGTGGCTTACATTATTGTTATAGCCTTGACTTGTGTGCCCTGCCACACACACCGATTCATGGGTGAAGACCTGTCCTCAACAGCTAGAGAAACACTGACCTTGGAAACAGGAACTTTAAAGATATAAAAATGACTCTTAGTGCAATGCTAAGGTAAAATGAAGCTCTACGAGCAGACTCTTTAACCTGCTATGACTGGGGTCCTTATTAGCGATAGACATCTCAACAGTACGGCCGCCTAAACAAGACCTGAACAACCGCACCAGTTGGCAAGCTCACGTGGATGGGGAGAATCTCACAAGGCCCCACTCCTAAATGAGAGCTACAAACTATCAATAGCTAAGAGAGGGAGAAGCTCTCCAGGGACGAGCCTCCAGACAGGTTATCCAATTGCAAGGGGTCATCCCTAAACACATGTTCATAAAAGCATAAAATGGATTCAGGAGGTGATTGTCATATAGTCATGTGTATGTGTACATGTAACAATAATAAAGAGAGACCATGAATTTGAGAGGGGGTAAGTGGGCATGGAGGAGGTGGAGGAGGGTGAGGGAGGAGGGAGAAGAGGAGATTGCACAAATACAGTAACATATACAAAAATTTCAAACAATTAAAATTTTTAAAGGAAGGAGAGAGAGAGACCTAGAGAAAATGAGGGCACACTTGGAGGGTAGCAGTCACATTGAAGGAGAGAGGCCTCGAAGAGACTATGTTGACACCATAATCTTGCTCTTCCAATCTACAGAACTTCAAGAGGAAAAATGCCTGTCACTTAAGCCAAACCTTCTGCAGCACCACAGACAGAGCAGATGGCGCCTTCTCTCACTCCCTCGATGTCACAGGGTCCCAGGGTCCCAACACAGTGGCAAGAAAGTGTCACATAGTCCCAACATGGTGGCCAAGCATTGGGAAACTTGCTCTGCCTTGTACCCATGGAGAGGAAGTCATGATTTAAACACTGTACGTTATCTGCCCCATGAACACAGGTATAAAAGTCCCTACACAAATATCTCCTACGAGTGGATCAGTAAAGGCCAACCAGCCTCACAAGAGGGTAAGCAAATGCTGGGGAGATGGCCCAGCCAGGGATGTGCAGGACCCCATGCTTGTGTATCCGAAGGACCCTAGGTGACTTTCCAGTAACCCTGTTGGAAGTTTACAACAGTCTGTAATTCCAATTCCAGGTGCCTCTAGTGCCCTCTTTTGGCCTCTATGGGCACCTAAACTCATGTGTATATTCCCACACAGACGCACACACATATGTACATAACTAAGATGATAAAATAAATCGGTAAAAAAAAACCCAAAAGTAGATGACTTCTAAGGAATAATACGTGGGTCGACCTCTGGCCTGCAAACACACAAATGGGGGAGGAGGAGGGGGAGGAGGAGGGGACGAGGAGGAAGAGGAAGAGGAGGATGAAGAGGAGGAGGAGGAGGGGAGGAGGAAGAAGAAGAGGAAGAGGAGAAGGAGGAAGAGGAGGATAGGTGATCGACAGCATAAACTGCCATTTTCTAGGACAGGAAGTATGATGGCCCATGACTACTTGAAACGTGGTGAGTCATGTGACTTCCCCTACGTGTGGACCCAGACTTAGCGCTGCTTCGGCTGGCTTCTGTTGGGAATTAGACAAACAACAAAGAAAACCCTACCTGGGTTCAGCTTCCTACCTACCAAGACATGAGAAGGTAGGAACCAACAGGGACCAGGACCCTCATCCTCCACTGGGGCAAGTGGATGTTGATAGAGCCACTTTGGAAAGCATTCCCCTCAGGCTCGGTGATTGCACCTGCAGGAAGAGACGCAGGCGCATGGAGCCTTGCATCTCAAGCTTTAACTTGTGTCTAACTGTGTTCAAATGCCAACATCTGAGGGTGCTGTTCAGCTGGCAGAACGCTTGCTTCGCATTCACAAAGCCCAGCGTTAAATCCCCAGCGCCACATAAACGGTGCTGTGCACCTGCAATCCCAGAACTACTAAGGTGGACTCCAAAGGTTCAGAGGTTCAAGGTCACCCTTGGCTACACATAAAATTTAAGGCTCACCTGGCATATGTGAGAGAGAAACTCTGTCTCCAAAAAATAAAGCAAAATACTTAGTGCCACACCGGAAAAAAAATACAAAACTTTAAAATGCAAATTCAGATGTGGTTGCTCTGGACTTAGTCCCTGAAATTCTGCATTGGCTGTCAACACCACCAGGCTGAGGACAGCACTACAAATGAATATTCATGGCGACATTTCTAATTGCCCAGATCCTAATTTCCACCAGTAGTAGACAGGGCAAATGAATTGCACAATATACATATCCTGGGATACTACTTAGAAATAAAACGAAATAAGCCACAACTATTCCCATTAAAAATGCATGAATCCCCAAAATACATTGTGGAGTCTAAGAAGCAAAGTGAGGGGGAAAAAAATCTACTGTGCAGCTCCCGTACAGCATAAAGTTAGAGAGTCAGGCAGAGCTAAATTAATGTGTTGTTTAGGAAGACCTGCATGCCTGGTAAAACTTTGTAAAAGTGGGGGAGGGGTGAGACAGCGATTGCTGTGAAACTGTGGTAGCAGGGAGAGATGAGGGAGAGTGACTACACAGGAGCCTTCTCCTGGACCCGCAGTGTTCCGTTTCTCATGGCGGATGTGAATGTATGGGTGTTTTAGTTTATTATTCTTCTTTAAACTGTATGTGTACATTTTACACACTCTTTAGAATAAAAAAGTAGCAAGAAGCCCTTTTGTGTTTAAGTCCCAGATGACTTGTAAAATAAACCTAGTGAATAATAAGGAGTCTAGGTTTTGAGACTCAAGGCTTCCTCACACAGCTGGAATAAAACATCCAGCCAGGCAGCGTTGAGCTCACTGGGAGGGAGAGCTTGGAGGACAAGTTCCTGCTTCCTGTCCAAGACTCGCTTGGACAAGAAAGAAGCTGGAAGGGGGCTGGACTGTCAAGAAAAGGCAGAGGGATACAGTAGCCCTGACCAAGGTGCAGGCAGGGAGAGAGACGACAAACGCAGCAAGCGCATTTTGTGGGGCTGGAATGTCTAAGATGCTAGAGAAGTCCTGTCTGCCCAGCACTGCCTCTTCATCAGCGTGCGGAACCTTTCAAAAGAAGCCCATCTTCCCTTTGTGGGAACTCCATCAACCCCCCCCCCCCCACACACACACACACACACACACACAGCCACCACCTGTAAAGGCATGCCCTACTTGCAGCTGCAGGAACTGCAACCAGGGATCTTAAACCCCCAAAGCAGAAGGCGTCCAACTCAAGGCCTCCTAGACAGGTGTGGTACCCTGGACAGATGCCTCCCGATTCCACACCTCCTGAAGCTCTCTGCCGGGAGGTCTGCCACCCAAAGCGAGAGTGATGACATTGGATTTTAGTTGAGAAAGAAGCAAGATATAAATACATTCTGGTGTACTATTAGTGTCAATAATATTACTGCAATTATTCCCAGACTAGTCAGATTCAATAAAAAGTCATTGCAAACCAGCCTGGAGCCGCCAGCAGGTGGATGGTCAGGGGAGGGGCATCGGGGTGCACAGCTGACTGC